>NC_136605.1:12473780-13073780 GCF_910589615.1 Taurulus bubalis
CCCCTGACAGGCTACATCAGACGGAGAGAAGCCAGAGCAGGGAGCTGCCTTCTGTTTCTCTCACACACATCACTCCAGGACTTTATCATATTACAGGCCAATCTAAGAGAACTCGGAGGACAGCGGCAAAGCAGTCTCTGTAACAAGGGCCCTCGAGTCCAGCACTGCTCTCCATGACCTAAAGGAGGCGGCGGGCCACAGATGGAAGAGGGAGGAAGATAGGATGGGAGGACAAGAAAAGGAACAGGACATTCCGACGAGCCCTGGTTGCCAGTTCAATGCTGGGATGCTGATTTATGGGCGGTTCTGACGGAGGGAGGGGTGAACCTCTGACTCCCCATAAAACAAGACGTACATTGCGCTTTTTTAAAACCCAGAAAATTAAGAGAAAGTGTTTCCATTTTGAACCATGCGGATGACGGCAACTGAGGGAAGAGAGCGGGGTGATGAGAGAGGACAGAAATATGGAGCTGAGCAGCATGGGGGAAGGAGAGGGAGTGATGGAGGGATGATGGAGAGGGTGTTAGGACGGAAAGGGAAAACCGAAAAGGGGAATGAGTGATGGGGCTCAAAGGAGCAAATGGAGAAGAGGGGATGAAAGTGAAAAAGGGAAGACGGCAGGCAAAATCTGCCCCAATGAGTCGAGCTGCCTGCAGATTTATGTGGTGTTGTGGGTATCCTTATACATCAACCAGAGGAGATGGGGAGACTCGAGCAATGTGACGCCTATGGGGTTTTGTGTGTTTATCTGTGTATGTACTGCACCGCACTTTTATTCTCCATCCTCACGCTGTTCATGTCTCCTCCAAAGCAAACTGACTTCTGAGTTCGACAGAACATACTCGCCTGTGGTGAGGTAACATCCACCCACATCCACACTCCACTTTTCCGAAGCTATCTAGCGCTGCTGGTAGAGAAAATAGAGGTTTGGACCACCCAGGACTGGGTAGTCAGAGAGCTGCTTTGATGTGGCACAAGCATATTTGCAGTGCATGGGCACAATCTCTGCTAAAATTCACTCGCAAAACACTGTTTTACTGCCTCCTGTGCGGCATCATTACTCCTCGTCACTGGAGCGGTGGGATGGATGGAGAGAGAGAGAGAGAGAGAGAGAGAGAGGCAGGAGGAGAGAGAGAGAGAGAGAGAGAGAGAGAGAGAAGCGGGGGGAGAGAGAGAGAGAGAGAGAGAGAGAGAGAGGGGAGAGAGAGAGAGAGAGAGAGAGAGAGAGAGAGAGAGAGAGAGAGAGAGAGAGAGAGAGAGAGAGAGAGAGAGAGAGCTCCTGTGCCAGGCTGAAACACTGGAGCCGTATGGTCACCCTGAGGGAGGGGAAACCTGCCCAGTCTAACCACATCTCAATTAACCAATTAAGTTCAAAAGTTAACAGGGGACTAATTAGAGGGAATAGTGCTGAGCACTTGTTTTAATCTGCCTTTTTCCCACTACCAGGCATGTCTGTGTCCGTGACCTGGCTGGCTGAGCTTTGGCTGCGTCGGCTGAAACATGGCACGCAAGCCGCCGTTAGTCACCCATCCATCCCCTTAGCCAGAGCATAAAACCAATGGATTTAGACAGATCAGTCATCAGCTGTAAAACAAACCAGATCCTGAGCATTCCACGTGATGTTTCCAGAGGAACAAGAGAACCATGAACACGTCATCTTTGCATGTGAAGATTGAGAGACCTGTGAGAGATTATTAAAAAGCTGAGAACAGTGTCTAGTCCGACCTAACATGGCCATTTCCCGCTTTCGCCCCCTCGTATTTGGTCCCGCAGATGGGTATTAATGGATGCCAAATGGGAGGTTTAGTGTCTCACTATTGGCCTGTTGGAGTCTCCTTTTAACGCCATCATGTTAAATGACTTGTGTTTAGGACTCGAGGCTACAGCGCGCTCCTCTCGTTGACAATATGCCTCGGGCAGAGAGTGTTTGTAACTTACCACTGAAAGTACACATTGTATCCCTGTGTTCAAGAGGAGGAGGGGGTTTGGTTGCTATATTGGCTGCTACCACCAATAAAAGATATGTGGGCTGTGTGACACAATTGTAGTGGGGCTGCTTTGAGCCCTGGAGCCAAATGCAGTGTGTTTGGAATCAGTCTGACAGAGAGAGAGCGAGAGAGAGGGAGAAAGAGAGAGAGAGGTGAGAAATCCCTCTTTGACTGCTCGTTTTCCAGCAGGGATATCTTTGTACTGTGGTTTTTCTTTTTGGGGCTTTGTATGAAGGCTGTAGCTATTTAAGTTCCTGCATGGTTGATTAGCTGTGTGTGTGTGTGCGTGTGTGTGTGTGTGTGTTTCTACATATGTGTGTGTAAGAGGAAGAGGGTGAGAAAGGCTTGGATGTCAGGATGCAGTTTGAGGGGTGAAGGACTCCCCTGTTGTATGCGAGGCCCTGGAGGATTCCTCCCCCCTTCCTCTCTTCCTCCTCCTCCCCAAACCCCACACTCATCTCTTCCTCTGTGAGATTCACAATGCTGGGAAGAAATGTGTCATTAACAGGGGAGACCAAAATAATGTTTATGGGCTCAAGCAGCACTGAAATCATTTTCCATATCAGTGCAACTGCATGGGCCCTGTGGGGGAGTAAATCTGATTTTCTCCTCCCTGTGCCAATGGGAAACATCATGGGAAAGAAAACAGATTGGATTGTTAGAGAGATGGCCTGACGCAGCTGTGGGCGGCTCTTTTTATGTGTGTGTGTGTGTGTGTGTGTGTGTGTGTGTGTGTGTGTGTGTGTGTGTGTGTGTATATGTATCACATTGACAGAGACAAGAAGTGGAAGAGAGAAGGCAAAATACAAATGTGGATATTTAGCGTGCATGTGTGGAAGAGAGCATGAGATGGATGAGCCCCGCTATGGTAATCACAATTTCACGCCTCAAGAATAAAGAGCCGGAACGCAGCAAACGGCCCTGAAACACCCTCATGTAACAATGGGTCAGTTAACAAGCACACTCACCAAAGTTTGGACAGATAACAAATGGTTCTCCTTGAGGAGTGTGTAGCGCCCTAGTATGCAAAGAACAAAACACTTCTGGCCCTGCGAGTGCGCAGCATAATGTCAGGCCATTATTGACCATTCCATAGGAAACACTTGCATTTCATTTGAACCAAGACACACAAAACACAATTGCTTTATTAGGCAGCGTGGAGGAGGGTTTAATAAAGTAGAATACTGATTGAAATAGGTGGTGCTTGGAGAGAAAACACATTGCCTGATGCAATATGCACTGTAAATGTTACGCCATCAACATTTAACTTCTCAGAGGAGAAATTGAAAGCAGAGTTTGGTGATTTTGTGTTGTGGCATCGCTTTTCTTGTGAATGCCATTAAACCTGTGTTATGGGAGTAGGGAACGTGAGTGTGCATGTGTGGGTGGGTGTAAAGGGAAGGTAATGGGCCTTGAACTCATTTGTGCCGGCCCGGTCCTGCTGCTGTTTCGAATCCGTCCTCCCACCTCCTGTGTCCCAGCCTGGAATGTCTGCGTGTTCTGCACAGAGGAGGCCAGTGACTCAGCACACTTCTGCACTTTCACACGGATCACAGCGAACTCGCCTAAACACAGGTCCGAGCGACGAGCCCAGACCTAACAGACCCTTTCTTTACCTTCAGCATTTGCCCAAACACTCATGTCCAGCTACTCTCTTTGTCCAGTTTCTTTCTAGTCTGCCAGAGACATCCCCACATATCCTGCCCTGCGCTTTACCCTTCACCTCTTCACCCGTACCTCAGCTCCTTCGAACCCTGTGGCCTTCACCCCTCCGCCTGCTCTTACTTCAGAGCTCTTAAACAACACACTTCCTGGTCTGCTCTGCAAATAGCTGCACCGGTGCCGTGTGTCCAGCTCTTTATTTACTGTGCTCATAAAACACTTCTTCAGCAGGAACTCTTCCAGACATTGCTATCTCTTCCTGTCAGCTACCCCCTGCCCTCCTCCACACTACTGTTGCCACAGGAGTGATGGGATTAGTGGTGAAACACCTTCTTTTTTTTTGTTGCATTGATTAGCCTCTCTGAAAAGGAGCCTTTATAAATGATTAATTGCAGTAAAACTCAGGTGGAATTCCCCTTGAGAGGGTTGGCCAGGTAGCGGCACACATTTATTCGCCTGTACAAATGGCAAAGGAGGGCGAGAAGGAGAATCGATGGCGGGAAACATATTGGTGCGATATGTGCATGTTCTTTGACATCACTCCACACCTCTTAGGGGAAAATGTCTCTGAGGCATATTTTGTTCTATCTGTTCTCTCCGCAGCATCACTGCCTGTGTAGATCCATTGTTGTTTTCAGGATCCCTGCCAAGCCAGGACGAGCCAGTTGGACTAATTTGTTTAGGATTAGAATCTCTTAACCCTATCATGTCAACTTGTATAGTATAAACAGCTGGGTGAAGTGCACGGGATGCTTTGGCTGACCTCCCCGAGACAATTTTATTTGCATAGTGCTCAAAAAGAAATCATTCCATCTTACCCCACCATCGCTTCAATCACAAGCAAGTGGCTGACCACGAAGCCACTCGACAAACACAGGCTGTCAACTTTCAGCGAGACGACCACCATACGCACACAATCGCACACGCGGAGGCACGCATATGCTCGGCGACACACACTCCCACACACTCTCTGGTGCTCTTTCGCTCTCAAAGTTTCTCACAGTTATCCTCACACCCCTATCTACACTTCTAGCCTCAACTCTCGCCCCTTACCCCTCCTCTGGATGTTGCCCCGTCATACTCTCACTCTCTTCCTCCATCCATTCTTCCAACTGCTCCTTCCGCTCCTTCTCCACCTCTCCCACCCCCGCGCTGACCACATCCACTAAACTCACTCCACAGGCACGCAGTGTGGAGAGTGTCGGAGGCGTGTGCGCTGCTGGCACTTTCCCCCACCTCTGCACATGGCCCGGATCCAGGACTGGACTGCCTGCGCGCTCCGTCTCTCTCACTTGAGAATGTCTAAAGTCAGTGAGGGAGTTTGCGAAGCGGGGGGCGGGCAAACAACGACGACAACAACAAAAACAACTCCTGCTCCAGTTGTTTCTGAAGAGAGGAGGAATTTGGCTACCAGTTGTGCTAATGTTTTCAAGATGACTGTGACTGTTTGAAGGAAATCCCCCCTCTTTAGTAGCCATTTGAAATTCCTTCTGTGTTTTATTGTGAGGAAGTAGTCGCTGGGTTAGTCAGCGGCCCTCCAGGGTAGCGGGTGCAGTCTGTCTGGGGCTGCCGGTGTGTACAGTTGCCCGATCCAATCCACTTTCCCCGTGTTGCTAGAGAGGCTCAGAAACTTAGTTATGTGTTTATGAGTGAATATGTGTGTGGAAAGTCTGGCTGGCTTCTTCTTGGGCGTCTGCATTTCTGGGCAGAACATGGAAATACATCGTTAGGAAAGTCTGATGAGAAAGACGCATCCTGTTCAATATGTTTTCGCTTGGTAAGTTCATTTTGAAATGTCTATTTCTTCATCGCCTCTGTCTCGACTTTCAGGTTCATTCCTACTCAAGTGTTAAAGAGCCAAAGCAGGGCACATTAAGAACTTGTCAGAAATCACAAATCCCATTCTAATAGTAGACGTTGTGCCAGCAATTTTAAGAAGCTCTTGGAAAAAGAAAAGGTTTCTGGTTTAATTTTTTTATCGTCTCCACTCTTGCTGGTATTGATTTGATTTGATTTATTTAAAACGAGAAGAAAGGGGGTGTTTGTTTTGTCCCAGGACATGACGAAGGGAGAGTATATGAGCTGTGATTGTTAAGGGTGCATTGTGTGTGTGTGTGTGTGTTTCTATCTCCGGGCATTTCTTCTTCTGTCCTCCCATCTCTGGCGCTGGCTGATCACTGAGCTGTGGAGAACAGGTTGATGCAGTCAGACCTGCAATTTTCTCTTTTTCTCTTGTCACCATTACTCTCATCTGTCGTCGCCTGTCTGCTGTCCTTGTCTAGACGACACGTCTATCCGTCCCTTCAGGATGCCGTCTGCAGATAAGACGAAGAGCTGCAGCCTCCTCTGACTCACTTTTCAAGAGCAAACGGAGAAACGTCATGTACAGTGAAATAATTGTACTTTATCTCCTCTTAGACAATAGGTATACTCACAGATCTGAGCTTTTGCGCGTGCGACCTAACGTGCCCAAGCACACACGTGCGAGTGTATCGGTGTGTATTTCTCCTGGAGGAAAATTTGATCTGATTCCCAGCGTTCAAAAGAACAACGTGTTGTCGGTGGGTGCTTGTTGTCTTACCAGCTTTTGTTCCATCACTGCTTGGCCCACATGAATCCCTTTACATGCTATTATTGTATAACTCCTTGTTACGACACCAAACAACTCCTCACCCTTGAGTTGCATTAATAAGTAGGGGCAAAGATTCTGACATCTCCTGTGTGTGTGTGTGTGTGTGTGTGTGTGTGTGTGTGTGTGTGTGTGTGTGTGTGTGTGTGTGTGTGTGTGTGTGTGTGTGTGTGTGTGTGTGTGTGTGTGTGTGTGTGTGTGTGTGTGTTTGGTGGGCTTTCAAGGTAGGTTGAAGAGGCCGTTGTTGCTGAGCAGCACACTGACCGCCTGCATCTGCCCACTGCTGCTGTAATGGCTACCCTCCGTGCCTCAAGCGCTGTTTCTTTTTCGTTCCCATGACAACTGGGCCTTCATTCTCGCCGCTCCGCCTCCCCGCCTGCTGCTCACTCCGTGCCGTGCACGAGGGCCTCTGCCCGGGCCCACATTGCTGTGTGTGCATGCATGTGTTTTGGTCGTTGCGCACATACTGGACTCCCTCACCCGACACACCCACGCTGCAGTGTGGGTGGAGTAGCACTTGACACCTCCACCTCCAGAGGTTCTTGGATATTTGTGCGTTTGTTTCTGTGTTTGTACATTTGAACCCGTTTAAACGCAGCTTTGCGAGTGAGGGTGTCAGTGGGATGATAGAAGTAGGGTTCCCTCATCCCAATGCTCCCTTCTCCTTTAATTTCCTAATAGGATTAATATTCATCGCTGTCAGCGATCGGCGCTGATTAGGATGCGCATGACCCGATTTTCTTAAGAACCCATACAAGCTCACTGCTGGCACCACTTCAGAACCGGAGAAATAAATAAACAGGGTTAAAAACAAAATGCAGGCAGAGGAAACACAACTTTTACAAGGAGCTGGCGAAGCGGTACCAGGCTCCCTGGATCCATGTCATAATTTAATAAGCTGCTAAATAAACAGTTACGCTGATTCCAGGACGGATGCTGTCATGCCTCGGGACCTTTGCTTCACTTGTTCTGCACTGCTTTGGTTGGTACCTAAACTGGAACTGCCCCGACGCCGTAGCAGTTTTGTCGGTGCTTTCTCACCGACACCTCTGATTCATTAGGCTCCGAATGAGTTTAGGCAGGGCATCATATTAAAACAGTGTGAGTGTTGATAATGTGAACGTTAGATTTAGCAGTGATATGAGGACACTTGAGAAACTGCAAGAGAGACATTTTTCTACTGTTTCTCAGCAGGACGCAGACACAACACAGAGGGAGGGGTCACTCACTGAGTGACAAGCTGTAGAGTCAGCAAGTGCCAATGTGACAGTGGAGAAGGCGACTGCAGTATTATTCTGTACTACAATTCAGATTTTCCCAGCAAACTGGACCCCCTAGAGGTCTGCTCTGGTTGTGTAGGAGTTCATCCAAGACCCTCCTAAGGTTTTTCTTCTCCCCGAACATCAGCTTAAACTTCAAAGATCCCCTTGCCTAACATTTAGACATTCCCTTTTTATGTATTGTCCCTTTCCTCCCCTTGTCTTTCTGGCAGAGGCTCTCTCCTCTCTCGGTGAAGAGGGGCTTCACGGTTCCTCTATGACGCTCTCACCCTTTCTCTCTCTCTGGGGCGAGGCAGTTAATAATGCAGGAGGATTAGCTGATTTATGTGAGCCGGAGGCACTGGGGAAAGCTGGGGTTACTGAAGGCGGCAGAAAGAGAGGGCCGAGGAGTGTGCAATGTTGAGGGCGGTGCCATCCAGGAGGCCTGGGTTTACTGGATGATGGGGGCTGGATGTGTGCCTAGCGAGCACGCTGGCAATACTCCACCACCCCAAACCCCACCCTGCACTCCACAGAGCTCTGCCAGAAGTGCTCCGCAGGGTCAGGGGTGATGGGAGGTGGCAGCGTAGAGGGAAAAGGAGAAAAGCATGGATACCATAGTATGCCATCAGGCTACCTCCCACTGGCATGTATGATGTTGCTATGGCACCCATTCCTACACGGCTGCCTCCGAAAGATATTTTAAGTCTTACTCATCATTTCTGAGTTTTATCCTGCAAATGTTTGTAATGATAATATAATTCCTTCTACTGCTGGTTGCCTATGTTCTATTGGTTTATATTT
This sequence comes from Taurulus bubalis, assembly GCF_910589615.1. Taxonomy (NCBI): domain Eukaryota; kingdom Metazoa; phylum Chordata; class Actinopteri; order Perciformes; family Cottidae; genus Taurulus; species Taurulus bubalis. The sequence goes on from NC_136605.1 coordinate 12,482,123, forward strand.
TGTCCCCAACATTGCATCAGAAATTAGATGCTGCCTGCTTGCTAAAGGTACACCATTTTTATCATAAGCCAATCAGAGCAAGGGGGGCTTAAATAAATAACCTGAATATGAGCACGATATGTCCCCTTTAAAGCAGGTTATAATATCCATAAAACAAATGATGAACAACAAAAAATGCAATACTCAAACACAGTTTTTTCCTGTGGGCAGATTTTGAGGATATTTTTTTGTTGCAGTGTCAAATGTGCTATTCAAACACTGTTTAGGAGACTGCTTTTCTGCAAGTTTGTATTAGACCGTCACACACACACACCGTGGGTTTTAAGGTGGTTTTCAAGCTAGTGTGAGGTTGGGGATTGTGGGGGATTTCCACCTGTCTGGGGTGAAAAGTGTGACATTGAGGTGTGTTCATATGTGTGCAATAATACGTGTCCATGCCTATTCTGTGTGTGTGTGTGTGTGTGTGCGTGTGCGTGTGTGCGTGTGCGTGTGTGCGCGCGCCTCTGCATGCTCCTGTGCTCTGGCCGATGAGCCACAGGCTATTCGGTGCAGGAGCGAGCGGCAGGCAGAATGATGGGTTTATCCCCGCTGTCTGCCCAGAGGATGTGCTCTCTCACCACCTGGCTGATTAAGACTTCCACGCAATTGTTCTCACACTCCCAGAAAAGGATCGATTCATGTTTGGACTGATTCATGCGTAAAGAAAATCTAATCACTTACCGCTCCTTGTGAGATCAGCTCGTCGCGAGGGTCCGATAATGATATATTTTTTTTTTTACCATGTTGCTCACCCCAATGTTTTCACGGCGAGCCCTGTGCGCACAATGCAGGATACACCAATGTGTGAGTTTGTGCAAGTATATGCACGTGTGCTCTCATCCTGATACTATACATATGCATGAGACTTCACGGCAGTGTGACTTGGGGAAATGGATGTGCAAAAAGTGGGGCAACCGGGCCCCTCGCTCAAGTGCACTGGCGAGCGCATAATGGGAATGCAATTTAAGCAGTGGTTAATCAGTGTGTTTTCTCCAGCTTGCCCAGCAAAGCATAATAGACAATCAGCCCCCAGTCACTCGGGCGTTGCTACGAATGGTCAATTACTCATCATAGTCTTGTTAAACACACAGTTCAGCCAGCCAGGGACAGATTACTCTGCTGGTGCCATCATTATGGTAAAGAACAAAGCAAAGAAATGCTATGTGTCAGGGAGAAAAGGGGGACAGGGAGGGAAATAAGAGACAATGAGGGTTGGAGAGAGGCATGCACATAATGTCTTTCTGCTCGTCATGATGGGACACAGGAGGGAAAGAGAAGAGAGGAAAGGGCCACTGTGACAAAGCGGAGGGCACGAGGAAAAGGAGTAAAACACCAAAATGGAAACAAAAGAAAGTACAGGATTGTCAGAGTCATGCAGGGAGAAAAGAAGAAAGAGAGGAGACAGAGAGGAGGTGAAATGAAGCAGAGCAATAAGAGAGATTGAGGGCATGAAAGGGAGAGATGGAGAGTATAAGATAATGGAGGGAGGGAGAGAAATTGAGAAAGGGACACTGGGGAGCAGGAGCAAAAGTGTGTGAGAGCGAGAGGGAGAGAGCCTGAGAAAGTGTGTACTCAGCTGTGAGATGAGACCTCTGTCTGCCCATGGGGAGAGGCTGTGTGAGAGGAGAGGAGACGAGGAGAGAGGACTCTGCTGTCAGGGAGGGGGGAGGAGAGTCTCACACTCTCACCCGGTCCCCGGGGCAGCGATCAAATCTGCTTGGCTTTGTGATTCCACCTAGACAGCCAGTGGGCTCCATACCTTTACATCTACATCTGGTTTGTTTTCTCATAGTCACAGTGTACATGCACTCCTCTAATTCTAACTATGTTTTCTCTCCCTGTGGGTATGCAGGCAGTGGACTGATGGGCAATTCCTCCGCCTCCTTCATGGGGACCTTTCTGGCGAGTAGTCTGGGCTCCCCCCCCTCCCACCCGTCTCACTCTTCCCGGCCTCCCTCCTCGCCCTCCTCGCCCTCCTTCCGGGGCGGACCTCACTCCAGCGCCTCACAAATCTGGTTTCCCCATTCACATGAAGGTACCTCAATCACACACACACACACACACACACACACACACTGACCACATCGACCGCATGAGGCGGTATTCATGTCTTGGCAAAATCGGGGGCCGAGCTTTGCCGGGTGTATTGTTTTCTTGATATTGTGTATTTTTAGGCCGTGTTAGGTTTCCACCAAAGCACAGCTTGTAATCATCTCGCAAAAAAGCCAGGCTCTCACCCTTTTATTTGTGCACCGAAATAGTCCTGGGCCCAGCATGTTTGGGATGGAGCACAGTGCCATGGTTTCTGGATGAGGACACAGGGTCAATAGTTCAGCCAAGGAACCTTGCGGTATTCAATTCACGTCAGCAGGAATGCCACGCAACACTCTCTGAAGCAGCATGCGCGTTCGCAGGCCAGTAAAAAGTTGCAGTGATTGCAGAGCTTTCAGCTGGTGTCTCCATCACAGCTTAATAGGGTAGTTCCCACCCGACGCTCAGCATTACAAAACCCTGACCACACACACACACACACACACACACGCACACACACACGCACGCACGCACGCACACACACACACAGTTCAATAACTCATATTTCTGCTTAGATACAACCAGGAAGTCACACAAGGATAAAGTAGAGAGATTAATCTGCTGGGGGTATTTCTGGAATTCAAATGCTAAGGACGACAGATAAATGTAAGACCTCCAATGCCACAGACTCGTATATTTATGCAAGGTCTGCTTTCCTGTGACTTCACTTCTGTCACTTTTTAGATTTACACGTTCTTAATCTTTTGCTAATTACATGATGTGATGGCTGCGTAATGCCATCTGGTGAACTACAGTCTTTGAAGTTGTATTTTAGCGGTCTTGTATTTATTTATTTGCTAAGAATAGCCCAGCTGTTGGTGCGCAGGGGTACGCCAGTGGGGAGTGTTTGTTATTTGTGGTCACTGATCAGCGGCGCCCCAGTTGCGTGATGTGAGTGTGTTAAGCCATCGCATGCCCCCCAGCGCTCTACAGATATACATGGAGACAGGACAAATGCATTTGAATGAGATATGAGCTCTGGCATCAGCTCAGTCACAGACATTTTCTCTCAAAACTCATTTTGTAAGCATCAGTGTTCCTTTCACCTTTATAGTTTCAGGGTTTCATTGTCAAAGATTTTTTTTCTTGTGGAAAAGTAGAATAATATTAATAAGAGTGATGATGATAATGCAGAGCCTAATAAAAGTAATGGAGGTGATTATGACTAGGATTATTACTCAGTTGGCAATGGAGGCCATTATCTCTATTGCAGTTTAATTGCATATAACACACTAAGAGCATGATTGAATCCAGACTGTTCATCAACCACATTCAGCTGTTCCCTCCTCAAGATAATTGCATATTGTCTTTTTCCTGTTTTGCATAAAAAGCAAGTCATCAAAATGAGCGGCACAATTACCCAGCCTCTCGCCTCCTCTCTCCGGGTGTCAGCAGAACCCCACCAGCAGCCGAGCAGGCACTGACTTGTGTTTGTGTGTCGGTGCATTAGTGTGTCACTTGTAACCTTAAAGATATTCTCTGAGTTTTTTATTTTTTTTGCGAGGTGTGTTGTTAAAGTGGCAGTTTTGCATGCAAATCCGAGCAGCGCAGCTCACATTTGTATTCAAAGATTACTGTATGAGCCTCGTGTCTCTGGCATATACCTGTCATGGTACTGGATGTCTTTGTTTCTGCTATTCTTCCGACATGTTTGCCACAGATTAAAGAGCTAAAAATCGACCACGTATTGAGCAATAGATGACAATGATCTCATTAATCAATTGTTAACCAGTAGTAGTCTGGATAAATATTGTCCTAGTCTAGTAAGAGATAGATTTTATTTTTATATGAGGCTCTTAAAAACAATTTATATTTTTATATTTATCACTTCTGAAATGTTATTATGGCAGAGATAAAGAGAAGTCAAATAAAGTGTGATAATTAGAAACCACTGGGATGTTTTAAAAGATGATGACATGGTTTTTACTCCAGTAAGTGCAAAAGTGCATGAGAACATTTGAAATGTGTTTTGACACGATAATAATGACTATATTAAAAATAATCAGAACAGAACCATTTATTGCCATGTTCATACGAGGAATTTGTCTTGGCAGGTGGTGCATACATTAGATAAACAACAACAATCATATTCAATTTACAATAGAAAAAAGTGCACAGACAAACTATGCAAACTATACACTATAGTACACTGTAGTATAAACAAGTGTACTGTAAGTGTATGTGAAAGTGGAATGGGAAAGTGGCAAGTGTATTTAAATATGGAGTATGAAAGGATGAAGTATTGAGAAAGATAATAATTAACCATGTCTGTGAAAAACAAGCTGACAATCAAACAGTCAACAATCATACACATTTTTTTCCAATTTGGAAATAGCTTTGAAAGCTCAGTTTCTGGTGTTCGAAGACAAAACCAGGGAGAACAAATATGTGTTTTCAACTTAATCCGCATGAGCGCGGACATTAGTGTGGAGCATGTTTAGAGAGGGCCAGTTAAGTCCTGCACACAGACCACATTTCTGTTAGGAGCATGAGTGACGAACCATTAGCTGAGTGACACTTTAGGCAAACCTATAAATAACATCACCACACAACAGTGTTGTATAGTCCTTGGATCAAGATAACTCTGGCAGAGGGATTCGGTGAGTGTGGTACAGAAAAGTCCTGTGTTGATTTTTGTTTAACGATTTATTGTGTTGGGACAACGAAAGTGTTCAGTATACTGTCTTACAAATGCTGGCATATTCATATTGAGGTGACAAGAACGCAACCATTATTGGCTTTCATGATATCAGGGAGTAACATGAATTTAACAAGGTTTTGGTTTCAGATAGTCTCTTCAGATTTATTGCCAATTACCTTAACAGCCATTGTGTGTACCACACGTGGGATTTTCTGTTCATTTGCCGAACGGAGACGTGGACTCACTCACGCTGACACAGAGATAGACAGAGACGGATGGCACTATATGATTGTGGGTGGAAGGAGACAGGGAAAAAATGTAAAACAGCGTATAGGGACGTTTTAATAAATGTAATGTATGATGTTTTTCACAACATTGATAAAATGGATTAGGCCCTATGAGCTTTTGAAAGATTTGTTTTCATGTGTGGGACCGTTATATAAACCATGAATAACCCCCCCTAAATCAACCGAGTGGAAAAATAAAATAAAAAAAGAAGAAAAATAGACAAAAAAAACATGCGGGCTCCTCACAGGCCTGTGGCCAGCTGGCTGCGGTCCAAATTACTTCTTACGTTATGCCAAAAACAATCGCAGTCTCATATCTCTGTCAACACATATAGACACACACATACATACACGCACGCACACACAATTGCTTGCACACACCTGTCTAATCCACTTCTGTTTGATACGCCTTTCCAAGCCTATCTTCAGTTGTCCATCTTTCCTTCTGTGAGCAGTTGCTAGCTTTTCCTTTTATGGGATTTTCTCTCTCTCTCTCGCCCTCTCTCTCCCCCTCTCTCTAGCCCTCTCTCTCTCTCTCCCATCCTTTCAATTAGTCAAACCTGAAGAGATACACCCCAGTACTGCCCCTCCTCCTCCCTTTCGGTGTCTTGATGGTTCTGTCACTTTTTCTCAATTAGCGGACCTGACAGGCAGCTCAGCCTGCTCCTCCTTTCCTTTAGGTCTTCTTCTGCCATGCTCTCTCTCTCTGTCCTTCCATCTCTGAAATGTTACGGCCGTTTCCCGGAAGACATAATTCAACATTAATGTTGTTTTGCCTTTTAGCAAAAGTGGAGAAACCCTCGTGAGCAATGGTAATGGTTTGTGTTTTCAGAGCAGGTATAGCTGAGTGGGTAGGAAAAGAGAGGGGAAAGAAACACTCTGTCGTCTGCCTCTAATTCAGCAGCCTTAATTCCTTACTGCCTTTAGGTGCTGTTCTATATCCAGCCCCCTTCTTTGTCCTCCCTGTCGGCCTGCTTCTCTCAACCCACCATGCTGTGAGAAATATCTTCAGAACTTCTGGAAATCCCTCCCTTGGTTGCAGTTCTGTTTGTTCTGCCTCTCGCCCCTGCTCCGCCCTTGAAAAGGAGGGCATGCGCTGTGAACTCCCCTCTGTCATTCACTTGCCGATGCTGACTTGTTTATGCGAGTGTGTGGAGGGAAAGAGAGCGAGGCTGCTGTGCAGTCAGCAGACTGCACTAAGACCCTGCTCACGTCGCCTGCAGCAGCAGCAGCAGCAGCAGCAGCAGCAGCAGCAGCAGCAGCAGCAGCTTCCCTTGTCCTGGCCAGATTAATGGCTGAATGGGCTCTGCCGTACCCAGCAGGCCCCCTCTTGCCGCCCCACTGGAGGGCATGCTGAAACTGAGCGGGCTGGCATTATCGGGCACAGCCAGACCACACTGTGAAAAGGGATTACGCCGTCAATCGTCACGCACACAAACAACATGCTGCCGCAGAAAAAAAGCCCCTCTCCCGGCTTGGATAAAGACTGCCAAACAGCTCTCTGCTTTTCTCCCTCCCAAAATCAGAGAAAAAAAATGTCTTGCTTAAACAAAGGATCCGCCCTTCTCCCACTGTAGATGAATTGGCATAAATGTGTGTGCTTATTAAGCATGACAGCAAATAGTCAGACAAAGGGAGAGAGATAGAAAAATAGGTAAAATAGAGAAAAAGTGAGGGCATGTAATTATCACCACATTTCGCTCCTCAGAAAGCAGCACCTCCTGTGTTATTGCAGGACTGTTTGCCCTCTGTGCATTTCATTAATTAAGATGGGTGCACGCGGAGGCCGCTCTGAGACGAGGTCATTAAGCCCACTACAACACTCCTCCCTCCCCAGAGCTGGCTCCCAGCATCGGCCCTATTGTTCCACCGGCGGAAAGTGAGACATTCAACACTCGGAGCTCCTGTGTTGGCCAGGGCCAAATGAACTGCATCTGCGCTTCCCCGGGATCAGGTTGCACGCTTGCCAACACAAATACGTCTGTCTTTCATTTAGTTTGAACCATGTTTTCCTCTCTTTATCCCCCGCGCCCCCTCCCTCACTTCGTCTGGGAGTTGTGAGGCTGGAGGGTGCGGCAGGTGCAAAAGCAGGGAAAAGGAGATGTGAAACACCTGAACTTCTCCAGATGACTCAGAGGCCACAGAGATGGTTGACTGTTGTGCTGGTGGACGTTAGAAGTGCTGTCTTAAAAGAAGCACTAACACATTAGTCTCCAGTCTCCTTCCTGCCCTGACATGAGTTTTCACTCATGGTGATAGTGCATATAGGTTACTTTTCTCTTGATTAATATCTCTGTCGCCTGTGTGTAGCATGGAGTAGATGGAGATGATACAGGTTAAATCATGGTAGTATTACTACCATGTATGGCACTCTATGTTCACTGCTTTTTTTTTGTTCACACTTTTTATTAAATGTACTTCTTGCTTGCTATCCTCTAGCATAACTAGTTATACGGTTGTAGAGATGGGGAAATACAATGTACATTGATTTGTTTAGATGTTTAACTTTGCCATGAAAGTGGGTTGTCATAGTAATTATTTGTCCTAATGGTGGGCTTTCATTTCAATCCAATTAAATGTTTTCTCTCCTCCACCTTCAAAGCCCTTTGTGTTTTTGAATGTCCCATTGCAAAATTAGATATGGTTTGGTTGTGGTGTCCATGTCCTCCATATGGGATTGATGCCGTAAACCAAGGTGTACTGGCTAACAGTTCCAACCTCCAAAAGGACCTCTTACCCTTGATGTAGGTCAGTAAAGGTCAGCCTCTCAACTCTCTCTTCATTGTAAACACAAGCTTCAAATCCATCCTCCACTTCATTCAGATGGACAGTGGTGTCACTGCCAGCTCCGATAGAGAGATAAAGAAAGAGCCATATGTTTCATACATTACAGCAATCTCCAAGCTTGTCATGTATTGTTTGCATTCTAAATTCAGGCAGGAAAGGCAAACACGACAGGCAGAGCCAGCGCTTATTTGCGTATGAACACCACCAGCTGCATTGGACCAGAAGGATTATGCTGGGTTAGCCTGGATAACTGCATCTTGGAGGTTATTGTCCTGTCTTATCAATGCTCTCCCTCTCTCTCTGCTATCCATCTCAGCAGCTCCAGGGTATCCTCGATTCTCAGGGAGTTTGGCCCACACTTTCCTTCCCATGAGCCACTTGGATCACCATGCCAACAGTGGCGTTCTCTACGGGCAGCACCGTTTCTATGACACGCAAAAAGGTGAGGCATGAGATTATAAAAAGTTCAATCAGACAGAAATAAGACAATTGAATTCAATGTATACAACATATATGGTGTAATTTGTTGTAGGATATTGATATAAGGATGCCTGGGGACACTAACATGAGCGCTGACTAATCTAATTCTGTCGTCACCTTTTCCTTTCTTGACTAATGCTTTTGTCTTTACTGGCCTGCCTTCCTTCCTCTCAGAGAACTTCTATCTTCGAGGTCTCCCGTCCCAGCCACCTCTCATCTCAGCCAATCACAGTCTGCCACCAATGTCCAGGGCAGGTTCAGGACACTCTCAGGGGTCCTGCAGCAGAGACAGAGATCCAGGGATAGGCACTGGTCTACATAAGGGCCTAAAAGAGGCGTCTGTGGAGAGAGGAGTGGTACCTGTAAAGGACAAGGAGAGGTCCAGTAGCAAACAAGAGGCGAAGGAGAGACAGCAGCAGCAGCAGCAGCAGCAACAGCAGCAACAACAGCAGCAACAGCAGCAGCAGCAGCAACAACAGCAACAGCAGCAACAGCAACAGCTCCACAACCACCAGCCACCCCAGCCCACACACCACCACCATTCCCACACCCATCAGCAGCACCCACACTATCCGCAGCACCCACTACCGCTGGAGGAGGTCAACAGTCGGGCCCTGGAGAGGCACAAGGCATCCCTTACCATGGAGTACAGCAAGGAACACCCTCAGAGTATGGGCAAGCCCTTTAGTGCCTGCTTGCACAATGGCAAGATGCAAAACGGAGATGCAGGAACCGGAACAGGGGCTAAGAACTCCATGCCCAGCTGTGGGGGGGAGGTCACGGCCCTTGGGGTCATGGTGGGTGGAGGGAGCAGCCAGGTTAGACATATGGGGTCCAGCGTTAGTAATCGCTGTACCAAAGAGGGGATAAGTGGGGAGATGAGGATCAGTGAACAACCTTCAGACTGTCTGGAAAGGGGTCAGGCACCACTCCACCACTCACTGTCCTACTCTGTACCTCCACCCTTACACATGGGTGCTGCTGCTGCTGGAGGGGCACACCCCCATCCACATCCTCATACTCACCCCCATACACATCCTCACCCAGGGGGCTTCCACTGTCTTCAGCTCCACCCCAGCCACCCACACCATCCACATCATTCCCACCATACACACCACCATCCAGACTTCTTCTGCCCGCCCCCTCCTGCCCCTTTAGTCAACCCTGCCTCACATGAGAGGGGGCCGGCCAATGTGGGGCGAGAACCTAAAATCACAGGGCCTACATTTGTGCCATCTGTGGCAGGCCTGGGGGACAAACCTAGTGGTCCATTCCAGCTTGGTAACCCAGACTGCCATGGTGTGGCCGTTGGAGGTGGAGGCGGCAATAACAAGGATAAGGTAATAGAAAAGAATGGAGGCGGCGGACACCATAGTAATTGGCAAAGAAAACAGCAGCAACAACAACAACAACAACAGCAGCAGCAGCAGCAGCAGCAGCAGCAGCAGCAGCAACAACAGCACCCATACAGAAAGACAGATAAGGCTCCAGATTGGATGCAGTCCCCCCACCACCAACACATTCAGCCATCACAGCTTCCTCCACCTCCGCAACTACAACAGCCTCCACATCCCCAACAGCAGCACCAGGTTGTACGATCACGCAGTGCTGAGTGCATCAACAGTGGTGTGGACATGGATGTGTTTAGACCCTCGATGCCCCAGGGGCCAAAGGCTGGACACTCTGTTGCTCATTCTGTCAACACGTCTCCTTACAGAGATTGTTCCCATCCAGGACCCCAACCTAACTCCTCCCCACTTGGAAGTAAAAGCATGGTTCAACATAGTGGAACTGGCGTAGCCCATGGCCCTGGTCCTGCCATTAGCTGCTCCTTGCAGAGAGATGGCCAAAAGGTAGCCAGGATACGCCACCAGCAACATGGCCGACCAGGACCAGATGCTCCTTCTCCTGTTGAGTTGAACCAAGGGACTAGTCAGGAGCTGAAAAGAAAAATGGAGATGTCTCCTTATGGTTACGGCAACAGCAGTGGGCAGCACCACCACCAGCAGACCCCGGTGCCACCCTGGGCCATGAGGCCTCCCCACCACATGTCACAAACCGAGGAGGAGCAGAGGAAGTCTTACATAGACTTAGGGAGTACTAGTGTGCAACACTCTCAGCAGCAGCAGCAGCAGCAACAGCAGCAGCAGCAGCAGCAGTCGGGAATGAGCCTGCCACCTCCCCAGCCTCCCTCAGCATCTCCCATCAGTCAGCAACAGCAGCAGCCACAGCAGCAACCAGAGCCCCAGGGCCCAACTCAGGGGGAGAGCAGTGCCATGAAAAGCTTACTAAAATACAGCAACCAGCAACAACCACTGCTCCTCTCCCAGAAGAGCCCCTTTGGAGGGCTGGGAACGCTCAAATCAGGTGCTCCTGGGGGGAGCTGTACCCTGCAGGGCAACAAACAGACTCTACCTTCCAGAAAGGGCCCAGCCAATGAAAACGAGCGCCCTGATTACAGTGGGCGGGGCCGGGATATGGGGGATGCAGGTCATGGGGAAAGTGAGGTGCGGCAGCCGCCAGTGGGAATTGCAGTGGCTGTGGCCAGACAAAGGGAGCCACCTTGTCGCTCAGCGGACAGTCATCCAAACAGCCGACAAGGCAGGGTACACTCCTCAGTGAAAGGTAAGCAGATAGGTCACTGCCGCATCAACAAAGGTGCGGGGAACACAGACCTTTTTTTTATATCTGTGACCTGTTGATGACCTAGCAGTGAAAGCAAAACAAAAAAAGAGCTGAAAAAACTAATATTCGTGGCACTGAGCACTGTTTCCAGTGATGAGAAAAACCTTCATTTTTTGAGGATGCATTTAAAGGATTAAGAGTCTTGTATGTATGAAATTCAATGTGGTTCAAATAGCATTTTTTTAGTGGGGCAAAATACTGTTGTGAGTCATAGTAGGGTTTTGAGAAAGTGTGAGAGACTTATGAACATGTCCTCACCAGGTGAGAGCTATTGGTTAAGATAATGCTTGTCTCGCAGGACCGCCCCGCTCCATGTATCCTTCAGATCCTACTGCCGAAGAGGAGAGAAAGAGGATGAGTGGGGAACAGATAGGTCTGACTTGCTTGGACAGAGAGAGAGATGCATATATCAGGTAAGCAACTGTAAAGCCACTGCTCACTACGTATTTCTAATATGTTATTGTGAGAAACCTTCAGTTGTCTTCATTTGCATTTCCTTACCGTTGTCTCATCCTGATGACAGGGATAATAAGGAAAGGGTGGAGTTTGCAAGAATCCACCCCTCCAACAGCTGTCATGGAGACCTGACCCCTCATCTCATGGTCCCAGGCGGGACTTCCCTCCAGTCTGGCCAATTAGGAGATCCTGCTGCACATTCTGCTCACCATCATTGGATGCCAAGAACTGGAAGCCCATCCCTTTGGATGACAGGACACTCTTATGGTCAGAAAATATTAATCGTTTTAGGAATTAAGATTGCACTTATACATTCTAACTGTGTGACTTTTTACAGGGTTACAGATCATTAAACAAAGGCAGTAAAGTTCTGCTTTTCCCGTTTATGGAATAGAGAAAAGACAAAGGTTTTTGGAACTCTGAATATTTTCAGCTGTGTTTCACATATGTTATGGGTATATCGATCTAAACTGACATCCTTTCTATAAAGCAGGTATAGGTCACACAGCCCTGCACCAGAATCTGCCCCCAGGTTTCTCGACATCTATGCCAGGCCCTCTGCAGCCAGTCCTGCCTCTGCCTCAGGACCCCTCTTCCCAGCTGGTGGTCTTGCCCACTGAGCCTCCCGCCCATCCTGCGACCCATCACCTGGGTATGCCATACCCTTTCTTTCTCTGTCAGGTTTATTTATAAAGTACATTGAATGTATATGCAAATGTGTACAGCCTCATACATGGACATTATTACATTACAAGTATTGGAACTGTTGGTAGGTCATCTGCCGTCCACATGATCACTACCTGTGAAGACTGCTGATGAATTTCCCTTTAACGGGCTCATTCTGAGATACATCAAAATTCCAAGATTTTCTGCACACCACCTGGAATAGGGCTCTCTGCGGGTTAGGTTGCTTATCCAAAGCTATACTGTATGTGTAACCACCACACACACACACACGAAAAAGAGAAAGGGTGAGTGGAAGACAAAACTCATTGTAGACGCATTTTCTGTGAGCAGGCTGTGACATTTAATTAGCTCATAATCTTCAACGGTACGTTTCCTTCTGTGCTCCGCAGGAGTTTCAGCAAAGAAGGAAAGTGCATCCACAAAAAGCTTTCCCACAGGAAACATCTAAGTTTATGTCTTTGAAAACAAGGATTTTTGGTGTGTCTAGGAGAAATGGGGTGGAGGGGCGAGTCAATGTCAAAGGGCGAGAGAATAGAATCAAAATTAGGTTATTGAGGTTCCTCCAGTTTGGGCCCACTACTTCCCAAGTGGGACCGCTGTCATAGCACATCACCCACACCAAGTTCTACTGGTCCTTAAAGCCACATATTGAGAGCTTTTCCGCCCACAGATATGGGAACTAAGCTTCCTGCTGGGCCCTTTCGCAGACCCTTTCCTGCGATTTGGCTGAGCAGGTGGGACTTTTTGGCGGAAAGTCCACTCTGAATGCTCCGGCGAGACAAACACACCAGTATTCCCAGCCCCCAGTATTTTGACCGCTAATCAAACTACAGCCATCATCATCTGTTCGCATTTCATCATTGTCATGACTTTCTTTCCCCCCAACATTCCAGATAATTCTCAAGGCAGTTATTAAGAGACAGCTTTCTGTTTCAGGGGAGAGTGTGGGATTGCTGCTGCCTAGGGAGATGTTGTTCTGTGAAACCAAAAATCATATTTTTAAAGACATTTGTCTGTCGTTTCTATAAGATGTGAAAACAATGATATTTAAATGATCCATAATGGTTTCTCTGTTTTGAAATGTGTGTGTGTGTGGAATGTAGATAATAGAGTGTTGATGGAAAAAGGTTGCTGAAGTGTGTATGTGCATGCTTTTATTTTTGTTCTAAGGTAGTCCCCTTTGTCACATTCCTCCTCCTTTTTCTCATTAGATGTGATGGAGCAGCCAGGGCTGTGGCCCCCTGTGTATGGTGCTCGGGGCCCAGCCTCCCACATGCAGCATCCTGCTGTGTACTCCCGATCCCAGTTTCTACGGCAACAGGAGCTGTACGCTCTCCAGCAGCACCAGCAGCTCCAGCACCAGCATCAACATCAGCACCAGAGCCACCAGTCGCAGCAACCACAGTCTCAAACCCAGCAGCAGCAACAGCAGCACCACAGAGCTGTGCATGGCATGGACATGCAACATCACGCCACTCACAATTCACAGGTGATCACAGCTCAAAATATGCAAGAAATATTAAGATTTGAGAAGAGTTCGATTGAATTAGATCTATCCATCTCGCTGGGTAACTATCTACACATACAAAAGTGAAAAAGCAGAGTGCGTGAGTCAGCTTTTCTCACATGACTATTTATTCTATTTTTAACTCCCCTAATATATTTTTCTGGGATATGCTGACTTTCTCACAGGATGAAGTAAATCACTGAATATAGGCTGCGGAGCAAGTAGCTTTTTTTAAATTGGTTATTACATTGCAAATGTAGAAATTCACATGCTTGAGATCTCCCAGATATTTTTTTGGAGGGCCTTCTGTAAATGTAGAAATGAAAATAACTTAATTTTATTGTCACAGATGCAGAAGAGGCCGGATGAGCCCTCTGTTGAACTAGAGGAACTCATTTTGGAACCGAGAACATCCAAACCTGCCAAGCCCTACTCGTACAACCCATCTCAGAGGAACACCTCTCCTGGGGCCTGTGCCGCTCACCTGTCCCCTTGTTGCCAGTCCCCGTCTCTACGACCACATCCCAAGAGCACTCCTTCTACAACCTGCCCTGCTCCCAGCCCTGCAGCAGCAGCCCCTCACTCACCGGCCATCAGTCCTGCTCCATCTCAGATGCTCAAGGGGGCCGAGTCCCAGGACAAGCGAGGAGAGGGACAGCCTCCCCAGGATTACCCACAGTCTCTGGAGCCTGGTAAGCATAGAAAAAGGTCTCCTTATGTTGCATGGCATGCAATGGCTTCAGTATGAGCTACATTGATAACATCAAATGAAATCCTGTTAAAGTATAATCGGTTTAAGATGCCGCCAGTTCCAGATTTTAAGAAAATATCTCTGACACAGCAAGAGAAAAGGGACAGTGCATTTTTGTATCACCTTGAACATTATATCCCGTGGTAATTGGAATGTCCACTGTTGGAAATTATCTTTTTTTGTCTGCTGATGTTGTGTTAATATGTGTGGGTGGCTCTGTTGGCAAGAACCTGATTGACTGAACAGCTCAAGGCTGTAGAAAATGGCTGCCGGCTGAGCTGGGGCTTTCCACTACCGTTACTTCGGTAATGACCGAGAAACACCTCAATAGCAGCCCTCGCGTCTCCTCCACCCCCACAGGCCCCGCACTCTCTTCATCATCATTAATGTCTGGCTAACAGCCGCCGCGCGCCAGAGGAATTGTGTCAGGTGCTCTGATAAACCAAAGCCTGGCCCACTTCAAATAATAAACGCACACGTTTGCGTGTGGTCCTCTATCCTTCCTACTGCTGGGAGATCAAGGCAGAGTGCAGTTCCTTTACCTGGGTCGAATCCCTTTTGAACTCAAAGGTAGCAAGGGAATAATGTTTAGAATGGGCCTGATAAGGAAGGACTTTAGATTTGCATAAAATTGTGCTTCCCGTTGTATTTCATCCACAATTTCACTTACAAAATGATGCCATTAGTCAGTATTGACAATTGATGATTGTATTATCTATATTTCTTTCTCTCTATAGACTTGCCTCCTGGATACACCTACCCTGCTATTGCCATGGGCTACAGGAGCGGGCCCTCCCCCCAGGATGTTCGACTGGCTGAGCCAGCTGACCTGGAAGCAGTCCAAGTGGAGCCTGCTGAGCATGCTCCTCAGTCTCTCTCCAGTCTGGGGGAGGAGCTAGACTGCCAAGCAGTGGTCAGGCCCCTCCCAGAGCCACTCCCATCCGAGGAACTAGAGAAAGAAGAGGAGGAAAGAGTGGTGGAGAGAGTCCTGGAACAGAGGGAGGAAGTGGAGGTAGCAGCGGTGACAGCAGCCAACTTTGTGCCTGGAGAGAGGGAGGTGGAGGAGCAGGGGCCCGCTGAGGAAGAGGTGATGGTTTGCCCCCCTGCTAAGAGCCCGGTGTGCGAGGCTGCTTCCTGTCCAGTCCCCCTTTCAACAGAGGAGCTTGAAAGGCCAGACGCTGTCATCACCTTGGAAGAGGAAGCGGATGATGAGGCGGTGGATAGCCAGTTGGATCGTGCTCAAAAGGTCAACATGCCTGCAGAGCAGGAGCCAGAGCTGCCCACCATCATCGAGCTTGACCCTGCTTCCCCTGAAGCTCCTGAGCCTCGGCCCCCGTCCTTTGAGGAAGCAAAGGACAGCGAGCAGCAGCTCAAGAATGAGATAAACCCTGATGACTCAGTGGATTTTGTGTGTCTTTCCCCTGCCGCAACGTCTGCCCCTACTCCAAACCAGGCAACTGCTGCCGTGCCCCACAAACCTCTCGTGCCCTGCTACTGGAGTCTGGAGCTGCTGATTGCTGCTGCCTTCTGCACAGACGTACCTCCATTTCCCTTGTTCCCTCTTGGCGCCCCATCAGTTGCCCCATCGCAGCCCAACCCCCACCAGGGTATGGAGCTTCTGAGTGAGCTGGCAGATCTGGAGCTGCAACAGCAAAAGCACACCTGTGGGAAAAGTCAGGGTGAGGGACAGGGGGTCTTCCATTACTCATACATGCACACAGAAACACATTCATAAACTCTCTCGTAGTTTAGCCTATTTTTCCCCTTTGTCCACTGAGACAAACTCCCACTCCCTCCTCAGGCCTAGTCTCCGTCACTCTGCGTTCCCTCCCAAATACTCCTTTCTTCCCACTGGTCTTGAGAGCCTCTGGTGGATTCTAACACGTCCCCAGAGAGGCTGCCTGCATGCCGGCTTGCCGTTTCTCTTCTTTGGTGTGTTAAAGGCACTTTTACTTTCTAAAAGGCTGTTCTAACGATGCAAAGGCCTCAGGAGAGGGAGAAAAGCAGGAGGACAGGGCTGAACTACTAGTGTGTGGTGTACACTTCCCTACCTCACTCCTCTCTTTCCTTTCCAGCTTTCCTTCTGGAGCAGTCTCTCTGTCTCTCCATTCCGCCGTCGTTTGATCCACACGTGTGCACAAACGCACACACGCATGAAAACACACACGCAATTGCAAATACACACATTTTAACAAAAAGGGAAAAAAACAGACACCAATTGGCTTTCCTCTCTTTCCCACACACGTTACTGAAAGTTAGTGTGTAATCACAAAAGCAGTCAATGTTTTCAGCACCCTGGAGCATTGCCTGGCTAATTAGACCCCATTGTTTTAAAGTGCCTTTAAAAGCTTCCTTGTTTTTCAAAGCGCCACGTGTTTTTTTTATTTCTTTATTTTATTCATGCAAAAGGATGTTTTGTGTTTACCACAGCATCCTAATGCATTTAACTGCTCCCCAAAGAGGGTTCTATAAAAAGGGAATCATCAACTGATCCTAGAGGCAGTGATGTTGTCTTTGTGATGCGATATTGTTGACAGCACGAGGAAGTGGCACATGTCGAGTAACAACAATAGTCTTCACCAAAACAAGTAATAAAACAAGTGAGAAGAATCTGTTTTTTTCTATATTTATATACGTAAAGATGCAAGATAATGTTACTTTGTAAACAAAATTGCATGTTTCTTCTCTGTGACTAAACTGCAACCTCTGGTATTCAGTCTTTGGCTCAAAGGGCAGAGAGTCCATTCAGTGCCACAGGCAGTTGGGCTATATATGAAGAGCTTGGCCCAGATGGCCACTAATATAGCAGCATCTGGCGAGTCCACATTGATATGACCTCTGAAACGATATGCTGATGCGTCCTCATACTGGTTTAATGTGCCCAACGTCTTACATTCTTTTCTCCCCCCCCTCACTACTCACTATATCACAAGATGCGACTGAAATAATAAGCCACGCATGCTCGTTTAATAATAAGCTCACATGTACAAAATCTTTGGGTAACACTTTATAATAACTACACACTATTTAGCAATAGTAAAGCATGAGTAAACACTTAATTATTCATTTATAAAGTATGAAAACCCAATCATGAAACGCACATTAATCAAGAATAAAACATTTATAACTGTGTTCATGAATTGCATACTAATGAGTTACTAATGAGTGTTCATGTTGGAACAATGCTTTATAAATTATGAATGAAGTGTTTACTCATGCTTTACTAATGCTAAATAGTGTGTAGTTATTATAAAGTGCTACCAATCTTTGTTGTTTATTTAGACATGAGTTTCTGTTGACAACTTTGAAAGACACAAGTCTAGTTCAATTGTAGTTTTTTTATTCAAGCATGAATGGACACAACATTAACCAAACAATTGTTCTGATCCCATCACAGAAGAGGAGTTTCTGATGTTTGACCTCCATAGCCTTGCTACCCTGGCCACAGCCCGTGCTATGGAGATGGACTCCCAGGAAAGCAGCAGTCCGGGTTCAGAGCAACACTTCCCGGCCCGAAGGATCCTCAATTTACGCAGGAAATGCAGTTGGACACCTCGCAATGAACCAGTAAGACCGCAGTGTTATTGCCTCAAAACACAAAGTTCCTATAGGGTTTTAATCATTTTTTAATTTAAACAAATTAATAGATAACCGACTGAAGAATGTGTTTTTCTTCCTTTTTTTTTGAGGATGTTAATAATACTCAAATTAACCACCAATGATTCCTCAGGTATGCCCGGCTAAAGGTAGCATGGAGACAATGGACGGCCCTGAGCTTGCAATGCGCGTGAAGCTGGCTGAGCTGCAGCGTCGCTACAAAGAGAAGCAAAAGGAGCTGGCCAAACTTCAGAGGAAGCACGATCATCAGTGAGTGTTGATCTTATCCTCCTTTCCCATAAGCTCATATCCACCTATTTTGCACTCAGAGATTTCAAAAGTAACATAAATGTAATTATTTTCTGTATTCTTTGCCGCAACAACCTCTTTGAGTTTAAATATGTGCAGAATCTCAGACCTCCCCTCACTCTGCTTGTCTGTTTACATCTGCGTGTGCGAGCAGGAAGGAGGAAACACCTCGCAGCCCAGCTCGACGAGGACCGGGGCGGCCAAGGAAGCGGAAACCCACCCTCACCACAGGTCCAGTGTCCTCCTCTGAGGGCCAAAGAAAAGTCAAGTGAGTATCACTCAGCCCATCTACGCTGGCTGGCTAGAGTCCAATCTGGCCTGATAAGCCCCTCTGTATCACTGACATACAGGGACGTCCTCTCATTGGCATGAACAGGAAATGGGAGAACACACAGCTGACCCATTCAAGGAAGTCTACTTGAACCCTTTCAAATCTAATCAACACTGGCATTAATTGTATGACGGCATAATAAGTGTCAGTTGTGTGTAGGTCTGCTTGTACAGAATATTTATGTGTGCTTGATATATGGACTGCACATAGAAAACTGCTCACAGTATTAGGCTTCAACACCGGTAATCTTAAACCTCAGTGGCTACTGTAGTGCATGTTGAGCTTATCTTTGCTGGGTTCAGAGGGAGGGAGCTGGCTGCTGGCCGGGCGTAGAAGGGGGGGGGGGGGGGGGGGGGTTGATAGGCAGAGGATGTAATTAGAGTACTGTGAATTCTCTTGTAATCTGTCCCATCAGGAGGGATGTGACACACCACTGCCATTACAGCCTCACAGGGTCACCAGGGGTCCAAAGGATAACATGATGGTCAGACAGTCCAGGCTCTCGGGGAATGAAAATAGAGAGAGACAGATAATCAAGGATACAGATGGGAGGATATTCAAGAAATCCTACTTTATCTCCAAATGTGTGGATGACATTTTAAAAAGTGCGAGTGTCAGCCTTTGTCAAAACAGGGGTGCCTGTGCTGTTTGGTGGAGGTGGGGGAACTGATAAACCAAGAGGGTCTCGAGGATAAAGGTTTTCTGTCAGGCTTCAATTAGCCTTGTCATCAGGGTTTGGAAGGGCTTAGAGCACGAAATGTCACCTTGCAGCGTTCCCTCTCGCTCCATGTTCTCTTCTCCCTCCTTTTCTCACTGTGGTTTCTGGGCAACAGTCCACCGTGTTCCCAGCTGCCCCTCTGCGGTGTCACCTCTACTCTCCTTCCACCCATGTGCCCCTGCCCCCTCGCCAGGCCAGCACTGATCGGAGTGGGGACGCTGATGCTGGGTGACAATGACACCCAAATGAAAGGGTAACGGGCCGGGCCCCTGCAGCGAAGTGCAATGGAGGGAGTGAGGGTGGGGGTTGAGACACGGGGGTTGTTGGGTCAGCTGCAGGCTACAGTACAGTAAACCGCAGTCTGGCTCTTTATTCAAGTGGTCCCAAACCAATAACAGGGGTGGCGCAACGTGATACAATATATGATGCATTATTCAGCAGGGGCCACACAGGGGACCTACAGAAAATGTTTAGGAACCACAGCTCTATTCTGTTAAAATTTGAGCCACAGCTCAAGTACTTTCCTTCGAGGCAGCCAGGTGTACACCCTTTTGTTTGTGTGTGTGTGTGTGTGTGTGTGTGTGTGTGTGTGTGTGTGTGTGTGTGTGTGTGTGTGTGTGTGTGTGTGTGTGCAATGCAGCAGAGAATAACATGACACATCTGAACAAGGAATGGGCAGACTGGGGACTGATTAGACCCATGTTGCGTTACATGGCAGGGTTATGTAAAAGCATGTACTGCACCTGCCACTCATGCCACTACAAGATGCTGACACTAGGGTGCTATGATGGAGGCCAGTGGGTCAGTGGGTAACAGCCCAGCCTTTTTAGTATCTCCTTCCCTTCCTTATTTCGCTTGAACCACAGGGAGTGTGTGTGGCAGTGTTTCAGTGGGCGATAAATCCAAGCCCCTGCCTGCGCATTCTATGCATCTGAGCAATTAGGTATGGATGCAGCTGTGCTTATGAGCATTTATGCAGGCATTGTTTGTTTTTGCCTGTGCTCTGTTATTCCTGTGGGTAAAGCACTGGGGTCCTTTGTGGTGCTGCATTGATTGGGGGAAGGCTGGAGAGAGTTGCTGCTAGCCAGCAAACCCTGCTAATCAATTATGTTTAATTAGTCACTGTACGCTCAGCCCCCCAATGAGGGGAGGGCCTCTGTCATATTGGGTTTGTCAGCAGTGGAAGGCAAGCCGTGGCGGGATCTGCCTCACAGGGACAACTCACACTTCACTGCCACCTCTGTCACTCTCCTGTCAGTCAGTGGGCAGACGGTCCCACTGCCCGACAATCGCCTTCATTCTGTTCCAGCTGCGCGCCGACACTATCTTCATCATGAGATTTACACACAATTAAGGCGTACATAATTATTATTTTTAAAGCAGCACACACATGTAATTTTTAAACAATGTGTCTAGTTACAGAGTTGTATGTGGTAGAATCTGCCGAGAAATAACTAAAATTGAACGTTGAATGTGCCTTATTTATCTACTTCACATTTCAACCATGCTTACTCTGTAAATGTGAATCATTTCCTAGGCTGCACGCACACTAGGAGAGGGGAAGTTAATCTTTTGTTTGAGCATGGCCTGGCTCACGTCGGTGTGGTCTATGGGCAGACTTCCAGAGGGAAATTCAAGGGCATTTGGAGTGGTTGGCCTGTGATGCTGCTCAGCGTAGGGGAAAGAGTGTGCCTCAGTGATATGAAAATGCAACTGGAGAGCTATGATATTCACTGAGAACAATAGAGCAGCATACAATTGCAATGCCTTCCAACCATTCAGTGTATCTTTCAAAGCTATGCAGTGCTTCACAGGCTGCACAGACACTCCCTAGATAGATAAAGATTAAGGCTTCTTATGCCACACTGCCCTCAAACAATCCCAGGTTCCTCATTAGATCCCAATTTTTCAAGTGTGTGGTTCAGACACTGGGCTCGCCATGTCCTTTTTTACCATTCTGTTCATCAGACATAGAAAGGAGACCTATTAGATCCCACAGAGAGGTGACTCAACTCCGTTTTCCCCTGTGATGTCCTACCCCCTTTTTTTCTTCTTCTTTTAAACCACCGCCATTCTTCTCTAATGAATGCTTCTCCCTTGTTTTGACTGGCAGGTCGTTGGGGGCGGGCCTTGCACTGTCGCCTGAGGACCTAGGAGGGGGCGGCGACAGCCAGAGAAGGAAGAAGAGGCTGTCCAGTCGAGGCTTTGAGCGGCTCAGCAGCACACAGGTCAGGGTCCCCTTGTCCTCCTCCCTTTTGTCCTCTATGCATCTAGAAATGAAAGTGGCCACTCTTTGTTTCTTTGCGTTTGATATATTTCTTTGTTGCACACTATTTCTAATTAGGTGTTACCCCTCAGGAGTCAAATCCACTGCTCTCCATATTAATATAGTTTTCATTGGGGCTTCTACTGTTCCTTTTTCTTCTCTGTGTGAGCCAACGAGAGCCCTCTCCATCTGACGTTCTGATGCTTCTGCAGCTGCTGTGACCGTGAGTGTAACTGGCTCTCTCATCTCTCTCTGTTACAGCAGATAAAAGCACAGGGCTGCAGAAAAAGCAGTCTTCACAGCATGCTCAGCTCCAAGCTGGCCGGTGACGTGACTCAGCTCAAACAGAAAGGCCAGTGTAAAAAGATTCTCTCGGGGACGGGCTCCAGAGACAAGGAGGTTTCGCCCTGCAACTCCAACCCCAAGCATGGACACAGAAACCAGTGCACAGGCAAAGCCGAGTCTAGGCGAGAGTCTGGAGGACAAAGTGACACAGGTAGAGATGGCAATCACAGCATTGATTGTGCCTTGTGTTTTGTTTTAGTTAGCACAATGTGCTGTTTTTTCATCATCTAATCGATCTAATCTATTTAAATATAATACGTCTAATACCAAGTACTGATCCATCAGTGTTTAATCAATAACTAATATGTATCACTGTGTGCAAGGGACTGGGATCCTTCTTTTATGTGTGAGGCAACATCAGGCCTTACTTAAACATTGCTTTCTTAACTTTGTCACCAATATCCGATCCAGCTATTTCTGTTTGTATTGTCCTGACATCTGATATCAGTATTGGTACCGCCGGTGCGTCCCTAGTTTTCACTTTCACACATTGTAATCGCTAAAATACTATTCTTAACCTAGATTTGTGATCGGTTTTGCTAACTTTCTCAGCAGCCAGTGTGGACAGTGGCCCCCAAGACAGCTGGACTGGACTTGTGCACCGTGGACGTAAAAAGGGATCCTCCACCCTGACACAGGGCTCGTCCCGTCTGAGCCAGCCCAGAGCGAGAGATCACCGCCAGAGACATGACGCAATGGAGGAGGAAGAGAGCTCCCCTGTAGAGAGTGGCTCCTCTGATCAAGGTGAGTCAGTGACTACAAAGAGCTGGTAATGAGACATACACAGTGATGGTAATGAAACTGGCCACAGCAACCTAATAAGGCTCTCAGTGTAAGAAAGACCTTGAGTGTTGACTTCTGGGTTCTTTCCTTTACTCTAACAAAGACAGTGAGGTGAACCGGGGACTTCTAATTAGCTAGCTATGAAAATGTTATCTGTATAATGGAACAGCCACGTGTCGAGTGTATTTTTTGGTGGATGAAAAGACTCATTGACCTTAAATAGACTTAAAATGCTACAGAAAGCAAATGAGTAAGGGTTGGAGTGCATCAAGCACATTTCACCTGTTTTAAGTTAAAAATGAAAACAGGGGTGTGCATTGATAGTCGACACCTCAGCGATTGGCCTTGTTGGCTGTTCTGAGCTGGATGTGCAGCCACAGCTGTGGACACTTGCCTGTGAGGGGGTTTGACAGCCCGGGAGACTCGCAGATTGGGTCAAAGAGCTGCTTTATAAAGTGCAGTGACAAACACACACAAACTCACTCCTACACTCCCTTGCACATTAGCTTTGGAGCACGTGGGTTAACACCAGGAAATACCTCCGAGGCAAAGCACTTCATACATCATCTCTATGAACAGTTAAACAATTTACTTAAATGCTAATGAAGTGCCTGTGAAATGATGGAGTGTAAGTAGTACGTTAAACAACTTCACCGGCTGGTAACGACTTATTTGCTATTTCTATTAGAAGAGGAAGAAGAAGAAGGCAGTTATGATACTGATGAAGGTCAAGACTACCGAGTCCAACCCCCAAGAGAAGTCACTTCTAGCTCCTCCGTGACAGGTCCAAGTCCCTCATCTGTTGTAAAACTGGAGGCCAACCAGAAAGCCAGGAACAAAAAACAAAGACAGGAGCTTTATGGTAAGACCGTCCTTTGAAACTGCTTCATAAGTCAACAAAGCTGCCCGACATCTTCATGTGAAGCATCTGTTTTGTGTTTCTCCTTCTGGCTTGTTAGCTTGGTCTAAATCTATTTCTTGAATTGAACTGCACAGGCACACAGAGTCTGTCTGGAGCCGAAGGGGAGGTCAAAGTAAGGAAGAAGCCCCCCTGCAGGCTGGGCCTGGCCACTGCAGTCAAAAGCCGGCGTGAAGATCACCGTTCTGAGGGGGTTAGAAGGCCATGTGGTCCCAGGTCTAAAGAGCCTCGGTGGGGCAGTCTTGGGACCAGAGGCAACCGCTACCGGAGGAGCATGGGACTGGCCACCTTCCCGACCACCAGTGAGAGGCTAAAAAGGGCGACCCGCAAGAGCACCATGTTGAGAGGAGCAATCAATAAGGTTAGCCGAAAGTATTTTGATATATAAATAATTTATATCATTAACACGTTCCCACTCATTCATAATTCTTACCTTCAAAGGACTTGAATTGTGCAAACTTTGATCATGTTTGTGCACAAATGGACCATTGTGTGCTTGTGAAGTTATGTCAGACTATTACCACTCATCTTGTACATCCTCATGTCGTCTTCAACAGAGGAGAAGTTGCTGGACAGTTGGGGGCACATCTTCACAGAGTGAGGAGGGCAGCAGGGGACGAAGGAACAAAGACCAGCAGGTACTAGTGAACACAATGAATTAAAAAAAAAACACTCAATCCATACCACCAAACAGAATCCAGTTCTACAAAAATGCCTTCATATATTCTATTAAAAATTCTGGTAATGTCTTACTGTCCTAGATTTCTCACCCTGAGGACAGTTACTGTAGAACTATTAAAAGTACTTAGCACATCGCACATAGCTCAACCTCCTGCTGAGTAATCTTAGGGGAGGAGAGGATGGGAGAAAATATGTGGGAAGGGGGTGGCTCACACCTTCTGCTGTGACGGAGTGAAAACATGGCTACTGATCTGAGATTGTACAGGCACTGTGAAGTCCCCTGCGGTTAATTGCTACTTTGAGTAGCATGCTAAACAATTTCTTCTTTCTTCTATCACACTTCCCATTGCCACTTTTATGTTCTTATCCATTCCTGCATCCATTTATTCTTCTTTGCGTCCCCGTCTGTTATGTTTTACAGCCAAAGGGACGAGCCGTCAGTCGGCTGCTGGAGAGCTTTGCGGCCGATGAGGGTTTTCAGATGGACGGCAGCAGCTTCTCAGAAGAAGAGGAAGACAACAGCCGCTCATACAGCAACAAAAGCCCCGAAGGTCAGAGATAAGCTGGATATCTTGGAACAGTGTTTCAAGCAGCAGATAGTTTCAGTGAGGTTGTGAAATATTAAATGTGATATTGGTTTTTCTTGATACAGTTCCTAACTGCGCCGTGACCAAAGAACTCTTAACCGATGGACTTAAGGTGCTGATCTCTAAGGACGATGAGCTTCTATACGCTGCCAGAGTCCACACACTGGAAATACCCGACATGTAAGCAGTGGTTCAAATGATCTGTCGGAATGTTTTTTAATACACATATATCATATATGCCTTCAGAGTATTATGGTTATTAATGTTGAAATCAAACTGAGGCTGATACAACAGATGGAAGGCTTTTTCCCATTCAGATCGGACCAAACGAGGTAGATGTGAAAGAGTTCTTAGATCGCTTCAATCTTTCAAATTACAGTGACATGTTTACATCTGTTTGTGAGTGTTCATTCTGCACATGAGCTAAACCTTGCACAATGTGGC
The DNA here is from genome assembly GCF_910589615.1 of Taurulus bubalis. Lineage (NCBI taxonomy): Eukaryota > Metazoa > Chordata > Actinopteri > Perciformes > Cottidae > Taurulus > Taurulus bubalis. The sequence goes on from NC_136605.1 coordinate 12,507,514, forward strand.
ATTGCCATGTAATAGCTGAGGCTTTGCTAGAGGTGGTGGGAAATCAAATGGATGAATTACCCTTAAGGCTAGAACATCCTCCCAGACATCCACACACCACAGAAGAAATCCTGCATACATGGTGTATTGGGGCTCACAAAAAAGAGGACTTTAGCACTTCCTTTCCTTACATACCCTACATCGTTTCATTCCTAGCTCTGACCATCAATAAGGCCCTCCAGCTCAGGCAGCAAAAATATGCTTTAACAACAGCAGAGTGGGAGTAACACATGACATGGGAGCCAAGCAACATAATACAAGCATCTGAAAATATATTTATCTCTCTCTCTGCTGTGCTTTTTTCCTCTAGCTTTAGCATTGTTATCTACGGTGAAAGAGGAAACCGCCCAAGAATCTATTCATTGGAGCAGCTGCTACAGGAAGCTGTAAGTTCACCTCACTGCACTAAAACACTCTTTGTTACAGGAAAAAACCCTCAGTTGCTTGGTCTTTGGGGGTCACTCAACACTTGTTTTCCCCTCTTAGACGTCCTTCTTACCCTCTGCAATTCTCCATAGCCTTCCAGTGTCTCTGTAGCTCTGCCAGGCCCTTCTTTTTTCTTTTCAAACATCCCTTGACTGTCTCTCAGGGTCATTGGAACCATTTAAACCTATTAAATGCATATGGACATATGGGAGGCAGGATCTTTGGGTTTGTGGAGGTGAGGGTCTGTGGATATCTGTTAAACCCAGCTCTGAGTGTGGGTCGGATAGTCCCACTAACATGTGGATCCATTCATTTTTTGGAGTTAAAATGGAAGATGATATGAACTTTACATCCCCTCGAAACAGTTATTTAAAGGTTTAGATCAATACGAGTCAATGATGTATGAAAAGAAGCTAGCTAATGATGACCTGGAATGATTTAAAAGTGGCGACACTATAATATGTGTATTATTCCACATTAAAATTGTTCACCCCTTTATTTTTTCAGTCGCACCTAAGTGGTTCAAATTCTTCCCCAAACCACAAGATTGTTTGAATATGTAATTTTCACTCATATGTTAAGATACAATTACAGTGTATGTAAGTAATCCATGTAAAGAGACATAATTATACATTGTAGAAACCGCAGCACATTCTTGGCTGGTGTTTCTTTGCATTTAGGTAATATATGCCTCTTGGTGTGCTTTGCATCAGAATGGAGTTGTTCTTGTTTACTGCAGCAGGTGACCTTTATCCCATTTTTTGTTTTTTACTGAGAGGACGCTATAACGACGCTAACAGCTGGGTCAACTAAAGCAAAGCCATCATACCCACATCTTCTCCAACTGTGGACATAAGTCTTCACTATTGCCAAACAGGTTGCAGGATGTTGTGTTTGCACTCAATTGTCCAGAGATGATGACCCCAGAGGAGTAGAGCAGAGTTCAACTGGCACGATTGTTCCTTGGAATAATTCATTTACATCATTCTAATAGGGGAAGGGAAAAGCTGCCAAAAGGGCATACTAATTTGAACATCGTTTTGAGATCATATTTTATCTAACGTTATGAGTGATAAAGTAGAGATTATTTTGAAATGGAAATGATCACAATTGTACACACATTAGATTACATGTAATGGATTTTCCTTTTGGTTATGCAGAAGTGCCGCATGTATGGAAGTGAGCTATCTGAAACAAACTTAATTTGCATACATTTCCACTTAAAGTTACTAGCCAGAACCTTTATGTTTTCAATTAAAGCAGGATCAAATATGATGTAACTATTTTGAGTAAGTTTGAAACCCTGCCTTTTTTCACCTCACAGGATACATGTGTTTAAAGTTAACTGAGAGCTATACATACGTGCATAGGATTCAATTAGACCTACTTCGTAGAAAGGGCTTTTGTGCAGTACACGTTTTTTGTTTGTCTAAGAGCACATGTTATTGTTTATATCCTCTTATTGGCCACGTGTTACTGTAGCATTGTCCACAAGACCAGTGTTCACCAAGTGAATGTTGTTCTGCAGCGGAAGATCTCACACATATTTGTCCCTTTACTATCTGATCACTTGTTTCCTCCTTCTCTCATCCATATAAGCTCCTTCATTCTCCCGTCAGTGCTACACAAAGCACTTCTGGAAACTTTGGTCTTCTCTAAACAGTGATCAGATAGCAGCTGGTCCTAATTATGCCATACTTCCACTATCTTGTCTTTAAATTAGTCCCAAAGCCATTTATTTGACTTTGACACCAACGCCCAGATCTTCACCGTGCTCCTGCTCCCACCCCTGTGTGCGCACACACACCCACATCCACACCTCATCAGTCAAAGGGTCCCTCGCTATGGCAACAGTAAATGAAAGCAACCTGAAAGAGCCCCCAGTGAGTGGCGGATGCTGGGGCTGGCTGCATTGTTGGAGGGAGGATCTGGCAACCTGCAATCACAAGCCCCTCTATTCAGGCCCTCTTTAGTATTACTCAGCAAGTCAGGATTTACTGCATCATGGCTTCCGTTCTTTTCATCCCTGACTGGCACATTGGCATGAGATAAGTGCCGCTTGGAAATGTGGCACAGTGGCTGCCCATGCACAATGCTCTATGGCTCTCACACTGTTTGTATGTATGTGTGTGAGCGTGTGTGTGCATGCATGTCTGTGTGTGTGTGTGTGTGTGTGTGTGCATGCATGTGTGTGTGTGTGTGTGTGTGTGTGTGTGTGTGTGTGTGTGTGTGTGTGTGTGTGAGAAGCCTGTAATGAATCTTAATTATGTTTTGGTCTGGCCTTCAGGTCCTGGATGTACGGCCAGAGTCAGAGACGATGCTTAGTGAAGGAACCAGGGTGTGTGCTTACTGGAGCGAACGCTCGCGCTGCTTATACCCAGGCTACGTTCGCAGAGGTGAGACAGCAGCTTTTTTGTCTATATCCGTTTTCCGGTTTACCGTCTGTATGTACATATTTACTCTTACTGTATCTATGTATTATCATATCTTTGCATTTGCTAATATTACTGCTCACCTAAGGAAGTGGATTTATTTCTCTTGGAGGTGTTTCATCGGATGAAGGGAAGCAAGCAGGAGTGATGATAGAGTTTGATGATGGAGACCGGGGGAAGATTTCTCTCCCAAACATACGCCTCCTGCCTCCAGGATACCAGATTCACTGTGAGTATCTCCTCTCTTTGAAACTGGGATTTTTTTTTACTGTTTTGTCTACCTGCAAGTAAATGTTAATAATCATATGCCCCTTGTCCTTAGGTGGGGAGTCATCTCCTACCCTGCTGATACCAAGCGACGCCGTGGTTAAGAGAAGTTCTAGTCTGGAGCAGGCCCCTCTGAGTGACAGGCCTTCTGACAGATACAACTGTATCAATACTTTAATCAACAGCCAAACTCCACCTCTTCACAAAAGAAGACCAGGTAATAATTTTACCTTAAATTACCTTGACGCTAGAAAGGTTAGATTTCTTTCAAGTGTAGTATCACTCACAACAAATCCTTAAAACTACTGCTTAGCTTGAGCAAAGTATTAAAGCAAAAATGTTTTCATAGCTGCAATATTACATCAAATGGAATGGTGCAATTTTATAAAATATATTTGGATTTAACCTGGCATTTTAGCCATCTTTGAAAATGGGCTTTGTAGGTGGGTTTGTACACTGTTCAGTTATGCAAAACAGTACAATAGCCTTGCAAAAATATCTTATATTATGTGGAGATTATAATCATTCTTTGTTAAAACTCAAAAAGATGTTTATTTGAAGTGTGGTGATTTCTGTGACTATATTTAGTTATTGTTGGTGTTGTTTTGGACATATGCATTAAAACAATGTGAAAACAATCATCACACAGTCAAATCAACATCATTGACACAATGTCAACATCAACTTTTACAATAGGACATACAGGTGTATCAAATAAACTGGTCAGTGCACAGTATGAGCAAATGAGGCGCGTTTCATGATTTGCGTTGTATTGCTAAAATAACATGGCATGTGTTTTGTTCATTCTAGGGAGACCAAAGGGCTCTGGGAAAAAACAAAAGCAGCAGCAACAGCAGGCTGAGAATGCCAATAAAAATCTTCCACCTTTCCTGGGTTGGCCTTCGTTGGGCAACACCAGGAAGAGGTCGTCCGACAACCTGTTTGAGCTCAATGGGGCACCCAGGAAGGCATTAAGAGGGACGGAAGATGACCTGTCCCCCTTTGCTCGGAGCCAGCCATTGACCTCCACCCCTGCCAAAGGCCTTTTCAGCAGCAGCTCCTTTGAGGTGGACTCCTTCAGCAGCATTGCAAATGGCTACTCTTCCTTCTGTACTCAGTCTACAGGGCCAAATCAAGGTTTATCTCTGGCCCCCAGGAGTGGAACATATGGCCAGAGGCGCAGGCAAGATGAGCTTATTGTGCCAAGAAGCAGGAAGTCTGGACAAGAGTTCTTAGTCAAGTTAGATCATGAAGGAGTGACTTCCCCCAAGACAAAGAACAGCAAAGCTCTATTGTTGCGAGGTGGCTCTTCCAGTGTGGGTGGCATGCCCAGGACAGAGGCTTACTCTCACCCAGTCCTGCTGGTTAAAGACAACAAAAAGGGTGGTGCCTCCAAAGTAGAACTTCTCCGGAAAGGAACCACACCCCAAAGAAAGCCCTCCTATTCTCTGCGCCTGGATGAATATGGCGACTTGGGCTTTAGCACCCACAGAGACTGTAACAGCTCCTATTCTGATCTGGATGATGAAGAGGAAGAGAGGAGGAGAGCTGCACGGGGTGCAGCATCAGGAGGACTAAGGACGCCTGCACTGGCTGCAGCATCTGGAGGGCTAAGGACGCCTGCACTGGCTGCAGCATCTGGAGGGCTAAGGACACCTGCACTGGCTGCAGCATCTGGAGGGCTAAGGACACCTGCACTGGCTGCAGCATCTGGAGGGCTAAGGACACCTGCACTGGCTGCAGCATCAGGAGGACAAAGGACGCCTGCACTCGCTGCAGCCTCAGGAGGGCTAAGGACACCTGCACTGGCTGCAGCCTCGGGAGGACTAAGGACGACTGCACTGGCTGCAGCCTCGGGAGGACTAAGGACGGCTGCACTGGCTGCAGCATCAGGAGGACTAAGGACGGCTGCACTGGCTGCAGCCCCAGGAGGACTAAGGACGGCTGGCCGCTTCCTGTCTCGTCTCTCAGTCTCCTCATCGTCTTCCGGTTCTTCAAGCTCCTCCTCTTCAGGGTCTATCTCCAGTTCCAGCTTGTCCTCCTCAGATAATGATTCCTCTTACAGCTCAGAGGATGAGGACAGTTCTACATTGATGCTTCAGAGTTGTATGTCTTCCCACCGGGGCCTCCTGCAACCTTCTGAACCGTCCACGTCTTCAAGGCCACACCAGCACTCTTTTGTGGCCAAAGCTGTGGCCGTTTCCAACGCCAAAGGAGACCCATCTGACCAGATCTCCAACAACAAGTCCCTGAAGAGGAAAGAATGCACCAGCTCCACCTCTAAATCAACGAAGGATTGTGTGAAGAAACCTAGGATGCTTCCAGATGACACCGCATTTATTCCAAGGCCTAAGCTGTCTGCATTCATGGCAGGACGACAAATGTGGAGGTGGTCAGGAAACCCCACACAAGTAAGAATAGACCATCCATGTTTCTACTGCATCAATGTAGCACATACTGTATTTGTCATTTTCTTTCATAATATCAGTGTGGTTATCTTAGAATACTAAACTAGAGGGCAAGAGAGGTAATACTCATTAATCATCATCGTTATCAAACAAGATTGATAAAAGTGTTTGGTTTTCCACAGCGGCGAGGTCTAAAAGGCAAGGCCAGGAAGCTTTTTTATAAGGCCATCGAGCGAGGCAGAGACACGGTGAAAGTGGGAGATTGCGCTGTGTTCCTTTCGGCTGGACGTCCTAACCTCCCATACGTAGGTCGTATTGAGAACTTCTGGGAATCCTGGACCTCCAGTATGGTGGTGAAAGTCAAGTGGTTCTACCACCCTGAAGAGACCAAGCTCGGCAAGAGGCATCGAGATGGGAAGGTGAGCCGTGATGTAGGTTTACGATTTTATGGGGACTGTTAGTCATTTGTAGCAAAGTGGTATTCAAATGACAATATTCTAAATATCCTAAATATAATGATGCAATTTACTCTGTCGTTTCTCTATCCAGCATGCCCTTTACCAGTCGTGTCATGAGGATGAGAATGACGTCCAGACAATCTCTCATAAGTGCCAGGTGGTGAGCAGGGAGGAGTACGAGTGTCTGACTCGCAATCAGAAGCCGAACAGTACCTCCCCAGACCTCTACTACCTGGCAGGGACGTATGACCCCACTGCTGGTCAATTAGTCACTACTGAAGGGCTTTCCATCTTGTGCTGAAAGAGGACACAAGGACACTACTGAAGGACTCCTTTGGAGGAAGGATACAAGTCCATGATTTTACCTACAAGACCCTCCGGCCTGGGAAGATACAAAGTGCACCTTGGGTATGCCTCAAGGACCGATGGACTAAATGTCAGCACCAAAGCAGGGCTGTCTGAGGTTACACACTGGAGTCTATTGGCATCTAACCTTTGTGGAAGTAAAGGGGATGTCCATAACTGATTGATCCTTTCAAGGGGAATATAAGAAAGTCTAGGTCTTCACAAAGTTCAATAGTCCAACTAATCTCTTTTTAATGGATCCATGTGATAGACAGCTTCATAAATGGTTGTAGGACTCATGCCTCCTACTCCTATCATATATGTCACCAAAGGAGAACTGAGAGTGCATTTGACTGCAAAGTATTATGAGGCTGAATAGGTTCTGCGGACCAATTCTTCAAAAGGTAGCCTTACCTAAGGGAATGGAAACGAAAAGTGAGGCATGGGGCTCTCCATAGACCTCTTCATTCCAGGGAAGTTGAAAACATGTAAAGGATGTAAAGTTGATGTCTGTAAATATAAAAAAATGTTCCCAATCAAGCCATACACTTCAGTACCTCTCGCCTGTCTTAACTGTTCAGGTGTACATTGTACAGGTCAATTATTGTATTGTTGTATGTTGTCTATATGTACATAAAAGCTATTTTATATAGGAGTTTATTGTATATATGAGATGTATCTTTCCATGTTTGCGATTGATTTATTTTTATATGGGTGTAGAATACATTACGTCGTTTTTCCTTTGCTTTGGGAAGTCAAGATTGGAGATGTTAGTGTTGCACTGCATATGCCCTGCTGAGATAGACAGACAGACAGAGCACAAACAAAGACAGAAGGATTTAGTCTATAACAGAAGACTCACTTTCTGAGAGATAGGAGTCATCCTGTTTAAAAAAAATAGGTCAAGTGGCTTTTTTGTAAAAGTGTTCTGTTACTTTGCATTGTTGTTATCCTATTTTAAAAACATCTTTTTATTTATGTACCTCTCAGTTGGTCATCATCACAAGGCAGATCCCACTGGACTGCAATCACGGGTCAAAAATAATTTAAGATCAATGATATATAACCTTTTGACACAATATTTGTGTGTGATGAGTGTCCTGGCATCACTATAATCATGTCCAAAATCAATTTAGAACAAGACTGGATCTGAAAATGTGTTAAATGAATGCATAGTTCGACACCATGATCCACAAAATACCAAAGTGTCTTTTATTCTCTTTATTTCCTTCATTTAAATTGAACACATGCCAAGCACCTGTACTGAACTCAAATCAGACATCACTGGTAACTTATTGAATACTTGTCCGCCACTATGTGCATACATATTGGCTTAGCATTGTGACAATGGTTTCTTGCACATGTACCTGCAGTTTTGTTTCGTGCAAACATGCAGCAAAAGTTCACCTGGGAGTGTGACTATGAAGGCCAAGGTACTGACAAAGTAAGATATTGAGTTCTGGAGATTTGTTGGAATTAGTCTATTTTAGTTTCACCAGCCATCTGTGTCTATTTTGTACAGTACACGCACATACTCAATGCTAACTGTGAAGGACAATCAGATTCACAAAGCAATGGACAGAGTAGGTTCACTCAATCTGAAAATTACTTAAATTTATTTAATTTGTGCCAAGTACATTTTGTCTATATTTTGTCTTGTTTGATATGCAATCCTGAGTATTTTTTGTTCACAAAGTTTTATTTTGTTCGCCAACATTTTATTTATTGTCAATGTTGCTGTTTGTTCATGCCAAGAGCGCTTTATGAGAATGTGACATTGTTTTTCTTGGTGTGATGTCGCATTTGCATTTCTTAAAAAAAAAACTGGTCTTGTAGAGGCCATCTAGTGAAAAGAAATAAAGCAACACTGGATTCTTCTCATCCGAAAACCTCTGTGAATTAATTCTATTAGACTGGCTGTGTCCTCTTCATCTCACTGCATCTGCCTTTTTTCCATCAACACATTTATGTTAAACTGTTTTTTTATTAACCAAGATATTGTCTTTGAAAGACGGAATACATTTAATGTTCTCATCAAAATGGGACTGAGACACAATTATACCAAAGAGAAAATGTGTTAAGAGCAGACTAACCTAGTGCATGTGGATTGGTACTTTTTTCACAATTGTCATAGGTGTAGGTTGGTGTTTTAAAAAGGGCATCATAAATATGCGTAAATAGTTAAGACAGAGAAATGAAGTTGATTAGTGTCATTTGACTCTCACCAGGAAGATGAATCAACAAGGACTCTTTATGACAAACCTGCACTAATTATTCAGATACTGGCTCTACCGTTTATTCGTACCTATATCACACGGCATATTTCTCCCTTAACCATCCCCCAACCTCGACTTATTCTAGTTCATTATTACTAGATGTGGTGATGGCAGCTCTTCCCTTGTTTTGTGTTGTACATCACATATCTCATTTATACTTACGTGCTGGGCTCTTTTATTTTATATTAGGGAGTATTAATGTGCTTCCCTTCGAATTTTGACGCTACTTGGATTCATTTGTTAAGCACCCCAAGCAAACTGCCCTTTTTCTGCCAAAATCTTTTATTTGTTGCGATAAATCCTTGTAATCATGTAAGTGTCTCTGGCTAAACTAAGTTTATGTGAGCTTTGAGTTGCTAAGTAAATAGAGACAAATCTGTCGCAGCATAAAATAAAGCCTACTGGATTTGGCTGCCAAGCTCTGTAAATATGATGTTGACTGATCATAGATAGATGTGAATTTTCGTGATTCAAGAGAAAGTCAATTTGCCTATTTTCTTTTGAAATGAATTGGTTCTCTCTCGGTGTATCTGTGGGGCGGTAGACATCTTCAAGACAGGCACCCAAAAGCTAACTCAAATTACAATTTTGTCCCAAACCCTTGAACAAATCTGTCTGCATTGAGTGTGTTAATGTTCTCAAGATTTGTAAATGTGTAATTTCTGTATTTGTGCTGCATTTTCTACAAATAAATTTGTGGTATAGGTTCAAGAATTTTTATAGATGATATATAAATAAAATACCATAACAAAGAATGTAAGATTTTATTCAAAATAAATATTTGTTTCTGATCAAAATAAAGGGATATATATATATAGATGCATTTTCACTTCTCTTAAATGAACAATAGATGTAAAGGAGGGCACTCTAGTGGAAGTTAAATCACACTACATTACATAGAACAAGCTTGTAGATTTACTTTGTCTACAATAGCTCACTATAGCATGAAACCTTCTCCTTTCAGAGCCTGGAGCAGCAGGTATGTTCCACTATCCCACAACATCATCCTTAATTGTCCGCATTTAAACATTTGCATATACATGCTCATCAGCTTTGACGAAGCCAATCTCTGGAACCTGAATCGGTGAAATAACCACTTGCTGGGCCCTAAAGCAGACACAATATGGGTCGGTGACCTTTCTCTGCAGGCCCAGGGGTCTTTTTGTCCTGCGTGGAGCCTGAGTGCCGCCACCCTTCCCCCTAATGCCCAGACAGGGGCTAATGGGCACATCAGTCATCTCTAACAGTGGCCTAGTGAATACAAACAGCTCTGTTTACCACCACAACCTTTTGTGTCGTCTGGCCACTGCTCCGTGTCTGGGCCACGGCCCTTCCTGCATCATCAGCATGGAGGTAAGGAGGGATTCTCCTCACTGGAATGGAGGATCGGTTCATGAGTGGGTGTGTGGGAGTCTCAAGGTGATTCTCATGTTTTGAGAAGGTGTGGCTTCAATACTGCTTGTGCTAAAATACAAACAGTCGATATAGTATTCATCAGTAATCTAATAAACAGAATTTAGGTTGATATTTTTGACAAATTACATGCTTTGAATTAAGCCAAACAAAAATGCAATATCCACAGAAAAGTGAATGTTACTAAAACAAGTCAATGCACAAATGTTGTCTATTGCTTTCATCATTTGGACCTAATTTTAAAGTCTGTAAACTGTATTTTGTTACCTCTCACTCGACAGACCTGTCTGCCTGCCTCACTTTTCAGTGCCGGTCTGGTTCAGCTCGCTCAGCATCCAGACTGTGCTGCTCAGTGTCAACAGGAGGAATGCTTTCCTGCACAAATATCTGCACCTCATAAATGTCTCGCCCTCTGCTCGACCCTGTCTGGCCTTTGACTGTGAGGGGGGTTGAACAGGGGACAGGCAGCCTGGTGTGTGTGTGTGTGTGTGTGTGTGTGTGTGTGTGTGTGTGTGTGTGTGTGTGTGTGTGTGTGTGTGTGTGTGTGTGTGTGTGTGTGTGTGTGTGTGTGTGTGTGTGTGTGTGTGTGTGTGTGTGTGTGTGGTTGAGGTGAGGTCTTGGATCTTAACAAGGTGCTGGGAAAAGAGAGCAGGACAAACAGATCATTCAGACCCAGTATTTCCAGAGGCATGAGCTGCTACAACAAGCTAACTGTTGCATTAGTTAATGCAAGTATACTGCTAAAAAAAATAAATGGAACTGTGTATCTGAAGAAAGTAAAATACGTGTTTAAAATTAGTTCACAATATACACGTTCTAATTTATTTTCTAATATATGCTATATTATGCATATGCCGCATTACTGCCAATTCGTTGCACACAAAACAATGTTAGGGTATGAAGATGAAATGTGAAGATCATCATTGGACCAATGCAATGTCAATATTGTATCATGGTTGTTTTTCTGTGCCGATGTCAGGGACCAGGACAGAGAATGTCGTATGTGTACAGATTGTAACGCCCTCTCAAGCAAATTTGTGATTTTGTGATTTTGGGTGATACAAAATAAATGTAATTGAATGTTGCATTACTTTATCTGCTCTGGGTCCCTATTTATAACCAACCCAGTACTTTTACTACAGTAAAACAGTACAGTTTAAATATCTTCAAATCAGTAATAGGCCTACAACCCATTAAATGCAGTTTTCCACTTGCCAAACAAAGATTACAGTTCCTACAGTGACACTGAAAGCTTATCTAAGTCTCAAAGTTCTTTTTTTTACTGTATGTAAAGGACTCAGAAGATATGGGCAAGACAATTCATGTGAGGAGGAGTGCAAAGAAGAAGAAGAACAGGCCAAATGCCTGCAATGTGTGGGGAATCACCATGTGGGGTCAGCAGTGTCCTCGGAGAATAAAGGATTTGAAAGTGAATGAGATCAGAGTTGGGAAGGGACGGTCATATGATGAAGCTGTTAGAGAATGGAGAGTGATGACAAAATGCAGGCAGTGCAAGAGGAAATGGAGCTGATCAAAATATATTTACATACATAAATAGTTTTGGGGCATTTATTTCAATGTTATAAATTATGCTCATAAAATTGGAAAGGATTAAGATGGTTCAGATGGACAAGTACTAGATACCACACTGAGCTGATTAGGTTATCCTTTGTACGCTTAGATAGTATTGTCAGGCAGATATAATAAACAAATAAAATCATATTAGTTTAAATTCGAACGAAATCCAAGCAATGAGTACAACAACTAGACCATATTGGACAATGACTTGCCGATGAGAGAATTACACAAGACACCCCACAACCTTTTGCTTAGCGACAAATTTGAGTATTTAAACAACTTCACCTCCAAAAGCTGAAACTGTGTGCATGTTTATAACATGCATAATGAAAAGGCCTTTAGAGGTGACTTGAATGCTGAACAACCTGCTGTTAGAAAATACCTACACTTGCTAATAGGGATACATTGGACTAATAATGCATTCACCTGTGTTGCATCATGTGCCAACTCACAGCCGAATCACTAACTGTGCTGCCTGTGTGCTGCTTGTGGTGGCCCAGATCCAGCCATGCCACCCTAATCCATTTCTCTTTTGCTCATTATAAGTGGCTTGTAAAGATTCTGTATCAGCTATGCTGAAGCAGCTTTTCACAGTATTACATGGGATTACTGTTGCTCCTCGCTACATATGTTGCTCACAAACTGATGTCATATTCCCACTCTGTTTACATAGCGCTGTCAAAATAACAAATACATGAGTCATCATCTGGGTCTTTTTGCTCCTTTTGTTTGTGGGTTAAATTGTGCCATGTGACCTTTTATCGAAAAATCATCCCTTTGATAGATTTTCATATCCTTCCTTCTGCTGTGTGATGCCGCCGTAATGTGTCCTTGAATGAATAAACATGGAACATGAAAAGAAAGGAGAGGTTTAAAAAGGAGAAATTAGCATGCTCATGAGTATACAATTTAGGATGGTGGTAATTTCCTCACAAGCGTTTAGGTTTCGAGAAAAAGGAGATTTAATAGCCATGCGGTCTCCAACCATCTCAGATATTTTACCCAATCTTGCCACGCATATGGTATTTACCCAGTTTAGCAGCAATCACAGAGTACTGCGTAATCAGAAGATGGATGCAGTTTGTAAATGGGTCTCTGACTCCAAAAGAGCCTCAATTCTGTGCACACCTAGCTGGAGAAAAAGGACACATGATGGGGAGAGTCCAGCAGTGATCTGTTTGCAGCGTGTGAGGCGTTGGTTGTCACTTGTGGCAACTTAATTGATCGTTCACCAAGCCCTGCCCCTTGACAAACGACAAATCCAGCCCGCAATCTCAGGTCCAACTAGTTAAACCTTCTGACCGTCCCACACACTCTCCTTAAAACACGTGGTGACCGAGCTTTTGAGGCAGTAGCACCAAAGCTATAGAACGCTGTGCCTGCACCTCTACGGTTTGCTGATTCAGTATTGTCTTTTAGAAACCAACTAAAAACATACACTAGCGTTTGGTTGAATACATGCTCTATGATCTGCCTTTTATCCGTTTTGTATTTCTTTATGTTCATTATTTGTTTTATTGTGTTTTTACTGCTCCATCTTTTAATGTGTATTTTACTATGCTCTCCTAACTGTTGAAATGTTTTGGCCCCTGTTATTGTCAATCTGGTTTTAACATGTTTTTTCCTGACTCTTGTACAGCACTTTGTGACCTTTATCTGTGAAAAGTGCAATATAAATACACTTTACTTACTTACTTGAACACAGACTTGCTAAACACAGCGTAGCACAGACCAGCTTTGACCAGGGTCCCACAACGACACGACAAGCTGATTTGGGGGATTTTGAGCGTGTCATGTTTAAACGTTTTGTAATGTGATACTCGTTACCCGGAGAGGTTGGAAAGAGATATTGGCTTTCTAAAATGTTATGTTTCTGCATAAAAACGTGTGGAACTAACATTAGCAGAGTATCTTAGCACATCATTAACTAGCTTTTGCACTTCTATGCAACAATAACTACTGGACTTATACTGCATGTATACATGCTGCTTTTGATGATTGTAACAGTAAATGAAGACCTACCATGATCTACAGGAACAGTGTTGTTCCTAAATTGTATGTCTCCTGCCTCGATTGCCAGGTTATGTGCTAATACATGTGATATGTAGTCTTTAGGCTAAAGCTTTATATTTTTAACCTGTTTTTACTGCAGAATCAGTTTGACTTCCTGGATATATCCTTACTTTTCATATTGTAGACCCTTCTGTCTGCTTCTCTCTGTTTTCCAAAAATCTGACCTCAACACCTACATGAAACTGGGTTTGATCCAACATGAATCTCTTCCTGTGTCCAAAACGATAATGTGCCAACAGCCGCAGTACTGTCCACAGTACCCTACTGACCCAACAGCAGCAAAAGTTACAGCCTGTCATAAAAGGGGTCAGGCGCCTTCTCGCACTATTCCATTTTTAAGTGCAGGACAGCTGGAAATGCTCTTTATCTCATGAATAACAAAGAAAGGCCTTTGGCGATCAGCTGTGAGCTCAATGAATCACTTGCACCCAAAATCTTATTAAATTAAGGTATGTGGTTGATAATTAACCCATAGGCTAGAATTCAGATTTCCAGTATGAGAGAGTGAGATTGGTCTTCAAGGTAGCAGGTATGACTCTTGTAATTAACCATCAGGTTCGCTATTGTCTGGAAACCTGAAGCTGGTATAGAAAACGACCGTTTCCTTCTTCAATACACCCTCCTTTCTTTCCACGCCCTCCATGTAGTGGTGTTTGTGCATTCCTGTGTCGACAACCCCTCCTTCTAGTTCTCTGGGGTGTTTACCCCTTTTCACGGCAGCAGGGAAGCAGCTCCCGCCATCCCATCTCTGTTTACATTGCTCTTCTCCTCTATTTACTCTGTGCTCCAGCGCCCTGGCGCACCGCGCTCCAAACAGCTGTTCCATTATGGGAAGAGCAGGCGTTTCCACCACACAGTTCTGCCACACAGCTCTTTCTGACAACCCATCATGGTCGCTACCACGATGACTGCCTGGCTCCGCTGGCACGCCTGCCATTGTTGCCATAAAGCTCAGCCTCCATCAATGCCAAAGTAGCTTCTGGGCATAGAGTCAGCCGGGGCGACTGTCAGAGTTTGTCTTTAAACCGCAAGACAAATTTGCAAAGTTCAGCTTTAAATAAGTGTCACTGTACGGGATGCGGTTCTGCTGTGATTTAAACAAGCAGCAATCATATCCAGATGATCTAGAATAAACTGCCACAAACATCTTTACACTGAAACAGGGCTTTTTTTAGTATGTCATTACAAAACACTCAGCATTTCCATCATTTTGCCGCATTTTCTGTGAGTACCCTATATATCCTGCTTCTCCATGACATCATCCACGGGGGCCATTATCCCGCAGCGTATGAATGATCCTTCCACCGAAACGCCTGGCTTGCTGTCAGGTAAAAGAAAGACTATTGTCTAACCGACTGCCTTAGGGGTCATACTATATCATGAATCTCCGGTGAATTATTTTTACCCTTTGCATGTTCTTTTTCCTGCTGGTATGCACAGCTGGTGCTGAGTCAGGAGACAGGAAACCAGGGAGAAAGGCCACCGAGCATCCCCAGGCTCCCAGTGGACCGCTGCAGGCCCTGCGGCTACATGGACAGGAGACACTCCATTCATCACAATACAATAGCTACTGCTTGGGGCCAGTGGAATATGGGCCTGTCTGTGTCTATATGTCCCTTCATGTGTATACGGGTGCAAATATGTGATCTGGCATCGGTGTGTGTGTGTGTGTCTGTGTGTCTTGTCTCTTTCCCTCAAGTTGTTTTTAAGATTGGATGCGTTTCATAAAGCATGACACACAGTGTCTCGCCAAGTATAAATATAAAACTGATTAGTGTCCGTAACTAAGTCGCTGAAAGAACTGGTGCAACGTAATATCGTCCTTTCAATGGAGAAAGTTTGGGACCCGAGTATCATGAATGACCAGTTCATGGTGCTATGGTCTACCAACACTAATCATGTTTCACACAAGCCAGTACAACACTGATCACGGGGATGTACGTAGATCCCATCCCTTTCACTTCCTTGACATTTTTTGGTTTTGTTTGTATGTTTTTGATCAGATGGCGTCAATACAATAACCGCTTGTATATACAGACAATATCTCTGAATTGGATAATAAATATTAGATATGCAGACAAAATCTCTCATATTTTCCTTTTTACTGGTTGTATTATTAGGGCAACAAATTAGTCATTTACACATGGATATTTGTACAGAAAAGTGACGAGAACGCACGTAAAGCACCCTGATTTTTCAATGCTATATTTGATTAACATTAAGGTTGCTCCATTGTATTTTTTTATGAAAGCTGTCAGGTATTTTAAAAGTAGTTGAAGAAAATTACAAAGGAAAAAAAGAAGAAAATCCCCCGTATCCTGGGATGCAGGTGGTCAAAACAACTGATGCTCTGTCGCACACTCTCAGCGAGCCCAGACGACGATAAAGACACGTGTGCAGCAGTTTAAGCTGCTGCACACACACACACACACACACACACACACACACACACACACACACACACACACACACACACACACACACACACACACACACCCTCTTTCTCCACTCTAGCCCTGCTCTGTAGTAGCCTCACCCACGATGAAAAGGGATATCAGCATGCATAATGACACGAGTGGTGAGTGAGCGTATTAAAGAGAGAGACATGCAGAGGGAGAGAGCATGAACTCATGCATGCCTGTGTGTGTGTATAAAAACGCCAGTCATAGCAGGATATAAAATAATTCTGCCCAGCTGCCAGGCCCCCAGTGCCGGTTGCCAGAGCCCTTAAACACATCCATGTCCTTCACTGGATGGCTCCGCTCTCCTCTCCTCCTAGAATATATCTTGCACTTTAAATATATACAATCTGCTTAGATACTAGGCAGTCATAAGCTCCGTGACTGGCACTTTGACATCTTATCAACATGAGTTGAAGCCCCTGGGCAACTAAGCCAAGCTTTGATCAGACATTTTGGAGACATCTCTCATTTTCTTCAAACAAATCCATTGGGGTTGGTGTGCTAAATTCAAAAATCAAAGCACTAAATGTACCTTATGATGGCTGGAAACACAGGCACAGCTATATATATATATATATATATATATATATATATATATATATATATATATATATATATATATATATATATATATATATATATATATGGTCTGTTTAATGAAGAGGTGAGGAGGCTGAAAAACAATCTGTATGTCAGTACGGAAGAGAAGAAAAGAAAATGTTGGAGAGAGATGAGAACCAAAAAAAAGAAATTCAGTCAGAGAGGTGAGCACAGCATGCATGGGCCTCGCTATGAGATCAACTGACAAACATCTCCGCAACCTTGGCAGAGGCAAATCAGCATCCACCCTCTCCGACTGGCCTGTGACAGTTGTTATGTACAGAGACCCAATTTCACCTGATAACTTCTCCTGCATTTCAGCCCCGCTACCTGTCGTGGGAGAGAAACAGAGAGCGAGTGTGTGAAAGAAAGAGATAGAAGAGTCGGGGCCGGGGCCCGCTGCTGCTCAGTAGGGGAGAAAGTGAAAGAAAGAGAGAAAGAGAAAGATGTAGACAAGGAAGAAAATGAAACCTAAATGGTTCAATTCAGCTGGTGGAGGCCACACAGAGATTTCACCTGAGGGCAGTATCATGCCCCGTTTGTGTCTCCATGGAGACGGACCTCCTGAGTGTGCACTTCTGTACACACTGAAAAGTGAGTCCAGCTAGCTAGTCCGGCTATTGATTTCCACACAATGTCCATGACCAGATCAGTGGATAAAGCCAACTTTTGGTCAAGTTCTTTGCTGAAAACCAAACTTATTTAGATGACAGCAGAAAGCTATATAATATATATATATACACTGCATATACTTTGCATTTTTGCACGTTCTTTATTGTTTAATTTTCTTAAATTGAATACGCTCTGCTGTTTTGTATTGAGTATTTTTTATACCTAATATTGTTGTGTCTTCTATGTAACTTTGCTTGCATCTGCCAAAAACAAATTTATCCTTGGGGATGAATACAGTATCTATCTATATCTATCTATCTATCTATCTATCTATTTATCTATCTATCTATCTATCTATCTATCTATCTATCTAAAGCTGCTGTGTTTAGATTAATTTTGTTGCATGTTTTACAGTCAGTCCTTGACATTCAAGTAGTTTTTCACATGTCACATTTGCTTGATGCATTCCTTGACTGAGCATCAGATAAAGTATTTTCTCAGCTGCTACCAGGCAATTGCCGGGGAAATCTCTAGCTTTGAATATATTACGTTTTTAAAGACTTCAACCAACTGGGCTAAAAGCTTGATAAGATCTTATAGTCTGGTGCCTTGAGATATAAATATATCTTCAGTACAGGGCATATCAGTTCTGTATCCTGCATGGTTTCAAGCCCCGAGGCAGTTGTCCTTAATGACAAGGCTTTTCTGTTGTCTCCTCCCACTCGGCTCCACTTCCCTTGCTATCCTGACCATAGGAACCACATCAGAGGCTCAAGATGGACTTTATCTAGGGGTCTATTGACCAGTGTCAGCTTACAGGCCCCACTCTGTACACACGGCACATTATGGAAGTTTTAATTGGTGATCAGAGCAGCTGTTGCCGGCACAGCGTTGATTTACTGTGGCTAAGAGAGGGCTTAATGACTATAGAGGCAGACAGCTCTTAACCCTTTGATGTGTGCTGGATAATGTAATAGGATCAGGTGGCCCCCTGGGAAAGTTGCATGCACTAACATAAGTATACAATAGCCCAAACGCTTTTAGAATACAGTTACACTGTCTAAAAGCTCCTTAAAAATAAGAGTGCCAACCTCTTACTTTTGTACAGTAGAAAAAACAACATGGGTTTGACTTCTCCCACTAGTCATGGCTTGTGACACACTTGTGAGGTTCATGCATGAACATATAAACAAACACACGCACACACAGTTGTGTTGCTTGCTGACAGATGGTGCATGCCCAAGGAAATACAAGCTTACCCAGCACAAACAGCCTCAGTAGGCTTAGCACGTCAACGGAGAGCAATTGGAGTACTTATGTAGGAGCTAGCACCATTCAGACCATGCCACATCCATCTTAAGGGTCAAAGGGCACAAATTATGTTTGCACCTTGAAGACACCAACAGTGTACCCGACATCGCCATTGGGCGAACGACACGGACCGATTAAGTCATGAGATGAGAGGGATTACACATCTGATGATTTGAAGGGTCGACCAAATAAGACAAGAGTCTATGGCCAAGCTAGAGGCTCGGTGAGACTGTGTATAGTGATGCTGAATGATAACTTCAGCATGATAACTAGATTACAGTGACAATGCAAACATGCTGTTCAGGTCTATTGATTACCATGACCATCAGTTTAGTTTAGCGTGTTAGCATGGCAACATCTGCTAATTGGCCCTAAACATAAAGTACAGCCGAGGCTGCTGAAAATCTGATTAGTTGTGCAGGTATTTCCTAAAAATCAAATAATTGGGCAACCTGAAATGTTGACCTGATGATGGTATAATGATATATACCTGGTATAAAAATAGAAGTCAGGGGATCACCAAAGATAATTACGATTCATCCCAAATGGATATGTGTACCAAATGTCATGGCAATCCTTTCACTACAGAACCACACAAGTGAACCTCTAGGCGCATGCACACATGCATAGAAGAGACACAAACATTTATGTGCAGTAATCATTGCTGTAACAACTGAAAATCTCCGCCAACCTACTGTTTTCAACCCCAACATAAACCACCAGCTCGGGCCCCATTAACCCATCTAGCAATGATAGCTAAATTGCCCGCTAGCTCTCCGAGGCCAGCCAGGATGTAATCAAAAACAGACGGAATAATCAACAAAAATGCTCTCTATTCCGGTAAGGATGTCTCCCAAACGCACATGAATTATATTGAAGCAGGCGCTGGGACTGTGAATGATGTTGTGCTACGAGCACCAGCCAAGTCACTGTCTCCCAATGCCAAGTTAGAGGATGCCAGGCACTTCCTGCTGTAAACAATCTACCCACAGACGGAGAAAGAGGGGAAGAAACCTCAGAATGAGAAACAACAGGAGACGGCGAGAAGACCCAGTTGCTCAATGAAAATTTCTCTGGTTAACAAATGTCCTCAATTTGTCTGACAAGCTACTATAGTCTGTTTGAAGGGAATGCATGTGTGTGTGTGTGTGTGTGTGTGTGTGTGTGTGTGTGTGTGTGTGTGTGTGTGTGTGTGTGTGTGTGTGTGTGTAAATGGCATTTCTCTGTATAGATGAATACACAGCAAGTGCTTATGGAGACAGACGTTGGATATAATGCTTGGCTGAGTTCACAATACATAATAAGGGCTCCCTCTCCTTCCTCCATCACTCTTTACTCCCTAAATTGTCCCCTCTATTGCAACTGCTGGCCTAAGCTGCTGCCTTAGTTTCATTAGATATCAGCATTAATATTGACCTCACATTTTGCCATAAGTAGCCATCATATCATTGACTTTGATCCCCATTTGTAATTGCCTGTGACGATCCCTCAGGTTTTGCACTTGCACTGTTTTGGATAATTCCTCTTTTCTTACCCCCTAGCTACTGTGTTAACAATCTCACGAACAGATTTAGCTGGGATGCTAAACAAACATGCTCTTCTGACCCTCTTAAAAAGGAATCTGGGACTAACTGGAGCTTTTGAATCAGCAGGGGGGAGGGTATAATGCATTGACTATATCACCAGCTCACGGTATTTATGCACTTGTGTGTAAATCACTCTCTTTTACAGTCTCTGTGTGTGGGAATGCAGTAAAAAATAAGGGATAAGAAATGCAACGCATTCTATGGCTGGCTCTTGCAGAATCCTAGAGCTTGTATATAAACCTCTGAGTGAACAGACCAACATTTGGAGACGCTAAGACACATGTGTTTGCACATAAATTACCATGTATGCATGCATACGCACGCACAGGCAACAAACAAAAACACACACAAGGACTGGCTATGCATGCAAGCTCACATCCACTTAGACATTAGCTCACACACACACACACACACACACACACACAGACACACACACACACACACACACACAAGCACCGGTTCACAGACAGACACACACACCCGTCATTGCAATTCACACGATCATTCTCTTTATATGAAAGAGACAGGGAATTGTCAGAATGGCAGAAGCTGAGGCCTCATATTAGCTCTGCTGTCAGAGCCATTGAGCAAAGGATGACATTAACATGAGCGCTGCTGTCCCTTAAAGCTCACCCTGTCTGCATCGACACAAGAGCTCAGCATGGCTGTGAGCAGTGTCCACCAGACTTCAGTTTAATCAATGAGAAACTGCTTTTATTGCTTACCTGTTTACAGGCTGCTTTCGCTGAGAGTTGAGGTATCTTTGTCAATAACGTATTGCACTGACAGCAATGTAACCTCCAATTAAGTTATACAACCTTCTCCCTCTGAGTGACCAGTTCTCTGTCTCACTCCTTGGAGAATGAGGCTGGGCGGGGTTTGGCTCACTCTAAAAACAAATGACAGCCCACAAAACAAATGTGGCATTACAACTGAGTATTAAAAGGCTTGACATTTACGAAGGCTCATTTATATGGCTGCCCATACTTAGCTCATTGGCAGCCCCCATTACACTGGGTAGAGCAGGAGTGCGAAGGCCGGGACGGGGCTGGGTTGGGGCCGGGCAAACAGAGAGGGGTGAGCCGTTAACAGCCTGTGGGAGGATAGTCCTGTAGATGAATGAACACCTGGATTAATGGGTCAGTGAGCACCAAGCTGCTGAGAAAGGAGAATCCCAGCCAAGGCAGCCATTTTACGTTTTACTTTTACTGCACGTCTCATGGACCGTTTTCCTCTGCTGGTTTTAGAGGGGGCAGCAGGAGGGTCCCATGGGGTACAAGAGAGCAAAGAAAGGACATTTTTGGATCTGTGTACTTTATATAGGACGTGAGCAGTGGGGGTGCTAGCTATACAGTCATGGTTTTATGAACCCTCAGCCATTTCAAGGACACCATAGGTTTATGCTGATGTGCACAGCTACAATTAGAAAGACTATATCAAATTATTGAATTTGTGAGGAAGTGAGCGTACCTGAATTGGCAAATGCACCTTTCTGATGTTATATAATTGTGAAGAGAGGTACAGTCTTCACATCCACATCCGTGTCTCGGGTGTCATTTTTTTCTGATTTCTTAAAACATTTACACTTCAGCCCTTTGGGAGTTAGTCGGCACTAGACAACCTTGACTCCTCTCTGCAAGGGATTTCCAATGTAAGCTAAACAGGGATGTGCTGGCCCTTTAAACTGAGCTCTGAGTGCTTGGCCGGCTAATAGATGCAGTCTAAAAGGTGCTAGTGGATGGCAACCTGAAAAATAGTCTTATCTGAAAAGGTCCAGGACAGTTATAAATGAAATAATCGCACTGGGCACATTAATCCGTGTTCATGCCCCAGGGGCACCATTTGATATGTGTGTGAGTGCATGTATACAGTAGATGCGTATATGTGCACATCTCTAAAAGGGATTGGTTATACACTCTCATTGTTTTTCCACTCCTTCATTCATTTTCTTTTAGAGCTAACAGTGTTTCATTATACTTTTTGATTTGCTTTTAACCAGAAACATGAGCACAGGATATGGTGAGGAGAAGGAGGAGTGAGAAATAGTGGAAAGAGAAAGATAGATACAAAGACAGGAGAACTACCAAGAAAGATAGAGAGGGAGAGAAATTAAAGACATTTAAGTCACAATGTGAAATGTGGCATACCCACTGGACCAGTCTAAATAATGTACGGTTATTGCTCTTATGGTTCTTGGAGTGCCATGCAACCCAGACTTGCAAGGGAGAGGGAGCCTCTGGAGGACGGGATGAAGACCGTCCTTATTTGTTGAATAGTATTTGCATTACAAAAGATGCGTGAAAGTCCATTGTTACGGTTTCTTGGATCTTTTATGTTAGATTACATCGGCTGTCGACATTACACTTTATTTCTGTCATATTTTGGACCTATACAGCAGACACTAATGACAATCTAAACTCTAATATGTTTTACAGCTTATTGTTGCTTGTCATCTTCAACAGTTCCACATGTTTTTTGCTGCCATGTGACACTCCTTTATCCAAAATTTGAATGCAAACAATCATTTGTAGAATGTTATAATACTACCAATCATCTATTTCTCCCCGTTCTACTAGTCTACCATTTATTAATAAAGTAATACAATTGCTCAGGTGACTTCAGAATGATGAATATGTGAACACAGAACACAGAAATCCATATTAGTGATTTTAAACTAGTTTCAATTTAAAGTCAACACTGCCATCTACTGGAGACTGAAGAATTGTACCAACAACAGAAGCGCTTCTGTGTGTAAGTTAATTGAAGTTTGGGCCTTGTCCCAAAATAGATAATTGGGTCTTTTTGCCAGCCAAAAACAAATATAATTCATATTGGGACTTAACGTGTCATAATGTGTTGATACAAATTCATTCCCGTATTGATTGTGGTCTCACTCGTGAATTGTATTATTCATATTCTGGTATTAAAATAACGCAACATCTCTAAATCTTTCCAAGATTGTGATGCCATGTATCCTAAAATTGTCATAGTTGGCAAATAAACGGGTTGAGAAGTTATGCTGACTTGTATTTCCTACTGTGAAGCTTCAAAAGCAATGGATCCCTAACCCCTGTTAAGTGACGTACTTGTTTCCTTTAGACTCTTGCTTGCCACAGCTTTCAAATTCCAAATTAATTTCTGCTAACATTTTTCCAAGACTTGAGAAAGCAGAGTCAGAGAATACATTATCTGTTTTCACAGATTGTGTAATATTCCTCTTAGCATTTACCAAGTAAATGTACTTAGATGTGTAACATTGGTGGAGTGGCCCTTTCAGGAAGTCTGCTCTTGCTTTCCCTATGGAACAACTAGCTCAGCCAGTATTTGCAAATATTCTAATAGGAATGGACTGCATAAGCATGCGTTACAAAGTTATACGTCATTATGTGACACAACTAGCAATACCTCCAATTTAAGATCCTATAACCTGAAATGTATTTCTGAAATTGCGATATAAATTAACAACAGTAATATGACATTGTAATTTAGACCTATATTAATGATAACTCTGCATCTACCTGTAAAAGTAAACCACTATTGTGTACTTGTACAAGGCAATGCCGCCCCCCAATGATCACAGGGTGAAAACACATGATAAATAATGTACACTGCATTTGGGAACGATGGGTTGGTATTAATTGGTAGGAGACCCCGGGGAAGACCAAGGACACGCTGGAGGGATTATATCTCCCGGCTGGCCTTGGAATGCCTCGGGGTCCCCCGGAATGAGCTGGAAAGTGCTGCGGGTGAGAGAGAAGCCTGGGTCGGCCTGCTGAACCTGCTGCCACCGCGACCCGACCCTGGATAAGCGGTTGAAAATGGATGGATGGGTTGGTATTAATGTGGAGTTGTTTTAATCACAATTCAAGGCGATTAAAAGCAGATCAAAAAGTATTTGGTCAACTTTTATTAGTTTAAAATTAAACAATGGTCACGCACACTGGAAGGAAATATTAGCTACTACAAAACCACAGTATACTTACAAATGTACACTTGCCTGTATAGGAATATTTAGCTTTAATTTGTACTACATTTCATAATGGCGATTATGGCACTGTGATGTCCATTTACACTCCTCTCAAGCTCCCTTTTTTTATTCTTCACAAAATGACTTGATAATCTCTAAAGGTTCTTATCTATTGACTTGACAGATTGGAGTGATTAGCATTGTGATCCCAGACCACTGTTAGAGGTTGATGTTTAAAAGGTAATCTAAGGACAAAGGTGCATAAGCTCACATGAAAAGTAAATACATACATATATATATATATATATATATATATATATATATATATATATATATATATATATATATATATATATATATATATACATATACATACATATACACACACACATGCATGCATACGTCACTGAGGTAAGGAGTTGCAAGATATTTGACCATCTGACAAGCAGTTCTGGTGAAGCATACTAGCATCTTTAAAATAATTTACTGACTTATGCAGTCGTTTTATTCAAAGCTTCTTCCAAATATCCGAGCTCCTCACCCTGCATGACCTCAATAAATCAACGTATGTTTGTGCTCCAAAAACAGCTTCCTTTTAGCTTTAGGCTTTTGCCAACCTTTGTCCTTAGATTACCTTTTAAACATCAACCTCTAACAGTGGTCTGGGACCACAATACTAATCACTCGAGTCTGTCAAGTCAATAGATAAGAACCTTTAGAGATTATCAAGTATAATACCCTAAGGATTTAGCTTTGTGCTATAGTGTTTAAAAACACACACTTGTGGTTTTGGTATTTCCCATTTGTTCTCCTTGGCATTAACTTCAACATTTCCAGGAACCTCAGTGAAAGCGGGTGGTAATGCACTTACAAAAGGTTGACCTTGGTGTGCACTGAAACAAAGGTCATGGAGTTGTGCCATCTATTATCAATTGACTGAGAGAAAAACAGAGTTTAGGAAGGTTGAGAATCAACTAAGGTGAAAATGGAGCAAAGGCAAATGGGCAATGCGTGTACATTCAAATATGTGATATTCAAATCCCTCTAAACTAAGCTCTCTACAAATTTAAATATCTTCAAAGACGTGAAGCAAATATAATGTTGCTATGGAGCTCCTCTGTACCAGCATGTGGCAAACTGAGGAAAGAAAGAAACCTTTGTACCACTTTGGGAGTTAAGACTCTGCCTCTTAATCAGCCATGTACATTAACCTTGGTCAAATGCAATGTGACAGAGGCTCTTTGTGAATATGGTTTTAATCTTTAAATCAAGTCAACAAGAAGGAGGTTTATTCATGCATAGGAAATGTCAATACAAATGTGCATATATTTACACAAACTGACCCATGAACAACTTGAAAGGACTTGAAAGAGAAGTAGAAGCAGTGGGGAGCAACCAAAAGCACCTCTCTGGACATGTTCCAATTAGGTTGTGGCTGGCCAGCAGATCAAAGCCAGGATAATCCTAGACCCGGGTGGCTTGGCTACTAGTAAATTAACCTAAATATGAATGTATGAATCAATAGGGACCCATGTGTCATAAAAGAGTGTGCCAGTGTGAGTTACAGTGAAGGAAGACAAGAGTGGAGGAAAAAAGAAAGATGCGAGCGTAAGGGGAAGAAATGGAAGAGATAGAGAAGGAGTCCGAGTGTGAACTGGAGAAGGTGAAGGAGGAGGGAATGTTCACGGTTGGTGCACTGAGATGTGACGTCAGCGGCTTGTTGGATTGAGGTGCTTTGTCCTGCTGAATTTAATCCTAACTCATTAAGGAACAGAGAGCAAGCGTCTGTGCAAGCCCTCTGGGGAAAGAGGGAAAGTGACGGGAGAAGGAACGAACTCTAAACATTCCACCAAGGGAGTAATTTACAGCTTGAGAAACGGAAAAGACGAGAAAGCAAGCATTTTATTTTTGCTTTTCAGATTCATGCCTGCTTTGCGGGTGGCCTGTTCAAGCATGCCCACCAACGGAATAAATAGGGCCCTGAAACTGCAGTTTGGTCTCATCAACTACGAGAGCCGCTACCTGACGGCTGAGGCTTTCGGCTTCAAGGTGAATGCCTCAGGCGTCAGCATGAAGAAGAAGCAGATCTGGACCCTTGAGCAGGACGAGCAAGATGGCCAAGTAGTGTTCCTCCGCAGCCACCTGGGACGCTATCTCGGCTCCGACAAAGACGGAAAGATCACATGTGGGGCAGAGAAGCCTGACCCTGACTGCCGTTTCCTTATTGTGCCACAGTCTGATGGTCGCTGGGCACTGCAATCAGAGCCTTACCTGCGTTACTTCGGAGGCTCGGCTGACTACCTGTCCTGCTTTGCCCAAGCCATTGGGGAACAAGAGCTCTGGGCCGTCCATTTGGCTTTACACCCGCAGGCCAGCCTGCTCAGTGTGGCCCGTAAGCGCTATGCCCATCTGTCTGCTTCAGATGGAGAGATCTCAGTGGATAGCAACATTCCCTGGGGGGTGGACTCTCTGGTCACCTTGGTATACCTCGATGGCAAGTACAGCCTGAAGACCTGCGACAGCCGTTTCCTCAGAAATGATGGCAAACTGGTGAAAGAGAACACCAATACTACCAGCTTCACACTGGAGCTGAAATCTGGCAAGCTGGCCTTTAAGGACTGTGATGGAAAATATCTGACCCCAGTGGGTCCCACAGGGACGCTGCGGTCCGGCCGATGCTCCAAGCCGGGAAAAGATGAGCTGTTCGATCTCGAGGAGAGTCATCCGCAAGTAGTTTTTCAAGCCGCCAATAAAAGATTTGTCTCGGTCAAGCAAGGTAATCAGTGTTGCAGTTTTGAGAGAAAAACAAATGATATATACAAATGATCTAAAATGTATAGTTTTATACAGAAAATGGATTGGAATGCTACACATACAGTATTATGTTCCCAATTCATCAAAAAGTAGAACTTATTTGTAATTGTTGACAATCATCAAGAGTAGGGATGATATTTGGTTGTTTGCATGTAAATAACTTCAAATCTATTCAAAAGGAGGCAAAGTAAAAGTGTTTATATGGAGAAAAAAAATTGGAATAAAATCAACATGGCCATCATGTGAGCTAAATATAGCTAGAACTGCTCTCAGAGGATCCATGCTGAGTTCACACATGGGAAAAGAACACATTTAAAAAATCTTGACAGACAGCACAGTAATTGCCACCACTGTGATTTTGCAATCACTTTGCAGCTAACGTCCTTGTGCACTTTACCTTTGTTAGCATCTAGGTGAGACCATTTTTTTCTTCAGTAATCGGTCCCCCTGCATTTTTCAGTTTAATCTCTACAAGAATATCTCAAAGCTACTAAAACACAGAACAAGGAGAACACAGATGTTATATCTTGCAGGTTTAGGTATTGATGTTAGCTAAGAGTTTAGCCCTCCCTCGATAATTGCTAAACACATAGCACAGTAGACTGCACAGTGGGCCTGTTGACAAATAAAAATACAGTAAATTTGTTCGATTAAATGTTCATATTTTGAAAAACTCTGCAACATTAACCAGCTAATGAGGGAAAGTGCTACCTTTCTTGTCTACTTGCTGGATCCAGAATTGTTGACAGCCATACTGTGGTGGTAATTGTGGTAATGGGCTTTGTCATTTCCACTGTGTGTCCATTGAAGATTAAGCAGCGTGCAAATAACTTAAGGGCAGAACTGTGCCCAACGGGTGTCAATTACCATCAATGGACTTTAAGGCTTGACTACTCACTCTTTACCGTCAACCATCGAGGGAAGTTCTCCAAATTGTCTGGCTTCATGGTCAGCCAGTGTGGCAGTGAGGTGGCAGCCAAACGGGGCCACAGACAGGCCTTACCAGATGAGTTACAAAGTCTTCTGTCAGCCTGCACGATGTCATTTTCTATGTCCTGTATAATTATTTAAGCAAACAATGTGGGAGGACAGGGGAGCAAATTATGTTCTGTTGCAGCTTTTTGAAGCTTTAAAATGTAATTAAAACAACTAACAGCCTTGTCTAGCGGCACAATGCTCGTGCAATACTAGAGCATATCTTAGGAACGAGGTTCTCAAACTAACTTTCGACTGCAGTAACCATGCTTGTGCATGACTAGAATGCTGCATTTTAAATAAAGTCACCATCAAGGCAATATTTCAACAACCTAGCACTCTATTCTCATAATATAGGGCAAATAATTACACTTTTAACTGTAGTGTGTGGCCTTGTGGCAGTTCCATGTTTTTTAAGGAACAAGGCACTGAAAGCTGCTTAGTAGGCCCTGCAGTGCAGATTTGCATTTCACCACTCAGGGAATTACAGCAAGCGAATGAACAGGAAGGGTGGAGGGGTGACTATGGGGGATTAGAGTTGTAACAAGCTTAAGAGAAAGGTTGAAGGACATTTGTGGCATCTAATTTGAACTACAGCAGACAGTTCAGTTATAGGCTATATGTCTGAGTATTCTCCGTCGCCTGACACGCCCCACCAGTTAGAGTTAATACATGTGGATTAAGTGTACAACACGAGATGGGCTGGTTGTGATTGAAGTTCAGAGCACTAACTGACTAAGAGAAAAGATGGGCACACTTTTATGCAAATTCTAGATGATATTCTGTGTTTGGTTAAACTTTTTCTTACACACTTGCTTTTGTATGCAATGAGTTGATAAGATGATATTTGTTGATGAGCAACAAGTCCACAAAGTGGCACATGGGACCATCCGAAGCTCCCAGATGCCCAGAGAGCAGGTTAACTGTTTAAAGTGAACTTCTGCTCAAACTCTATGAAACACTCCCGCAAACTTGAAAGGTGAATATATTCTGATATGGACATTCTGCAGTATAATCCACTGCTACAATACAAAAGACCAAAGCCAGCTCTATGATGAAGCAAATCACTTTATTTCTTAAATCCTACCCTTTAAAGTCTAGCTGGAGTTCATGTTTTATAGGCTACTTAAGTGATGGATTTTGGGAAAACATATTTTCATCAAATGATTAATATCGAAAGATTAAAAGTTAGCAAACATTGCAATATCCAAATGTTCTTGAAACTCAGTAAAGCATGATGTAGTTAGTCTGATTAAATGCCATAAATACATGAAGGTCATTGAAAATCTGGACAATGTGTCATCCAGTATGTTGACATTTGCTATTGCACTTGGACACACCCTTATATTATGAGAGGCTAACATGGCTCAGGACCTCTAGTTAGTGATGAATTTGCCAGCTGGCTAACTAGCAAACAAGTCACAGCTAGCTAGCTAGCTAGATACTTACAATCAATAATCCATAATATATATTTGTGCCATAAAACTATGAAACACTCGTGCCACTGAAGGGCATGGCCCCCCAGCACCATCATATTAATGTGCTGTGTTGTGTTTACTTCCCTTTTCTGTTGAGAAGATAACTTTTGTTAGCTTTGAGGGACTGCTGGCCTTTCAATGTCATTTATTAATGCTTTGTAAGGCATAGCTAGTCTTCACTTTAGTTGAGATCACACAAAATACTTAACTAATACTTAACTAACGACTAGTAACTACCTGAATTAAATCATGAATTGCAGTATTAAAACACATGAACCATTAGTGCATCATCTATAAATCCTTAATATAATTTGTTCACCAGATATATTACTTAATTGGTTTGCAATATGTATGACTTATTTTACAAAATGGGGAATCCATAATTTATAAAGTATGAAAACCCAATCATAAAACGCATAAGTCAAGTTTATTAATCACATAATATGTATAACTGTGTTTATGAATTGCATACTAATGAGTTACTAATGAGCATTCATGTTGGAACAATACTTTATAAATTATGAATTAAGTGTTTACTAATGCTAAATAGTGTGCAGTTATTATAAAGTGCTACCCAACATTGTAATCCATTATTTATATTGAACAAAGGCAGAATAATTATTGCTGTCTTTTCTTCCCTTTTCACCAGGAGTGAGTATTTCAGCCAATCAGGACGTGGAGACAGACATGGAGACCTTCCAGATGGAGATTGATAAGGAAAGCAAAAGGTCCATGTTCAGGACCAATGGTGGATCCTACTGGACTCTCGTGACTCACGGAGAGATCCAATCCACTGCCACAGAAGTGTAAGTAGCTCATAGCTTTCAAAGAGGAGATTTCATCTATGTTTTTAACTTGTCTCTCACTAACCTCTCCATGATTTGGTTCCCAGCGAGGTCAACACAATGTTTGACATTGAGTGGCGAGGACAGAGGGTGGCACTCAAAGCAAGCAATGGAAAGTATGTTTGTACAAAGAAGAACGGGCAGCTCTCAGCAGTCAGCGATACAGTGGGTAAGAGCTTTCAGGCCAGACATCTAAGATTGAATGCTGAGCCACAGGTGCAGCTACTTTGACCCATGCAAAAGAGAAAAGAACAGTATTTGTCCCCTCATTGCAGGTGATAATGAATTATTCCTGATGAAACTCATCAACCGCCCTATGCTGATCCTTTGTGGAGAGAATGGCTTTGTGTGTCACCACAAGAACTCCAACACTCTGAATGCAAATCGATCCATCTATGACATTTTCTCATTGATTTTCAATGATGGCGCCTACAATATTAAAAGTCAGTGTTTTCATGTATGCACGTCACAACACAGTCAAAATGTATATATACACATATCCCGTTTTAATAGATATATTTAGCATCTACTGAATCAATTCAAACAAATATCTAACATACAATCCACTCATATCCTTCTGCAGGTGTGAATGGAAAGTTCTGGTACATCTCAAGCAGTGGCTTCGTGTGCTCAGATGGAGAAAAGCCAGAGGACTTTTTCCTTGAGTTCCTGGAGCATGGACGCGTCGCCATCAAAGGTTCTGATGGCAAGTACCTTCGTGGAGACCAGGGAGGCACGCTTATGGGTGGCGGTACAACTGTTGATGTATCTTCTCTGTGGGAGTATTGATCAGGGTCCACGAAGAAGAAGAAAAAGAAGAAGAAAGAAAGTGAGGTGCAGGACCCGCTTCTATCAGCTCAAATGAAGAGGACTGAACGGGTAACATTTTCCTGACTTTTTATACTAGCTGCCCAATCCCATGTTTTTGTTTTTTGTTTCGTATTGGGAAGAAGTGAACACATAAAAGAAAATATGTGTGGTTTTTACTGTAAATGTTAAAATGTTTTGTCTTTAAAATGACAATGCCAACATCGAACAACACTTACTGTGTGAAAACGTGTAATCTCACAAATACAGAATAAAACCAAGACTGTCCCAATTCCATCGGACCCACTTTGTTCAATATAGGTGCAGTGACAACCAAATATCTTTGAGGGCAGCCACACTGATCAGTCCATGCACAAAGAGAAATGTAATCACATAAGCTGCAATGTGAATTACGGCCAGGGCCAGATATTGGGGAGGCACATCCATATTCGACCCAGCCTCCATTTTGACCTCAGCTACACATGTGAAGTTGCATTATTGCATCTTGTACGGTTTCTGTGCTATTACGGTCACAAGACCTGTACACAGAAATATAAACACCTGGCAAATACTCAACACCACTTCCCCAGTAGTTCCCGCTGCACATTTTGCCATTATTTTGACTCAAACAGACTCAGAAGGTGAAAATAATATCAATGTAGCTGTTGTAGCTTGTAAAGAGTGTTGCTGCCTAACTCGGTAAAAATCCCTCTGCCCCTGTTCGAATAAATATATCCAAACACGTGACGACTTCTCGGTCTTTCAAACTGATGTAAATTTGGCAGAGAAGGACAAATTGGTCCTGAACAACATTCACATGTCAACTGAAAATTAATGAAAAAGGAAGGATCAGTGTGGCTGCATTCCTATGTTTACTTATAGAAAACAAACAGGTGTCCTTTCTAGACACAAAATAAACTTAATTTGGTTTTGGCGACTAGACCTTAATTCACTTCATCAGGATACTTCCATAACCTCTATCCTACTATTGATACTACTGGGCTTGTTTACAGATTTCCAATGATTTCAACACTTTGACACGTTGTATTGGTGTGATCATCGACATCACTCTAAGCAACGGTTATGCACCACTGTCTTTGAGGACAGCGGATGGCTGGTGCCAATGATGTTTTCATTTATCTTAATAGATCATGTATACTAGCTTCCGTAATAGCACCATATAAAGGTAAATGAAGTGGACTTGAGCAAATAGACTGTACTGTCTCAGGCACCTCTGCAATATGTGAGCAATATCCTAAGAGGACTTAACTTAGTATGCAAACACGGAAATATGTTTGTGCATAACACGTACAGAAATACAGAAACAGGACATGTTTAGGGACAAAGGATATCAGTAGAAATGTCATATATCCATATCAGGGCACATTTAGAGCAATTTGATGGACTATACATCATTTTAATGTACCAGGTATGGACTCTTGAACTATGAAAATGCTTCTCTGGTGTTCTGCCTCGGGGCCTTAAACAATACTGCACTCTCTATCCCTTTTATCCCTTTATACACTGTTCTGATGTTCAGCGTTGGGTGGTATGATTAGAAAATATAATGGATTTAGATAACAGACTGATAAAAAAGAAAATGTGTTACTGGGATACATTAGGTCATTGCAACAGCAGCTTCCTGTAATACATAATGAAGAACTAAATGTGCTTGAATATACATTTTTAAATAATGCTCGCTTGTTTTCCATTTGTCCACAGTCGGATGAGAAAGTGTAGTGGATTTCTATTGTGAAGGGAGTGCTCTGTAGACTTTGTGGTGTTTGTCAAACCCACAGCCAATTTGGCAGCAAACTGCTACTTCAGCTTTGGAAAACATGTTATGTTTCACTTTTTACAAAGCTAGGATATCTGTCTTCCCAATTCGCCCAGTCGTGCTTGGCTAGACCAAGAACATCCCACTGGAACCGATATGAATCTTCTCATCTAACTCTGGACAAGACGGTA
The DNA here is from genome assembly GCF_910589615.1 of Taurulus bubalis. Classification (NCBI taxonomy): domain Eukaryota; kingdom Metazoa; phylum Chordata; class Actinopteri; order Perciformes; family Cottidae; genus Taurulus; species Taurulus bubalis. The sequence continues at coordinate 12,540,654 of NC_136605.1, forward strand.
AACAACTGCGTTTCAAGAAATGGTGGAGGGTTCCTGTCAGTCATCTACCAAACACTGCTTTTGTAAAACGTGATCTGTAGCCTCTAGTTGACCCTTAGCCAGCACAGACCTTTTAAAGGGAGGTTGTTTTTGTATTTTGATCTCACAGGACTCATTGAATTAATTACTTTCTCCTGACACCCATCAATGGCACAAGCTGCCGAGACTGCATTGGCACAGATGTTGGTGTTGTGTGATTTACAAGGAAGAAATACAATCTGCAATAGTTCAAGTGTAATGTCTAAACCAGTGGTTTTGTGTTGTGTGCAATTTGCAATTAATAGAGAGCGATTTTAGAAAGCAGGGTTTAAAAGGTTTGGTCACTTATGCACTCTGTATCAGCCCCCAGACATATTTTAGAATGTATTAAATATAAATGTTTGTTTTGTTTTATTATATTTGTTTTATGATATGAATTTTGAAAATATTGATAACAATAAAAACTTGTCAATATCTTTGTTGACTTTGGGACTAGAATTGTATGCCAAGCTAAGAATATGAGTGGAATTTGTGATTCAGTAGTTCAGATGGTAGAGGGGGTTGGAACCCCGGCTCCAGCAAACTACTGTAACGTAACGTCCAGAACATCTGTGATTAAGAACGTATAATGAATTTGCTTCATTATTTACCATCAATGATCAGTTGCCATGGAGCAGAGACGACTCAATAGACCTTTTTATAGCAGACCTTTTGACCTAGTATTGTAAGGCCGGTAAATGAACTGCACTTATAACCTACATAACTTTCTCTGAACAATTAAAGCGCTTTACATTATGTGAATCCTTCACCATTCCCTTCACACAGAAGCTGAGGCTGACGTGCCCATTGAAAACAAGGTTGGGTTCATGGTCTTGCTCAAAGACACTTTGCAATGAGGTAAAACGAAGAGAATGCAAATTATTTATGACGTACTGTACATGAAGCATGCAATTTGTCACTCAAAAGTATTATTATCATCACCTTTGCTTTTCTTGCAGTGTTTGAATATATATATATATATATATATATATATACATATTCGAAAAATAACGGTCACCGGCCTCACCCGGCACGAGAGTAGAAAGTCGACTGTCAAAAAAGCATTGGTGCCAGCCTGTCCTCCATCCAGGACTTACACAAGTCGGGAGTCAGGAAACTTGTAGGCAGCATCACTGTAGGCTCCTCCTACTCATAACCTGTTTTAGCTCCTCCCCTATGGGAGATGTTACAGAGCTCTGTACACAAGAAGACACAAGAACATTGTATTCCAACAGGTCGTCACTCTGATGAACACTTAACATTGGATATACACTGTCAACAAACCTCAACACCAAAACATCCACTGCTGCCATTACAGATTATAGTTTTGCAGTTTTTAATGCAACTTGTTTTATTATGTAAAAATATACTGTAAACATCATTGTAAATCAGTATTGAGACAATTTAACATCTAAAGTACATCATGTACAGAGTCATCCAGTATTTATTTATTTGCACTATTTGTACACTTGCAACTTCCAGAACACTTGACTTGCATATGGATTATTGACATTTTGTCATGGTTGGTTATTGAGTCAAATTCCTTGTTAATGTGTGTAGATACGAGTGCATACACTAAGCTAATTATTATACTGATATAGGCCTTTCTCAACATGGCAGATTTAGGCCCAGTAGGAAAGACAGGTGTGCAGGCTCCAGGCTCCTGAAATATTATGAGTTGCTTTTATTGCAACACTATGATGAGTCAGAAATCCCAGTAACTGTTTAAAATAACATTTCTGTCCATGGCCAAAATAATAAAAAAAAAGAATGGTAAAAACTCAACCAAAATGCTAAAATATACTCTTGGCAGCTATTTCCCAAACAAAACACAGTCCACGCTAGTTAGCATTTGTAGTGTTTATAATTATTAGTGTAATAATTCCCCACACCACCTCCTAGGATCTTGAACATCATATTTTACACATTCATCCATAAATTCAAGTCAGAGAAGACTCTTTGATCAGTGTGGTATTGCTAATAGGATTTTCCCCTTCACTACACTGGATGGCAGTGTGTACCTCTCTTAGCTCATGCTCCGCTAGAGTAATAGTCCGTGACAAGTGCTGTGAAAGTAGTATTTCACAACAAGCACAACACCTGTTGGCAATCCCCGCACTGCGACCGACCTGACATCTGTTCACACACTTTCGACAACTCTGCATTTTTAACTGGAACTGGCATCAGCTGTCACTTCCAGTACACAACACCTATGCAACTTAAAGAGAACAAGACATGGTTTTGCATAATGTACAGGAAGTATTTTACAGCTGTCCATACTATACTTTGTTTATCCATAACACATATAGTATTTATTTTTAAGAATTTTAGTTGATTCTCTTGAAATCACATACAAACACACACTCAACTTTTCTCAAGCCCAACACATTTGGTGACACTTTGCCTCCTCTTGATTCTATAATTGCACTGGCAAATGTTTTCTTTAAGCATCACAGCCTATACTTAAAACTCTACTCACAAGCCCCGATTGTTACACACAACTCACTGAACTGGAGATGTTAAAACAGATCAACTTGGGTTTAATGTGATTTATCTTTGGCTTTGGAAGAGCATTTTAAACAAGCATTAAGAATGAGAAACAAACTAAATAAATCTAAAATTAAATAAGTTGTCATTGCCAGTATAAAGTAATAAATCATTTGAAGCAGAGTTTCCCTTTCCGTTTGTGTGTGAACCAGAATCTCTGATGAGAATAAATGGCCAAAGGTCAATATGTGTAATAGATTCTCTCCTCTGTATGTTGTACTGCAACACTGCCAAGGTTTGTCTGTAGATAGTTGTGTTGGTAGCTAGCTTCATGTCAAACATTAGACAGAAATCCAATTATCTTTTCTTTGGGATATAAAGTGCTTGTTTTAAACATATGTGCTCAAATCCTAATATTTCATGCAAAACACGTTGCAGATGATGTACAAACATATGTTGGTACCAATACTTTACTTAAGAGTAATTAACTGAAATAAAAAATCTAAAAACATTTTACATCACCTTGCCATACCAATTTTCAAAACAGGAAACAAATTTGTCATAACTATTAAAGCATAGTATGTATAACTTTGACACATTTTACTGTATCGTTAACAACAAACTGTAAAAAACTCTTAACATAGTAGGCTCGTTCGTTAGAGCTGCGCCTCGCCTGGAATCCAGACGAGAGCAGGCGGCCGCAGCAGGAGGCGTTGACAAAAAACTGCAATGAAGTCGGACAGTTGTCAGCTGTCAGCTGCCTTCAAAGTAGACACAGGAAGTCACAGAAAAAAGTACTTCCTGTTAGTTCCGAACTTTTGTTTACTTGTAGTTTGCAGATCACGTTTGGATTTATTATATGTGTTTATAAATATATATATTTATGTAAAATTGACTGTGCAGCTGCATCCTTTGGTATTTTTATGTCTGCCTGTGAAATACATTACTACTGGTTTAGATATGTGTTATGAAAATACGATTTTGAATTATCAACCACACAAGATGTGTTTTTAGATTAAACATGAGACGAATAGTCAATAATCGAGGGTTAAGTATTACAACTACACATAAAATAAGGATTTTCTACAACACGTGGCATTTGCTGTCAGATCTAAGAGCCAATCAGCTCTCTGATGTGGCGAGAGCCAGGCGTTTCCCATCATGCACTGGGCCAAGCAGTCGTTTGAGAGCAACTGCGGCGGCTGACTCTGAAATCGACGGCGACTTGATCTCTTGAGAGTATCGTTGACCATGTGTGCATGACGTCAGAGCAAGTCGGGAGCAAGTCGGACACAAATCTAACCGGCATGCATTGCGCGCCGATCGCCGGCGATCGATTCTGCGCAGAACTGGCTCATCTCGAACGAGCCTAATGTCATGAGCAAAAGACAGACAACAAACTACACCTTCACCCTTCAGATGTCCCTTGTTTCCATAATCTCTAGTTTCCATAAACCTAATTTTGCAGCCAAATTTAAAAAGGGTATTACAACAGCAGCTACATTTTACAGATATTCTGCCAAAACAGGACCTTGGCAGTGAATCTGGAAAGGAGTAAGACAATTATTGTCAAGGAAAAAACCCAAATGTCAGTGCAATCCCAATAGGAGTTTACAACGTAGCTATACAAAAATAAAAATAAATTCTAAGTTGGGGGGGGCTTTCAAAAGACAAAAAGAAGAGGACATTATAGACCACAAAACAATCTGGCCACCTACCTAAACAGAATCGCCCTGAACCTGACTATAAATCTTAAAATCTATAAATGAACCATTTTGCTGCAGTAGTAGTGATGTGTGGGAACAACCTGACAAAGCAAGGTTATTGAAAATTGATTTAACACCCAAAAGAAAGCTTGCAAACTGAAGAGTCCACGGAAACACAACACACAATCGAAGCCGAGCCAAAATAGACCAAGTGGTACTTTTAATTAGGATTTTTTTTTTTTTAAAGAGCAACACAAACACCTTAAAGCCAATGAGCCCAGCTCCTATCATTACAGAGGAATGCTGCTCAGCTCATCTACAGTGTATAGACCTCACACAAACTAGACCGGCCAACTTAAAGCCAAAGGTAAGGACATCAAACACTGCAGATTTTATATGGACCTTAAAGTAAACTTCAACCTTGTTTAGTATACCAGCTAATACAGAGGAAGAGCTGGTCAATGAAAAAGACATGAATGACCACAATCTGGCCATTGAAACTGGTGGACACACAAACCTGCCAACTCAGTGTCACTTTTGGCAAAAGGCAGAACTGACACAAGGAGAGGTTAACTTTGAACGTGTCCTACCTTCTGATGCTGCTTTGGTTCATCACGCTGCGCTTGCATCTTCGTACTGCCTCTCCCAGTTTGAATATTATGTGACTGAGTCCCTTCCTCCTGCATTCTCATAATGAATCTGCAAAAAAATTACAGATTTTTTGAATAATTAACTATTAATTGCATTAGGTTATCTGAGCAAACTGTTGCAGCACAACATGCAAAAAGAACAAAAGCAACATGACAAACTACATGTCCACCGGCTCAACCGTACTCTAAGTGCATATGTGATATGTGTATAATAAATATGTGCTGATGGACGACATAGATTTGGGAAAAAGCCCTCCGAGGCAAATATTTATTTGTGATTTTGGGCTATACAAAATTAATTGAATTATATAATTGAATTCAATTGAATAATACTTAACGCTCAATTGTTGACTATTAGTCTCAGCTTTTATCTAAAAACATATCTTGTGTGGTTGAATATAATAAAGATTATTTATATAATACACATCAAAACGAGTAGTAAAATGTTTCACAGGCAGACATGAAAAGAAAAAAGGATGCAGCTACACACACATTTCTACATAAATAGATATTTATAAACACATATGAATAAATCCAAACGTGATCTATAAACTACAAGTAGCCTACAGATCGGAACTAACAGGAAATCATTTTTTTCTGTGACTTCCTGTGTATACTTTGAAGGCAGCTGAAAACTGTCCGACTTGACCGCAGTTTTTTGTCAACGCCCCCATGCTGCTGCCGTCTGCTCTCGTCTGGATTCCAGGCGAGGCGCAGCTCTTTCGAACGAGCCTAATATCTTTGCAAGACCATTATGCAGAATAGTCCTGCTCAGATAGTTTCTGAAATATCCCTTATGAATATATAAAATTCCAAAGAATTCAAACCTATAAAGAACTGCCATAAAATAAATCTCCCAAAGAGAGAATGTGCATGAGGACCTGAGAAGATGATACTGATTATTTCTCACACACAAGTTTGTCCATGTGCTATGAACAAAACCAAGCAATTTAATTAATTCTACTTCAATGGACGGTTAAATTATTGCAGTGTACATTTCTCATTTACCTCCATGCCACAGCAGATTTATTTGTGGAAACTGAAATGCAATTCAATTGTGAATTTCAATAGGCTGCACAGATTTTGATGCTTCAGAAAATTGCAGTGATCCAGAGGAGCCAATCCATTTCCCATCCTACACCTGCAATCCATATTCCCCTCTCCTTTGTGTCTGATATAAATGTATAACATGAGATTTTTTTTTTCAAAAACTGACAAAATTGGGTACAGAACCCACCATACCAGAAGTAACTCGAACTTTGTCCATCTATTTCTGACTAAAAACAGCAACCTGCATGAATGACATTTGGCTTACAACCTGCTTTGTATTGTCTGAGAACAACTGGGATGATGGTCGAGGCTTTAACATTGTGTTCTCATTCATGAGCTGTCGTTTAGGAAAAGGCAGTGGGAAATCAAACTTTATTTATAACACAGAGTACACAAAATTAAGAATCTACAAGGACTATGCAGGACATTGTTTTTTTAGCCAATGGGTATGTGTGCTATAACAAATGGCTTTATAATGGTACCACATCCTCTTCCAATTACATCCCAGTGCAATACCTAAACAAAGCAAGCACTGTATGTCAGTTTGACAGATATGTTATCCTGATGTGTCCAATTGCACCATTGACTCTCAAATTGTATGCCACACATTGTGTACAGGGCTGACTTATACGTAATGTAACTTATATGTAATGTCAAAACAATTATACCTCATACCATATTTAAATACACTTGCCACTTTACCATTACACTTGTCACTTTCACATTACACTTACATTCCACCTTAATTACTGTAATCTGTTTTGTCTGTGCCCTTTATTTTAATTTTATATTATATTGTAGATTTAATTGTACATTTCATGCTCCCATTTCCTGCACCTTGTTTATTGTTTAACACTATGCACCTCCCGCCAAGACAAATTCCTAGTATGTGAAAACATACATGGGAATAAATGGTTCTGATTCTGATCAGCTGACTCATCTCATCCACTTAAATTAGGAACTGATAAAAGTGAATGCCATTTGCAAAACAATCTGCAACTGGTTCCTATCACACCACAGTTTTAAGTAGAAATACTTTCTTCATTACCATTCAAAGGGAAACATTTAAAACATAGATAGTTATTTTCTGGTGAACACAGAGATGGAGGAAAAGCTGCAGCAGTCTGCAAAGAAGCTTATTTTTGTACTTGAAATTGCTTTTCACTCACAGTACCCATGACATTTGACAGAGAGGGCATTTTACACGGTAGAATGGGGCAAATGGTTTAAAATGTGCAAGCTGAGATACCTACTGTTATCCACAGCACAGACTTCCAGGCTCTGATTTAAAGCGGTGCAGGCTCTGCTATGTTAATTGTTTTTCTTAATGTATATCCTATCCTTTCAAAACTAAGACTTTTTTTCGTGGGTCAGTGACAACATATAAGCTTAATGACATCCGTGGTTTGCAACGCTACCAACACAACACAACAGATGGCATTTCGTCTTCTTTTGGGTTCAGGTGTGCTGAGCTTTGAAGGCACAGCGTCAATTATCTCGGCGGCCCCACCCACAGGACCCTTCCGGCAGGTGTCTCTCAATGCCTGGTCATGGAGTATTTTAAATGATTGTTTGTTGCTTTTACATGCTCTTATTATGAGTATTTCTTAAATCGTTTTTTTTCTTCTTCTTTGTTCCTATTTCACCTCATCGGAGGCAGCCGTTTTCACGACGTGTAGTGACAAAAAGGTTTTCTTCAAATATGCTTCTCTGGCAGCAACCACTCTGAAAATAGTCTCCAATTAAGTTACAGGAAGAATCAAGTAAATAGTAGATGAACCTTGGCCGGAAGTGGACTAGTTTGTATTTAAAAAATAAATAAATATCGAGCACCTCCACCACAGATGTTTCGCGATCGGGCTTTTATTTTGGAATTCCGCACCGCAAGCGTGGCGTTTCATTTTGTTAACTGGACATTATGGATCAATCCAAGAGCGCTGTACCTCCAGGCTTGTCCGCGTGAACCGGGGTGTGAGCTCGATATGTACCTGCATGCCTTCTATTTTGTTTTTTATTTTGTTTTCCTTTTAAAGTAAACAATTCCGTGATTACGTTTTGCTCAGTTTCCATCCTAAACTACGTTTCAGGACCGTGATTGCCATGGAGAACAGCACTACGGGGAGAGGAGAGCTTTTACGCATACATCTTTGAGCGTCGATACAGGATACAGTAAAAAAAAAAGAATATATAGAAACTGCACAGACTTTTAGAGTAAGTGCGCTCTGCGTTGTTGACTGCATCATGCAGTACAGATTGGTGGTTCTTTCTGCTGGGTTTACAGGTCTGCTCAGCTTCAGCCTCCTCGCTGTGGCTATTGGGACTGATTACTGGTACATTATCGACGTGAATAAACCCAACTGCACAGAGGACCTGAGTTCACATTCTGGACTGTGGAGAATATATGAAGGTATATTAACTCAATTTAAGCCTAGATATTGTAGTATGCAGTTTGTACGCGCGTTTATTCAGAGGGTATAGTCTTTAAGCTGTAATACAATCGAATTATGTCCTCATTTTTCCAGCATAACTTTTAGTTACGTGGTTCTTACAATGGGGTAATTTTAAAAAGCCTTTGTCATGAGGCAAACACTGTTGTGAGTAAAACGCTTGTTCTCATATATCCATTATTGACCGTCTCTTATTTTGACAGTGAAAGAAAAAAAATCGATCTACTGTAATTACATGTGATGCTGTTTAAATGTATCATTGTTCATACATTGTTCATTGACCCAGGGTTTCTCTCTCATTCTGCTTTTACCATGTTCAGTCACAGCAGCAGGCTACGGCTATAAATATACCGTAATTTATTCCTCATCACTTCATTGTTTGGGTTTCCAAAACGGATTGCAGTAAATTATTGTAGGTGTGTGGTACTAATGGACAGGAGAGATGACATGCCAGTGCTTTTACCCTTGAGAAATAAATGACACAGCACACAAGTAATGTGCTGAATTATATACTCCTCATACGTTTCAGTTTGAGGTCCCAGAGATGTTCAATGTGTTGCTGCTGGTGCCGCCCACAGTTCACAATAAATGCCAATTTGAGACAACATAATGTATGAAGCTTATCAAGCAGTGCACCTGTGACATAACGGTGGACCATGCACTGACACAAGTGTTATATTATCTTCTACTGCAGTGTGTGAGCTCACAGAAGCAGTAACCTGAGCTTCATTCTGCACAGAGGTGCACAACTGTCACACATGCAGGCCTAATGAAATATCTGTCAAATAAAGATGTCTTTAATTGGTTTCATTAATTCAAGTTAGCATTGTGTTGAATTTCTAAATATATTGACTATTTATACAATTGCAGGATTTTAGAAAAGTGACATTGTTAGTTGCAATTTTCCAGTCTGACAGCTCTGTCCACACATCTGTCCATGTGTAACCTTTTCCCCTGGCATTTTCAGGAGCAAACATGAGCATAGTCACCCCTTCTTTCACAGCAAATATGTCCAACCTGTCAGAAGTGGAAAGGCACCTTCTTGGTGAGTCGTTTTGTTTATTATTAACTGGCATGGGAGTTGATAATGAGGTGGATTTAAATAGTAAGTCAGTGATTTCTGACAAAAAGAATGTATAAGTGTAGTTGGCTGCTGATGAAATTGCATTCACATGTTACTGTATGCAGTCAGAAAATCAAACACACGATCATTTGTGCAAAGGATTTTGTTTTCTGAAACATTCCCAGTTCGTAATGAAATACAGTAATACATTGTTTGTGACAGAAGCAACCCTGTCTCCTAAAAATTACGTTCCCCCAGAACTAAAACGCATTCTCAATTACGTTTGACCAGAAACGTATCTCCTCCCTGATTACGTTTGTGTTTGACGTATTACAAATGCATTGACTATGCACGTATACATTGATTAAACACTTATACGTTGATTATACACGTATTTTTGTTTTATTGTTTTTACGTTTGTGTTTGACGAATTACAAGTATGTTTATAATCGTGTGTTTGTGTTATTGTTTTCTTGCTTTCCCGCATATTTGTATTTCTAAACTCAAAAAGAAAAGGGGCGGTCTGGAGCCGATAACGGGGCCGGGGTCCGGTCTGAAGACCGCTTGGCCGCCGCCGTGAGGCGTATAATCAACGTATTTGTAGTATGTCAAACACAAACGTAATCAGGGAGGAGATACGTTTCAGGTCAAACGGAATTGAGTTTGCGTTTTAGTTCTGGGGAACGCAATTTTTAGGAGACAGGGTTGGACAGAAGCCATCTTAAGCAAGTCTCAACACTCACCAATTGACAATAAAACTGGAAAATAGTGCCTCCCTGGATGATATAAATCAATCAAATGGTTGCGCTCAGCATATCCAGCTGACTCAGCAGTATATCCAGCTGACTTGTAGTTAAAGGGATAGCTGTTTTGAAGTGGTTTGTTTGAGGTATTTATCCATAGTCAGTGTCTTACCTAAAATCAATGTCTGTGTGGAGTACCAGCATGGGAGCAAAGCAACGCTGTGGTCGGGGCAGCAGAGAACATATTTGAGAAAGCGAAAAGACGGGCCTACCTAAAAACAGCAGACAGCGCTAGAAATAAAAGGGATGGTGTACGATCAGCTGCTTTCTGGTTGTGCTTGGGCTTGACAGAATTATTTGGGTACGCTTGAATGGATGGCGGTTGATGTACAACAGAACATTTCCAAATATAAAGCATTTGTTTATGGTCTCTTTATTAAATATATTTTCAATATTTGCAGGATTTTAATTTCACACATAGTAGGTGACTAAAAACGTAAGTGATGTCACCAACTTTGCAGGCGCTTCAGTCAAATTATCGAATCAATCATCCTCATGTTCTGTGATTGTGCACCAGCGAGTGAGCCTTTTGTTAAGAGACCATATATTACTGTGCATGTGTCGTGCTTTCTTTAAAGCAGGGGTGAAAAATTGACCCATTGGTCAGGGCGTAGGACCTGAAAAAAAATCTGGTTCCCGGTTTCAGTCTCGATTCGGTCGGGAGCACTTTATAATAAGTACACACTATTTAGCATTGGTAAAGCATGAATAAACACAGAATTCATCATTTAGAAAGCATTATTCCAACATGAACACTCATTAGTAACTCATTAGTATGCAATTCATAAACATTCTTGATTACTAAGCTTTGGTTTTCATACTTTATAAATTATGGATTCCCCATTTGTTAATGAAGTATGGGGGGGTGTGATCAGCTGTTAAACAGCAGGCATGGGTACAGAATCCACGGCCCGCTACTGCTGTAGGTAATGCACTGACAAGGGTCAAGTACCTGGAACCACCCAACCTCAAAACCTTCTAACTATAACTTTAAAACCTTCTAACTATAACCACACAAATAAGGCACAAAATTACAGCACTTTAACATTTTAAAGCTCTAACCACTGTGTGTTTGTGAATGTGTATTCAGGCTTGCACAAGGTGGTGGTCATCATGTTGCCCCTCAGCCTGGTCCTGCTGGTGTTCGGCTGGATCTTTGGACTCGTCAGCTCATTGGCCTACAGTCCCAACTTGCTGGCTGGATCAGCATCCTACGTTCTCTTCTGTAGTGAGTCCATATAGATTTTCTTTCTTTTTTTTAGCCTGTGGCAATTACATGTTTTTACGTCTAGGTTGTTCTGGAGCAAACCATTTGCTTTGTCATGTCAGTGTGTAACATGTATGATTATAGCTGGGCAATATGGCTAAAATCAATGGCTGCACATATACACATACAGGTGCCTTGTTGTGTCTTAAATACACATAGAAAACCATGAACATGTAATATCTCTTTCACTTCTGGTTTACCTCTGACTTAAGGCAACTGCTAAAATTTCATATAGACCTTCTTACACTTAAGGCCAATAATAAACCTGCAATTAGTGTTGTATAAATATTATATATTGCAGATAACAACCCAAAATTATTAATTTCACTCTTATCTAGACAAGACAATTGGACTTAGGCACCACATCGTCAAACATTCTCCTTATGGAAAAGGTTAAAGTTATCAGCATTGACCGCAACATGTGGAGTGATTGCTCATCATGATAAAGTGGCACAAACAATAGCAGAAGAGCTTGTTCTTGATTGAACGATTCAGAGAGACTTCTCCCTGGAATCGTCAGTGCAGGCTCAAATGGCCACTTTACAAAATATCAACTAAATTGAATGTTTTTTTGTTTAGCCAAGTTCATTGAATACATTGCAACTTATCCCGGTAATCATGGGCAGCCAAATCATAAAAAAAAACGTCTTCATTAAATGTAAGTATAAGATAACATGAGCCACAGGCCGCACATACAGAGTTTGTGTGTTGGTGGGATCAGTCCACTACTTTGCTCCAGACAAGCTATTTCAACCATTGGTGGCATTGCCATGACATTTTTGTGCACATATTCATGTTCGCCTCAGGATGAATTGTAAGAACTTTGGTATGAGCATGTTGCCATGCTAATTTTAGCATGTGGCTCAAAGCACTGCCTCACAGAGAATTGTTGTCAACTTAAAATTATATTTGCTAATCTGTATACCTGAATAATGTTCTCAAACATAAAATAATTCTTGAAAGCATTCACATCATTTTGTATCCGCCCATAAACAAGAATTGAATGCTCAAAAATACAAACTGAATGTTCAACAGAATGGGAGCTCAAAGACAAAACTGAGCATCATTCTTTTTGGGGATATTTACAGAAATGTCTTTAGTTTGGTCCAGTTGTGAGGCGACCTGATCTGCATGGCAGTAAAAGGGTATGCTTCCATCAGCAATACTGTAAGATTGCTTTTTCTCCTCTACACTATGAAGGGTTCAGCTGTTAGCAGTCGTAATACATAGAATATCCATGAAAAAAAAGACATTTCAGGTTTGAATTCAAAGGGAAGGAGTTTTATTCTCGATTTGGTTGAGGGTGAATGTATGACTGTGTGACAGAAGTAAGGATCTTATTACTGTGTATATTCCGCCATCTCTGCTGACAGGCCCAGCCTCCCAGACAGCTAATGTCATGCTTTGCACCAAATGGCCTGTCCACATCTCCACATCAAAAGACCTGCGAGCACCTCCACTCTGAAAACCATCTCGGATGCTCTGTGAATTAGCCTCTGACACTGGCCTAGTGTTCAGGTACATCCACAGTAGCAAAGTAAACACTTAGTTCAGTAAAGGGTTGCATACATCGTATTCAAATTGACCGTTATCATCATACACATTTGCTTATCTATGGTATTGAAATAAACTGAAAAGGAATTTTGTGTGCAAGTTAAGGAACAGACAACTGTATGGCTGCACTGTCATACACTAAAAGTATGTTAATTTATTTTAAAAGCTCACTGATTATATTATTTTTCATTTAGTGACATTATCATTCTATGACAGAATTATTTATTATATTAATAACATTAATAATACAATAACCCTACACTTAAATGTTTTTTTTCTCCACAAGCGTTAATTAAAATTAAATGTATTATACATGTATTATAAGTGTGAAATGGATTTTTCCAATGCACCCCAAGCGTACCAAGAGATGAACTAACATTTCTACACTCTTAATTTTACATTTGTGAATTTCTGAACTGTAAGGTACATTTCTTAAGTCTTACAGACAATTCTGTTCACCTAAAACTTACTTTAATACCTTAAAACATACTTTAATACATTAAATAACATCACAATTGAGCAATTCAAAACACAAACCAGAACAATGGTACAACTTATCATCTGAACCATATGCACTGTTCAAATCAAAGGTTTGTACATCTGCAATGTCAGCTTCGACAGCATCCTTCTCCTTCTCTCTCCTCTCTCATCTAATTAATACATTGTGTTCAAAACATTGTCCACTGAAATGGCCAATTAGAAGCTTACACAACAAAGTACAATATCAATCCTTTTATGGACCTTCCACATGGGCGTCTCACAATGGCATATATTTCTGTATAACAGCAAAATATTCACTAATCTATACTCAGATGGCTCTTTGGGTACAAGAGTTGGAAACAATCCCCAAAGCACACCTCTCCATTTAACTTCAGGTTGGGATTACCTATAAAAGACAAACATCCTGACTATGCTTTACTCTTCCTGCTGTTTCCGTACGTTTAAATAATAGGTCAAAGATCCCTTGAGTAGTGTGTGTGTGTTGTATTTGGGTTCAGATACAACCCGTTGCACAAGAAGTAATACTTTTGTTAAGATTAATTAGTTTGATTAGATAACATTCAGCTGTGCACACTGAAAGACAACTTCAATAATGAACATGTTTCTACCTCATTTATTTCCTTGTGTTGGAAGGTTGCAACATTATGGTGCATGTTGTAACTTGTTTGTAGCCTCCCACTCAGACTTGCAGACTTCCACTGATTTTAACGGTACTTGTTGAACAAACAAGACATGAATTGTCAATTAGTGATCAAGAGGGAAAACAAACAAGTTGTTTTGGAAACTCATTTCCCTGAGACAATGATTGGGGGGTTACATCTTCCACAATGAACACACTGTGCTTCTTGCTACTCCCCTTCAGTGACTAAATCAGAATATGAAGTCTGATGCATTTCTTACCATCTTTACTGCATCTTCACCAGCATGCTTCCATCTTCATTTTCTAAACTCTGGAACAGAGGGATCAAGAGGAAAATAAGCTGCTTCATTTAGCAGTAGCTATATTATGGCATCTAGAGGTGTATTGTTTTTAACCATAAAATGTGTTACATGGTAGTATTACAGGTGTCTTGTTTTGATTGAGAACAAGTGAACACATTACATTTATTTGCTGAATAGTTTTTATTTAATATAAATACTTTACCCACAGAAATTATCATTTGTATATCAATTACTCTCTCTGCGTTACCGCTTGCGTCTTGCACTGCCTTCCAAATCGCATACTTTCTCTTTACTTGTAGTACATACTACAGCTGCCAAAGTGCGTACTGGTGTATGATGCGTCCAAATGGGCTTGCTACTTCATCGTATAGTGCACCTTGAGCTTTCATCCTCTTGCTTTTAAATCTGGTGCGCAGAGGATTGTGGGTCAGAAAAGCATTCTGGCTTGCATCCTGTAAAATATGACATGTTGATAAATTGAAGTAACAGCAAAAACTATATCATCTGTTTATAAACTCTCACACAGCCCTTGCAGTATAATCCAAGTCTCATTAATCCAGTTGAAATTTCAGAACTTCTCAAACATGAATCTTAATATTTTATGCCGTGTTCACACAAATGTCAGAAGACACACAAAATAGACAGTGTAGAGTAGAACTAAAGGTGAACACTTGAATATAGGAGCACTAATCAACTGCAACGGGCGCCTAAGTGCAAGACAAACTGCTCAGGAGTTGGACTTTCTATATCCTTCTATGAAACAAAGATCTGATGAACCTCTTAGCACTCTTCATTACATTTGTACTTGCTCACCTTTGTTTCTCTCTAACTTTTTGTACATACGTGCCAGTTGGGAGCACACCACATGGTAGACGATGATTAGTAATTATTAAAGGTCCGTCTGAACAGCACTGTGGTATATTTTATTTTGCAGTCACTTTGCAGTCATTTTTATGACTTTTTTGTGGAATTCAAGAACCATATACAGCAGAAATGTCATCCTTACACCCGATGTTCCTCCTGTAGAGTAAATCAATGGAGTAAATTTAGAAACGCCATGCTGGAATAATTGTATTTTAACGAGACAAATGTTTTTTGTTCTCGAGATGGCTTTAAATCTTTAATGCTTTAGGATAATACTAATTGTTTCTCATTTATGTGCCTAAATCTGTATTATCTAATGTCATCCGTTAAGTGAAGAGATTATGTTGGAAAATAATTATTTGCCGATGAATATATTATCACCTTAATGAACTCAAGAACTGGTTGATTGTAATACATTATGGTGATTATGGTTTTTGATTAGGCAGCACGAGGATCTCATTCCAAGAGGATCATCAATGCTACAGGTACAAGGCAGTATGTATACGTAAGGTTTCATTTTTCTAATCCATTCCATGTGTTTGTTTCTGTGCACTCACAGGTCTTTTTACCCTGTCGGGGGTCAGTATCTACATCAAATACTCCAACCTAGCCATGGAGGAGTTCCAGCGCGTTGTGTCCCCAGAGAGCCTCGCCCACGTGGACGTGTACTTCGGCTGGTCCTTAGCCACGGCCTGGCTGTCCTACAGCCTGGAAGTGGCCACTGGCGTGCTACTCCTGCTAGCTGCCAGAATAACTCAGATCAAGGGACGCTATGGTGTAACCATTGCCATGCTGTAGATTGTAGATCATCATTGTTATATGATGCCCAAAAGGCACCCACAGGACAGTATTGTATTGCTGTTAGTATTTGTTTATTCATTACATTTTTTTAACATTAATATTTCAAGGGCCAAAGCAACTACATGGAGATGAGAGCTGGATTTACGAAACTGCAACCATAGCTACATATATGCTGGATGAGTGATGCAGTGTTGAACAACCTTGTACACCAGCTGCCTTTCATCCTCTCAGTATAATTTTCTGTCCATTGTCCCAGTCCACAGTGATATTACAAATGTGGCCATTTTCATGTGGTATTTCATGATAGAACATCTGCTGCGTTGTTGATCCATGTGTTAGAGAGAATTAGCATTTCACAGCAATTGAAAAGCAACTAGCCTTTTGTTGATGTAGAAGTTGAGGCTTGTGACCTTAATATAAAAATGTTTGTTTGTGCCTCCTGCTTTCAAACTTGCTATACCACCTCACTGGTAAAAGTATCATGGAAACGGGGATGAAGATAAATGTGCTCTTGGGGATCCTGCTCGTTGTTTTCAGTAAAAACAGAATATGTGCACATGTTGCTGCATGCTTTGCGGTAGTTAGAGGCTGGATATTGAGACGCCTCTTCCGAACGCGATGTACACATGTCCAAAGAATGCTCTAAAAACCTGAACAATACCGGTATATTCCACATGTATTAATAGGAAAATGCTTTTGTTTGAAATAAGGCGCAATTCAGAATATCCAAATGGAATATGACGTTTAGATGGGCTATATCAAATTCGGAATATTATCAAAATCTGAATAATAGTGGCATATGAGTGCATGTACACAAAGTCAGTGTTGTCTATAAATGTGACCGGAATTCGGAATAAACTATTGAAGATATTGACAACAGTCACTAAACATCATAACATTACTACTTTGTATTACTACCTCGGTAATATGCTGCAAGAGGTGTGAATGTGCCACCACATAAAATAGGTTGAAAAAGAGAAGCAAGGCAATGTAAATAATTCTGGTTGCAAAGCTTCCAAAATAGGCTTTGGAAATGTTTTCTTTGTTGGAAATAAAAGATGACTTTATTAGAAATGGTTAGAAATATGGAATGTGAATCATACACAAAGAAAACGCAGCTTTACAAGAATGTCACTGTTATTTAGCGAATGTTTTTGTAGACATAAAAAGGTTTATGAGTTGCAGGCCAAAATGTGAGATGCACTTTTGACTGATCGTTTTTTAAGAATAATTTCTGGCCCTAAGATGTGGACCCGCCACACTTCTGCATGCTTCTCTTTGCTAAGGATGAGCATGGCAAAGATAAACTTTACGCCATTAAACAGTGTGCATATATTTGCCTGAATGTGATTTGCAACGTGATTTAACGTGCCGCAGCCATCAAAATCCAAACCATGAAACGTTGTGTCCACTCTGCTGTTTGTTGCCTTTAATCCGGTCTCAGAAGGAACAGAGAGTAGAGATCTATAAAGGAAGGAGCAAAGCACAGCGGCTCAATCTTGAAGCCCCCCTTTTATATATTAGGCCTGCTGAAATCCCATTAAAATTTTATGGAACATAATAATTCAATCCACTCTGGCAGAGGAACACCAAATATGGTGGTAAGCCATAACTCTGTGGTTTGTGCCCTTGGCCTTGACAGAGTGCAGTCATTTTGACTTCAACCTCTAGGCTCCTGGTTTTAAGAATGTATTGAAGAAACACAACCTGTTTTCATCAGACAAGCTTTCCTCGCTCAAACTATCTCATTGGGCAACTCCCAAACGTGTAATCGCTCAATACATGTCAAAATCAATTCTCTTGTTTTAGGAGATGGCTTTTCAGTTGTGTTTGGGAAATGTGTCTTTTTCATGAATCTTAGACTTTTCCCCACGAAAAAGAGCCTCTTCAAACTGTCTGTGAAACCAAGCTTAATTAGGCTTTCAGCTTTCCTGTGTGATTGCTCAAACACACGGCGCGACTTCTGCTCACTTCAACAACCGTCAATGGGCAATGAACTGTCGCTTTTTCCTCCATTTGTTGCCATCAGGGGGTTGATTGTTTCCACATCCTTACACCCATTGTGAAAGCTCATAGAGTCAATTGGACCTTAATATGTTCATATTGCAACATTCACAGCACATCACATCTCTTACAGAATACAACATTGCCATAGGCAACAATTAGAAGCCATGTTCTTTTTTTAAGTGATTATCTCAATGATGATAATGCTGGTGTAGATCATAGAGCACTAAGCCAAAAAGCTTCAGCTATTGAGATTGCTGTATGAAACAAGTGTGTTGTAAAGGAGGGTTTTAGATGAATTGGTCCATTCCAAGTTTGGACTCTAAGGTTTTTTTTATCAGAAAATATGACATGTTTTATGAGCCAATACGGATTGTGAACTCACATCTACATTGACTGCTACGATTGATGATGTTCAGGTGTTCACTGAAATTGCAAGAATATCATCATGTTTCGTGTGCAATCCTGAATCAAGACTATTTTTTTTTTTATATACAAGCTGCAGTTATTACATGAAAGGCTCTAAACGCTGGAGTATACAGTAATGGAAATCATAGAATCATAACTGACCCCTGAATAGAGAACTAAAGAACATTTACAACTCAAGGATAAGCCTTGAATGTATGCTTTGTCTTATATATTCTTACTGGACATTAAGAATGAGTGTGTAATGTGCCCAATTCTTTTTGATATTTCCACACCCTCTCCTTCCAAGGCAGCAAGGTTTCAAGAGTCCAGGTGATTAATCTTCTAACACGCTCATCTCTGTGTTCTGATTCAGACAATCGTTCTTCTCTGCTGCACGTATTCTTACATTTTTAACCACACCTTACCACCTGACATTCATTCGGTTGAGGCGTGTATGGGGCTGAGATCTCAGGATTGAGTGCTCTCATAAACCGAGGAGGGACTGAATCCCAAGAGGAACTTGAATGAGATGTGTTTTCTCATACCCGGGAACCACTTGAAAAGTTAATTAGACCTGTCCCTTGCTCAGTTAGCACCAGTAGTAATGGCATCATTCTAAAAACTGAAGATGCCATGGGTCTCATTTGATTCCTACGATGAAAGTGATGAAATGAGAGGAGCTCACACAAGGTAAAATGCGTAAATCATGCGACACATACAACACAGAGTGGAAATTATTAGAAGAGAGGACTGAACTAAGATTTGGACTTGACGCTTAACTTAATTTACTTCTGACTTAATTGACTTAGTTTAATTCGCATGTGGCGAATATAAGGATGTGAAAGAAAAGCTTGATCTGTTTTTCCCAGTAAAATTACGTAATGTAAGGCAGGCTTTAAAAATGTAACCCGTGTCATGTTTGTATATTCAGGCTTGAATTAAACCACTCAAAAGAAGAGCTCGATATATATTTTGAATTCTCTTTATGTTCGGATTGTTTTCAGTGATATTATTACCGTAGCCACACAACATATGTAGTACAGTGCACATTGCTCTGATTTCAGTCACTGATGTTCCTGCAGATCCTAATTCTACTTATTGTATTGTTAAGGTTGGTTTACTTCAAATTACTACAAATTATTATTGACCCTTTTACAACCATATTGTGTGCCAAAAATGAACATAAAAAAAATATAAATATACTCTCCAATTATACTTCCAAACATGATTTAGCTAAGTTCATAGGCCTATTTGCCCAAGTTCTACCTGAGTAAGAGCAAAGGTTTCATTAAAGGATTTAGATATATGTATCTACACAACATGAACTATATATTGTCCCTTTTAAATGCATTGAACAGACTTGGGTTCAGTTTAAGGATGCTCTTACAGCAGGTTAAGGTTTTAATGAATAATCCCTTATTATAATGCCTTATTTCCCACAGTGGGGAAATGTATTCTCTGCATTTTGACCCATCCATAGTATTTTAAGGAGCAGTGGGCTGCCCCTAGTGGAGTGCCCGGGGAGCAATTTAGGGTTCAGTGTCTCACTCAGGGACACTTCGACATATAATCTATGGGGAGACTGGGGATTGAACCGGCTATCGAACCCTATCCTGTGGTGGCTGCAATTTAGTGTAATTTAATCAGCATTCCAACAGCAACAGTGCATTTAAATGTATATATATATATATATATATATATATATATATATATATATATATATATATATATATATATATATATATATATATATACATATATATATATATATATATACATTTAAATATATATACATACATATATATATATATATATATATATATATATATATATATATATACATATATATATACGTATATATATATATATATATATACGTATATATATATATATATATATATATATATATATATATATATATATATATATATATATATATATATATATATATATATATATATATATATATATACGTATATATATATATATATATATATTTAAACCTTTATTTAACCAGGAGAGTCCCATTGAGATTAAAAATCTCTTTTTCGGGGGAGACCTGGCCAAGACAGGCCAAGACAGGCAGCAGCATAAAAAGTACATAGTTACAGACAAGTTAAAAGAAACTAAAGGCTAAGAAATAGTGACATAACAGAGTCAATTTAAGAAACATTTACATGTTTGGGAACCTACCTCTATTTCTTTCATTCTAGATGTAAAAGCAGTCAGTGGTATCAGTTCTCTGAGCTTTAAAACATTCTGCAACATATTCCATGAGGAGGGGGCAGAGTACACAAAAAGCCCCTTTTCCCATTTCCGTTCTGGCATTTGGGACAGTGAGCATAAAAAAGTCCTGAGAACGCAAAGAATATTGTGCAACACTTCTCTGCATGATAAAACACACAGGTAGTTTGGGAGCAGACCAAGGATTGCCTTATAAATATAGGTGTACCAATTACAGAGCCTACGGGTGGCCAAAGCAGGCCATCCTACCCGAGAGTATAACTCACAGTGGTGAGTCAGAGCCATACAGTTTGTAATGAACCACAGTGAAGCATGGTAGGCTGTGTCCACTATACGAAGACAGTTAGCAGAGGCATGCATATAAAGAAGATCACCATAGTCCAACACAGGTAAAAAAAAGTAGCAGCAACTAATCGCTTTTTTACATTATTTGTATAATGTTTATGGTTTTAGGTTATTTCGAAAAAATAAAAACCCACTTTTAACCTCAACTTTTTCACCAGGTACTGTACATGTGTTTAACAAGTGAGGGAGTCATCAATCAGAATACCCAGATATTTATAAGAGTCAACAACCACTTCCTTCAAGAGTGACCACCGAAGGGATATTCTGTGGCCTACTCCGACTGTTTGAAAACAACATAAGTTTAGTCTTATCTGTATTTAAAACAAGTTTCAGTTGAAAAAGGGTATGTATTTTGAACAACATTAAAAGCATTGGTTGTATTGCTTGTCATTTGGAGACCTGAATGACAATTGACAATTTGCTGATGAAGACTTGTGATGGTACTTGGATTGGAAAGCTTTACAAACAGCTAACAAAAGAAGTGTAGCAGAAACATTTCAATTATTTCAGCCGAGAGAGAACAGAACTGGAAAGCCTCCCTGGGTGTGGCCATTTCAAAGAGCAATGGGGGCAGAGAGAATGATACAAGTGGAAGGACGGATCACATATTCTCCTGTCTGAATAGAAAAGCGCTGCATCCTGTTGATGAAAGCTGTGCACAACCCAAGAGAAAGGAAAAAGTCTACCTCTCTCTTGCACATTCCCTGTCTTACTGGGTGTATTTCAGTGGAGTATGACAAATTGTTCCCGTGGAAGCTAAATGTATTCTTATCTCCACAGTGCAGCTTTCTTCAAGCGCTACCAAATTGCCAGCGACCACAGTCCATGTAAACTAATAAGGTTAAATGAAGCCGACACATGATACAAAGAGGGCCTGAAGTAAATTGTCGGTGAGAAACGGCCATTATGTCTTCCTGCTGCCTGGAAATATCAAGCAGCATGGTTGCATCAGCTGTAATGGCGTCATGCCTTCCAGAGACATAACCCAATAAACTACGACACACATGGCCGCTAATTTGATTCAAGACACCACCTGAATCCTTATGAAATTCCCTGCCTAAGCCACAGAGCCAAACATTTTTCTTCTCTTCAATTTAGAGGGTCAACGTAGAAATACTCCAGGAGAACCTAAAATATTCATCGCCAGCTGTGGATAAGGAGATAGAGCGGGTAGTCTGATCGAATGCATGCCGAATTATCCCTGAGCAAGATACTGAACCCCAAATTGCTTTAAAAGGTCATTGTGTAACTGTGTGGTAGCCTCTGCCATCAGTGTATCAGTGAATGTGAGTTTTGAACATGAGCTGAAATCTTGCTGAAACGCATATGAACTATTAAACTGTTTTTTATGAATTCATTAAGATAAATGAATGCATCGTTGAGGTGAATAAGTGCTGCATGCACATTTAAAGGAGTTACTTCCCAGACACAAAAGAGACACAAAAGACACATTGACACAAAAGAGGAGGGAAGAGTAAATCATTCCTACGTGTGTGTTCACTCAGCAGACATAAACATTAAATGAGAAAAGTTCATCTCCAGGAGAATAAATATTCTATTATATAATAAGACTTTCTTCTTCAATAATGTTGATACTTGGGCTGCCTCAGGCTTGCCTTGGATCTTTGCCCTGAGGTATGCTGCTATAGGCCCAGACCGCCGGAGGACTTTCTGTGACACTGGACACTGAACTCCTCTCTCCTCTCCACCTCATGCATTCATGTCCCATAATGCATCTCACTAATTGTCTTCTTCCCGGTGTCTCTGTGCTTTCTCACCTCACAGGTATCCATGGATAGTAGTTATATATGTACTACTGCCATGGCCCTGCCTGACAACCACTGCTACTGTTATTATTATTGTTGTTAGTCATATTTCTAGTACTTTTACTGCTACAATTACTGCTTTTATTATCACTCACTATCCACTGCTGCTGTTATTATTAGTAGTCATTTTCTATTATCATTCTGCGATAATTAGTGCTACTCCTGTTAAAACTGCTCGCATTATATGTATAATTTATGTCACATGGATTGACTCTTTTGTAATGTATTAAGCTGTTCATTCTGTACACATCTTTTGCACTTTGTCCCGGGAGAGCCATCTCTTCTCAGTTACTGTCCCAGATTTGTTTAATTATGTTTTCTTCCCCGTTTAAGGGTTTTGTTGAGTTTTAATTTTTTCCCGATGAGAGGATCCAAGGCAGAGGATGTTGTATGTGGTACAGATTAGAAAAGCACTCTGAGCCAATATTGTAATTTGTGATATTAGGCTATACAAATCAAATTGAATTCCATTATATTTTGAATTGTCGCCTGGTGCCAAAATGTTGTGTTTTCCTTCACATAAATAAAGTAATTTCCACCATGAACTGGTGCATAAAAATTCATGAAATTGTAGCAAAAGCCCATAAACATACTCATTAACGATTTAACCCAGAGGTAAATGTACCACAAATGGTTTCTTTGTGATAAACAGGAGCTTACCCGACACTTATCACGAACTCATTATGCATGCAGTGAGCCTGTAGGCGAGTAATTGTTACATTGATCTGTTACATTGATCCGACCTTCCTCCTCCTGAACTCACTGTCCCGGGTGATCCCAAAGTCCACTAGGTGTCAGGAGTTGCCTATTCTCTGTAAATCACACTGCACAGGCGAGCCAACACATTATGTCTTTGTTCATCCACATACACACTTTAACTTTCATCCTGCTGTCACACACTGACAGTGCCCACTATTGCATTACAGTATAATTACTATAACACAGTTTAAATAGCAATTGCAGTACGTAAGTAATTTTTTTAAACCTATTTTTTTCACTTAAAAATATAAACATGGAAAAGATCATTGTATCATACTGAATGTAAGGAGTCACACTAAATGCATGCTTATGTTATTAAGAGTCCTTAATTAAATTACTGACTACTTTACAGGAACAGTGTCCACGTGAGGTTTAGTGGTTCCTGCCTGTTTGAAAGCACACCCTGTACCTTGTTGTTCAGGCAACTATTATAAACTGTTTTTGTCTGCCTGCCGATTACGAAACTCCTTCTGGCTGGCATAAGGTGATACACATGTCAGGTAAGGAAAGGTCACTATGCTTCCAGTAAGGCCTAACAGGGCGTGTGCGTGCGCGTGTGCGCGTGTGTGTGTTGGTACTGTTCTATTATCTTCAATCATTGTAAGGTCCTGTGCCCTATCCTGTGGTGGCTGCAATTTAGTGTAATTTAATCAGCATTCCAACAGTAAGTATTCTTTGTGTGAATAAAGACAACTTCCTTAAATTGTGTGTGCATTCAGAACAAAGTCAATGCAGCCATCCGGCCTGCTAATGGGGGCTTTTGAATTGTCTACCATCTGATCTGAACCCTCTCTGTACACTTGGAAACTTTCTGACGTGTGTTGGCTCGCACTCAAATGACCCGTCAGTCATTTTTGCTTCCTGCTTTTTTAGAGAATTACCATCAAATATGTCACTGTCGAACAGAGATGCATTGTCTGAAAGGTTCAAGTGTATTCCGATCACAGTTAAAATTGACTGGGGGTTTTTCATATGGAAGCTGTCGGCGTCCACGTCTCTCAGGAGGAAAATCCCTTTGTTTAGTGTTTGGACTGCCTTTTGGACCCATCTCTTGATGTGGATGCGGAACAAAGGCCCACATTCTGGTCCTTTTGCTGCGTGAGTGGGTGAACAACATCTCTCTCTCTCTCAAAGCTGCTTTGAGTCATGTACTTAAATGATAAACAAACAAACTATCATGCACTGTTTCCAAGTATAGAACTTCTTTCCATTTACACGGCTAACATCTTCCGACTGCTACGTCTGCTGAGTACCAATTCTGGATGTGTGTTAATTCCGGTAGACATATTCCTGCTTCCAGAACAAACAGCGCTGTGGGATGGTCGCTATGTGCCCTTTACCATCTTGTTCCACTCGGCCTGTGCCTTCGGTAGCATTGCAAGGTCATTCCCACTGCCGTTCAAAAGAGGGTCCCTAAACACCTCACTGTCTCATGTCACACTCATCTTGTCAGGCTTTAAGCAATGCGCTTGTGCCCTTTTCAAAAAGGAACACAGAAAGTGCCCTTTGAGGAGCTACTCTACGGCCGTGACTTAGGTGTCAGCGAGACGACATATGGAGAAGGGAAGTTCGTTCAAAACAGGTGAGCCTGAAGAGGTTAGCATAGATGCTGCATTAGCATCAGTTATATCAGAACCACAAAACAGTAAGAGTTTTTCTCCATTGAAAGAAAAGCAAAGAACGGCACCGAAGTATGTTTTTGTTTTTCTCCGAACTGGCTTTGGCAAGAGTTTGATTGACGGATGGTTCTTCCAATCACCTGCCATGTATTTTTTAAAGCGCCTGCCCTTTTCCAAACATTTTCCAAAGATGGCTTCTCAGATGATTCTGTGTAACCATCTGGCGGGTCAGGCTAAGGGTCACAGGCTTTATGAAAATGCACTCCATGGGGCAGCCAGATGTTAGAGTAAAGAAATATGAATGCCAAAACATTTAAAAAAACATTTTATTTCATACTTATGCTCCACTTCTGTTCAGGTACTATAATATATAACTATAGTTATTTTTAAACAAAGAACATATAATCTGTTTTTCAGTTATATATAAAGTACTTAAAATTGGCCTCTTCCCAGCGTATTATTGATACTTTTGCTAAAATGATCAGAGTTCTTTTCCCTTTAAATACACAATAAATTAACTATGATCCATTTAAAGTCCCCCCAGAGGTTTGTGAAATGCTGCTCATGTTGAATCTTGTGTAACAACTTTATTACCCCTGATTTGGCGAGGTTGGGATAATTTTGGAAACTACTTTATATAGAAGGAAATGGGCCAAAGAAAGACAAATTCTAAACAGGGCTAGAGTTAAATTTGCCTCTTAAGTTCTTTCCACATAATGTGGAAAATGTTTGCCCTTTGATCTCCATTCAAAGTGATGCATCCAGACTTCACTGTGCTGTGTGCCTGCATAGTATTGGTGTGTATCGCGTGAAGTATTTAGGTGAGTGTGTCCTGAAAGAATCACATCATTCTTGTAAGTGCCTGTGACAGTCTGTCTGTGCCTTGAGGGGTTTTTACACAACAGGTTACCAGAAGAACCTGTACAAGCTTTAATATGTACATTTTTCTGTGCTTCGACCTAGATTCGTGGGAACAGATCTCTACCTGTATTGACTGTTTTTGGCACCTGCTTTTTTTCAAGTGTGAGGTATGAGGATTCCTCAGATTTACTAATATGTTTTGTAAGTGTTGAACTTTACATTATTACAAATCTATACTTTCAGCAGCAGTTTCTCTGTTGAAGAGGACACTACTTCTGCATCTGTCTTTCTCGTACATCTATTCTACATTAACTGTCACTCCTCAGTTCTTCAGTTTGTTATTGATGAACTTTGCTCAGTAGACCACTCTGTGCTGGAGAACAAAACTCTTGGATTTGTAAACACCATTGTTCTTCAGGATTACGCTGTCATCCTGACCAAATTAAGTAGTTTGATATATAGACCGAGTTGCTGTTTGATGTCCCATCAAAGTTATTTTCAGTGCTTGGAGATGTAAAAATAAAAGCTGTGCCAACATGAAAGAGAGCGACAGAAAGTGACGGTGTGTGTGTCAGGGAGGTGATTAAAAATGGAAGCGCCTCAATGGTCTCCCAGCCTGCCGTCATCTGATCCACTCATGCAGCTGTCTGCACACACTATACATTACCTCAGAGCAGAGGAGCTTGGGTTTCACACAGTGCACACCAGGATACATAAGGTCTGCTCCATTCATTGTGCAACAGCAGCTCTTGCTTCACCATCTAGAACCACAGCAATGATTACAAAATGTGCTCCAAGAGTTTCCAGCTCAATGCATTTTTCTTAACACATGTTTTGTTTATCAAGCTCGATATAACACAGTACTGTTCTTTCCCCATTTTTTTTCAGAAAAACAGTCAATGAGTGGATTTAACTACATCTACTTTTCTAAAAAACATGCTCGACAAAGGCATTCCTGACACAGTGACCATTATAAGATAAGATAAGATAAAATAAGATAATCCTTTATCAGTTCTGCAGTGGGGACATTTGTATGATTAATGCAGCAAAAGGGTAAAGTGCACCCAGTTTGGTCTATTCAGGGTTAATTTGACATGCACAACTTTAGAGTTTGGCATCATACCCTCAAATTTGATAATCAATCAGCAGATACAAAAAAAACTCAAAGAATGTTCAAAGATTATCTGTGTCAAGCAATAATGTATTTTAATTCCATGTTGACAGAAGTGACAAGTTTGACAGTGAATAAAACATATTTAAATAATGTATCATGTAGGGTATGCTTTTGAATATAGCAGTACAACTCAAGCAACATATACAATATGCTCATACAGCAGGAACTGCACATTTGAGCCCACAAAATGAAACCCGACTGATGTGATAATTGGACAATTGATCAACTGTCGACCGAATCACACGTCTGACTGCGTGGTTTCTTTCTGCAGACCAGATCTCGAAATTCATTGGAAAAAAAACTGAGCGTGATTTACTCCAGCAGGAGGTTTTCGCTTCTCTGTGCCAACCTTCTACTCCTGCCTGCCAGTTGTGTGTCTCGACCAGGCCTGGACTGGGACAAAAATTCGGCCCTGGACTTTTTGGTCCAGACTGACCCACCACACGCTATCTATTATGTCAAGTAAAGTTCATAGACAACAAGAAGCCCCGGAGCCGGAGGCTACACCGCCGCCGGCCCCCGCACCAGCAAACATGTTTATTATATTTCTGCTCTTAGCAGCATCAGTTGCGAGAGCTTTTTTTTTCTTTTCCCTCAGTTTTTCTGCACCGCCTTTTTGTTTTTTCTCCATTTGTGCTTTCTCTTCTCTCTCACAGATTGCTAATGATGTGTCATTAGCTTATCATTAAAGGTGATTGGATGAGGGGGGTCTGGAAAATACGTGGGCGGGACTACTGGGCCTATCATAAGGCCACTGGGCCTCTTATGCATCTTTACATACATACAAAAAAAAAAAAGAAAGGTCAGCCACTGCCGGCCCATTACTGAACGGCCCCCGGTACTCCCTATGGCCAATCCACCACTGGTCTCGACGTGTGTGTTTGTGTGTGTGTGCATGGTTTTATCTGTGCCTATTTGACTGAAAATGCTTGAATGACTCAATAGAGGTGAACACGGGGCTTTGGCTCCGGTCAGGGTCATGCACTGTGCTCGCTGTACTCTGTCAGGCGGCCTGACCGCCCGGCCTGTTTGCTCAGCGAGTAAGGGCGACCGCATGCCATGTCACCTGGTTGCCATAGTAACAGTGTGGTCAGGCTTTCCTGTAAAGAGTGGAAAAACAGATCCATACCCTGCGTCGCAAAGAGCCCCACAGGGTTTGGCTGAGAGGAATTGCTCCTTTTATCCTGTGTTTAGACAGTTTTTCTTCCTCATTCACCATGTAGTCGTGCTTCGTGAACTGAACCATGTGAACCTCATAGTAATGATATTGCAGTGACTTCTGAAGAATCTTCTTCTTGATCAGAAAGATAAATTACATGAGCAATACTGACCACTTCACTGGTTCCACAGAAGATGCAAGTTCGAGCTTCCCCCTGTGCACACATTCAGCGTTTGCATGCGCAGACTTTTGGGTTTATACTGTACCTTCTTAGGGGGCTGTTGTCTTTTATTTGTCCAAAATGATTCATCTGAAGCCAAATATTAGAAAATTAGTCCTTGTTTGAATCAAATAGGCAACAAATTAGCAGCACGTTATTACAAGAGAAATTCCTTATGATGTGATCATAATGTGCTGCAGCTGCTTTAGTATATTCTGTCCTGCCTGTGTCTGACCTCATACTTCATAATGGAAAATGTTCTGACCTTTACCCACAATAAACAAATGTTCAGTTATCTGTGTGTGTATGATGTGGAAACAGCAGCCGCAGCCTCTTTTGATCGTCACACTTCTGCAGTTTGGTCGTCATGCGTGTCTGTGTGTGCGTTTTTATGTCTAGAAAACCCCTGTTTTAATAACGCTCATGTGGGAAGGATGCTTTGTGGAAAAAGGGTTTATCCAAGATAAATATCAACCTGGCCTGACCTTTAAATGTCAAGAATTCCAGAATGTTTGATAGTATTGTAGTATTTCTCAATATCCAGTAAGAAAACTAACTGCAAAAGCAACACCTGCACTGTACAATGCATTCAAGTCAAAACCACTCGTGTTTATAGATGTATAATTGTTCAGTGATTATGCAAAGACAAAATGAGAGCTGGCTGACCCTCACGTCCCATTTGAGAAATATTTCTCCCCTTTTACATTCTCCATTTAAGAACAGCTGCTCTATCTGTTCGTGAACCACTGGACCAGCAGGCGACTTTAAAAGAAAGGGCTGAATATATTCAGACATGACAGGATTTTATTTAAAAAAAACCTTACGTTCTGTCATTTATAACCTATTATGGGTGTCTATGACAATAAATGTAAAATTACAGATAATGTGCCATTCTTGTGTATACACTTGATTAAAAAGAAGAAGAGAGGTAAGCCATACAACTGATGAATGGAAGAACATTCATGCTGTATGTGCAGTGGAGTGTAATGAGGCATTTCCCTGTGTCATATCTGACTTACTGCAATAAATGGACATTTGAATGGTGCCTGTGTTATATGGCTTCCAAATAAGGTTACCCATTTGATTTCCAGGAAGCCCGGATCAGGGGAGGCAGTGTCCAAAACAATATCTCAGACTTCTATCAGACTGTCTTGACCCAGTAAAGTAGCTTTCTTTGGGTCGTTGTTGTTGTTGCGTTGCGTGAGAGCTGAGTGGCTTTGCGGTGTTGCAAGCCCGTAGTTTATGGGAAGCTTGGTTGTTGTTGTAATGTGTAAAGAAAAAACAGAGTTTTGCAACAGACTTTTCCAGGAAACAGGGAGAGGGCTTCTTTGACGCAGCTCACCTGAGTCAGATTAGCATAAATATATGACGTTTACATCTTTGATGTCCAAAGTCTCAAGTGTTTCACTCTCACTTCACGCAATTTGCCGTGTGAGTTCATCTCGCTGTATCTGTCTCTCTCGCCACCTCCTTTCTGTCTTTTTTTCTGTACTCTGCCTCCTCAACCACACACACACACACACACACACACACACACACACACACACACACAGTCGTGTTTTCATGACTTTTGGGGACATTACATTTACTTACACTCATTTCCTGGAGACTTACCCTAACCATAAAACCGCTTCCAGCCTAATCTAACTAATCCTTTTTTTAACCTAAAACTACTCGTAAACCAAGTCTTCACCCTAAAATGGAATGATTTACTTAATGAAGACGTGCAATTTGTCCTAAAACATATAGCCACTTCCCACTGTGCTAACAGGTGTATATCTCCACAAGATGGGTAGAACATTCCCACACACACACCAGATGAAGAAGTAGCATACGTGAGAAAAACTATGCCGGACGGGAAGTGAGTGCATCTCTTGTCTCAACAACAAAAAAGCCATTCAAGCTTGGAATTACATGCTCTTACTATATTAATTACAAAACTATTACACTTTACTTCATTGTTTATGGATGACAAAATCATTATCTATCGAGTATGTAAGAAAAAAAATCGAAAATGATCTGTAAAAAAGGTGAATATACTGTAAAAAAAAAAGAAGCTACAAATAAAGATATTTCCATGAGGGTGATACATGTATTATCACTATATGTCACTGTGTGTTGCTCTTAGTAATTGTGTCAGTCATGGAAAGATTCTGTGTTCCAAGTTAAAAAAAAATAGTCAAACTCTATTTGAGGGGCTTAACCACCTGACGGTGAGTTCATGTGTACGTCAGACCACCAAACTCCACCACAGTACAATTAAGTAAATCTTACAGGAACTGTGAGGACTCATTGCCACGTTTTCCTCCAACAAAGAGATGGACTCATTTAATCTGACTGGATGCTGCTTTTTACCTTAATCTGACTAAACATGACACTCGTACAAATGTGGTTAAGACACAGAGTTTAGAGGAAACTAATCATCTGGCAGTCGTGGGCCACCGGGTGTTATCGTCACCGCAGCAGTTGATACAAAGGGGTCCCAGCAGTGTCACTTCCTAGCACTGCTGCGGATAAGAGGGGAGGTTCTGTTCCCATGCACGCTATGAAAGAAATAGAAACCAGAAAGAGGTCTTTCAACACCCGTGTTTTATTAGAAATAGCCACGTTTAAAAGTTGTTTAATTTCCAATGAATGTCCAGTTGAATGGGTAAACTCCTCTTATTACTACACTGGGCTTAAACACACACATATAAATTCCAGATGAGTGATTCAGAGTTACATGTTCTTAAATCCTGATTCATTTGTTCTTTCCAAGCACATGTTTCAGTGGAGCCGCCTTTAATTTGCTTTTAAAGATCTCTCCGTTCACTAAATGTTTGTAAATGCAGCAACTCAGGCTGACTTCAGCTTGTGTCTCTGTTATCGGAAGTGGGGATGAGGTTTTTGAACGAATGTAACTCGCCTGGCGTGTGAAGTTGTGTTACTGTGTTGTCACTTCCAATCACACACGTGTCGACACTCTGCGTGAGCTTTAGAGTCAAGTCAAACTGCTGTGGGGAGATACGCAGAGGGGGCAAAAAGTGGGGCCTGCCATGCCCACGTGCATATATGGTGTTAGTTTTGAGAATGAATTCAAATGAGAACAAGAAAGCAAGAGAGAGAGAGAGGTTAAGAGGAAGGTTTTGCATAAAATGTGGTCGCATTTGCCTAAGGCACACAGGTTGTGACCGACATCTGAAGGGTTTCCTGACACACCACAGGATGAGTCATACTTCTCAGATGCTACAATCAATTCCTTGAATTGTTACTAAGAAAGCAACTCCCCTCCCCCTCCCTCTTTCCCTCCCTCTTCTCCTCCCATTCATACAAAGTGTGTCAGACCAGCTATGCTGATAGCGGCTAACCCTTTATGTTACCAAGAAAGGTGCCGCTGCTTTTCATCCCCATTTCTATGTAACTAGTGAGCGTGTGTACTTTTTGTGACTTTTCAGGTCATGTCCTCTTCCCTTTGAATTTAATGAGAATTCCCTTTCCTCTACATTTCCCTAGCAAACTGATCACATTGATAAAGAGCAGCAGTGATGGTAAGAGCCAAGAGGCTCGCTCACGTGCACAAACATGCACGGCTGAATATGTAAACAAAGCAACACACACGAGGGAGAGCTGCTCAGGTAGACATTACTCCTTCTTAGCTGCTATATTAATGTCAATAATGTTAAATATAGCTAATTTAAGTACATTTTGAATATGTTTACCCTAACTCCAATACAATGTTGAATGCAGTACTTTTACTTGTAACTCCGCCAGGGTTGTCCCATGTCACCAACCCTGTTTGTGATTTTTTATGGACCAGATTTCAAGGCGCAGCCGGGTGGGAGGAGACTGTCTAGTTTGGGGACCTTAGACACACTGGGGCAGCTTGCAGCTGAGTGTGAAGCAGTCTGGATGAGAGTCATTACCTCCAGGTCTGAGGCCATGGTGAATAAGGTGGATTGCACTCTTTGTGTTGGGAGTGAGTCACTGCCCCAAGCGTGGGAGTTCCTTTATCTCTGGGTCTTGTTCACGAGTGAGGGTAAGGCGAAGCTCTCGATTTACCAGTCCGTCTACATTCCGACCCTCACCTATGGCCATGAGATATCCCTTTCTTCAGAGGTTTTCCAGGCACGTCAAACTGGTGAGAGGCCCTGGGGTAGACACAGAACAGGCCAGATGAGACTGCATGTCTCATCTGGCCTGGGAACGCGTCAGGGACCCCCGTGAGGCGCTGGAAAGCGTTGCTGGAGAGAAGGGGCTCTGAAACACCTTTCACAGCCGGCTGCCCCCACAACCCGGCCCTGGATAAACGGAAGCTAATGAATGGATGGAGTATCTCTACAAAGTGACATTGGTATTGTTGCTTTCTCATATAAGTAAAACAAATTGGTGTACTTCAACTACTACCAGTTTAATAACAACAAACATTATTCCCTCATAAATCATGCTGTGATGAGACCGAAACTATCACATAAAAAAACCCAGTGCCCTGCAAAAGCATGACTTTGATATTATCTCATAGGATTTCATTTTTGCCAAAATCACCCCATTTCATCAGAATGGAAGTAATGTATAGGTTCAATTTCCAGTTAATTACAGCCCCACCAACACCAAGTGACCATTGTGGAATATGTTGAATACTTTTCATAACATTGACTTCCTCTCTCTGCACAGAGATTCAAAAGGTTCCAAAAATGCAGTACAAACCATTTCATTATCCAAACCACTTATCCTATTCAGGGTCGTGGGGGTGCTGTAGCCGATCCCAGGTGACATTGGGCGAAGGCAGGGAGAGTTTGTCACAGGGCACATATAGAGACAACCATTCACGCTCACATTCACACATAAGGGCAATTTAGATCCTCCAATTAATCTAAGCTGCATGTCTTTGGACTGTGGGAGGAAGCCGGAGAACCTGAATGGAACCCACACAGGGAGAACGTGGCCCCTCTTGCTGTGAGGTGACTGCTAGCTACTGCACCACCGTGCAGCCCGCACTGTAAGCCAAATACACATTATGCAATTATCTGCATCACTGAGAATGATTTCCCCAGCAAACTCACAGTAGGATTGAACATCTGCCGCTGTGTTTCTCAGTCATCCGTTCACTGATGGTTAGAAAGATTGGCGTCTTTCAACCTTTTGCACCTGTGCAATCAGTCACACTCACACACTATTTCAGCACTTCCTATGCTATGTAAATTGAGCAAGTGTATTTCTAGTTAGAGGCAATTTGCAAGAGTGTACACTGTAGATTATTAGCATCTTTGTGCCGGAATATACTGCAAATGCTGTATGTTGAAATAGTATTTCCTGTTTTGAGCAATTGTTGCATTTGTTACAGCAGTTCCAGTTTTCTGTTGTTGCACTTCCCATGTGGATGGATATGCATGACGACTTTAGGCTGTAAGTGGATGTGACGTATGAGACAGTGACCAACTCAGAACATTTTGTTATGGTTACAGAGGACTCATTTGGGTGTAAAGACCAACTTTAGAGATAAGCATCCAGGCCGGATGTGTGTATGTGTGTGTGTGTGTGTGTGTGTGTGTGTGTGTGTGTGTGTGTGTGTATGCAGGTGATGGGAATAGTAATCCATCCCTGTTTACAGTCACTGTGTGTTCTTTGTGAATCAACCTGCGGGAGCCTAAAAATCTACTTTATTAATTTAATGATGTCATGGGATATCTTGCCGCAATCCCTAAGTCGTTTCCACAGAGTGCGATAAATAATTACCAATTATAGTTACAGACCCATTAAGCGCCTTGATGATGCTGTCCTTAGGGAGCTATTTATTAACTGTACCTCGCTCCCGATCCATGCTGGATGTTATTGTGGTAAATTAACATTGAAACATGGTTTTGTTTGTCGAAGAAATAGGAAGACTGTGTATTCTTATGACATACTGGTAAACCAACTGGAACAACCGCCAACACCACAACGCAAACAAGCAGAAAAACCAGAAACACTATTATGCCATTATGATAATGGCCTAACTATAATTACATATAATGAATGCATACAATTATCCTTACACTGAGGAAGATTATTAAAAAAAAGATTTAAAGAGCGAGAGACGGTGTTTTGAATCCAAGTTTCCAAGTCCTCCAAATCTCCATATATTAAACATATGCGTCATCCCAGTGAAAATGAATCTGCCTGCGTGGATCCTGTCCTCTTCTGACCTATGAGCACATTTTTCTAAACTGCGTGTTTACATCACCGCCATGGAAATAGCATCCGGCAAAGTTTAGCTATTCAACACATATTGCTTAAGTTAGATCCGTGCTTTTTATTTTCTCTCAGTTTGTTATTAAACAATATTTCCTAATGTAGGACCTTCGTGTTTCCAAGACTATGACTCAATATTGTTTTCCAGGAGAAGTTCAGATGCTTCTCTTTTCCTTAATTAATGCACATTACAGCACTTTAATCGTATTTAAAGCAACACCGTGACAGGTAATATACCTCACTGCTATATTCCATCTTAACTATGAGGCTCACTTTCCCCTCCAGAAAAGACTAAATTCCTAAAAGCTTTTACGCAACAAGGCCCAGAAATCTCTGTCCAGTTCATGAGAATCTTTCAGCAGCACAGCCGAGCTGTCAAGTCTCATTCCCCCTCAGCTGGAAGGTCTGTGGTGGACTGGTGAGTTCACTGCCCCATGAAGAGAAAAAACAACACCAGTGATGTTTTGAAGAAGAAGAGTTAGCCTCTGTCAGAGTTGATCCCATGATGAGACCTGCCCCTGGCCGGCTGTATACTTCATTAAGCCATCACATTCAAATGAAGCTCAGTTCCTACGAATTGGCCTCATATAGCCAACGACAAAAAACACTCCCTAATCCATTAACTCTCACATTGGACCTGCAATGACAACTGGCAAGAAGAGTCTGTGTTCTATTGGCATCCAACTGAGCCAATTTTAACATGTCGCGACAAAAACAAAATTTGTTTGAAAGGGTATATTCTTCCACCTTTGGTAATCATGCTGTCCGTGCCACATTTTCTTGTTTTTAGATGAAAAATAAAGATGCACTTTTTCAATCAAAATTAACCAATTTAAAAAAACTTGAGCACATTACTGTCTTTCCCAAACTTACCACGCTTTCATTTACACTTAAATTATGCAGAAGGGCCACAAAAAGTGGCACAGTGTTTGTGGTGGATAGCACCGTTCTTAATAAACCCTTGCTACAGAGTAGTGTACATAACTCCCACTTTACTTGTGATGCACA
The DNA here is from genome assembly GCF_910589615.1 of Taurulus bubalis. Lineage (NCBI taxonomy): Eukaryota > Metazoa > Chordata > Actinopteri > Perciformes > Cottidae > Taurulus > Taurulus bubalis. Next base: position 12,576,680 of record NC_136605.1, read on the forward strand.
TCAAGCATCAATGTTCAGATCAGCTTAAGTCAAGCATCTACTTGTAAAGCTTAATTGGAAACTGAACCTCTTCACCCTGCCAGCGTGTGCTTCACGCTGACATAAAGCCGCTAACATGCACCGCACATTGTATTGTTGTTAAATTCATTCAAAATTCTATTACTGAACACACTCGTCATAGCGAGGGAAAGTTCCAGGATTGGAGCTCATTCATAGTGTTTTCCCACCAAGAAAATAGCAGAAAGACTCAAATGTTTCCTCTTCAAGCCAAGCAGGCCCATAATGGTAGCTTTTATTGTCATGGCAGTGACATTTGAGGTTGAGGTTTGTTGTGTTGTGAGAGTCGGCGTGCGGCGAGACGTGCTTTGGAGTCGGTGTGTGGGCTGTGAGGCCTGCAGGGACACAGCCAACAATATCAGATTGTTCCCTGCTCACTCTGCTGCGTTTCCATGGAAGTGTGCAGGAACTGTTTCTGTAGCGTGCTCTGTGCCATGCGGTTTCCTGTGACGCGAGAGAGTGTCTTCATTGGACATCTCCATGGCAGCCGCTTGTTTTTCCTGGGACACCTTTCATGTCCTGACAGGAAGTCTCAACTGAGAACAGAGTACAGGGGTCTGCCTCTACTCTTTTTTTCGTAATCTTGTGTTGTTTTTTCCAAAAAGGATTAGAAATACAACACCGGCTCGTTTTTTTTCTTTCTTGTCTCTTTGGATATGATTTAGTTGCAGATTCCTCTCTTGTGACTTACTGCATGGGTCATTTGTAATCATGTGTTAAAAAGTTCTGATTTTTATCAAGGAAAACAATCATGAATACATTTCATAATCATTCCCAGATATTTTCTGCAGAAAGGTTGTGGGTTGTTTGCATATGTACCTATTATTGGATACTGTATGACACATGCACACAGAGTAATCACAATATCAATACATCCATTCGTCCATTGCATGTATGTTCCTATTCTATAATAATATCATAAATTATATTCAGCTTTTTTAAATATTATACAGATCCACTGAACATTCTCAACACCTGTGACGGGTGTTTATTTGCAGACTAAATACATTTTTTAATTATTAAACTGTAGGTTAAGAAAGCAACAGTGATGCTTAGCTAAAGAGCTTTCAGCTCAGGTTATTGAGTGTAACTACTGAAATGATAAATAGCTTATCAAGAGAAACAAAGGCATTTTATTTTAAACATGTTTGATATTTGAATAAATGTGGATGTATACAAAACTGTGCTTCAGGTGGTTCTTAACTGCCACATCATCCAATACAATCATGGACTTTACATTGAGTATTATTTCTTACTTCAAACATCTATATGTCTAAGTCTTATTGACATAGTGAACTGTACTATTTCCAGCAAGTCCAGATATGACGTACATGTGCTGCACAGCAGTGGTGGAAAGTATCAAAATACATTGACTGAAATATTTAATTTTAGTCAAATGTTTTGATACTCATCCTTTACTCGAGTAATTATTTGTTTTGCAACTTCATAGTTTCATGGAGAATAGTGTATTTTGTACTGCCCTACATTTATTTGATAGCTTTGGTTTCTAGTTACAACAAATAAATGATGATTCAATTGCCAAACGGTATATACTGTATAGTAGCCAAAATTAGCCCCTGCTTAACCAGCTGAAACATTAAAGGGATTATTTTTCAGGGCATCACAAATGTAATCAATTAATATAATGTATATAATTCTAAAATCAGTTATTCTGCATAATTTGTAACTTTTGATACTTTATGTATACTTCGGTGCTAATACTGTATTTCAGTACTTTGAACTTAAACGACACATGGCCAGTACTCCCTCAGATATCGTAAAAGTAAAGATAATAAAACAACAAAATACACATTAGCAAGAGCTCTGTATCCAAAGTTGTCATCACATCTAATTCATAATGTCTAATTATTCACAATATTGTGTTTCATGTATTTATTATTTTGTATTGAAAAGTGTTATCTTCTGTGCGTTGTCATTTATATTTAGTTGTATTTCTCAAAAACTATTTTGGGTTTGTTTTTTGTAAATGTAATTTTGTTTTTTCTCCTCATGTTGAGGGGAGGTCTATGACTTACTGACCTCTCCTGTCCCATTTCTCCTTTTTTTAAATACATTTTGTAAAGTAAATTATTATGTGTTTGCACGGAAAATACAAATACTTCCACTTGAATGCAGGACTTTTCCTAGTAATGGAGTATTTCTACTATGCTGTATTACTATTTTTACTTTAATCTGAGTTATTCTACCACCATTCCGTTTGTCTTTCATATATCACATTGATAACACTTTTACAACATTGATGACTCTAGACTGCAATGACTCTTTCCTTTGGGTTTTTATTTGTATTTTTTTGCCAGAGATCCAGTAATTTGCCGAACTCTTTGCTGACAAACCTGGAAGGCATTAAGGGTAATTATCGGGTCAGCGGATGACCTCTATTACAGGAAAGACCTGTTCTCTCTACCCGACTGAGCTCCAGTTTGGGCCTTTTGTTGTCTTATCTTAACATTTTTGGCCAATGTGTACACACAGGCACATGTAGAGGTCACATATACACACACACACACACACACACACACACACACACACACACACACACACACACACACACACACACACACAGGTCCTCTCTTTATCTCTCGCTCTTTCACACACACACACAGTTTGTCATTGTATTCTAAGTAAGTGGCTTGATCTATTGAATGGCTCAACTGTGTGTCAAATGATTAGACGGTTTCCAGTAAAGCTTCTGCTGCTGGCTTATGATCCACACGTGATCCGAGAATGTGGCTTGTTGTTTTTTATTTCAAATGGTCGAGTATTTAGTCACATCAAGCATCCTCACATTATTTCCACACTGGACAATCAGAAACTTTGTTTGAGAATCGAGCTGAAAAAAATCTAATTAGATGAGTGCAGCTATAAATCTTTGGTTTACATGCAGTCTGATTCCTTCTCTGTCTATGCACGCAGCCCGGTCTCACCAAATGGCGTATAAACGACAACAATCTTTATGTCATATAACGTTCAATTGCTACGCCATTCTTGTTTTTTGTGTGTCATTTCACGCCATCTATTCTGTACTGACTGCAATGTGAATTCATGTGAATATGCTACGCTGAGAGCAAGGGACATAGTGTAAAAAGAGAGAAAGACTACTTATGGAAGGATGAAGGAGAATAGGTCAGACAAACATAAGACTTTCTACGAGGAGGCCAGTGTCCGTGTCCCAAATGTTGTTGAGTTATTTTAAAGTTAGATTAGTAGTCATTTTTGGGACTTGTTTTTTAGACTTATATCACGTTGTTTATGTTTTATTTAGTTTACACACTTATTTTAACTGGGGCCGTTTCATGGTCACGATTAAAAACACAAAAAGCCCTAAAATGCATTATCATGACACGCGCAATGTCCTTAAAATGATGCGACATGTATATGCCTTCCCATAAAATCAGGAAGATACACCAAACTGACATATTTTCATTTAAATGCACAAACCTACAAACTCCATTTTCAAATACTTCTGTTTTCTTAAGTTTTCACACACATGTTGATACTACATCCAGTTTCCTTTGCCGAAATATACCAGAGTCATCAGGTTTCTCTCAGTCCCTCAATCACTTTCATCATGAAGCATGAGGAAAAGCTCATTTTAGAGTCTTCCACTGATAATGGAAAATCATTCATATATTCACTATTGTCTCTTCTTGAGAAGAATTACATAACACATCGTTCACCTGATAAGAACCTGTTAATGCAGGAGGTGGACAATTTGTATTTAATATCTGTTTAAAATAAAACATTATACCCTGACACATGACTTACAGCTGTTGCTTTTGTGGTTGTAGCTTTATGACAAGCTATATACAGAGATAGTGTCGTGGAATGCCAGCAGTATACAAGTGTTCAGTCCAAATATAGCCTAAGGACTGAAAGCCTGCAGGCGTCTGCCGCATGGTTTCTAAACCTTGATGTTCAAGGATTTGCAACCTATCTCTTATTCTTTGGAGAAGACTTTGGCTGATGAAGGCCAGGACTGCTACAGCTAGCTAGTACAAATATGAAGGGTTGAAGAAAAATACAGAGGAAACAAAAGAGACGAGATCAGACCAACTTTGCATCTTAAAGGATAAGGCTGGCCTTATTCTAAATTGTTGTTATTGTCAGCAAATCCCATGAAAAGACTAAATCCGAGAATGGGTTAGTCCATCACAGCCCATAGTCCACATGTAAAGCTTTAAAAATGAGTCACATATACATTTGGTGCCATTAAAAAGGCTAAAACAGCTGGGCAATGAAGTATTTAGCAACAGAAGTAAATAGTGTATTTGTTGGGGATTGTTTTCAGCTGCAGATGTGTGTGCATGGAAAGGAACACCCAGTGCAACAGTGGGGCTGATTAATGTGTTTTTAATAGTTCTTGGAAGATAGAGGAGCTCAGTGAGTGTAAGTGAGTTTGGCTACACACATAATACTTTGTTGGTTGAATTCATTGTTGGTTTTGGTCTTTTCATGGGATTTGGCAATAAGAAAAAAAGTTGAAACCACACTTCCACCTTATACTGATAACACTAACTTTGACAAAATACAGCTGAGTATATTAAGTTTGGTCATAATCGGCTGTATCATATCATGTCGATATGCATATCATACTTATTTGGTATCTCTTGCGTGGTTTGGGCAATGTGCTGGAACGACCCAGCTTCTTGGAAGTATATTTGTGTCATTTCAGCGTTACTTTGACGTCTTTATAAATGTAGCATATCTCAACACAATAATCAGTGTGCATAACACATTTAGACACACAGAAAGAGACAGAGTAACAGTGTAAATCAATTAATCTCTTAATCTATTTTGTGCGATAGCAGCATGCATACAAAATCAAATTCAAAGGAAACTTCTGGGGAAACACTAGTCATGCCCTAGTGTGGTGATTGTGTCTGCCAGCTGTTGCTTTCTGTTTAATTGGGTTTTCCACATGAAGACCGTTACGTCCAGGAGAGTCTGCCCTTATCTTCAGACAGCACACGCTTTAAGAGTGTTTTTCTGGTGAGTAAACTTACTGATGCCAAAGAAACTTCAGAGGAAGTCCCTGAAATATCGCAGGAAGTACTTGAATACTTCTGAGGAACAAATGTGTGGCTACTCTTGCATAACACAAGGTTTAACATGAAGAATGAAGTTCCCATATTGTTTTTTCCCCCTCTATGTTTTCACTTCTCTTTAAACGTTAGAGAAGTACTTTTATTATGATAAAAATTCCATGTGTAGTTTATGTGCACAGCTTGTAGTCCTGAACGTTTACTTAATAGTCGGATAACACTTCACTTACGCGTCTGCGTTATTTGGTTGCCATGGTTGAGGACAAGTTGTACTGGATGAGGACAGAATCAACGTAAATGATGTCCCAGTACAACCCGCACCAATGACTTGACAGAGACACACCTTGTTCCAATAAAAGACTCGCACACACAGTGGTGTGATATTACAACAAAAGAAAAAAAGGGCATGCGTAGATTATGGTGCGAAGAAAAATGCGTGTCACTGTTGTCAGCCAAAAAAAAGTTATAAAAATAGAAATGTTCGTGGGGAAGTTATGGTTTTTTAATTCCAACAGCTTTCCCAACATACAGAGTGAAATATCCCTGCAGCGTACTTTATTGCAGTTTGAATGTATGACAACCAAAGATAGTCAACACATGTTAATTGTTTGAAGTGTATTCCAGTCAGATAAGATGAGCAGGAAGTGAGTCAGGGTATCACCACAGTTATTGTAAGAAGTCGTAAATGAGTCTTTGTTTGGTGTTATTTGATAGCAGATTGCGTTTCTTTGTGCATCTTGTAAAGGCACTGCAGTGTATAGGTGCCCTGTGCGTGTTCATGTTGGAACTAGAAGCCTGTGTTTGCACAGTGTTTTGAAGTCTTTTGTGGAGTAACCATCCACCATAAATACGTCATTTCACTCTGTGACTCAACGGGTGTTTCCCGGCAGTGCAGCAGTAATGTGAGGGATTTCTCTTCAGCTGACATTGTTTACATTTCGTATCCGCTTGACAATTACAAGCACTCCAACTGTAAAGTTTAGTTTCTGGAAATGCAGAAAAGAAAGAAAAATTATCAGCGATTTACCTGAACTTGCAGGACTTCAGTCACTTCACAGCTTTTATTATTAAATGAAAGCAAAACAAAAGAGCGTCATCTTTTCACACAATACTCTTTTTTCCAATTACCTTTTGCACCTTCCTACTAGCTGCTACTACTATGAATGGTTTGCACCCAGAGTTAATCTATAATGTAGCTGACTACACAGCACACTCTGCAGGTATGTGCATCACGCTCTGACGCAGCCTAATGTGGCTCTTGCGTGACACAGAGTAGGATTTCTACGTCAAGCCCATCCTCAAAAAGGACAATGTGTAACATGGATCAAATTACCAAGGAAATCCAAATATTTCAAAGGAGCCTGTTGCTCTTTGTGTGGCTGGTTTCACTTTGATGACTCAAAGTATTTCTACGTGATTTTGTCCTCTTCTTATGAAAACGCATGTGACCACTTGTAAAAAGTACACTCAGTGTCAACTTTATTAGGTACATTGGGAACATGTATTGCAATATAATACAACAGCGTTGCCATCAATCAGTTTTGATTGACACTGTTTGAGAGATTTCAATTGAACTATATGCTTATGATTGAAGGTGTATTTGCAGACTGCGTTATATTGAGAGGTGCATCCATTTGCAGTATGAGGGGGGAATATTAAAAACCGCTCTACCTTGCATTGTGAAAATGTATTTTAAAATTCAATCATCAAATAGTAAAAAATAATGTTTTATATTTGTGTATTTTCATCACATTTACAGTCACAGCTGTAGTAAATAGTAGGAGAATACGTTCAGTTGTATATAATGGCGATATTGCCTTTGAAATTTAGATCATTTTATTTTTATCTAAATGTTTATCTTTTACTCTGGAGTGATAATAGAAATAGCCAAATAGGTTGTCTTACAATGGTTCAAACTTCATAGCTTCATACCTTTCAAAGGTGAACAGGAATAGGCATACAAGCCATGTCTAGTAGAGTCTAGGATAATTAAACTTTCACAATCCTAATATTTGTTTGTACTTTTTGTACTGCTTTCCTGAAATCTGAGATCTGTGAAACATGCCATAAGACTAAAATAACCATGACAAACTGCCTGAAAAGCTCATACACAATACCATCAATGCTTTCTAGTTTTGTTGCATTGCCTCATATTTATTCCAGCTGCATCTGTTGTTTCTCTCCTCTGTTGGAAACTCTCCATCTGAAGCAGAGCAAATATAAATGTAATATAAATATAAAACAGTCAGCACAAAGAGCTGCTGGAGTGTCAGAGGATCCACACTCAAAGAATACTGTGAAGATAGAATAGCAGAGTTATAGCATTACAGCCAGGCAGAGGAGTGGAGCACAGGGAACTGGAGTGCTAACAGTAAATCTGGAGGCTAAAGGAGGAGCGTGCCCGGAGTAGCGTCTCAGTGGAGGCGGGACATGTGGGCCATGGTGACTCACTGCTACTCACTGGTTGGCTCTCAGAGCTGGCATCTGGAGCTCATTGACATGTCGCCAAGGCAACCAGAAGTTGTGGAATTGTAAACACACTGAGAGACGGGAATGACGGGCAGGAAATAGGCTTTCGCTTTTTCTCCGCCACACGCACAAGAGCCGAACAGGTCTGCCAGCCGCCTCACATGTTTGAGTCCAAGGGAACAAATGAGGCAAAATACACATAGACACAAAGTCATATACAGACAAGGGCTTTCCCCTTTGCACAGTGTTTTTAATATGCACGTTTATGCAGCATGATGTTATTTAGAGTTAAAAAGTGGATAAAGCATAATAAATGATTACAATACTTTAATATATTGCAAATTGTGCACTTGGTCAGGCTCCTGTGAGAATATTGTTTTAGAATGTTTGAGTCCTGAAAACTATAAGATAATATGTCCCCTATATTGCAGAAAGCTGCACTTTATTCTGTTAAATCTAACTGGATTTTACTGTGGCCTGCAGCAGTTCTTATAACCAGAATAACAGACTGTGCTATCAGAAGCAGAAGTTTCCCCTAATTTCCCTTTCAGTTCCAATGTGTCTTTGACAAGTAGTCAAAACCTTGTGGGAGCAGATGCAAAGCCTTGCAAAGACCTACGTCTATGTAAATCTTCCAATCTTATAGATGCAGAATCAAAATGCATCTGGTAACGCTTTGAATATAAGTTTTGCTAAATTACCTGACCATTTACCGTCACTTCTGTCTTTGTTTGGGTTACTTTTAACCATGCTTCCTGATAAATACAAGTAAAGTTATACAAGTGGGTATAATGTTTGTGTATTACTATCTTTCTGTAGTGTTTGCCATCTGTGGCAGTGTACACAATAATTTGTGCCGTCTACCTGGAGAAGCTGGAGTCCACAAAATCCCACTTCCTGCCTGTAATACGACCAAGAGACTGGCGTGAATGGATTTTCCCAATCGCTGTATTTGATCATGAATTGTATTATCATAAATCCACCACAAGGCACTTCATTGTGCTAAACTAAGCCTGGCTAAATTTAGGGACAGTGTGCTCTGGGACCTATTTTCTTGGGAAATTATCTAATCTATTTACTCTCAAGGTATTCATTTGTACAACCAATATACTTAAAAAAGACAAAAACACCAAAGTAATCTCCAGATTATGAATGTAGCAGATTAAAGAGATACTGGCTGACAATAAAGATAATTAATGATTTACAGTCTTTCAGGTTACACAAAGCACAATATAATATATGTTTAACATTGTAGCAAACATGTTCAAATTTGATAACGTCACCTTACTGACATAATACCTCTATTCAGACAATACTGATGTACTTTATGAAAAAGTTTCTTCTTCTACCTCAAACGGTCTTCGAATAACTGCTCTTAAAATGGGAAAAAATAAATACAGAAGAAAGTACCATCTTATCAATGCAGCATTAGCTGTATATAGGAGGAGAAAATGCTTATAAAACTTGATGCTGGCGGTTTCATGTTTATCTATCAGCAATATATGGCGTGTGTGATTAGTGCTCTGACTCTGCAGTGCTTATTCTGTAGAAACACGTGACAAAGGACTACCAGAGAATTTCTTCTGAACAAGTCGGCATTCTTTTAATAGACTGTCAGGTCGGACTGGTTGCAGCTGGCTTTGCAAGTGTGACAGTCTGTCTTTAAAAAGGTTGTTGGTATTTCTCAAAAACCTGATAACTTACAACAAAGTTGACCGACACATGCTCCCAACCGCTCATCACATAATAAACTGTAGAGAATGTGTTTTCAAGGGTGATTTATTGTTTAATGCTCAGCAGTTTTGCAGCAGCCTGCACTCATTTTGTATCATTGCACCAAAAGGAATGCATCCTGTACTTATAATGATTAATTATGTTTCCAAAATCCTCTGCGTGTTTAGTTCCGTGTAATTCAAGGGAGAATGTTTCATGTTTTATAAGGAAAGGAAAGGATTTCATCTGAAGGATTAATTAAATTTTTAAAAGAGCCTCTGTATTTAAGTCGAACCATGTTGGGTGATATCAAGACACGACTGAGAACAAATAATAATGCTGGACCACTCACAGGGCACAAATCCCCTCAGAGACCCCTTATCTCTCTGAAACCTCCTCATTGAGCCCCTATGCCTGACAGGAAACAACACAGTGCTGTGGAAGCAGGTAGACCAGGAGCTGATTCCCATAATTATGTAGGAAATGGAGGTTTTTGCAGATTCCTGTTCATCCATAATTTTAGCGGTTTGCCGTAAATGTACATGTGTTCCTGGCTGTAGTCGCTCTTAATGAAGACTTGACAGGATTGTATTAAATAAGCCACATCTGGGGTGGTAGTTCATTATGAAGTTTTAGTAGAAATCCTAATCATTAAATACATTTTTGTTTAGATTGATTTGTGACCATGTTTTGTTTGACGTTTGCTTCTTCATTATTTGTGCTCCTAGACACCACTGATCATCACTGTCAAATACAATTTAAATTCTGACCTTATTAAATCCCAATATGTTAGAAAAGTATTGAAGTGGTAATCTCTCTTTTGCTGAAAAAAAAAATACCGAAACGACCAAAACGCATTGTCGTTACAACAAATATGGAGATGTGTCATGATTTATAGGACAGGAATATGTAAAGTATGTTATGATACATAATGATGCCAGAGAGGTTGATTAGGTTTTTAGACATCTGGTGAAAAAACTATTCATAGCAGACTTATTTGGGTTTTGGGAAGGGTAATAATGTTGTCTATAAAGCACTGTCAACACCGGTCACACATGTAGATCACATGGACACAGCTGTTGTCTCTTCGACACCAAACAGATGTATTGCATCATTTTCGGACTTCTGAAACATCCGTTTAAATTCATGTTTACAAGCAGTTCGTATATAATTAGCCAAAGTCATGAAGTATCACCCCAGGTTATTTACCCCAAACACAACATTTAAGTATAAGAGAAACTGCCAAATTAAGTCATTTATTTGACATAATAATAGACAAAATGTACACATTTCTTTTGAGATGTTAATGAAATGAAAGCAATTACACACATCATGATGAAAACCAGGCACTCTTTTTTTTGTTATAAAGTAAGAAGGCCATGGAGCTCAGGATGTATTGGGAAAATGATAATAATAATTGTCAGAGGTTGAAGGAGACTTGACATCTTTCCTGATTTGCACTGTGGAATAATTGGCAGGTAAACAGGTTGTGGGACATGCTGTTCTAGGAAACTGGCAGCACTCAGCATGATTACCAGCAGTAGCCCGAGGTAATGCACCATATTATGACGGGCCCAAGTGCACGCTAGTTATTAATTATGAACAATACCCTCCACCGCCTGCATTGTGTATATTCACGCCCTTGATTGCTGGTTAAGGCGCACCATGTGCAGCCTTGGATGGATTACCGAACAGGTAAAGGGTTCCTGAGCCAGACTACAACTACAAAGGGATGCAAAATGACAACAAAGAGATAATAAAAAAAGAATAAAAAGAGATGGGAAGGCATCTCAAGGTAGGAGCCAAGGCGGATGGAGGTTGTTTCCATGTTTTTGCCCAAGGGCCAATGGCTCATAATCCATCCATGTGTGCAACAGTAAATAGAACTTCTCTGTGCGGAGGAAACACATGTTGACACGTTTCTAACTATGTATTTATCTACAGGGCTGGGGAAATTTTCATAGAGGCATGCATGTTACAAGCAGGCATAATTATGAATGTGCGTGTGAGAGCATGTTAGGTCACGCTATCACCTAGCCACTGAGTCACATCAGGATAAAGGAGTCAGCTCATTATTCTCTGGATTTCTATTTTACAGTTATTGTGTGCTGAATTTTGTTATTAATAAGTTATTAGCTCAGAAAATAACTTTTTTGTTTTTTAGCTTAAACTAACAAGGTTGTAGTGTCTTCTTGGAAACATATCTTGAAAAGGGAAATGTATATGATGAACTGCTAAAATGATAAAAATGCAGAGCTGTGGTTTTGACCTCTGTAGCAAGTTAACCCAAATAATGAAATGTGATGTTATCCGAACTTTACTAAAAGACCCATGCATACAATGTGTAGTCAGTTTGCTCTGCCTGTGGAAACAAGGTTTCAGTCATCATCAAATAAATCAAGCAGTGAGATCTCATTTCATAGAAAAATAGTGCCTTTTATTATAAATTAATGAAACGTTCATACAAATATAAATAAGTGCAAAGTCGTATCAGTCTGCTTGCTTCGTCAAACACATTTCTTCAAGCATTCACAGCCAGTGGTTTGGCTGGCAAAAGTACATCTTTATAAAAGACAGCACAAAAACATCTTCACTCGTGAAAATAAGATACATTTTGAATATTCTCCTTATTGGGAAAAGACAGATACCATGTTTAATACATTCATTTGCAAGTGATGGCATTTATTTCTGTGCCAAAAATACTACTACATCTTTTGGCATATGGATATATATTTCCTCACCACTGAAGGCGTATTAAGCAGTGGTACTGTTCTCTCAAGTAAGATCCTCTAGGATTCAGTCATGTTGGTGTGTCAACAAGCTGCCGTCTAGTTCAGGCAAGTTTGGCGTGAACCCTTCCTATAAACTAAATATCAGAAACATGTCTTCGTTTTTTTGTTTTAAGTTTTCCCATCGTGGCTGTTACAAATATGCACCCAGAAGGCCATCAGTGTCCACTGGTTTTGCACTCTAAGTTTCCATTGTCTGTGGATTTCCATCATGGTCAGAGATCACAGGATGCTGGAAGGACATGTGCAATATGTCCACGATTATCATCGGAGGTCAGCAAAAAAGCCAGCCTGGCCGTAAAAGCCGGACCGGCTTTTAAAGATGGATGATTTTCTGAGGCTGATGTGTGTGTGAGTCCGCCAACCTCACAGCTCATTTGGTTAGCAGCAGCAGAAGGAACCTGTGTGTCATCAGACTGCAGACTGCAGACTGCTGACTGCTGACTGTGAGTCTCACTTCGGTTTTCAGTAAGTTGTCTGTCATCGGTGAGGCAGAGGAGGACGGCGAGGCTCTCTCTCTCTTTCACATTACAGCAGTGCTCTCTTTCTCTCTTTCTCTTGGCCCTCTTTGTGGATCAGTCCCCGATCTAGAGTCTCTTCCTGAAACATGGACCCTAAGAGACCGATGCCCACTTTTCTGTGAGGCCTACACATGTCCTGTCAGTACAATGAACTGCTCCTTTTCACAAGCTCGATCTCGGTCTCAAACCTGCTTCATTGATACTCCTCAGACAGCGTGTGTCTTTGATCGTAGCTGCGCTGAAACCCATCCGGTTTCTTTGAAGTCTTTGCTCCTTCAAGAGCATCAGACCGACGCCTCTAGATAGGAGCATCATACTCTTGGAGGAACTCCTTCAGAGGATGAGGAAGTTGGTCTCTTTTAGTAGAAATGTCCAAATGTCCGTTGACTGTTTTCCTGCACAAGTGCTGCAATGTGGATAAGCTACAGGAGAGAGGTTTGACGAGCTCCAGAGGGATCTTCTCCCCTCCGGAGTAAATGTAGTACATATTCCCACTGCGGGTGTTCACTTTGCTCTGAGGCATGTAGAAATGGACCAGCTTGAGGACGCAGTCAAAGTGAGGAACAGAGTGAATGTTCTTAGGGTCTGTCTGCAGGTAAAAAGAGGAAGTGTCACTTTGGATGCGGAGGTTCTTGGTGCCCGACGCCGTCTTGATGCTGAGGGCGAACAGGTGTCTGTTGTCGGAGCTGTCCCTGACCAAGAACGTGCCGGTGCTCTCGGCCGCCAGCATGGCGTTGGCCTCCTTCCCGGTGATGGCGGCCCAGTAGAAGCCGCTCTCCTGGAGTTTGTGGAGCGTGGCAAGAACCATCTGGTACTGCGTCTTGGAGGTGAAAGTCTTGTACCGCTGAGGCAGCCGCATACCGGAGTCCAAGAGGCTGCTGCTCATTGCGGTGTTAAACTTGCTGTAAGTTACCATGGCGCTGTGCCCGTTCTCTAGGCAGCCTGGGGAGCACTGGGTGCCACACAGACAAGAGAAAAAGAAGGTGGGCTCAAAGAGGAGTTCAGAGGGTGGTGATGAGGTCAGTCTGAAACACCTGAAGAGACAAGAGAGGGCATGTTAGTTTGAGCTCAGGACGGAAAGCGATGATAAAGATCAAAATGCAGTTTAAAGGTTTATCAGCCAAGATGTGTTTTATTCATGTTGACGTCTAACACTCCTCGGCTCCAGCAGCTCTACTGGAAACTACTTTTCCAGATGTGGAAGCTCTGTACATCATGCACTTACACATCAGCGCCATGACATTTTTTCATTCTTTTTTTTTCATCTAGAAACACAAAGATATATAGCCGAACTGCATGACTCCTCACTCCTCTGCTTGAGAGGAATTGCGGCATTAAAAATGCGTGTTTAGAGAAAATGCCTCTTATGTAAATTCCATCCATTTCGGGGAAACTTTGTGCGTGTAATGTGCCCTCGGAACGCGGTCACTTCCAGTAAAGGCATTACGCAATTTAAACACCACGACCGGCTTCTCTTAACCAACTACCTCACTCAGATAAACACGCACAACATGATGTATCCACTCTTATATAGTATGCATAGATGAGAAGTATTAGCGTATATGAAGAAAAGAAGAAAAAGCAGATCCTCACCTTCAATGTTTCTCCAAATTCGCTCCGTTAAAATAAATCCAAGTGGAGTCCCCGTATGTTCACAGTCAGATGTGTTGAACAAACTTCTGACTTTTAAAGTAGTTTTCTCTGAATGTATCAGCTCGTGCGCTGCTCTGTGGATCTGTGAGTTAATAGAGGAGAGGAGAGGAAAGGCGTCATTATAAATGTGAGGAAACTCCTCCCTTCCTCTCTCTCTTGGCAGATTGACTTTTTTTTTTTCCTGCTACGAGAAGGACCTCCCCCTGCTGTTTTTCCAAAATGAAGTTAAGGAGGAGTTCCAAGCAATACTTATTTACCTTCGGTAACCTAGACTTTGTCTCCTCAGGGTCTAATAAACACTTTAAATAATACAATCTGTTTTTATTATTTTATTTGGAGAACCAGCTATAGAATTAGATATTTTATTATATGCTCTTTTCCTTTTTTTAGAAGTAGAAGTTCCGCTTTAGCGTCATGTATGAGGTAATGATTCATTCTTGTATTCGGTTTCCCAGAAATTCACAGCAATAATAGCTCACATGCTGAGCACCAGTCCTCCAGAGAGGGCGCCAGACGTTGTGTAACTTCATACAGCACATCTTTATTTCCCAATAGCAATGGTTGGTTTCCAGGGGCAGGCAGCAGACTAGTATTTAGTTACTGTTGTGAAGTTGTATGTGCATTATTTGTTGCAGTCATTATTAGCATATTTTATGATTGTTTTTAAGTACTATCCTAAAATCCATAACAAAATCAAGTAAGGGCTCTTCATTAACATGTCGTTAAATATCTAAATATGTGCTTTAATATTGTTCTTAGTCAGTTAGTTAACTATTGTATTTGTTGTGTCTTACACAAACAAGTGCCCGCACAGCTTACATGGACTCACAGCAAACATTTCTCAGATGAGAACATAACTTCTTACATATAACATTAGTGGAGGCGTGTAGGTAATGAATGGCAATGTTTTAAAAACAGTCGTAATGATATAAAGTAGAATTGCCGTTATAGGGGAAATTACAATTGTTGATAAATACTATACGTAAATAAATAAATACTAAAATTTTAAATGCCCTCGTAGATGCTTAAAGCTGTAATAAAGTGTTTTAAACAATGTATATAGTATGTATAGTAACGTATAACCGCTCAATTGTTGTGTATTATAATAATCCAACCAGAAAAAAATACAGTTTAAGAAGTTAAAAAAAGTAGTATCAATCAACAGGGTTTTTTTTTTTATTATTATTTCCTGGCGCTCCCCGCCCACAACCCCACCCATACAGTGAGACTTTCTTGATCATCACTGTATAATAAATATTGTATCAGCATGAGACGGTTTAAAGGAAGCCAACTTCAGATCTTCATTTGAAAGACTATAGTTCTATCTTTTTATAGGACGTCTTATCTGTGGCAAGGTGCGTGTGACTGATAGAGTGCTCATATCCACATCAGATTCCTCCCCGCTGACTCAGCTATGACCACTATACGCCTCAGGTGGTTCTTGTACGGCGCCATTAATCCCATGCTATGGTGTCATGTCAGACTTCACCATCTTCTAACCGACTCACTCGTTGTAATCATCATGTAGACGACGGCCTGGAAGTGGAAATTAAACTTAGCTCAGAATAGCTCTGAAGCTTCTCTGTACATTTTACCAAAGGGAACAGACTGATACCACAGAACCTGATTGGATTTTGGTAAAAGCCAGCTGTGTCCACAGAGGGGAGTCAGGTGTTGTCTGATTCAGACCCCCAACAGGATAGGGGGGAAGGGAACTCTGGGATCGCCTCGTAACGGTCCGCTTCTTTTCCAGAAAGTCTATTGTGTCATCAGGATGAGGCATGTATTTAGTATCCGAAGTCTCCTCTGGGACCATAATGCGTGTCAATGAATAGAAGAAGGGAGGGAGAAAAACCCCACACCATGCTGTAGCTCACCATCTCCATGGGAACCACTATGCACAGTATTACAGTTTGCTGACTTGGCTTTTAGCATGTATCCTGTCATTTACCGAGGCAGTTGTACCTTTGATACAAATACGCTCCAGTAAGGAGGAAGGCACTGGGGGAAAACAAGACCTGTCGTCAAGAGTTATACACAAAAAAGAAAAGAAAAAAGAAAATAAACAAACAAAAGACAGTGTGTACTTAACCAGAGGTAAACCCTCACATGGTTGTTCAGTCGAAGTGTCCGACAAACCAAGTGACCTGGAGCTGAGAAAGCTTTCAGGCCCCGGCCAAACATTTGAGGCTGAGAGTGTGAGTGTTGGCAGTGACAGATTTGTCTCTGTAGGCGATGCTTGTGTGTGTGTGTGTGTGTGTGTGTGTGTGTGTGTGTGTGTGTGTGTCCCTTTCTGTGACTCGTCCATGTTTTCTTAGGTTTCTAAATGTGTGTCCTAATACTCCAGGCTTGACACAAGAAGTGGAAGAGTTTCAATTCACACTCAGAGTCAATGAAATGGACTTTTATTTGGTGGACGAGACAAGGCCTCACATGACAGCTTTTTGCTCTCAACCACTGTTTAGTACAAAAGGCAGCTGTTTAGGTTTTCCCACACTGACTCAGAAATGGACTCTAGCTCATGGTTCCCGTAAACCCACTGGGTGCAAGGGGGTAAAAGGATAGAGGGATGAAAAGCAGAAAAATGTTATTCAACTAAATATTTTGGTCGAGCAGGTTTTCACTGAACAAGGAGATCTCATACAAACTCTCTATGTTTTGCCAATTCCATGAAATTGTTTGTGGTGTTGGCAATTACAAAGGCGCCCTGTATTGTTTGTACAGCTGAATACAGTGAACCCTGAGTTCGGGTTGAGTCAACAACGTCAGCAAATGTTATTTATTGAATAGAATCTGCGGGTTACATCCATAATACAATCAGTTTTACTAGAAACCTTTGAACAATACTGAGTAAATGAAATGGCTGTAAGAGGAAACACTGGTGTTACTATGAGATGTGAAATGAAACTATATTATTCAAATCAGGTATATTACTGTGGAAGTGCTACGGCTGATTAAAGATACACAGGTAGGTTCCTGGCATATCACTCAATCTAATTCCTGTTAACCCTGTGTCATTATGTACAGTAGCTTCACATCCTGCCGATACAGTACCTGCACAACGTAACAATTTGGCTAGTTGTATTACTTTTAAACTTCCTTGTTTGTTGAGCAAGGCTGCGACTGTGTGATTACCAATCATCCAGTGATAATTTCCTGGTAGCGCTCTCTCTTTCTCTATCTGTGTTGCTCAATGTCCTTCTTTGTGTAATTATTGAATTATGGGAAATGTCATGTGTGACTACCACAGATGAGAAGCCATAAAATCCCAAATGGCAAAACTGTGTTTTACAATTCATTCTTGAAAAACTATTCACAACCTCAAACATGTCCTTTTTGTCTCAGTATAAAATGTGTGCACATACTTTGTGTTGACGGGAATCCCTTTGAAGTATAATCTTTCTCTGGTATTTGGAGTGACATGTCCTAGGAACACGTTGTCCGTCCTAGTGACTTTCGTAGAGCAACACGTTTTTATTATTATTCATTTCTCAAGTGTCCCTGAGGAGGAAGTGAACGCACCATGTAAACTATCACAGTGTTTCAGAATTGGGGAAAAAATGTATGTGAAGTAAAAGAAAAACAGATGAATGGCATAAAAGCTTAGGGCATTAAAAAGGGAGCTTCTACCTATTCTCATTCATCGTACTGTGAACACTGCTGTATTTTGTGTCTGTCGGGTTGATGAAATCTGTCTCCACCCCTTATCTGACACGGGTATTTTTCCCCAAATCCATAAGTGTAGGATTTGTATTTAATGGTCATAAAAGGTGTGAAAGCTGGCAATGAAGTTGAATGTGAAATCAGGCGTGACATGCTTGGCACATGCCGCAGAATCTATTCATGGCACGTCTGTCTTCCTGGAAGAGCAACAAGGAGAACACAAAGCAATGAAGTGTACAATTGAATGAACCTTTGACACACAATTACCTTCAACAACAACTGGCTATTCTAGGTAAATATGATGCCTTCTTTTTACTACCTTGGTTTATAAAATCTGTGTTTTCAATATATGTTCGTATTTTACAACTAATACTCATATCATATTTATAATCATTGAGCTAAAAAGAAGCAACACTTAAAAAATTAAAAAATGATATAAGTATTTAAAAAAAATACTCATTTTGCAGAATGATCTCTATCAGTTTTTTTTTATAATATTATAATTGAACTATTTATATTGATGTATGAATATGTAAGCAACACTTTAATGTTGCATCTGGCAAAGGTGGAGCTAATTTTACCCCCTTCATTTACTTCAAATGAGTACTTTCCATCACTGTCAATGTGTCAATCTTTCTCTCAACAGCCGTGGACCTTGTTGAAAGGAGCCTATTACACTGCCAGGAATGGTCTTTGAATAAATTACTTGATTCCTGATTTCATGACGTACTTTCTGGCCTTGTTTGTCGCCGGCCCTGCCAGCAAATGACCAGCAGACTTTTCAACTCTGGGCATCACTCCAGTATTTACTTATCACCACACTGAGGCCCATTGACGGGGCCAGAGCAAGTTCTGCTCCTCTCAAGGTTAACAAGAGGAGAAGAAGGAAGGGGAAGCAAGCTTTTGATGTGACCGGAAAGCTGTGACAAAGCAACGGTCTGTTGTCTTCCCTTTGCTTTTATTTTCCTGGCATAAGCTGTACTGACAGGAACGTCTCGTGTTGTTGTGATAAGTTGCAACTGGAAGAGCACGTGGGTCAGTTACCAACATTTCAGCCATGTGACAGTGAGCTGGGAACTTCAGCCGGGGCTATTATTGAGACCGACATCACAGGACTAACCCTTTCTTTCCAAATCACATATAGCTAACACAATTGGGGAAATGCCTATTATAACATTGAGTGCTAACTCATGACAATTGATGAAGGAATTGCGCACTATGTATTCAGTTTGACTGCACAGTCATGGTGTTGAGAAAGAAGTTAAAGAAAGAAGTGAAGGCCACAAAACGTCATTGGGGTCTGGCATCCAGTGTGTCATTATTTTCCACCGTGAGCTGGGTTGTACTAGATGTGGTTGCTAAGCACATGGCACTTCAACATTTACTGGAAAGTTCAGATTGTAGTGTGTAAATCATCTGATCCACAGTCACACATGTCATTCTGTCTAAAATTATAGATTATTAGTACATTAAGTATGAAATAGTCTTCTTAGCTGTTGAGATTTTACTGGGTGCAAAGCCTTTATTTACTTTAAGAGGAATGGTTTGACATCTGGGAAAATATGCTTAAACTCTATCCTGCCGAGAGGTAGACGATAACATATACACATATATACTCTCATGTCTGTACATTAAATATGTAGCCGGAGCCAACAGAAGTTTAGTTTAGCTTAGCGTCTTAGACTGGAAACAGGGGGAAACGGTTAGCCTGGTTCTCTCCAGAGATAGCAAACTCTAGCTAGCACCTCTAAAGCCCAACAAGGAATCGGTTATTAATCTACTAAACAGAAAACTAAGTGTAAAAGACATAACTTTAAACTCCAGACAGTATATTGGTCTGAACCAGTTGCCAGGCAACCATTGAATAATCCAGAAAGTTACTGTACCCAACAATAAATAGTCTGGCACATAACACACATTTTTCACATACTTGATTTTGTTTCCTTTGGACAGAGCTAGGCTAGCAGTTCTCCCTGTTTCCAGTCTTTGTGCTAAACTAAGCTAACTGGCTCCTGGCTGTCGCTTCCTATTCAGACAGGCAGGCAGGAGACCTTCTCATCAAACTCTTGGAAATAAACCCGAAGGAAACCATCACGCGCAAGATTACAATCTGCAACTCTTTCATCCCTGCACTTTCCGACAGAAATAAGCATGTGAAGTCATACCACCATGGTGGTACAAGCTGCATCTGGAAAATGCACATCTGCCACGTTCCCCGAAACTGCCAACGTCCAGATCGTGATCAACTGTCTCCTCAAACATTCAGATTGCATCATGCCAGATAATATGATTGATTAACGTTGCCCGCCTATCTCGGCTGGCCGGCCGCTGCCGCCTCCATCCGTTTATCAGTATTAAATGCTTGGAGACAACGGGAGCCAATGACATAATCGGGATCTTAAAAATGGACTTTGATTCCCACAAATCCCAGAAATAGCTGGCTGATGTCATTGGGCAGATGGTAATGAATCTGTCTCCACTATTATAGCAGGTCGGCTGAGAGATGCTGTTACACACACACACACACACACACACACACACACACACACACACACACACACACACACACACACACACACACACACACACACACACACACACACACACACACACACCTTGTTTAAATGCACTCAAGCCAGAGTGCACACAGCCAAATAATTGGCTACTTGAAAATGTGTGCATGCATCCAGTATTCATGTGCATGTAGAATAATACGCTGGTTATCCATATGCATCTACACTCATGAGCACATGGAAACTCAGACACACAGAGTTACTACACTTCCTCTATAACACAGGAGTAGTAACTTGATCCTGAGCCGTGCCAGTAAGTTGGACATTTCCGGATAGATTTAGTGTGTAAGTGCAACATTCACACACCGGTTTTGTGGTTACTGTCAAGATAAGAGTGCTGGCAGTAGCCTGTGATGTGTGCCAGGCAGAGGACAAGGACGTTTCAGAGGCTCAGAGAGGATTTACCTGGAAGATGTCCTGTAATCCCAGAGGAGCCTGGTCTTGATTTAAAGTTATCCCCCGATGATAAGTAACCTTTTCCTTCATACTGCACATCGTCTAAAAGGGCCTGCCTCAATCACAGATGTTTGAGGATACTACCCAGGATGCATCAGTCAGAGTAAAGCTTTGATCCTATACTATTCCCTCAATCGGTAAATGATTCCACATGCCAGAATGACTCGGCCTTCGATGACTTTGCACGAACTGTCTTCATGGCAGACACAATGCTGTCATATGATGGAATTATAAATTGACTGTGAGTAGCCTTTTGTTCCTGGTGCAGGTGTGTTTCTGAGAGCGCTCTTTCATCTCAGTCATCTGTAACTGTTTGTGATAGCTTCTACTACAATTGCAGCTGTATAATTGGTCAGTATATATATGCATATGTATTTCTTCTTCTTTTACAGTTCAGCTCTCTTTGTTTCAGCTGCAATAATCCCATTTTGCATTGTAGATGTCCAACTCCTACACATTGAGGTATGTGACCTCTGCTAACAGAAACTCAGTGTGCCCAAGGGGTCTCACAGAGGGAGCCCCTGTCTTCATAACTTCGCCTACACTTCCAGATATGTATTCTGATTGCAAGTATCGCACAGAAGAGCTCAATGGAACGTTTTACTTTCACTCTGACCCACAAATGCTGAGGTAAACTGGTTCTGGAACCGAGATCAGAAAAGAGCACCGAAGGTCTCTCACACTGCCTCACTTCTCAAGGCATTTCATTTTGTCCCGTTCCAGTCGGGCACTCCCTGTAGACAGGAAATTCTTCTGGAAGCGCTCCAAACCACAGCCTCCTTTTCCATCTTTTACTAGAAATCTTGGAAGGAGAGTACACTCTGTTCCAACCTCCGACCTGCATGTAAACAAACAATCTGCCCGTTCCAGAAATCGCTCCAGGTTATCCATCTACAGCAGCTCTCATCTGAGATTCCTGCAATGCCTGTAATCACTTTTCTGCAGAATATACAGCAATCAACACAAGATAATATACAGGAAGCTCATTAAGACATGAGATAAATCGTGAAAGAAAAACATTTGCCTCTTTTCGCACCACATTGGAAAAGTTTCCCAGAATAAGAGCCACCCACAGTTCAATGAATATGCAGGAAAAAAAATCCCACAATACCATTTTCCCACTGGGACAAAGAGCCTTTTGTCAGCAAGTTCACGACCAAAAACATTGCACACAAGAAAAAAAAGTTGATTCTTCTTTTCCAGTAAATCTAATTGATTTGGCACTCAGGCAGCGTCTGTCTCTCGCCCCGATTCAATTCAGGAACAAATGCTTAGATTTAAACTTAAGGTTGCTGCGTTGTTTCTCATTTGTAATTTAAGAATGCCAGTAACTGCAGTTACGAGGCCCTGTCTATCTGCTTAATCATTTCCAGTACTTTGTATTTGTTACACATGACAGTACAACTGAGTCATGAATCCGAGCACGCTTCGGTTTCATACAGAAGAATTGTAACAAAGGTTTTGATAGAACCAGTTTATTTTTCACACCTCTTTCAATACCTTAATAAGTTCATATTTAGGTCACCATGTCAGCTAAGTAAAGGTCCTCAGGGAATGGGATAGCTTTTAAATTTGCACAACAGAGATAACAACAGAGATTAGGAATGTCTTAAGGTTATCAATTCACCATAAAAATGAACATGCAAACAGCTAATGTTCTGATGCACAATTCAGTCGCATATTTCAAAATAAAGAGAAGAGTGAGGCAATAAATCTTAATTTTCTTTTCTGCTCCAGCTAGAATTAATTAAAGGTTTTGCAAGATTTTGTATGGGGGCAATATTTTAAACTTACACAATAGCTTGTTTGGGGGAAAATTCTATATTATTATATATTCAACATCCCAGCACCGCTGCACTGAACGCAAGCTTTTCCTCACTCTCAGATGCTGAGATGCTGGGATATACTGTACATATGGTGTTTGCATGGTTATACAAGTGTGTGTGAAGCACAGAGTGAGAGTGAGAGAAAGAGAGAGAGAGAAAGAGAGAGAGAGAGAGAGAGAGAGAGAGAGAGAGAGAGAGAGAGAGAGAGAGAGGGAGGGAGGGAGGGAGAGAGAAAGAGAGATGATCAAAGAGGGAAGGGGAGGGCGAGACTTTGTTGTGGTTGTCTTTATAACTCCCTTTCTCAGAAACCCGTCCGAGAGGATGAATCCAGCGTTCCTCGCCAGAGCAGGAGATTCCTAAAGTGATTTGAGCAGGATTTATTCTTCCAGTAAAGCAACAATGCATCTGTAAACACAGCAACGGAAGTGTACATGCACCTAAAACACTCTGATACGCAGCAGCTCATAAGAGTTTGAGCTGCGCTTGGCTCCAGTCTGTCTATGTGTCGTGTTTTTTGTATTTGTATGAACATGACAGAGGTGTTCAGGGAGATCTAATGGGAGACTCTTCTCTGAATCGGCCTGAGGGCTTGTTGCAAACTCATGACTCACACGATGGACAGATTTGATCCCTTAAATGCCAACTTCAAAGCACCTCCCTTCTTAAATGAACTTGTGAATTGTATGCAAAACTGAAAACCGAGAAACCTGTTTAAGCAAACAGCTGTGAACTGGTTTGAAGACGTCCACCATGGCTGTGTTGCATTACGTGTTTGTGTGCGCACACACGCCAGCCTGTGTGTCACATTCCATGCCTGCATGAGCCCCATACGAGAAAAGGCCCTTCTCATGCCAGCTGAGGTCAGGTCCGGACACCGTGGGGTGCACCCTTCTCCCGCTGCGGTGGGCTGAGAGGCAGGGGGAGGCCTCCAGTGCTTCTGGGAAACAGTCTGGGCCTAATTGGAGCCTGACTGGTCTCACATGTCTCCACTTACTGGAGGAGACAGAGGATCCCACTGCCTGGCCTATAAGAGCTGCAGCAGGCCCAGGCCTTTCCCCCTTCATCAGCACAACCACACAGTAGTGGATTCAGCAAGCAGGCCTGACATGACAGCATGACTGAGTGGTGTGGTCGGGGCTGTCTCAGTGCAGTGAGGTCAGGTCGGCTATACTGAGCTTCACATTATCTTTTTTTGAAAGAATATTTGACCTTGATACAGCCCTTTGGGTACAGCTTGTTCCAAGGATTTCCTTTCTGTGCAGCACATGCACCATCTCCCTATTGTTCCCTCTCAACTCATTCTGGGTCAAGACTGATGAAGTACAACTGTACTTTAAAAAGACATCATATTCTCCTTCATGCACACACAGACCTCAACCTGCCCAAAAAGACGTAAAAGTACACCGTCTCTTCACGTTGCAGTGAGAAATACGAGAAGTGAAAAACAAAGACTACCCTGCTGCTGCTGCCACCCACCCCACATTCTCAAACCTTTTTTTTCACTGTTTTTTTTTCTTGCTTGCTGTGGCAAAGTGCCTCTCGTTTCCCATCAGTCACAGTCACCTCCTTGGCCCTGCTCTGAAATTCTCAAAAATGTAATTATCATCCTGTTTTACAGCAGCAGTGCAAAATATTGTTTTACTGTGCAAAAAAAAAAAAAAAAAAAAAAAAGTACGATCTACATCCAATCCAACAAAACTCTACTCATTTAATATCTGAATGTGCGGATGCACAGTGGAGATAACATTTGACAAATTGTATTGCTATTAAAGCATTTCAATGCAGACTATTGCCCAGACGAAAATAAACACCTTTTCATTAAGACTTTAATTTCGAGCATAATTTGGTTTTGCTGGGAAAAAAGATATTCTAATCTTTCACAGATCAAAGGGCTTTTGAAAGCAATTCTCTGCTCAGATAAACACGTCTTAACTTGAATAGTCAGGTATTCACAAGACGGAACCATTTCACTTTATCACTGTACTTACTACCATTTCAATATTACCCAAAAGCCTCTGCAGCTACAATGTATGTGTCAGTATAATTTAGCATTAACTGTGAATATCCAAAAGGGGACTGAAGCTGAACTATTTACCCAAACTGCATTGCATTTCAGTTTCCTCTGTCTGCCAGTTACACATGTAAGATGCTGAAACGCTGGTTTGTTTGCGTCAGTACATTTGTGCTGACGCACAACATTTTATAGAAAATATGAACACTTTCACAACTTTTCCTCAACTGAGACGTTTCGACAGCTGCCGCAACCAGGTGGTCCATCATCGTTCACATTGTAATGTCATTGTATGTTAGTGTCTCAATAAGGTGTTTATTCTTTTCCATGTTGGCGCCAGCAGCAATAGACAAACCTACATAAGCTTATGGTGATATATTCTTCATAAAGTTATTTAATATAACCCGCAATATCAGAGTGAGGCTCAGTAGACACAAAGATGCATGTGCATGTGTCTTTTCAACTGCATTTTAGTCGGTTTCCTGCATGCATGTTCCATTGAGAAAAAGTCATTTCTATTGATTGCTTTTCCAGGCATCATTTAATATGATACACATTCACTTGTAAATATCGACCTTTCCCTGTTGCCTCGACATGTGTGCCATAAATACTTTAAAAGAACGCTTGTGAAAAGATATGAAATGTCATGACGCTGTAAATAAAGGCCGGATTGAAACAGTAACGAGAGTTTTTCTAAATGTGGTTGCAAGAATTCAAAATTCGGAAAGTTGTGCACTTTATCAAAACAGAGGAGATGATTTCAAGTGCAAGTAGTATTAAGTATGCATAGGCACACAGCCGGTTGGCCACGCATGACTCATAATTTAATTTGAAATTAATTGGGCATGACTGTAATTAATAAGCAGCCAAAAAAAAAAAAAAAACAGCACGTTGAACTTCCTTGTTTGTGGTCATAGTTAATACTAAGCAAGATGCATCAGTGCTTATCACATACTGCCATCTGCTGGAGTTACTTTATACTGTAACATGAGCTTATGACATGCGGTTGTTTAAGAGACATTCATAGCCAGCGTTGTGACAAAGTTGTCTTTATTTCAGCTTGATTAAATGGCAATGATACAAACCTCAAATCAAACATTGAACAGAATACCAAAAGAAAATGGCACAACTAATAAGAAACACAATGAAGACAAAATACCCACTTTACATATAAGTATGTACAACTTTGATAAATAAACCAATACTGTCTAGAATTATGATTGTTTTTGCATTTTCTCTTATTTCTCTAGGATTAGAGCACTGAGAGGAGCAGAGAGCGGAAGAGAACCAGGAGTGAGGAGAACGACCAGCAGGCACACACACGAGACAAGTGTGGACAGGAGTAGAAAAGACAACAACTCAGGGCTGCGTTTGCAAAATTGTACCTCAACGCAGTTTTTTTTGGCTACCTGACAAAAAGACATGTCACTGCCTCAGTGCGACCGACCAACCATCCTGACCTCCATCTTCTGGTTCACCACAGTACATTCCTCATATGACTAGTAGTTCTGTATCGTTTCACATCACACTTTGGATCCTGAGACGGGGACAACCCATTCTTTTCCAGGCATAGCTTCAATGAACCACACGTGTATTTGTGCCGCTTTAAAGCCTCTACAACAATATGTCATATATTATGTCTTATACATAAACAACCTGAAGCACACAGTACAACTATGAATGAGGTCGGGCTGACGGCTGGAAATTACATGCGATTTGTTTTACCATTAAATAGGTAACCCTCTACAAATAAAAGAAATAAAAGGGAAGAAACTAAATATGAAATGTTTACCTGGGAGAAGGAAACTGAATTACTGTTGCTAACCAGCAGCTTTTCTCATCACATTTCATCCAGAGTGCCAGGCACCGTGCAGCAGTGAAGAAAACCGTCCTAACAATGAAATCAGGCAACAGAAAGCGGTTTTGTGTTTGAAACAAAATAAGAGAAAATGTAGGGGAAGAAAAAATATAATACAAAAAAAGGGGGGCACCAGTTCTAATTTCCAGACAACCTAAGACCTCAAAAAGATGCCCAGGGTGATGAACACTTGTCCCTTTGAAAAGACACTAATCCCCAGGATGCATCTCTCAGATCTTCAGGAAATGAACAGTGAGAGCCAGATCCAACCCCGTCCAGACCAGCAGACACAGCCATCAGCAGCCCTTCGTCCCCACACTGCCGCTTGCGTCACATTTACAAAAACAGTTTAGTCTGGGACACAGATTAGGCTTCCATTCCTCACACGGCTGCCGTGTTGTGAACAGAAGCCATGTCAACGCCGACATGGAACGTTTCAGAACATCGTAACAATCTCCTGAGTGGCAACTTTTTTTTTCTTTTTTTTTTTAATATAAAAACAGAAACGTTTTTTCTATAAAATAACGTTGGCAAATCAAGCCCCTCCCTCCCACACCCTCCATTGCAAGACCTTTTTTTCTACAAAAGCACATGTATTGCCCTAACATATTAAAGCACATTAGAAAAGGTCTTTTCTTTTCTTTTAGAAAGCGAGGAATATTTTGGTTGGAGTGCCACACTTGGTCAGACCTGCTGAGTTTAAAATGATGTGTGCTACTGGGGAACGGCATGAGTGTTTGTATGTTGTGTATGTGCACAATGTATATGGGAATTGTGTTAGTTTTTTTAAAGCATCTTCAAAGAGGATTTTGCCGAGTTACACAGCAAGATTTCCTTGAGAGAGCACACAAAGCTGAGCGAGAAAGAGAGACAGGAGGTTAAGAAGACGCTTTGGCCACAACGCTCATCTAGAAACCCCAGCATGCTTCCTGTTTTTTGGCCTGTAGAGTCCCAAAGCCAGACTGAGGCAGACCTCAACCACGGCGTCTGCACCGACCCAGACAGGGCGAGCGGATGCCTGGACCCCCTGCTCTGTCAAGTGCAACATCTGGAGTGCTGAGCAGCTCTAGTGCCTCTTCATGGATGACACCTTCTTCTTCCTGGCTGCCAGCATCTCGTAAAAGGGGTCCCTGCTGATGGCAGCTCTGATGGCACAGATGCAAAAGGATAATGTCAGTGAGCGAAGGATAATGGCACAAGTGTGCAAATTGCTGCACTTCTGCGGTACTGTAATGTTAGACATAGTGCATTTGCATGTAAGTAAGGGAAAAAAGTATTATTCAAATTGATGTGTGAACGTGTGAGATTCAAGTCCAATTAGGATGCAAAAATAGCATATTCAATACCCGACTGATGACTAACAATCTTTCTTTTCACATACTTAAGAGCAAGTTCTCTGGATTCTGCTCCAATTGAAAAAAAAATATATAACTTGAATTGTTTGGGCAAAAATCTGTAAAAATCGACAACCATTGAGAGTTGAAGAGGAGGCACGGTGGAAGAGACGTGAGGCGAAGATACTTATGTGTGCGGTTGATTACTGCAATTTGAATCAATCAGTCTCTCTGAGTCCTAACTCAGTCTTATCTGAACACAGACATTACAAATGCTACTTATGGCTCCAGAACTTGCCTGAGCAGTCTGTGTATCCATGTGGGTACACTGGGTGAAAACAGCAATGGCTAATAGCTAAATCTACAAACTTTTAGTGGTACCAAGTTGACAGAATGTAAAATATTACAGGCTTACTCAAGTTGTAGCTACGGCTAACTAACTGATTTTATGGAAACATTATACGTCCTGTTGGCAAGCCCCCAAATTCTGGGAGCTGTAGTTCCAACATTTATGCAGAGTACTACGAGTAGGATTAGTCCCCAAAAATGTAAGCAAAAGAAAATAATAGGAATTACTTTGAAAACCCTAATGGGCCTTACATGCAGTTACAAACATGCACTGTATCAAACTATGCCTTCAAGAAGTGAAGGAAGAAAAAAAACATTTACTTGATGCTGTTCATCCATTCCTCTTTTTCCTCAGCAGTTGGGGCGGAGATACGGTAGAAGGTGTGGTTGCCCTCCACAACGCGTCCGTCAGCCTCAGTCTTGCACGCTTTTATCACCTGGTCCTTGTTGTCAGGGATGAAAAGCTCAAAGCAGTTCTACAGAAGGGAAGAGAATGCAAGTTAGAAGTTATAGAAAGTATGATGCTCCCAATAACCATCAAAAATGCTATAAACTATTATCTCATGTACTACAGATCCATATGGGTCCCACGTCAAGATTTATAAATCCCTCTTTATGCTATACTGTTCATATACGGTGTCATATAATGTTGTGAGTAAGTAACTGCCAACAAATATGGTTGTGTATGTAAATGCACCTGCCTATTAAGCAGCCATTATCAATAAAACGTCTATATCTATGAAATAAATCAGTTTTATTAATTTCTAGCTCAACCTCAAATGTCAAAAATGGCATGGTAAACACTACAGCAGTAGAAGTTCAGCTAAAATAATCCCAGTTGTCAATTAAAAAAAAAAATGTACCATCCATTTAGAAAGTGGCCAGTTTGGCCTGACTGGGTGTGTAATGACAGGAAGAACCAGTAGAGGGAGCTGTACTTACAGGCTTCTTATCCTCCACTTCCTTGAGGCTCAGGTTCTCCAGCGGGATGATCCCTCTAGGCTCTTTGTCCTGGACAAACACAAAATATGTGAGTTTCAGTGTGCTGCACACCGGGAAGTGGGCGCAGATGACTCTCTGGAGCGGAGAAACTGAGCTGTACTCACTGTGGTGTACTCAAAATAGTAAAGACAGTTGTCTGTGAGGATGAACCACCTCCTCTTCCAGGTTTTAACTCGTCCCCCTGTGGAGCAAACAGCCAGCGTCAGAGAGGCTCAGCAAGAGAAAAGAGAGAGAAACGAGCACCGAAAGCACCGGGTCGAGCAGCGGACAGGCAGACAGATATATGGGCAGACAGACAGATGACGGCTCCACAGGACTCCTTTTACCCAGAACATTCCTATTCACCCTGATCCACCATCGCACCATGCGCTCGCCATCACCACAGCTGCAAAGCCTTTGGCTCTTTGGTTATTTTTCTTGGCTTTATAACTACTTGTAATGCTTTTTTCACATCTACATTTCAGTAACTGGTCCTGACCACCTCACAGTTAAATCTCAAAGTTAATAGATGCCATTTTAAAAGCTAATTGGAGTCGATGCAATACAATAAAGCATGTCTTGCTGCGTCTTGAAACTCTGCTCACTTGGCCATGTTTCTCTTTATTTCAGTTGCTGACTCAGAAGAGCCATGATCCATAGGCAGTATACGTATCTATGGAGGTGGCTTTGAGGAGGTTTACATACATAGCCACACTTATGCCTTCTAGTTACTCTATTTAAGTTGTAGTTTAAGAAGTTCAGTTAGCGCAAAGCACGCCAATGACTATACCAGGGGTGAACTTGGAAAGTAAAGAGTGATCGAGGATTAAGTTCTCTTTCACGCCCAATGGGGGCTCTCCGGTTAACTCTGTGTCCCGCTGATCTGTAGCTGACCTCTGACCCTCTTTGACACCCATACTTCCTGTGAGGGCAAACCTGATCACAGTGGCAGATGGCACTGTCACGCTGGGAAGATGGGATGCCAACAAAATGAGAGAGTGGCAAGAAGACGAGCGCCTGGAGCTATGCTCGGTTTCTCTACAGGCATCTCAGACTTAAATTTCCTGTTTTGGCTTTAAGTAACTTCTTAGTCATATAGGAGCATTGTCCAGTGAGTGGGCGTGGGGGAGACAAGCTTTCTTTCTGATCATGACATAAAGACCTAAGCCTTGTCTAGACTAGGCTATCCCACCACCGATGAGGGGAAAAAAGCTTTGTGAAACCCATCTACCAGGATAGAGGAGGCTTTGAGGAGGTTTATATACAGACATGTAGAACACACGTGAATTATCATATAACAGCAGGAGCACTGTATATGATACCCCATCATAGCACCATGATAGGTCAAACACTTCAGTCTATGCTTGTTAAATTCTACAGACGCCATCGACACACGCTTCACTCGACAGGCAAAGATGGAGAGCCCCTCTCCGCATCTCCACTCGTCAGTGTGTTGCAACAAAAAAGCAGACGAACAGAAAACACAAGACGCGATGGCAGAATCACACAGTTGACTGGCTCGAGGGTTGATTGGGTTGTTTGGAGGTTGTGAGTGGTTTCATGGTCACGTGTGTTTCCTATCACTCTCAAGAAGGAGAGGGGTCCTCCTCCCGTGCAAGAATGTCTGGGACGAGGCGGGACGTCCCAGCCGATTGTTGCAGAGATGTGTGCACGGTGCTGGGCCGGAGTGGAGCTGAGTGGATGGGGGGGGGGGGGGGGCGCCCATGCAAGACGGGACTGTGGGAGGCTGGGCACACAGAGGTTCTGAGGGAACAGGCTTTTAAAGCATATCTAGTTGTTGATAGTTGCATGATTCCGTTGTAAATGATTTATTCTCAACCGGATGAATTAGCAACTGGTTCTTTACTTCAAACAGATTCTGTTTTTGTTTTACTAGGGCTCTTATTTTGTAATTAAAATAAAAGGTTCATAAAATGACAAGAATGCACAGTCAAACTACTGCACTTTAAGTGCATGAATCATTTGAAGATGCCTGACACCTGTTTCTGCACCCTCCTCTGCCCATGCTTCTCTCCCACAGTTTGGTCCAGTCCGGTCTAGCACCACACCGTTACCCTTCAGATCCATTTACAGCATAAGATAAGGAGAGCAGCGCCACGTTGTTGTAAAGGTGCAGTATTCCCTTTCCATGACACCAGAGAACAAACAACAATTCGCCAATGGGTAAATGGGTTCATGATCAATTTGGATTGTCAAGCAACAGTCCTTTGTTGTGTTCGCTGTATGGAAAAAAAGGTATAATGCAGCTTCCAAAAAAAAGAGATCAAAGAGAATGACCACCACAGCATAGAGAGAGAAAAGGGTCAAACTGCTTAGTAGAGTGGTCACAAAGCATCAGCTCCCCGAGCCGAGCCCACAGGGTAGAAAATGAACCCGGTGACCGCCCGGCAACCACCCACAGAGATAAAAGAGAGTGGTCAAACCACCAGCTCAATGACAGACTGAACAGACAAACATCTGGAGTTCAAATGAGTCAATGGAGAGACGCAAAATAAAATAAAAACATCTACAAACAAAAAACCTGCGTGAACGTATACAAAAATGAGGAAGAGAACAAAAGCATGGCGGACCACCAAAAGCACCCGAGAGCTGAGAGATGGACTAGCGTTTGGGAAGAACAGGTGTACATACCTCCTGAGGAAAGACAACAGCCAAAATCATGGGAACAAACAAACAAACGAAGAGGAAAAGAAAAACAAAAAAAATTAAATGATAAGGAATTATTGCACCACAGTCGTGTTAATCTGGTTACAGGGAGGCTTTGATGCACTGCTATACAGCTTTCTTTTTTATTTTCTGTATTCAGACTTTATATCTGCTGTTATTATATCAGCCCACATGGGGGAGTTCTACTCAATGTCACTGTAAAGCACTACATGAAATATCGCCTCCACTTCGGTCCATTTCTGTTGTATCCACCCCGATTGTTTTACTCAAATCCGCAAATTTTGAGTCATTGGCGATAGAGTAATTCTTCCCTTACTTGTAGTTTGTTGTAAAGGTTCACAATGATTCAATTTCACTTTTAACATTCAGGCTTTTTTTTTAAATTAAATTCATTGTGAATCTGTACAACAGAGAGAGATCTTAGAGGAAACAGAGGATGAAGAGTTCAGGCAACCCAGGTGGTGCTTTTCTGCTTGTAGAGTGATTGTGTGACCAGTAAAGGTAACGGCTCACTTCCTGTGAAACACTGGTCTGGACAAAAAGGCCCTTAAAACATCAAGAAACACTGCTAAAAACGAATTATAAGAAAAATAGTAATAAATACTAAGACAAATCCTTTTATTTAAACATTACAAGGCCTGCTGAGAGTTTCCACAATGGGAAAAAATATGCGTTTCAAATCTCCAATAAAAATCAGGATCAAACGGTCCACTGTTTCAGATTTTTATTTTTTTTAAATCCCTTTCATGTATAAGTGCATCGTGCATGTTTGTGTGTGAGCATACACTTTATTTACAAGCTACAAAAGTTAGTATTAGTGCGTGTGCCTGTATGTCAGTGTATGAATACGCTCCGTCATGAATATTTCAAAGGCCTCCACATGTCTCATGGCCACATTCATAATACATGAAAGCCGGCAAAGATGTCTTCAGATGTCTCGGGTCTAGTGTGTACAAACCTATCCACACATGCTCAGACGCCTTAACACACTCACACAGGTTATCGACTTCAGAGTCAACATCACTTTGTGCAGCCTTGATATGATTGACCGATATGCGCTGCTTGGAAAACACAACACAAGGTAATCTATCGGCACTGCCACGTTGACGAGAGCGCCATTATTTTTGGCAGATCATCATGTGCTCAAATAACTGTTCATGTATTTCCAGTCACTCACCCAGTTTTAGCAGCCAGCCCTCTCTGTCTGGGTTGAAGAAAGTGTGTGTGAGGTCGTTGCCGTCATCCTCTGGGATTTTGAAAGGCTCATTCTTGATGCTGTCATAAAGATTCTACAATAATAAAAAAACAAAAAAAGAGAAATGAATCCAGAGCAGGTTTGAGATTGCAGGAGGAAACATCCATCACGAGGAGAGAAATAACTTTAGCTTTAAAGCCATACTGACCCTGAGCAGGTCCTCGGGTAAGTCTCCTCCATCGTTGATTCCTCTGTTCATAGAGATGAATCGTTCCACAGCAGGCTTGTCCTTCACATTTGGGTTGTGGAGGCTGGTGTTTAGCATGATGATGGCAAATGACAGGATGTAACAGGTGTCTGTAACACACACACACACACACCCACACAAGATCACACCATAAGACAGGGATTAGAAATAGGTTGCTGTTTATCATAAAAACTTCTGCGAGTGTTTAATTTTGTGATTAAATATGAATGTAAATTAGCTGAGCTGAAAGGACTGCACTTAGGGGACCACAATCCAACAGAGAGGCACAGATAGGCGAAGCTTCGTTAGCAAGGAGAGTGGGTGGGTGGGAGTGAAAGGCTGCGAGTGGGCAGCAAAGTATGCATGCGTGTTTCTGGATAAGCACTCTAATTGTGTGTGTGTGCGCGTTTGCTAAAAGACAACGTGGCCAGCACGCGGCTGACGCGGCAGCACTTTATCTGGCCCGTTAGGCTGTTGAGAAGTCCCATGCATTATTCACATCCATCTGCATCCATGTTAGAGGCTGTCGGCTATGGGCATTGTTTCCCAAAAGCCAGACACCCTTCCAGAGCACAGTTCACATCAGCAGACTGTCTGTCTGCTAAACAATGCAGTTTAGATGTGATTTCCTTTGGCATGCCATTAGATCTCAGTGCAATATGGAAAATGAAGTGCTTCAGGGAGACAAAAGTGTATCAGAGTCCAACAGAGAGTTACAACTAGTTATTCTTTTTATTCCAATTAGGAATGTGAAACTTTATTCATCGATATTGCTGACAAATATGGCTATACTTCAGAATGTATCAACCAACTATTGAGGCAGAAGACAAGCGGAAGCAATTTGTTACACTGAAAGCCGGGCGGTATGGCGTGACGGCGCTACCTGTGGACTGGAAAACGCCAGGGTTGCACTGGCAGTAGCGCTGAGCGAAGGACTCCATCATTCGGTCGATCTTCTGAGCTTCTCCCGGTAGCCGAAAACTCCACAGGAACTGTCTGTCAGGGGACACCGCTCAGTATTCAGCAACAGACTCACTTCCACTATGAAAACCTGAATGAGTTCTCTGAAAGCATGAGACTGAAACTGACAGCTGCACTCCTAAGATATTGACTGTACCACACATGATTTATATAAAGAAACAGAGGGGCCAAGCTTTGAGGATCTAGTCAAGGACTTGGTGAGTATGTAGCAGACCTGAAGACGCTTGCTTACCTTAGGGCCTGAACCAGGTTGAGGTCTGTGAACTCATGAAGCTCCACAAAGGCATGAAGGACTTCGAGATTGAAGTCATCTCTACAGGAGACAAAACGGGGCAAATGTCTTATTGGTAAACATTTTGGTTATTTTCAGATAATTTCTTGTTTTATAAAATGTCAGAAAATGGTCAATAATGTCCATCATAAGCCCCAAAATGACCAAAATTATATTTCTAATTTTGTCCGTCCCCAGTTCAAAACCCAAAGACTCATCTAAGGTAAAGAAAAGCAGAAAATCCTCACAATGAGAAGAAAGGATCAGGGAATGTTTGCCATTTTAACACTGCACTCCGATATCATTGTTAGAAGCTCTAAAAAGATCATTATCTACAAGGAAATCTATAATTTTATGATTTTAAAGGAATTATTTGGTGGATGCTGAGGAAAGCCAAGACTAAAAAGTGCTTCTATAGTAGCTGTGTGTGTGTCTGAGGACTGAGGTGTGATCTGGCTCACATGGCCTTAAGAGGTCTGTGATACGCTTAATACATCAAACTCAATGGAGCAGAAAAAAGAAAAAAAAACACCCACCGCCTCCCTTTAATTCATCATCTAATCTAAATCATGACATCATTCTGGCCTTCATGCCCTTTCCGAGTAAATGATCCGCCCTGTGGGATCATGTGAAGGCTCTAAGGGGCTCTTGCTGACAGTCATATCCAGTCACGAGCATCATTCCCAGTGGACGAGTGACCAATCGTGTCTCAAGGCTCTCACGCTGTTCCGGTCCCTCCTCACATAGTCAAAAACACGTGGAGAGCTAGATAACCATGAAACGAAGAGCATCCATCAACAGCCGGAACTCCATTTCCTGGTTTGACCTCAAAGACCACGCCCTGACTTTAACCGCGCCTGCCCTGTAGTCCCCATTGTACATCAGGCCAAACACTATTTCCTGTGTTGTGTGTTCGCTCTACCGAGGATGGCCTCAGCTCTCGAGTAAAATCTTGAAATTCCCTGAAACACGTGCATTCCCGAGTAGTGAGTCTCTTGATCCGTAACTTATGAATGAGTAAGATAATCAAAGACAGATGGAGGCAATTGAGTAATGGACATCGGCTCGAGAGAACGGTCAAATGTGGGACCAATAATCCGAAAGGATGGGTGTGTGCCTGACTAAGAGGAAACAGCAATCCGGAAAATATGCACTTGCTAGTCAATGCTTGTATCAGCCACATGGATGGGTGCTGGTGAGTCACGATCGTTAGATAAGAGGGAAAGTCTTCATCCTGACCTCTCTCCGAGGTAATCTCCGATGGCTGTTTTGTTGAGGCCCTCGCCCTTGTAGAGGAATTGAGCAATGTCGTCGCTGGTATTCTTCAGCAAGTCGTTCTCAATCAGGAACTGGATCCCCTAAGAAAGAGACAGGGCCCCAGGTCACTTCCTGCTTCGGAGAACATGTGGGATGAATTACGTTTCTGAAGAGTCACAACAATTTCTTCCACTTCCACGTACCTTTTTGGGGTCCATGTTAAATTTCTTACGCCCCATGGCCACCTGTTTATTTCTCTGCATATTTTTCCTGAAAAAAAAGGGTGTAGATTGTTGTTAGTTGTTCTTAATAATGTTGCACATAAACAAAAAGGGCTGCAACTAACATTTGACTTTTTTTTTAAACATTTGGTCTATAAAATGTTATAAAAAAGCATTTTTCGTCTGACAAATGAATATTTTGATTAGATTTCATAAATTTCTTTACCATTAACATTTTTCATTTGTTTGGCAGAGGCCAGGTTTTCCTCCACATTGATGACAAAGCGTTGATAAAGTGTTTAACATCATGCACATGGCAATGTGTAATTTCTCAGGCCTCAAGTTATTCAAGGGTCAAAGTGCATTTAAAAGAGTCCTCCGTCACCATGGTTACACCTCCATCTCCCACCGTTGAGAGGTCACCATTACTTCCCACTGATTCACTCGCAGCAACATTCCTCTTGTCTGCCAAAAGTTCAACACTCAACAGCAGCAGCAGAAACGGCATGTACTTCATTCAAGAACTGGATCGAAGGGAGCTTTGATCACAAGAAGGTGCTGCAACCCTAATGGCTTTTAGATCCAGGAAAGATTATTCTGTAGCTGATGGGATCCCTATCCACTTGAGTAGAGCAAACATCAGCCCTCCCTCCCCTGGGTCCACCCATTGTCTGCCTCTGCCCGTACACCCACTGCATTATTCAATGAGGCCTCCCATCATGGGGGTGTGCCTGATGAAACATTTAAACTGCCTTAAAAGCAGAGCCAATTTGGGAAGCGTATTTGGTGAGACGGGATGGCCCAACCTGCCCATCAAACATTAATAATTGACAGTTTAATTTGCTAAGTTAATAGAAACAAACAACAATTTGTGTCTTGGGGGGATGTCAGATCCCTTTTTCTTACCTCTCCTCAGTGGATCCCAAGTTCTCGATCTCACTCGTCACTTCTGCTATCTCATCCTTCAGCCGCTGCAGAAAAGACATAAATGTTAGCCCTAAAATGTCGTGAGAATTAATTCATCATCTGCCTTCTGATTTCCCTGACACCAGCTGGTGTGGGCGAGTGTGACCAACACAAACATGCAAAGTATTTGCATTTGCTCTTATGAAGAGTGCCGAGGGAGAGGCCATCATCTCTGAATCACCTGTATTTGTCTATGAGCCAGGTGGCCTTTTATCACATCCAGTAACAACAAAGAGAGCAGAGTCACTTCCGATGAGCTGGAACATTCAGCTCTCCTCAGTTCCCTTTCACTAAAAACGGACAGCAACTGTCTTTACCTCATATCAACACTTTTGTTTCCGTATGCGTGTCCTCTTGAACAATCCTCTCATCCTGAATTTGATTAGGCAGAGATCATTCATGGATAACCTCAATACAAATGGAGTAAGAAAGCGTAAAAGTGGATTATATTGTGTGTAGCGCTTTAGTGATTAATGGCCTTAGAGGCAGATTTAGTTGATCAGGCCAGGATCGCTGGTGCCAGACTTGCGCAGTAAGGGCATTAAGGCGGGTAGAGGATGACGTCAGCTTGATGAAAGTGTGGAATAATAGCATAAAAGAAGCCCTGTATACAGACAGAGCTTATTATTGACCATGTGAGGCCGCAGCTCTTCATGTAAAAAGGCTACAATCGTCGAGTCTCTCCAGTCACATCCAGCTACAGTGTTAGTTTATCATTTCTCGTGCATAATACCAATTCACTTTAAGCCAAACCACAAAGGGAACATCTGTGTTTTCAATGCCTGCGCAATCACAACACATTCCTCAGATGCTTGCCTCCGCAAACAAAGGCTGTGTTCATACAGAGAAGTGGGTGGTGGTGGTGGTGGAGGAGGGTGGAGGAGTCGAGAAGGACTAGAGGGGTTCGTGTGCAAAAAACAGGAGAAGAGGAAAGGACCGAGGCAGCAGTGGTGGCCGAAAGGGGGGGGGGGGGGACAGCGGAGGGGCAGCGATGGTGGGTCAGGCTCATAAAAGAGAGGGTGTCGGATCATCTGTCTGTCAGTCCACTAAAAGTTTAGTTGCCCACTGGGACATCTGGAAGCCAACACTCTGCCCGGTCATGACAGTTCTGTCACCCCTGTGTGTCATTTGCTGACAGAGCTGGTTATTGAGTGACAGAACCGACCTGAGCAGCTCGTTTCAGTAATCAGCTCTGCTCTTTTGTCCAGACAACAGCCAAGAACATGATCATGGGCCATGGACAGGAATCAAACAAACCACTTTAGGGAAATTCGGGCCAAGCTGATTTAAAT
The DNA here is from genome assembly GCF_910589615.1 of Taurulus bubalis. Taxonomy (NCBI): domain Eukaryota; kingdom Metazoa; phylum Chordata; class Actinopteri; order Perciformes; family Cottidae; genus Taurulus; species Taurulus bubalis. Next base: position 12,615,113 of record NC_136605.1, read on the forward strand.
CCTGGCTCTCTTTGAATATTCAACTGGCTGCATGAGCACGCTCCTCATGAGAGCTTCATCCTATTTTATCTGTGTGCTTATCTTCATTTTATACTCAAGTTATATTCAAAAGCACATTTCAAGAAAAAAAACACCCATAAGAGACCCAGGACGTCTACAAAACACAAACGACTAAACAGTTACCAGAAACGATTTGCTAAGGAAGTGAGCCTTTTGGCAGGAAATAACTCACATTCCACTCGGGGTGAAATATTTTAAGGACTTCTTGTAAAAGGAGGGGGTATTTATATATTTATCAAGTTGTAGTTTTAGCTAAAGTTACTGGAAGAGAGCCAAATGTCTGGAAATTATAGAAAAGAAGAAAAAAATGTAAGATCCTCTTGACCTACATACAATATACAAGCTTTTAAACCAGTCAGAGTAACTGAAATGTTTTGCAGTTGGGAAAAATCTAAATGTATTTTCTGTAATGACACTTTTTTTATTGAAGTCAAATGATCAAAGTCAAAAGATCAGGAAAACAAAAAATGAGTAAATAAGCTTAATAAGTCAACACATTGGAGCTATTTTTATTTATTTATTTCCAATCATCTGGGTCATAAGATTTGTACAAACAGCGCCTATATCCTATTCCAGTATTACCTGAATGTCCTCCATCAGCTCTTGCTTGCGCCGGCGGATATTCTCCAGCTCCTGCTTCTCCTCTGGGGTGAGGTCGTCCGGCACTGGGGAGAGATGAGAGAGAGAGAGTGGATGAAGGGTTAGTCGCCCAAAATATAATGCACCTTAATCCTTCTCTATGCATATCTATCCTCTGAGGCGTGTCCCTCAGGGTATCTCAGTGCACAGAAATAACATTATAATTCCTCTTCATATCAGAAAGGGATTGAATACCCACGGCAAGCGGCGTGGAGTCACGAAGGGTGTTTCTTAGGAGCAAACGATATATATACACACAAACACACACTGTATGGGCTGAGGAGAGCAGGGACAGATCACACAGCAAACAAACACTGAAACATCGACACCAAAAGAAAACCAAGTGTGCAGCAGGCAGGAGCACTTTCAAGAGGACTTCACTTTTGTGTGTAATCTGTCCGACTAAATGAAACGGCTCAAGTCAGCCAGGCAGCGGCGATGGCAGAGGAGCACAAATGTGACGCGTCTCAAAGCGCTGCCAGTTCTCCCGTCACTCACACTATAGGCTGCTATAACTAGCGCCGTGCCGGGGACTGAGGGCCGAGCAACGTGTCCCGTTTGATGGACAATCTGTTTGTGTGATTACAAACACCTACCTGCACTACAAGCATGAAGGGACACTACTAGTGTCAGTACAAGCGGCACAATCTGCGCTGGATGCATTTTCCCATCATTCTTTCTGCATCTTATTTCAAAATCAGTCAATATTTGCTTGCTTGAGTCAGCATCTTTGAAAGGATACAGTTAAATACAAGTTTATATGCTTTTCTAAAATGACTAGAGGGAAGTGATCCCATTCTCTTAGTGTTTACAAAAACATGTTTGCATTGGGTGAAGAAATACACGATCTAATGTGCAACAACAATGATCTCTTTTAGTGAACCGTGAATTCTCCTGTGAAATAAAGAGAAAGCTGAGGTGTGAGAAGCCAAGCATTTGACCAGTCTGCAGAAAAATAACTGCTGCAAAGCGTTGTTTGGAGGACGCTTGCACTGAGAAAGTGTTGCAGTATCACAAGACTAAAGGATATTTAGCACAAATTGCAATCACACCCACCGAACCCCGACAGTGTCATGAGCTGCTCAAGTCCCAGCGGTTATGTAGGAAACCTCTGCCTCACACTTTTTCTTTACTCTCCTAAATTAAAACATTCATTCACTATTGGGCTTTCAATATCCTAATAAAACAAAAATTCCCCGACTAAATGTGAGCCGCTAAACTGTGGATGCAGTGTACCTGCAGTAAGAAGTCAGTGGAATGAAGGTTACAAAAGCTAAACAAAATCTGGCACAGCAATCAATAAAGCGAGGAAAGGCCAGCCATCTGGAAAGCATGAGCTTCGTTGTGCATTCATAACTTGACATGTAATGTAATAACTTCTCAATTAGCAAAAAACGCAAGATCAGCTCGTTTCATATTACCGTAAAGAAGATTTTATCCAAGCGTAAAATCCTAAATAAATGACATCCTCGAAAGAAAATATGTGCTGCATAATGGAGAGCACTTATTGTAATAAAAGCAGGTATGCTAACCTCAACATCTCGAGGAAAACACCCATGACATTCATTGCAATATCTGCTAATATTTAACACAGGAATAATAGACAATAGAAGTGCACAAGAGCCTTATAGCGGGCCGTTAAGGAGCTGCAAAACAAAGCCACGTTGTCTTCCCGACTTGTTTTCAGACGGCTGGGGGAGCACGGCAGTCCTCTCAAGGCCCTTTCACAAATACCTCACAGCCTACAGTTACCGTGACGAACCGGCCGTGTCCATCCCAAATGTTCAGGGTATCCATGGAAACTATGGTTAGCTTTATACAACTGTTCTCGCTTACTAGTGGAGCGGACGCCAAAATAAATAGTTGTATAACCTTTGTTTTTGGTCAGACAGTTCCCTTGATAGCAGCTCATATTGGGTAGGACATGAATGTTTTGATACAGGCCGACGCCGGTACGCACGCACACGCACACACACACACACACACACACACACACACACACACACTAATTAATGACCCCGTCTCCCAATTGACTGGGCGAGTAAACCCAGAGCTGGCCGCGAGATCAACGGCACAAACAAGAGCAACAGGGAGAATGAGTTGAAAGCTGAACGTTTATTGCTCTTTCTGGAAATATGATGTCAAGTTCGACGGCTAACAAACGCTGAAGGGAGCCCCGCCAAACAAAACAAGACTGCTGGACCCAACACAACCACTGCATTTCAGTCTTAAAAGAGGACTACAAAGTAAAGGACTGACAGGAGAGAAGAGCTTCAGAAAAGAACTATAATTATTTAGAAATTTAGCAAAGGAACGTTATCATTTCAGGATGGAAATCATATGTTGCCTTGCATCCTTCAAGAGCACAAACAAGGAGCTTAGGGAATAAGTATTTTAGGCCATCGGCAGGGCAGATGCATGATGATACCCCGGTCCTGGGATTAAAGGACATTTCTAACTTGCCACCACATGTCATCTGTTGTCCCCCACACGATCGAATTTACTCGAGAAGCCAGCCAGCTACATCCCTGCCTTCCCAACTCCACCCAAAGTGATCATGACCACATCAGGGAACGCATGTGCCAAAGGTGGGCACCAAGTGGGTGTCGATTCCCAGAACACAGCAGATGAGGGGGAAACCCATCCACTTAAGTAAATGATGAGCGCTGCTCGGTTCCTTCCGTCTGGGCGAGCTGCTTGGCTGTCATGCGTTAAACGTCTTGCAAAGACACAAGACAGACAGGGTAAAATAAGGTCAAGAAAAATAGATATGGAGGGAATCTGATTCTGTGCTGAAAACCAATCATCCTTAAAAAAGACTAATAATATAATCCACCCAAATAATAATATTCATGTCTTGCTGATGCAGTGACACGAGTATGAGGAGCAAATGATAAGAGAGGCAACGTGGTGTTTTTTCTCCTCCACATGCACAACATGTACCATTCCTCATCTGCCCCGTCTATATCCGACTTCAGGAGCCTCTCAGAAGCAAAGGGGCCCTACGACGATGAGACAGGTGTTCTATGTAGTGATTTCCACGGGCTGACAGAGAAACACCGGGCGCCCACATCTTCACTCTTCAGGGACTCACGCTGCCCGGAAAGCAGGTTATTCAGGGGAATCACATGCGCACGGCGGCATGCAGGCAATGAGTGCAGCCGTGCACATAGACCACGCTACAGTCACGTGCACGCACATACGCATACATGCTTAACACCTCCACACACACCGACGCCCGTGGGCCGACACAGTGCGTCTCCCGTCGTGCCTGGCGCCGTGTCAGGGCTCAGAAACTTGCTTCTTGCTTTTTGTTTTTAGCTTTCAACACCAACACCATCTGACTGGAAATGTCCAGATTGTGGTTCAGACTATATCCATTATATTCTGGCAAAATGCTTCAAATAGGGAGAGCATTAACCAAAGTAAGGTTTAGGAAGCAAGGCAGGGCATTTACAATATAGTGGAAAGAAAATTATTCAGAAATTAACTATAAATAAAATGGTGTGAAGTAGTGCAAAGTGATTTGGATCGTGCAAGTGGCGAGCCTCCAGATCCGTGCCAAATCCGGGACAGTGTAACCTGATCTTTGGCCTGCCTTGCATTGCCTTGCCCTGGACCTCATTACTACCGAGTGCTGTTTTACCTAAATTTACGACTCAAAACACTCAATACGTTCGTTCCCTTTGAGTATAACCATGGTGCCCACTCTTGGATTGGCGCATCCTTATCCCCCTACTAGAACTTCTTACAAAACATTTATGCTTTTAACATTATTAACACGCCACAATGCTTCATTTGAGCACTAAATCCCATTTAACATTCTGACAATGTATGTCCTTTATCTTTTTCTTTTAAGAGTCTGCAGAGTTCCTAGATGGGCAAAGTACTTTTTAGTGAGGGCTGGGTCAGCGGAGAGCTCAGGGGAGGTGACACCAAGGGAGATACCAATTATAGCTCCCTCTCCCACAGCGGCAGAGCCCACTAAAACACATCCTGATTGCCATCCTGGTAGAAAAGACAGACGTCTCATTTCCACCCAGATCACTGAAGAACTCTCCTTGGAAAATAAGGAAATTAGAAATCTTGAGTGCTTAGGACCCCTCCCTGCAGATGTGACCCAATTTAGGGAGAGACATATCTATGTATGCTCCACACATATCAGAATGGGGAAATGACACAGAATCAATCATCTCTACATCTACTGGACCAGATCACATCAATGCATATGTTATGCTAGAACACTCCCTATGATTTGCTGACTGAGGGAATATGCATAGAGATGCACATGCCACGTGTCAGTGTGCCTGTACATAATTACATTTTGATGAAGTGCATGCACCAATCGAGGCAGATGAATGACACCGAGATCAGAAATACCTCCCTGCACATGGTCCTTCATCTGTTCAGAGTCTATCTTTGAGAAAGAAATGGCATCCATTGGTTCCACACACTTGACATTAGGCCTGATTACCTTGATCCCTTACTCTTCATCCTATATAATCTCACCCCTGATTTTCTCCTTTGGACTCGCCTCTCTTCCAGTTTCTAGCCAATCTGACCAGTTGTGTCCAGCCCTCCTCCCCTCCCCCTGTTCCCTGAGGGTGTTGTTGCTGCTGTACAGCGTTTGTCCTTACACTTACATGATAGTTCCCTTTAAACTGCAAAATACGCCCTCCACTCTCAAGGTCCCTGGAGGCTCCAATCAATCGACCCCTAGTCTAAACCAATGATAGTGCTAGCTGTAACAAGACACAGTCTACTTCATGATGAGGTTTAATGCGCGCACGCGCACACACACACACACACACACACACACACACACACACACACACACACACACACACACACACACACACACACACACACACATTAAAATGTCTCGAAGCTTTCTGATCTTTCCTGCTGTTTGAAGCTAGGTGGTTTAAAACGTGAACGTCTCATCCGCTGATCCGAGACTGAATCTCATTACTAAAGAAAACCCCATGGGGACTCCCCTCATATATATATTTGAAAGCAAACACACACATACACACGCCCCTTCATCTTCTGAACCAGACAGCCTGTAACAAAGTGGAGCACGGGGCTGTAAAGGAATGCCAGTCTTTAATGTGGGCACAGGCCTAAACAAACTTGTTCACCTCTGACCTTCAGAGGCTTTGCTGCCAAACACAAAAACAGAACCCAATACTGGCCGAGATGGACCACCAGTTATGGATCAAAAAGCCACAACAAAGCGTCCAACCTGACCTAGCCTGAGGGTAGGAGGAGGTGAAGGGCGACAGAGAGGAGAGATAACAGGAGAAGGAGCCTTGTGTTTGGCCAGGGAGGCGAATGGCAGGAGAACACAGAGACAGTGGGAAGAGCAGTGGGACGATCACAGCTTCCCCTTTGTGTCTGCATTTGGCCTCTCAGGACATTCCTCAACAAGGCCCAGGCAGGGGGACTGATGGCTTCAGCATCCTTGGCGTTTACTCGTTACATTATTTGTTGGTTAGCCCAGCTTCCTTTTCGGCCACTGAGTTCCATAATAAAGTACAACTGCAGTTGCGGACTTCTGCAGCCCTGGTCTTAAAACATTATTATATACAATCCTGAAGAGTCAAACAAATATATATGCTTTTATACCAATTCATACAGACACACTTGACCCCCCCACTGACAGCACCCCACTGCCCAGTCGTACTCAATCATCAATCAGTGGAGCTCCAGTCACCGGCCTTAACCACAACACAACAAACCAGGCTGCATAAAGAGAGGACGGCCCAGCAGACGATAAGTCAGACCACAAGCACTTAAAATTATTTTCATCCTAGTTTTTTTTTTTTCTTCTTCATCTGGGTAGAATGCATTATGCCCAGCCTCGCTGATTTAATCTTCAATACTGTCAAAGTGCGGCTAGGGGTGGACACAGAGTCAATGAAATCTGACCAAAGCCCCACACGACAGCAGAGTACCACAGATGATAAGCTACACAACCAGAAACCTGTGGAAAACAACGCAAGATCAATTTAACAAATGAAACACATGCGCGTCGGCAAACTTAAGTGCTAACCTGTGGGAGAAATCCTCCAAAGTGTCAATTGTGTGTCCTTCCAAAGAGCTCCCCTTCTCTCTCACTCTCTTCCTTGATATAAAAAAAAACTAAAAGACCCAGCAGTCCGTTTTTCTGTCAGCTGCTGTGGCTTAATGCAGGCGAGCCGGACGTCCACATGACAAGTGGCAGAGAGAAGGAGCCTGCTCCTCCAGTCAGGGAGAGAGATACTGCCGGGTTTCCTCAACTGTACAGCTCAGCTATCGGCTCCAAGCATGCTGCCGGCACACTGACAGTCCATTTGGGGAAGGAGCCTTACTCACTGCCTGCCTCCCTCCCCCTTTGAATTTTGCTGTCACTGCCATTAACATGGAGGCTCCACCCAGTGGTCATTCCCTTTTCTGCACACACACACACACACACACACACACACACACACACACACACACACACACACACACACACACACACACACACACACACACACACACACACACACACACACACACGATTAAATATGTTGAGTTGTAGTTTATCAAAACATATTGCTGTTTGACACCCAACACTGCAGCAGGGATGACACATTTTTGTAGGCCCCGGAAGTTAGGAAGCCAACAGGATTTTTCCACTGGATTCTGGGTTATCACAGAAACACAAGTTTATGAGATTATAAGCAAACTACATCACGGTCTCATGAGTATAAACACAAAGAGGCTGTGAAGGCAGACTAGTCGGAGTGATGACGTTTTGTAGTCTCATTTAGCCACAGTCCTCATTAAGTAAAAGCTTTAGATGTTATATCGCAGAGATGAGGGAACAGATGAGGGAACAGAAGATGCAAAGATGTTGACTCATTCCCAGGTTTTAGGACTCATTCCTGCCGCAGTCTTGTTAGGATTATAAGATTAACACCCTGCACGAAAGAAACATACACAAACAAAGTTTTTCAGAGGGTAATACGTATATCATGAGACCCAGAGCCAGCGGCCCAACAGAAAAAACATAAACAAGCTTCATGTCAAAAAGGGCTCACATTATCAAAAAATGGTTTAGTCAAAAATCGTGTGTGTGTGTGTGTGTGTGTGTGTGTGTGTGTGTGTGTGTGTGTGTGTGTGTGTGTGTGTGTGTGTGTATATATATATATATATATATATATATATATAGCAGTGAACTTGATGGTGAACACAGTCTGAGCATTTATTCTCCTTCATCTTGTCACCACATTGAGGAGACTATGAGCTGTTGGTATGAGTCAGCACTTTTGAGCCAGGTCTCCTCTCTCCTGACCAGTCATGCTATCATTATCACCTCCAAACCTCCAGCTTAACAATGGAGCGCGCCCTGAAGACAATCGTGTAATTTCCTGTTCAGACTACTGCATGAGCGATGCCAATGATGCATGTCAAAACAATGCAGCGTTCCTCCTCATCGGGGCCAGAGCGGCTTGTTTTTACAGCACGAGTGTGAACACACACACTTGCCCCGGGTGCGTCTGCATCACAGAGCAGATGTAAGAGCTTGCCTCATGTCCGTCTGTCTTCCTGAGTCAACCTGGAGCCCTCTGCTGTGCCATCTGCACTCTGCACCTCTGACTTGTGTCAATATGGGATTCATGATGTGTTCGCAGGTTTCTAGCCAGTTCTGATGTTGTCTGACATCTGACTGATGTATGAAATCTCAGAGTGAAGTACAAGTACATATGCTAGAAAGGAAATGTAAACATGAACATGGATGGAGCCCATATTCACCTCACCTGTGGCCTTTTGGCTCATAAAATGAAGCAGTGTGTTCTCATTACCCCTCGGTATAGGTTTAGGCCTCATCATGAGCTGTGTGCAGTACAACCACAGAGGTATTTCTCCTTCTCAAGCTGCTTAATGGAACAAATATTTGAGTCCTTAAGCACTAACCCGTATTATAAAAGAACATTCTAAAAATAAAATAAACCAAAACTATTTGCTTCTTCTTATCTCATCTTGTGACACTGTAGATGTATCTTTTTAACCACTGCACTACACAGTTAAAACCGTCCCTAATTTTGTAGTCTAGTCTGTCCCACAAAAACAACTTGGTAGTGCGTCATTAACCTCAGCCCGGTCAGGTGTACGCCACAGACTGAGTCATGGGATTCAAATGGCTGTTGCTCCCCTGAGAGAACGTCAACATCCCATAAACAGTTCCCAGCGAGTGTGCTAGCTGTGTTCAGGAATGATGGGACCAGAGAATGAGCTGGAGAGCGTATAGCGAGGCCTGTGACCCGTACACACAGCTTCATTGTAAAGAAAACATACAGACGGCTCCACAGCATAAACATCCTGCAGCTGCACGTAGACACACACAATCTGTCACTATGAACACAAAAGACCAGCTTACTTAAATAATCTCCATTCTGATTTATTGGAATTTATCAACGTTAATTGTTTTAATAGGCCAGTGTGGAGGCTTCTCAATGTTTTTCCTCAAAAGCGGAAGTGCTGGTTCTATCTACAATGCACGCCTTTGTCCTCCAATGTTGCTGGCCTTGATTCTTATCGGGGCTATCCTAATATCAACATCCTCTCTCGCCACTAAAATACACAGACACATCCAGAAAACACATGATGGGAAAAGCTGGAAGAGCCACCAGTCTTGATTTTCTCTTTATTTCTGTCTCTGTGTTGAGGGCAAAGAGACTGAGAAGTGAAGATATTTTAGCCCACACACAAACCGTGGGATGCCATTTCCTGTCAAGCATATTGCAAACTCTTGACTTCCTGTTTGCGAGCTGTTCTCATAGTTCAGAGGAGGAGTGAAAGCTGTGGCTAAACCCACCCATCCTGTGGGAAGTGAAATAAAATAGCCATTCTTCCATCTTCGTAACTTTAATCCTTTATCTCTACCACAACATGCTGGCACGCGTGTTCAACCGAAACCTGAACGGTGCACAAAATGTCTATACAACTCAGCGTCTATTGTTGACCTCTTTGACAAAGTTTCTATGGGGCCAAATATGTTTCAATGCATGCTTTGTTTCTTTCAAGGAGAGAAAAAATATCAACTATGCCAAGTAGTTTGTAAACAGCAACACGAGATGCGATAAACAACCCTAAAAACCTGCTTTTCCACATAAGGAGCAAAGTGTGTCAGTAATGGACGGATGTCTTCAGTTTACTACAAATAATGCAGAACAGACTATGCAAGCACAACCAGACCCCTTGACCTGTGCCAGAGGTTTGGTAGGCAAATCAGCACACGCACTCAAAATGCTTTCTATATGAAACTCCTACCAGGCGCCATTTTAAATTTCTGAGTTGTGTCCTGCATGAAGAAAATGACTCCAGGCGTGCCTATACCTGCTGCAAAGAATCCAGCAAGTCACTAAAATAAGTGCTGGAAAAATTTACTGCAGGCTAAAAACTGTGCAAGAAAAAAAAAAAAAAAAATGCAGCAAAATTGAATTATTATCAAAACGAAGCAGAATGACCATGCTCTCTGCTCTCTACTATCTACTGCGACCACTCACGCAAAGCTCAGGAAGAGTTGAGCTATTTGTGGCACACTGAGGATACGGCTTCTCACAGGCCTGCGTGACGACAGGCTTATGAGAGCAAATAAAGCCTTCATGCGAATACCTGTCAGCTGTGTTAAACGTAGTGATATTATGGGCTAGTCAGGTAGCACGGTGAGAGACAGCGGTAAGTTTATCAAAGTGATTCAATGTTAAGTCTATATAAAAATGTCAGAAAACAGTGACACGCACACACACAGTAACACTTTAAATTAAAAAGATATCAATTAGTACTGTTGTATTTGACATCTTGTAATATGATTATTTCACACATAAACAAGGAAAATACTGATTTTTTATTTCATTTAAAAGTTACTCTGGCAGGTTGCCAGTAAGCCATTGTTTTTCTGCCTACTTCATTGACTGGCATTACCGCCCTAAAACATTTCATCAATGCAGCCTATACAATGTGTTGCTGAGCTACCAAACCAGACTCACAACAACACCTCCCTGCGCACACAGTAAACACACAAACGCTTGCCCTATTGCATTACAGCCGTTAGTGTGCAGAACGATCACCAGCCTGAGAGGAAAGATGGGCTGCAAGCGATGCAGAGAGAAGACGAAAATATGATTATGGGGAGAGGATGACGATTATCAAACCACTGGGGCCTTAACGCCAGGCAGGGCACCTCGTTCTGGAGGGCCCATTAGGGCTCTCAGCGGCCCTCATTAGGGAACCATCAGTGACGACTACTTAAACTTCCCAGACCTAAGTGGCAGAGATAAATGGACTAGAAGAGAATCGACTCTCATCCCCGTCGACACAATGCAGCTGTGTGCCGGACGGCATTCATTCGCAGAGCCACTGAGGCTGAAGAGTGTGCAAGATCTCACTCTCATCAGCAGAACAAAAGAGCAGCACCATATAACAGGATCAGTCAGTCAGATGTTCACTGTTCTCTAACAGGATTAATAGTGACGCAGGCTGGGGGTTGTTAATTAATGCTGGCAGGCTGACCAAGCCAAAGAGATGAAAGCGCCCGCAACAACGGATTTATGTCTTGACTTCAAAGGCTGCACACTCATTTATATTTATGTGTAGCAAAACACTCTGTGGTAACAATAAAAAAATAAAAAAAGTGACCGCAAGTAAAGGAATTACAACCATCCTTGTCTCCAATTAAAACAATCGCACAGCGTCTATGGGGGATAATAGGCTGATTTAAAACTCATAAGATATTCAGAAGGGAGGAAGAAACACAACTTCACATGAATGACAGGGTGCTGCCACGCTGACGTTGGAGGAAGGACGTCTGCTCTCACACCTGTTGCTGCTGATGGCTCAGCAGCCACTGAGGCAAAAGCTGGTCAATTGTGTTTAGCATCAGAGGCCAAGCAATGACAAGTGTTGCTCAAGTGTGTACACATGTGGTTCAGACATGACACCCACAGTGATCACCTTAAAATGCACTTTGAGATTTATTTTCTAGCAGACTGACATATATTGAACTGGAGCAACTATGTAATAACAAGTCAACAAAAACAACAACTCAAAAGTGAGTTTTGTGGGTTAATCTGTTTTTGTTTAATCTACTATTGCAGACTGACACTATATAATGTACTTAATGTTGTGGGCTACTTCATGTGTGTTTTGCAGTGTAATGTATTTTTTAGAATACCACAGGGGCTGATACAATATGCACAAAGTTGACTCAGTTAAATGCTACAAATGGCAGAGTAAACACTGTAAACAAGGCCACAGCACTCACTCCTCACTCCTGAGATTTACCTCCACACATTCACCCTGAACACTTCTCATTAAAGTAGAAGACAAGTAAACGACATTCACACGAAGGAAACACGTAGTTTCTTGACTGTTTCACTCACCGACACCGTCTTCCGATTTTAACACCATGCTGTCTCCGTCTGGTAGCTCCGAGTTAAAAAAAATATATATACAAAAGTTTCAATTAATTTCGGAGCGTCAAAACTTTGACCGGACACGAGTATCGACGAATATATTGACCCCTTTTTTTCTGGAAGTTGTTTAAGCCGAGTTAACGAACACTATCGGGACTGGTTTCGGCGACTCTGTCGACAGCTCGAGGGAGCGGTTAGAAGAGACGGAGGACTTTAACCAGCCAATCCTTTCTGCGCGCGATCCTCCGTCAAGACGAGCTGAATAAAATCAATGAGCTTCCGGTGAAGCCCTTTCACAATAAAACCCTCATGCACGAATCGTAAAATGTAAACGCTTTACCAGGCAGATATACGGATTTCTCTTGGTCGTATTGAAGAAGACTGGAAATTATGGATGCGCTCATCAAATTTGAATCCTTTTTTTGTTTTGTTATGCACATTTTGTTTTGCACATTTCTGGGCTAATCAGAAGATATTGTGTACTTTGCATCAATACTTAAATTGTACTTGCACCTCCAGAATGCTTTTTTTGTGTGAGGAAAATGGCACCTGCACAGTTAGTTGAATAAGGGACTGTGTTAAAGAGTCGCGTTGCGGTGCGTGTTATGCTCACCCTGTGTGTATTAAAAATACTAAAATAAGGATTCAAATAAAAAACTCAAATTGCCAAGAATTCATCTTTCATTGTGTTACATTCACACTCAAATTAAAGTAAACACATTTGCCTCCTCGGGAAAATGGAGATATAATACAAGTCCTCTGGGTTACAACAAGTAGAGTTAAGGTAATGTTTGCCTGAATATGATCATGACGTTAAGCTCTTATTTATTAAGGAAGGGCTGCTCCCATTCCGGTAACAGTCTCCTAAACTATTGCTCATAAAGAAGGTGCAGCAAATGAGCCAGATGACGCGCGTCTGCACCCTTTGGTCTCTCGCTCTCTCTCGCTCTCTCACACAGAGTTGGGACAGGGTTGTGTGGGGGCAGGGAGAGGTTGTGATTGACACACACAGGCACCGCAGTTCACTGCTGCTGATCTTGCGCTTGTTGCTGCGTTTGATTCACCACATCCGCTGAGAGCAGACTCAGAAATACCAACTATTCTCGAGAAAATAGCAACAACACCTCGCTGTGGCGAAGACATAACAAACTCTTCCAAACACACCAAATACAATCACAGTATTTTCCAGATAAATCTGACATCAATACAAAAACACTTTTTCTGGACAAAATACATGTCCATATATTTGCTGTATGTGTCATTATATATATATATATATATATATATATATATATATATATATATATATATATATATATATATATATATATATATATATATATATATATATATATATATATATGTGTGTGTGTGTGTGTGTGTGTGCGTGTGCCATTAATGGTGAAACTGGTCATCCCGGTGTGACTGAACATGTTCTAATGTGATTTAACTTGCCAGGTCCCAGCTTCTGCTCAGAAATAAAAGCCGCATCTTCTTTTGGATGCATTACTCTCGTTGTTTCACCCTGGCCCACCAACACAGTATATTCACATGTTATGCTGCCCGTGAACAAAAGGTGCATCTGATGGCCGTTCTAGGGAGACATTTATTGACTGCATATTTGAGGGAAAACTGTAAGAGCACACATGCAGCAGAGCAGCTCAGCTGTCCACCCCCTTGTTAAAAGTGAACAAATCAGCCTGCTGTTTGTATAACACCTGCTCGACTGTGCTGCTGTCAGATAGGAAAGGGCCGAGCCTGTCCCTGCCTGTTGATGAACACTGGAGTGCCAGGAGGAATGCTGCACTCTCAGCCAAATAAAGAGGCCAGGGGATAACACCGCCTCTCTGTTTTTCTTTTCATCTCTCCACTGATGCACTAGAAGAAAGAAATGTGTCTGGATGTCGGGCTACATTTGAATTATGTTGAGAAACCAACACAGGAATACAAAAAACAAATACTGTGACCCCTTTTCTGAAGACCATATTGGCGAATGGCAAACACAGGACACCTAAAAAGTATGAAAGCACAAACGCAGCCTTGAAAGGCCCGAGTCTGCATGGCCACTTCATCTGAGGGGCTTCAAGCTGTGGCTCATGAATGCCTCAGTTGTGCTGCCCAAACTCCACAACTGACAATGCAGTCTGTGTGAAGTGAACCCCGTTCACACAAAGTTTCAATTCATTGTTAACAGTTCATCCATTCCCCCCGATCACTGCTATAAATCTTCACTAAAGAACCCAGAACAAGTGAAACCAGAGAGCCGTTTGACCTTTAAATGAAAGATCATCGGTTGATATCAACACATTGTTGTCTGTAGCTTCCTGGTCCAAACAAAGAAATGTAGAACTGATGTCAATGGAGAGTTCAAGTCGAAGCTGTATCTTACTCGACTATGACACGTAATGAGGGTTTTGTTCTTGCTTAAATGATGCAGCTGATTATTAGAATGAATGAGATGTAGAAATTCCTCAAAAGGACAATGTGTTCTCCTGTATTCATCTCTGTTGTTTATGAGGGTTTAGTTCACATTTTTACGGCTGCCTCAGTTTGAAAATAACAGAAACACCCGAGTTATTAAGTTAAGGTTACAAATTAAAATAACACCTCAAAGATTACAAAATATGCAGTCAACACCTTTCTGACGGTTTGAACATCCAATGTTGAACTGGATTTGATAATACTGGCAGATGATACTATTAGTTTGCCCTATTGTTCCTTCAGGATAGAATAGGATATATACTTTATTCAAGGGGGAATTTGGTTGTGGCAGCAGCAAGCAGAGTTACATAGAAGACATTTGCAAAAAAAAATGCAAAGTATATGAAGTGTGTAAATATAGTATATACAGTGAAAGTGGTGCTAGGGTTATTGATGTTGATGATTCAATTGACGGAGGATCTAGCCAGGGGTGATTTAAATTATTTCAGGCCATGGATCACAGGTGCATTATGAGACAGTGGGCCCACAGGCATGCTAAAGGCCCACTTCTCCTCAATAGATACGATACTTAATAATTGTGTAGACTCTTATTGTTGTTGTTTTGTGCTTCTTTGTGGTTTTAGGCACCTCTCTATGTCTATGGTTTATAACACAGGATTTCTATTAAAAATGTGTCCAACTTTAGGGTTAATTTCTCAAGGCAGAGAAGACATCATGATACAGATAAGGTGATCTTGATGTGTAAAATTTGTGTAATGATCCTGTAATGGGAATCTTGACTTTAGGATTTGTGACGGGATCTATGTGTTTAAATAGCCTGAAATAGATGAAAAAAAAAGAAGAAAAGAAGTCTTTAACCATCCTATCAGAAGGGATGCCAAGACTGACCCCTGCTGATCATCTGCTGTAATTACAACTCAAACTGCAGAAAAAACAAAAAGGCACAAGGGCATTCCATGAATTAAATCTAGACACACGTCGCAAAAAGTATGCCTAAATGATAGTGATTTTGTTTCTCACTATTGTCATATTTCTTGTTTTGCTTCTATTGTTTGTCTTTACCACAACATTTGTTTTATTATCATAAATCCTCCTTAACAACCAGACAATATTACATAATTACCTACACGAATGCCTCATATCGTAACATATAGGCAAGTTAATTCCCAGTAAGCAACTTATTGAGAAACAGGAGGTTAGGTTGCGTACACCTGCTCGACACACGATAACAGCCGGTCTGAACAATGTGTCTGTTAAGATTACGACATGCGGGGCAGACATTCTGTGGCTGGAGTTGTTTCGCTACATGCATAATGACTCATTGCACAAGGGGATTCTGAAAACACTTCTTTCTCTTCAGGTGCAGTCGGAGGTAATGAGACCTTTGGATCAATCCATCCTATAATTTTCCAAGTGGGAAGAGTGTGCAGAACTGATCGAATAATTACTGACATGAGTCATAATACAGGAATATAGCTCGCTCTCGTGTCACTTTTCTTATGTGGCTGCGAGAGTAAAACACAGTGTGTCTCACCTTGCAATTATTACAAACATAGAGCTCTATTGTAATATACAACATGCTCTCCACGTATCCTCGACAGCAAGACAATTTACTTTCTAATCTTTTTTTGTAGCAGCCTGCAGCAGAACTCACCTAGACACTTACACAATATACATAGAGAAATATGCTGTCAGAAGATGTGACTACACAAATCAGTTTTAGGTGGAGCGTATGAAATGTAGAGAGCTCCTGCTGAAGTAGGACGGCCTGTCCAGAAGTCACTCTTCCTCAGGCTGGACTGGCAGCATTCTGCACTGCATACATTTCTGTAGTTGACATCACCCCAACAGGTCTTTGTAAACTAGGCTGACAAAGCATTGTTCATGTGTAATTCATAATGCATTAGCCTGACGAACAAGCAGTCGGAGGGAATGCCAAAATAAAACCCCTTCTTTTCAGATGGAGAGTGTCCCCGAGGCATGAGCGCTTGACGAGTTGGATGCCAGCGACTCTACACATTTACAGTACATGAATAGGGTTACAGTATGTCATAAATACCCGAGATAGTACCGAAACACAATCAAAAACATTGTTTTCTATCGTTCGCCAGTGAACTTGCTACCACGCCTGTTCATTTCATGGCATTTCATCAAGATAAAAACCAAGAACTCAGAGAAGGACAAATCCTGCCACGCAACAATGAGGATCTTATTTGGCTCACAGAGCAGTGTGGATTTCATCTGCCTCTGTCTTGATTCCCACACACGCCTCTTTGAAGCTGCTAGCTGGCACAGACTGTCTCGTTACGCATCCAAAACACGGCAAACTGTATATTGCCAGTGGAATGCAACTCACATGAATTCTAATAAATCAACATTATTATGATGAATGTACACAGGAGCTTACTGATCAACTAGGCCTTATTATCAGTGTGGATTACTTTATTAATGTTCAAAGTTAGAGGTTTAAATGACATAATCCAGTAGCTCCCAAATTTGGGTTTGCAAATATATTTATTTTCTCTAATATTATATTTTTAATTTTAAACACTGGATACATTCTTACATCTTTGCGAGTATACTATATACATACATACATACAAAAGTCTATATAATATATAACATTTATAATAGTAAATATAAATATCATGTAGTAATTTATTTGTATTATGCTTATATCATATGCTATCATAACAATCTTATATCATAACCAAGGGATAATATCAGACACACAGGTGGTCCTTTGTAAAACTATTCTGTGCAAATAGGGTGTTACCCTTTTCTGTGGAATCTCATGGTTTTCTGATCACTACCATTGCTGCCCAGTTCTGTTTTCACAGTTTCACTAATACTGACAGTAAAAATCTCAAAAGCAATTCACTGTCTTCAGCCTGTATTTGAAGTGTGCAAAATCAGTCACAGACAAAGAAATGCTACGCAGTGATGCCAATTAGGCCCTGGAAAGGTCAAAATCTCTGTTCAATCTCTACAACTGATATACAACTGGAAATAACACAACTCTAAATACAAATATTTGGGATTTTGGAGAGGTATTGCTGAGCAAAACGTACCTGCCGCAGATATAGAGGGTATGAAAGTCAATGTCATGTTTTACGGTTTTTGTAATGAAACAAGTTATCAATTCAAAATCATGTTCACCAGCAATATTCATAAAATCAAGACAATAAATTGACCATCAAGCTCACAAAAAGGCCCAGGAGCAAAACTGTACCAAACCATATATTAGGTGTTACGGGTCACTAGCCAAACAGCTTGGGAACCACTCCATAATCATGTTAACATCAACACTCACTGCCACTACTGCATCACACCCTCTTTTACAACAAGCTGATTTGGCAAATATTCTGGACTCTCTGCGGCCGACGGGCTTGTTTGTGCTCCCAAAAGAGATCACTTTGTCCTCGGCGGCCCGTGGAGTCCACATGGAGTCATTTCTATGACAGTGAATCCAGACGTAGCCCTGTGAGCACACCTGCCCCACAGCGCACAAGGCCCTCATGGGCGCTCCGATATTAATCGGCTAAATTACAGATACATTTGTCCACTATCAATCCCCAACTGTGCCCTGTGAAGATTAATTGGGCCTGTTGAGTCACACTCACGGTGACTGTGAAAGTAAGACTCACAGAAACATTTAGAGTCTGGTGGAGCGCTGACATAACGCTGGACTTGTGCTTGATTCATTTAAATGCAAAAGGAGAGCGGCTGAGAGGGCTGAAACAATCATTATGCGTCCCCTGAGGAGCGTCAAGACCTTAGGAAATAAAATGTACACGAGGTCAGGCAGCCGGCGGTGAGGCAGCTCAGTGAGTTTCTCAACTTCTCACTCGTGTTTGCACTTATCTATATTTTAGGAGTGATCTAATAATGCTGCCGATACAATGTGAACTAGCTGGACAACCGTTCTATGAGTCACACATGAATCACTTGCATGATTCACGATTAAAAACAGAAACACCAACACTAACAGAACACTGCCCAACTCTTCCCACCAGAAGGGGTCCAAAATGCAATGGCTGCCGTCACGACATGAGCATTATTTCTTATTATTACAGTCTCAGCAAAAAACTGGCACTTGCAGGCGGATGACAGCTGGAATTAAACCTTTGGGAATATACTGCTTTCAGACAGGAGGCTGGAAATTCAAAATGACAAACGAGTGTCATTTCTAACTAGAACTCTTCCCTCAGCTCTTCCCAATATGTCAAAGTTTTTCTGATTAGCTCGACAAATATCAGTGAAACCCTGCTGTCTCCACATTCTTGATAGCAGAACAATCCAGATTACCTCCTCCCCCCACACACTTGAATGTCCTAAACCAAAAAAGTTGCCTCTTTTCACACTCGTCTGTGGTGCTGATTCATGAGTTTTGAAATCACTGAGACAGCACCGTTTCCCCTTGCTACGCACCCAGTCAGCTGATTCACCACAACCCAACAAAGCTGCTTTAGTCCTGTCAACACGGCCCGCCAACAACACGGTCTCCAACACTCCCAGTGGTAACCAGTGCACCACCCTGCAGTGGAGTGTAATGCAGTTGCAAGACTTAACCACCAGCCCTAAACAAACAGACGACACACACGCACACGCACACACACACACACACACACACACACACACACACACAAGCTCCATCACAATCCAGATCCAGCTATTACTACAGTGTGAAATGATACATTTAAGAACAGATGGTGAGGATAAGGAGGCTGAGGTCCAAAGGAGGCCAAGATCTTAGCCAGCTCCACTTCTGTAATTAGACTGGGAAGGACTGAGAGTTGTGTATCCCGGTTTAAGAGGTGATCTCCAGTAAACACAACACTGCCGTCCGCGTTACCAACAGGACCCAGCAACTAGGAACAGGGACAAGACGAGACATCTTCATGGACCGCTGTGAGCGGGATACTGTCGCTCTGTGTGGTCACCTGAGGTTTCAGTGCTGCGATACAATATGTGGGTCTGCTACATGTGTGAATAAGTCACCATTGGCGGTGGAAAGTGTGTGAGACCTGCTGGAGATTAGATCTGCTCAATCAGTAATGTCAGTAATGACATTAGAGAGCCTCCTCTTTAACAAGAAGCTAACTGTATTTCCGTCCAACTGTTTTCATCTCTAGTGGTATAGGAGCATGCACGCACCATCAATCAACAGGTTTTTTTTTTGACAGTGTGGGAAGTCTTTCACATCTAAATGGTAATGACTTTCTTCATATGATCCATTTTAGCCAGAGAGTTCAATGTAATGCTACAACACATGCCAACAAGCAACCAGAAAACTTCTTCAAAATCATGTGCTTTACCTGGAGGTGGCTGGAGCGGCTTCACAGCTGGACATAAGAACGTCTGAAGGCTGGACACGCACAGTTCACTCACCGACCCCATATCTCCAGCGTGTAGTATGTGTCCGTGTGTGAGGATTTGTCTCAGTTAGTGTGAACGCTCCCTCCTGACGACTCAGGTCGACATAGAAAGAAAAAGGGAAGTATAGCGGAGGCCCGGGCTCCCCGCTGTGGCTGCTGAGAGTCACTCCGAGCTCCCAGCTATTCAGTCCATGCAGATCCTCAAGCTGTAAGGTCCTGTCCTGTCACTCTGCTTGACATAACCGCCCCAGCTGGTCGAATCCTCCACTTCACGTCTGATCTCTCAGACTCACCTACTTTCTCTTCCCCCTCGAATAGAATGTGCAACTTGCCAGGATGCTGAAATGACTTCTGCTTTCACCCAGTTCCCCTTTTGTGCTGGTGTCTCAGCCACCCTCTATCCTCCTCTGCTCTCTCTGCTCTCTCCCTCCCTCTCTATCTCTCTTTCTCTCTCTCCCACTCCCTTGCTACTTTCCATACTAATACAAGCAGATATTCTTAGACATAACACAATGCACACACACAGATGGAACAGTCCGGTTATATTCTAAAGTGTAAATTACTGCAATGTACCTTCAAGGCAGATATCTGTTTTAACTCCTTTTTTTTGTTTGTTGCTGCAACCAAGTTTGCATGATCAAATGTAGAAACAAAGAGGAAATCAATTAAAGAAGCAATCGAGGAGAAAGTTTCCGTGGGCATCACAGTGATGGTGAGTTTCAGCAGCACTTTGCTCTGTTTGTGCGTTGCAGTGTTTGAGTTCCATCTCTACCCCTCTTTTTAGCTTCTAGTCACTCATCATTTTGGCTTCAAAAGCATTGTACATGAAATCAAGATTGCATGGTTGCTTGGCAACGGGGTAGAAGAAATTATTTGCTCCTGGGCAATAAACACTGTGAGCCATTTGTTTTGATTAGATTATATCTTCATACCTATTGACACGACACAGTCACATGTTTGGGGTATTGGAGTCACACACAGAAACAGAAACACACACAGACATGCACACACACACACACACACACACACACACACACACACACACACACACACACACACACACACACACACACACACACACAATATAAATGTTTACCTCCACTCTTGAACCACTGCTACTCTGAATTAGTCTGTCAATCACACAAGCGTCTCTCGCTCTTTAACACCATCCTTTCTCATTGTGTCCTTCATTCATTATGTTTCCAGTCCGCTCTCGGTAGATCTGACGCGTACTGCATTTCTACGGTCTGCATGGTTATGACATCACCGCTGATCTAACAATCATTGCCCAGTTCATTGGCAGAGGGCCGAGTACCTCAGAGTGACCCCTGCATGAACTCTAAAGTCAGTCCTGAGCATTTGATTATGCTGCAGCTGCACCCGGAGGAGCAGCAGCCCGGCACACGGTGAAGTCAGCACAAATGTTTGCTTTTTTTAGTATGCATATTTCTCCCATTTCACTCGGCTCCATCTTAACTCTATGAATATAAGTGTGTGATGTCAGTACCTGCAGAGAATAAATAAGTAAACAGGTGGGCAGACAGACAGACTGATTGTGAGTAGGTGTGTCGAGTGCTCTTGTGAGCCAAGACCTGGTCCTCCCTGCTGTCAAGGTCAAAAATATACATCAGTTAATTTCTGTAAAATGGAGTAACGTCAGTGTATTACTTTGAACTGTGTTGTGGCCACACATACAAACTGTAAGGACTCTAATTAAAGAAAGGCAAACTACCCAAAGCAATAACAGTCCATTTCAATTAATTATGCTTGATATTGCCCCACAAGGTCTTGCGGGTTAGTGCAACACACAGTTCACAACCAAATGCAGTGGCTGACAGCCTTTCACTGTGAACAGTCAACAGTCTGCAGGCAAGCTGTTTGGGGAACCAGGTCGCTGTCTGTCCACTAATAGAGCATGAATCCTGTATAGAGTTGCTACGCTCTGTAGCTGATCCTGCGACCCACAAGAACAGGTTACTCGTGCTGTTATGCCACCAGGTGGTCAGAGCACGGAGCAACACGTTTACGCTTCAGTCACTCGTCAACTTTATCATACAGCAGATTTAATTCCTCTGTGAAATCAATGCATGTATAGGTTGAGCAACTCATGTTCAAGGATTGTAAGCAGAGAACATTCAGCTGCTTCGGCAGACAGTCTACTTGGGGTTTCTGGGGGAAATCGCTCATATGTTTGTCTTCAAGCAGTCAGGGAGGAAGACAAGTCTCTGTGTGATGAAAGAGTTTCCACACTTGGGTATAAAAGCCACAGAGAGCTAGCTGATCTGTGTTGGTGAAACTCCAACATAGCAGCAAAGTGTAAGCATCTCCTCCAGTGACTAACTGGCTGGGTGGGAGCAGGACAAGCACCTATGCTGGTGCAACCTATCTGAATACTCTCCAGAACAAAGCTTTAGAGGCTAAATATGGATTGAATGCTCGAAGTAACATCATCCGATAGCCCATTATTCTCTTCAGCTGTCTCAGGGCTGTAATAGCCTCCCTCTGTGTGCTTCTCTTGATCTACAACTCTTTGTGATTGATGAACATTTAATGATGGAAAACAAAGGATGCATGAGCTTTTTTCCATGACAATGCTTATTTTTAGACTGATATATCTTACATGGAGAAGAAAAAAGACTGCAAGAAAAACTGCAGCTCAAGTGCAGATTTGAATTGACTTCGAGGTGACAGATTTCAACTTCTCTTATTTCAATCTTTTGATTTTCACGTCACTTTTTTTTTTTTTACACAGCAATATGATATGTCTGCATAAATCCACTGAGATTTCACTGCTGCTGCTTTGACAGTTTTTCACAGTGTGCTTTGAACGAGAGAGGAGCTTAGCGCTGGAGTAAACCTGTCCCATCCCAGGGATAGAGAGTGACAGCGTACAGTAGGAGGAAAAAAGAAATCGACATATTACAGGCCAGCAACTATATTACAAACTGAGAGGAGATGACACCCACAACCACACGTACCTACCTGACACTAGTTTACTGCGCCTATGAACCGGCACACGTTTCCTTTGTGTGCACAAACTTCATAATCCGAAGAGAGACTGAGCTGCATTGACAGGTGCAGGCAGATGGCAAAATAGCACGAAAAGAAAAGATAAAACAAAGTCATTTTTGACAACGTGCAGCTCAAAGCCTTTGAAGTGAGTCTTGAAACAGAGCAGCACCAAATGAATCCTAAGACAGCTGGTTTAGGGCTGCAGCACCTACAACATCACAGGAAGAGTGCAAAAACACAGTATGGCAATCCTGTCATACATTTTAGACGCTATATACACGACACTGCAAGGCCGTAAAATACACAGATTATACTCAAACACTATACATGCTTAAGTTTACATTATTAAAAAGATGGAGGAAACAGAGCTGTGTCGAAATAAAATATTTTAAAAAGTCTGTTTGAGTCGAGTCTTGACAGCCGATGGATTATTTCTATCCTCTCTCCTTTGCGGACCTCATTTATGCCGAACAGTCACGGTGCTCAGGGACAGAAGAGATGATATGATTTATACTTACACATTCAGATCCACAAGCCGCTGATTTGACTAAGGAGGTGTCAGGGACAGTGAGAGTGGTATTTGAATGCACTTGAAGCTTCCGCATGTGCCCTCTCTTTTGCCTCACTTTAGCAGATGATTACATAATCGTGGACTGAAAGATATCCATGGGAGCCAGAGCAAACATGCTGCATGTCAGTAATCACTACTGAACGCTGTCTGATGTATTATGAACAAACACAATCAAAAGAAAAGCACTATGGATTGGTAAGCAAAGCATTAGTACAAAATGCATCCTTTATTTAGATTAGATTTTAACTTTGTATTTTTTTAAATCTCTTGTATGTGACTCACAGAAAGCGATCACCAATCCTCCCTTCTTTTTCAGGAAGAGCATCAGTTTTGCAATGAGGCCATTGCTGGTGGTTCTATTTTGAGATGCATTAAGCTCACAGAAAAACTAAACAGCTAAATAATTGAGATGAAGCCTCTATCATCACCTAAACTGAGCCATCCACCAGCTCATCGTGGCCTGAGATCATCAGGGGAGTGGTCACCCTGTGCATGATGTCACGACTTTGAACTTCCTGTAAAGGCTTTTTGGCTTTATGTTAGGTTTTACAGGAAGGCATTTTGTGAAATTGTGGCATTGAAAGAGCCAATATGTGCCAGACGGCAGTATGGTATAAATACATCAGTTTTGTATCTTAATTAGCATGACAGGAACTTTTCCATCTTAATTAAACTGTGTAGACATGGGGATGTCTACAGTGTCCTTCATGCTGTCAAAACTGCAGTGGGATGCTTAATAATTCATCACACATCATGTATTATCATTTTATATCAGTTTTCAAAACGTCTTATAAAATCCAACAAAGTCCTTTCCTGTGAATACTTCAAGTTAACCAACATGAGTAGTGAGCCCCTTTACGACATAATGCCATCAGAACATGTGCTGAGCACAGTCAGCCATGCTGTAATTATGATGCAACTGGTGCCATATAAATACATTTTCAAATGCATTGTATTCTGTCTGTATAATATTGCTATTGTGGATTATTTACTGTTTTACTGTTTATTTATATTACCTTTGTTATTTTATTTGACTATGTGTCTTGTACATTTGACCTGCCTGCTACTGTAATCCTGCAATCTCCCCACTGCGGGACTAATAAAGGAATATCTTATTTTATTCTAACAATCCCACCAGACAGTCAGACTGGCAGCAGTATGAACATCTAGCAGAGCACGAACACTGTAGACACTTGCTAAACACACACACACACACACACACACACACACACACACACACACACACACACACACACACACACACACGCACACACACAGTTAGCCTACTGTCTGCGTAAGAGAGGTTTGGAGACGTACCGTGATTCTCCCCCTCCATCCTTGTGGTCCTGATGCTGCTGTAGGCGTCGCAGCCCGGGGAGGTTTCTCTTTCGCTTCCGAAACAACAATCCTCCCCGGTTCCGTTCCGTTCCGTTCCCTTCCTCTCTTCTTCTTCTTCTTCGCTCAACTTCCACGTCTCAACTTGATCGCAGGCTCTCCGGATACTCGAGCTCACTCCAGGAGGTGGTACTTTTCAGCGTGTTGCAGTGTCGCTTGTCCTCAGCTGCCTTTTTTAAAAAAAAAATTGTCGATGTTTGTTGGCTGGCTGCTGATATGCATCCGGAGGAGCCGGTGCACATGTTAGCCCCGCCCACCCCAGATGCGATGTCACTCTCCAACTTCCTCGAAACAACTTGGAGACGAACACTTCACATGTTATGCTGTTCATTAGTATTTGAATTAATTATACTGGATTTGTATGTGCTAATATATTTGAATATGTTTTTATAATATCCTAAAACTTTGCAGAACACTGAAATGTGTATGCATACATACTACACTAATACAAATATATATATATATATATATATATATATATATATATATATATATATATATATATATATATATATATATAATGAGGTGGGGAAAACCCGTGTTACAGTTTTATGCAGAGCATTTTTGTTTTAACAAATAAAAAAAGTCCTTTTTACCCTCAAAGTCTCCTTTAATTAATAATATTTTTTTTAAAGTTCAGAAAAAATGCTGCTGCTCTTTGGAGAGATGCAGAAACCTTTCTTGTCTGGCCACTTGGGGGAAGCAAAAGCAAGCTGTGAACACAACATTGCACCACCTTTGCAGTCGATGTTGCCAACTTCTCAGCAAACAAGTTTAGCAGCTATGGAGCAACATTACCGTTTATTTAGAGTCGAGTTTCTGGCCACTGGCGAATTAAAGTCCAATAACCACTCCATTAACTCCACTTATGGTCTCCACCCACAGATGAGGGAAATATCTGGCGCTTAAGCTGCTAAATGCTCCACTATGTTCACCAGCAAAGCACCAACTGTGTCAGTCTGCTGCTGAGCGGATGGTATACAAATGATGATTTGTATAATATGTTATTATACTATTTTTGCATAATATCCTAAAACTATGCTCTGTAAAGCAGAGGGGCGCTGTAGATCCTGCTAATAATTCTCTGTAGGTTCATCACTGCAAGCGACCCCTATCACTTATAATTATAAGAAAAATATTGATTGCAGCTGCTTTAATGTTTCTGCATCTCTTGGCCTCTGGCTAAGCAGTGATGTCACAGTAGGGGTTTGACCTCAGCTTTCAAATTCATCACCGAATGTGGCGTAACCTATATAGACAGCAGTGCAGCAAGTTTATTTAACCTTTTTGTTAATCAGTTTTGGTTTGTGAATGTGACGCAAGCCTGTTTCGGCTCATTGTCTCAACAATACATGTGTATGATGTACCCCCCTCCCTATAAATCACAGTAACAACGAAAAAATGTGGTTTAGCTGATCATTGGTTGTCGATGCCCATACCTCATTTTCTACAGTGCTAAAAGCTATCATAACGACACAACATCAAATTACAAGAAAAACAGCAGTAGAAGACAGAATAATACACAATCAGCTCACAAAAGTCACAACTTTATTGCACCTTTATAGTTAACTGTAGAGTGGCAACAGCCACTTTCATTATGAAAGATCTCTTCCCTGGTCAGAAAAGGTGGTGCAAAATTTAGAGCCATCAATGCAAACATGTGAACCGTCCATTCACATTGATAAATGTTCCTCTGTGTCAGTTTGAGAGTCGCACTCTGTCGGATTTCAAATTACAAACACGTTCTATGGAAATTAGACTGTCCTCGTCTCTCTTGTACTGTACACACTACAGTGACATATAGGGAAGCTCTTGCATGAAGACAGAACACTCTCTTACAAACAAATGCTCTAACACATGTGCATATTAATTCTCAAGTTAACATCCACCAACCGATCAGAGTATTAGTAGCACAATAAAGATCTCATTGAAGGTCTTTTCCTCTTTAAATTATATATTTATAACATTAAATCCTTTTTTTTTTTTTTTAATAGCCAATTCAAGGCAACATCTCTAGAATGAAAAGAAATGCATGGGCAAATCTTTACAGCGTTGGAGGGAAACGGGTAGCACAAGATGGACTGTACAGGCTTCTACGCTGGCAAAGCATTTTGTCATAACATTAGTTTCTCTACACATCTGCGCCCCGGATCGGTGCAAGATGTCCACACCTGAAATACTTTTGTATAAAAAGGTTTCTACAGGATGTACAGGATGCAAAATGTTGGTCCCGGGAGAGGGACGACTGATATGAAACAGGGGAGTCTGCTCGTTGATGAAGATGGGATACAGGATGTCTGGGTTCCTGAGTCTCCGCCCAGTTTCTAGGTGACCAGCATGAGCATCAGAAAATTGCATAGAGATATAAGATACAAGGGGGAAATAAATCATTGGCGTGTGGCAGTCCCATCCGAACACAGTGCCTCAAGTATAAAATGTAACCCCTCTACTGTATTTCAGTACATTGGTGAAGAACAGAACAGTTTGTGAACGGTCAAATCTCCACACAGAGCTTTTGAACGCTGAACCGATGAGCTACATAATTAAATAGCTGCACAGTAGAAAACAACCGCTCCCGTCCGAGTTTCTTCCATCAACCCCGACTTTGACTCCGCAATGCACATCGCACTACGAGTTGTCAGAAAACAATAGCGTCCAGGTACACGGAGAGAAACTTGTAGCGTCCAACTTGTTCATCAATGTCAACACTTGAACCAACGATACAATTCGGCAGAGCATTCTTTTGTGGTCTAAAATGTATCCACATGAAATCTGAAATGAACTGAAGTTGTTAAGAAGCAAAAAGGGTCATAACCTAAAGAGAACAAAAATGAAAACAAAATGTGCCTCAGTAATTTTTTACCAATTTAGACATGCATCTTGAGAAAGAAAAGTGGCAATTTCAAAGCTTGATTTTACCAACATGAATGTAAAATGTGGTCCTTAAAAACAAGCCACGTGGCACAGACACTGCAGCAAAATAAAAATATAGCAGATAACGGTATAAAATAGGAAGATCAGTAATCTAAAATAACATGTTCTAATGATTAAATAATTTTAGATCTTTGCAATTTAGTGTAGAATAATTTCAGGATACGGTTAAAACGTTTTTTAAATGTCAAATTAACTGAGCCCTTATGTCTGCAAAAGTATGCTCTGAGATTGTGTACAGTTTCCAATACAAAACAGCCAAAGTATTGGATGTACTTTCTCATTCATCCCACTTATCTCATAAGGTACACTGTATATAATTTCATAGCTCAAGATTGTTGGGACAATAACCAAGGCTCAAAGGATGCCAACATAAACATATTCATTTGACATGGAGGTGTAGGGGTTTTAGTTAAATATTGCATGCATAGAGAAGCTCAATCCACCTACTCTCCTATTTGGATTAAAAGGGGAACGCTGAAGCCTGAAGATAGCATTTCATGTTTGTTTCAAATTGAGACAAAAGGGGCTGCCTGACTCAATGTGCTGCTTTTGAACTCTTATCGTAATCAGGAATTTGGGTCTCAACTTCACACGAGACGGAGAAAGAAAAAAAAGTACAGACATTTGGTATACAGTATTGTTGTCTCTATTTCCAATCAGCACAACCTCAACAGCAAACTGGATTCTTATCGACGGACTCCAAAACCCCTTTTTCCTCCAGGTGTTACAGACCACTTGCTCCGCCTGTCCTGGACCTTCTGGAAGATGCTGCCGCCGCTTCTCCACTTCTCTCTCTTATAGTTTTTAATTTTCTTTACCTGTTAATTTGTACAAAAACAAAAAAAGTTGAAGAGGGACATTGACAAGGAGCCACAAAATTGAGCAGACCGAAAGTAAAAACTGATTTAAGATGACATTATTCGTATCTAGATTTCCCCCCTCACCTTTCCCCTGTCAAAGTCTTCATCCCACTCATCGATCACTGTGTCACACCTGGCGTGGCGGACATCTTCAGCTGCATCTCTACTGATAGCAGAGACCTCTCCATCCCAACTGAGAACTAGAGAAGACAAACAAAACCTATAAAAATGCGTATAAAAACATATATTTGTGCGACACACTGTCAAAGCATTGCTGTACAGGAGGTCAGATTCACTCTGTCTCACCGTTGGCTCCGTAGGCCTTATCGGTGGCGTTCTTGAGCAGCTCCTCCACCACCCCACCCGTCTTTTTCCCGTCAAAGGCTACAGGAGCAGCGAGGGTCGGGGCGTCTCCTGATTCGCTTCCATTAGCCGCTGGCACCTGGCTGCGTTTGTAGCCGTCCTTCACCTGGCGGTCCCAAACTACCACTGAGGCTGGATTAGAATAAAATAAATAAAAAATGCAATTCTCAAAATGCAGTATATCATGCTCTCTTATTAAGGTGACCATTGTTAGGCTGTAGTGGTGCAGCAGGTTTCGGCAGATGACTAATCAATGCCTATTATTTTTGCATTGTATGAATGCGTGTGTGTATTATTGCCTGTGCAGCGTGTGCACGCTTGCATACCTGTGCTTGGTTTACGTATTTCGCCGTTCTCCGTGATCTTTATTTTGGAAGGGGGCTCCATTGCTTCGGGCTCGTCGTTCTGCCCGTCTGAGCATCGTCTGCTCTCCTCCCACAGTTTAACCTCTTCTTTTAGCCTCTTCTTCTTTTTCTTCACCTTTAATTTCTTTTTCAATGTTACCAAATCCCCCGTATCATTCTGAACAACTGTGATCTTCATCTCAGGAGTGCTATTGGGTAAAAACGTAGTTAATGAATTGCACTGTGGTTGTTACAAACTAAGTTATGCATCCCTCTTCCAAATTATGAGCTCAAAATTAACTTCCAGCAACACAAAAACAGACATGTATAACTACAAGAGTCCTACACTTCAACCCACCTCTCTGGTGCAGCGCATGCTGAAGTCGTCACCTGCATAGCCTCCACCAGCTGCAACCGCTTTTTCTTTTTCTTCTTCAACTTTACAGAGTCCCTTCCCTGTTCTTTTTGATTCGACTCACACTGTGTTGCGGTTGTGGCAGCTGACTGAGGCTTTTGCTTAGACTGTTCTGTATCTGGAAGCGATGTAAGACTCCATATGCCCCCCTGGCACCAATCCTCTTCCTGGTTTGATGTGTCCAGGTGAGACAGGACGCACTCCTTCTCCTTAACAGTCTCGCCATCTTCAGGCACCTTCTTTCGCTTTTTCCTTTTCTTCCTCCGCTTCTTCTCGCTGGCCGATTCCACGGGGTCGGTCTGTGTCACTGCAGCCGGGGATGCCACTGGCTCTGCGTCGCCCGCCACTTCAGAATGCCGCCGCTTCTTTTTCTTCTTCTTCTTTTGGTTGACCTTGGGAGCTGGAGTGCTGTTGAGGTCTGGTTCTTGGACCAAGGAGCTGTGATTGGTGGAAGACTTGGGGCTCTTTGGGCCAGGACTGTGAATCCCATTGGTTTTAGGAGAAAGGCTGGCGTTTGGTTTTTGCAGTGTGGGGGAAAGGGACTGTTTCTGAGGGCTCTGCTGTTTGAAGGATCCACTTAAGTGGGCAAAAGGCGATGACTGGACTTTAGGTGAATGGAATGGACCAGCTCTGAGAAGAGAACAGAAGAAAACATCTGGATTTACTCAGCCAATTTGCATTTGAGGAAGACAAAAAGTGTTTCTTGTGCATTTCCTACGTGATGCTCATACCTGTGAGTAGGCGAGGCAAAAGTGAAGGGGTTAAGTTGATTTTGATGCGTGAGGTCACTGGACAGCTGGCGTGGCGAAGAGGGCAGAGCATCAATGCTGCTCGGTCTCCGTTTGCGAGCCTGCAGTTATCGACATAAATAAAAACTTGGTGGTCTAAAAAAAATAGCCATGAATGTGACAAAAATAAGGAAGAGAATCAAATAAGGAAGAGGAAGATTAAAAGGGATGGCAGGAAAAGATGAAGGGAGGAAAACAAAAAGGAAAGGGTATGGCAGAAGAATTAGAAATGGTTAGAAAAAAAGAACAAACTAAAGGAAAAGAAGACAAACTCTAAACAAGTGCTACCATGTGGTTGATTTAAGGAAACTGGAGAAATTACACATTACATACAGCTGAAAACCTATTTGAAAATGAGTTTACTTGCCTTAATAAAATTACTTATTGAAATCAAGGGTCAAATTTAGGTTAGCAGTGAGGCAACAGGAAACCAAGGTATCAGGAAATTTCACTAAGACAGGCAGTTGCTGTGAATGGGAATGAAGTTCACCTTCTTGGCTGAAAGGGCCAGTTTCTTGGCAGGTGGCGGTGACATGGTGCTGGTGGCTTCCGACGTGATGTTGTTGAGAGCCGGGGGTTTTATTTTCGCAGTCTTCTGCTCCTCTGTGCTCTGAGAGCGCTCCACGCTCTTGGTTGGAGACGCCGTGCCATTAGAGCCTTTCCGTGGGGTGGAGGGAGTCTCTCCTACTGGCGCACTTTTGGTACCCACGGAGTCCTGGCCGAAACAAACGCAATCGTGCTGTGGTTATGCTTCTTACTTCAATGACTAACATTGATTTATTGATTTTCTTAGTATGCAATAGTTTGTCAGCATTGCTGTTTTCATATTCCATTTGATGTTAAATAGCTAGTAAGCTCTTTGCAGACAATGTTTGAAGGTTACAAAGAGACTGTAAATATGAATAAAATCTAGTTTTCATGATATCAGATGATAAAAAACTTCCATGACGCTGCCTTTGAACCAAGTATAAATCTGTGCTTTTCCATTGCAAATGTTACCTTCGAGTCGCTGGTGTCGGCAGAGGAAGAGTCAGACAAAGACTTATATGAGGTAGACGCCGACATGCTCCGGCCCTCGCCACCTTGCTTTTTGTCTCCCTCCGCCCTGCTGAGCCCGTTGTTGGAAGGGGTCGGCGTGATGCTGCGGGACTGCACCTGGCTCTGGGGAGACGGCTTCTTCAGCTTCTTGAAAGGCTCATCGATAACCGTGGGCCCACCTGGCAGCTTGGGCGGGCCATTGGAGGATGACATCCAGTTGGAAAGTCTGGGCTGTGGCTGAGAGCTCACACCGTTCCTGGAAATGGGAAGGCCCAAACCACTGTCCATGGACTGGATCTTACGCAGTTGTGCAGGCTCGAGTTTCTGAAAAGAGTAATGTAATCAGAACTTGTATTAAAATTTGGGCGAGCACCTTCAGCCCATGTCTAGTACACATGTCCATCGGTGAGCTGGATGTCATCTTGTGCAATACCTTTGTGACCTGCGGGGAGGAGAGCGGCCCGTTCAGGTTGGCCCTCTTTATCTGTTCAGATGACACGCTGTTCTTCCCAGGATGCAACATCGCCTGCTTGGTGGTCTGTCCATCTGCATTCTTCTTGCTTTCAGGGATCCTTTAACACACAAATATAGACTCTGCTTTATTTAATTATAAATCCAGACAACACCTTGTTTGATCTCTTGCAGCCATCCCCAGCGTCTTACCTCAGGTAGAAAAGCACGTAAGCCTGCTGGTTCAAGACCACTTTGATGTTACTACAGTGCACCATTGAATCATTCATCTGGTACCACTGTCCGTTGCTCGCCTAAGAAGAAACAAGGAAGAGATCAAACTTTAAAACGGAGCAGGCTGTGAACTATATTAATCAAATCCTTATTAATTTACACTTATACTATAAAAATTCAAAACCGGTTTGGAGAATGGGAAAAAAAGTTCCAAAACAGAAAACTAAAAAGTTAAATCACTTACAGGATCATTAAACACTACAGTTTATACCGAGGTAGTTATCTTTAGTTATTATTATTGTGAGACATGCTGCACATTTACACAAAGCATTTAGGATTATTGAAACTATGATTTTGCCACTTCCCTGGATTAGACAAAACAGACTTTATTTTAAATTTCTTTCAATTGAATTTCCAAGAAAGATATAATATTTTGTTATCTTGATATGGAATAAATGACATACAATTAAATATACCATAACAGAAAATTCTTTAGAGCTATAAAAAGATAAAAAGGTACAGAGTCATACAATATTTGGAAGACTAAAACTAAATGTTTCTTCTCTGATAAACTGTAGTTCTTGGCAGTTACAAAACAAGTTACGAAGCCACTAGGTTTGGGTTTATTCATTATTATACATCGGTTTTGCATCATTCCTGTGATTATAATCCACCAGGTTAAATAGAAGGAAAATTTAAGAAACTTGTTGGTAAATACATTTACTGACGATGTGTTTTATTTGACTACTTTGTGTGTGTTATTTTTTTTATATACATTTCTGGCCTCATCTTGTCAGATGTCGACATGCATAATAATAAAAGATTTGCATCTGCTCTTCTCACCTTGACATAGCAATAGTAGTGGCCAGCGTGACAACTGTAGCCAGAGTGCACCAGAACAGCGTAGAGCCCGTACATTACAGGATCGCCCGAGCTCTGAGACATGTAGGGGCGGATGTTCAGAAATTCTGGGTAACCAACATCCTGAAAAAAAGAAGAAAGACAGACAGAACGATGAGGTCACTGAAAAACTCGACAGCTCTTGTCAAAACCGTTGATGCTGCGAGAATTCGTTGTTAACCTTTGTTATTTTTCCTCCGCTGAAG
Source organism: Taurulus bubalis (assembly GCF_910589615.1). Taxonomy (NCBI): domain Eukaryota; kingdom Metazoa; phylum Chordata; class Actinopteri; order Perciformes; family Cottidae; genus Taurulus; species Taurulus bubalis. The sequence continues at coordinate 12,648,586 of NC_136605.1, forward strand.
TTGGCGAACCTCTTGAGTGAAAGAGTCAGTACATTAGATGTTCGATGGACCGTGAAGCGCTTGGTCGCTGGCACTTTCTTTTTGCACCTGGTGAGAGAAAAAAGGAAGTCCAATATTAATTATATTATTAGACATAAAAAATGCGTTTAATGCCCTGTAGTTAAACTTCGGCTGCGGTCAGAACAGATAAATGGCACTTACTTGGCACACATGTAGGCATTCTCTCCACATAGCACGTCTGGTTTAACAAACAGTTCCAGGGCTCGCACAATGTTTGCCGCTTGCTGACAGACAGAAACAGAGATGCATGGTGTTGCTGAGGCCGGTTTACACAATATATATAGATTATATTTCCATGGAAATTAAAGTTATATTGAGATCTTGAGTAACATACTCGAATCTCCAAAGCGATGTCCAGGTAAGGGTCATATGTGTCTGACACACTTTTACAAATAGAGCACTTCACTGAAAGACACAATTAGAAACAAATGTGATTCTCTTGGGGCTAATTCTGAAGAAATACAATGTTAATGCAACTGGGTGATCATCGATTACAGGAGGATTTCACCCGCCTCCGTTCCACTTCCTGTAAACAGAAGAACCTCACAACCAACTGCCTCTTACTCCCAGATCAAACATTAAGGGAAAACAGCATTTCATTTAGCCCTCTTCTCAATATTTACATTTCAGATATGTTATAAGTTACTCAACCAAACACCTGTAACCAGATGGAAATATCCTATAATTTGGCAAGTTGCTGCCTTATCTGAAATTGCATCTTACAAACCATTTTCTGATTAAACTTAAAAATCACTAAGCACTGTAAAGAAAATGTATAAATTCTCTTTAATAGCTCAAATGTAAATGGATTCCTTCTAGCTTTCCTAATACTTTTGTATTTGAATACAAATTTGAAAAACAAGGCATTATTTGCACCAGTGTTATCACACATTTAGTCAGTCTTCATAATATGTTATGTGATCTCTAGAAATGTAAAGGATTAATAAAATGTACTTTGTTCCGTCAGTGGGTTAAACAAATATTAGAGATACCCAATGACCAGCATATATTTGGTTTGGTAGCAGTAAAGGTAAATTCAGAATAACTCCTTAGTAACAGACAGCCGACTACTTTGGATCTGCATGTGAACGCAGTAACTCACCACATCAAACTGTTTTATCAATATAAATATAACACTGTCATTAGTCTAGTCTGATAGGTAAAGGATCAAGTATGCAATACCAAAGCAACAAATCTAGAAATTCACCAAAAAAAAATTATGCACAGCTCTGGATGCAATATTTTTCTTCCTTTCTTTCTGTGAAAAAAAGTCAATACCTCTTGACCTGAGGTAGCCTCCAAAGATCTGGTGAACCAGCGTTGTGGCCTGGGTCTGCCTGTCAAGCCTACAGACAGGAAGAGAAGACAAAAATCATTAAAAATGACATTCAGAAAAACACAGACATCGATCAATTTTCTGCGCTTATGGCAGCAGGCTAAAGCAAGAAAGTCCAGATGTCCGACTTCACTCAACTGTCGGTGCTTAAATAGCAGTCAGAGCTTTCCTCTCAGCAGCTCCCTCACATTCTCCTGACTGCTTCCCAATGAGCTCCCGCCCCGGTTCTTGTTCCACTAGTGGACCCCAGTAAAAACCAGGCAATTAAAAAAAATACTCTTACTTTCAACGCTTTAAAGAAACAATAATAAAGCCTTACTTAGGGTAGCCATTGAGACAGGTTTTCTGCATTGCATCGATGGTGTACCGCAGAAATTCATGGGCATCCTCTTGGCTTCCAAAGCGAAAATGTCTGGCAATTTCTGTGGGAGAAAAGAGTTGACGTTAAAAACATGTAATTGGCACAATGCGAACACAATTATTATTTTTTTTATTAGTCATGTTTTAGCAACACCCCTTACTGAATTCATTGCATAAAAGTTCATAATCAAAAAGCCCAAAAAGCAGACAGATCATCACAGTGTACAAGTGAACCGCCACATAACCTGGTGATCGAGACAGAAGGCAATGAAATTAAGGAACACCGTTCCTGTCAAGCCAGGTAGGCCTTTATTCACATTTTCAAAATTAAAAAGCAAAACCATTCATAGTATTATAGAGTAGCAGTCTATATTGTGTTTGGGATTATTCAGTGCGTTTACATCTGCCAATTAGGCTTATGCACATGTTATAAAGCAATAATCAGCGAAGATAATATAATGAATATGTTGTGACGTTGAAAAGCACATGCTTTCACTTGGCACTCATGCTCCTCAGACACGTAGTTCACTGAACATGACCTCATCAGCAGCTTGCAGTTACTTAGTGACTTCATCGCAAAGCCTCCCATTAGAGACACTGTAGCTCTGAATCATTTGCCGCTACTGTTATTTCGTAACGGGAAAGTGTGAGCTGGTATAATAATGTGGTCATCCCCACATTCCCAGCATAGCATCCCTGCGCATTTACGACAATGAGTCACCCCTGACTGGGAAAGAGAAATAACACACCATGCACTAATGACCTGCAGGGCCCATATCAGAGATGGCAGAGACAGCCTCTTGAAGATATGAATTCTGCTGGCATACGATTGGGTGGTTGTGGTTATATGTTGTTTGCAAGATCCTGGGGAAATTTCAGGATCAGTTGCCGTCATATAGTTTGATTTTAGTGCGAGGACATTGCGCTGCATTTGTATTTTTAAAAAGGAGGCGTGTTGAGCAAGAGGCACAGATGTTGCATTTTCATTCTATGCATTCATATTGTTCTCGCTGTGGAGGGGGCATTTCTAACTGCTTGATGAATGTAAAGAGAAACACAGTACATCTCTCAGTCCTGGTTACAAGGAAGGGAAACAGTGGACTGTACATTTTTGTGCTAAAGCTGCTCCTCTCAGCCCGCAGTCACAAGGAGACAGAGAGGGCATCGGGGAAGGGTGAAGGGGGGGGGGGGGAGAGAGGGAGCGATGGAGAAAAAAAAAGAGGCGCAGGAGGTGGAGACATGATTGCAGCAGCACATAAGGAAGAAGGAGGCAGGTAGAGAGGCAGCGGGTAGAGGGAGGGAGGGCTCCTATGAGACTACAGCACCTCACCATGTCAAGGTGCAACTCACACTTCATCGCTACTCGCTACATGGTGTTTGTTCACAGCCTGCCATCTCACCGCTCCACTTTTGCACTGCAGTTACCAGCTGTTGTCACATGGGACACTGTGGCCAGTGTTGCGTCATCATGACTCTGACAGTATTAAAGCCCCAAATCAGGCGCCTGTGACTTCTGACACAAACCGCTCAGCCACAATCACACAAGGTTGAAGGAAGCGGGTGGTCTTACTTTTCAGGTCTCTGATGAAGGAGACAGGCTTGATGGCATTGCCCGTGTTGGCAAAGGCTTGAATGATATGGTTCTGCATTATGCAGATCATACAGAAGCCCGACTGGTGACCTGAAACACAGACAAAGACGAATGCATCAGAGCCACTCAAAGCAATCAAGTGCAGGAGTGTGTTATTGTGACAGTATTGGGATTCAGAAAAACATTATTGTTCATAACAAATGCAAAGTAAAACATTATTATTGTAAACCTAATTTTCATCAAACACAATGATGAATGATTTTACAGCTGGTAAAATTCAAATATGTTGGAATAAAAAACAAAGTTTTCCAGAATTATGCTGATTGTATTTAAATAAATACTTCTTAAAAAGGCATAGACAAAGAAAATGCTATTTTTTCCTTCTATTTTCAGTAATTTTATTCGTCTTTAAAAGGTAAAAATGTATCGGGAAAAAAATAAGGGTTTGGAATATCATATATTTTAAATAAATTTGAAACGCATGCTTTGCTTTTACTGCATCTACTTAAAATCTGGGAACAATAAGTTAAAAGTATTTCAGTGAGCAAAATGAGCAGCTTGTAGCTCATAACGGTTACAGGCAAAGTCAATTGTGCCATTTTAAAGGCTTAATCCTCTCAATGCTTTAGTCACCTGTAAAATAATACTTCCTCGGATAATAAGTCTTGATAAAATGAAAACTTATTTGAGGCTATGCATCTGCAGCATGCTTCCACTGGTCTGAGCCAACGTGTAATTTAGGGTGCTTACTATTTTACAATTTGACCTACAGCCCTGAAACTTTGATGGTCAGCGAGTCTTTGCCTTCTTGGCTTGGTAAAAAATGTTAAGTCAGTAAATCACAGACTGCTGAATGTTTCAGAGCCTGAATAAAACTGTGAAAAAACTGGCCAAACGAAACGGCTGTTTTTGTTTTGCTTCTGCAGCTGCTTTGGTTTGCAATCCACATTGACATTCAGCCACATGTTTCTGCACAGAAGAGTGACAGCAGCGAGACTAGAGCAATAGTAACTTTGTGGGTGTGCGTAATGTTAACTAAATATATACAAGTGAATGAGAGTACAACTGCTCCGAGTGTGGCAGCATTAATGAGCATGATTCAAATACTCACAGGCACGGCTGTGCTCCTTTGAGAGTAAGTAGTTGGCAAGTGGCGGGGTGTAGGTGAGACACTGCACTGTGGAGTTGAGGAAGCAGGTGTTCCCGAGGTTGTGGAGACCGGCTCCCACCCTGTACACACGCTCCCATTTAAGGGTGAGCTTGTTCCCTGAAAAGAGCATCTTCTGTGGTGCAGGGATCCCATCGCTCTGGCCGCCAACTGTGTTCTCTGAAACTGAAGGAACAGTGCATTCACTCATGTATCAGGACAGTAACACAGATATTTAGCTTGTATGGCTAGCAGGGGAGGACAAAAGGTGAATATGGACAAGGTCATAATCTAAATTGTCTCTTCAACTTGATAGCTTACCATGCCTCTTTATCTGGGCAGGCTCAGTGGCCCTCTGGCTCGTAGCGCCCTCATTCCTGGGATTGAGGATGACATACTTGTTCTTTAGGCTGTCCAGTTGATAGGAGAAACCTTTGCTGGCCGGCTCAAACTCTATCTTCTGCAGGAGGACCTTCTTGGCAGAAGAAGCCAACAGTTTGTTGAGGTCACCCTCATCACCCGTGTCCTTTCGACCAGGTTTTAATGCCTCTTTGAGTTTATCCACTATCGGCATTGTTGGAACATCACTGCAGAGAAAGTTGGATTTAGTGTCAGTGTCATAAATTGAACAGAGTCCTGTCACTGGCTCCATGTGTAGCAACACAAAACAAATATCACTCATTTCCCCCAAAGGGACCAATAATATATCATCGTATACACCCTATTTGAGAGAACCTCACAGGAACTTGACTGTATCTTTAACATGGTGAGTGTTGGGACTCCAATCTGTCACCATGGCAGTGTTAATGGCCCTCTGAGCTGAATAAGAGAAAAGGTTAACCTACAGTTTATCACAAAAAAAAAACAATTAGCTCTCAGATAATCACATAAGTGCCCAATAACGCCCTCTCAAGGCCACATATCTCGACGCGGCTCCACGAGAGATATAAGGACTGTGTGCATCTGAGATGCCAACTGGGTCTTGGCAGCTGTCCCCACAGTTATGAAAGACAGCAGGCGCTGGTAACATAAGGGGGTGGCGGGTGCACGAGATGAGAGAACAAGCATTAGAGCACATGAGGCGTAAACAGTTGCTGTTAAATGCCAGAACAAGTCTCATCATTTATTTTGATTGCATCAATGTTTTTATTGTTATCTTGCAGCAATTGGCATGTCTGTTCACTAAAGCTGCGCATCATCAAATGTTGTCATCTGGACTATCAGTGATATGAGAGATTACAAAAAAAATGACTCAAGATAACAAAAATAAAACATTTGCATTGGTTGACTGTCGTCCCTTTAAATACAGGAGTAGCTGAGTGCACCAGAAGGACCATTTCAGTGGAGACAACAACAACCATCTGCACAAGTCAGCCCATTGAAGGACTTCTGACGCGCTACTTTCTACAAAAGGCACCAGACTGGCAAAATGTGTTCGATGCTGACCGAGGAGTGAGAAGATAAATCATTCAGTCTCCCGTTGCCTCAATGTAGTCAGGACGCAGCCGAGACGCCCCAACCATAACAAACCATCATCAAAAGGTGAAAGCATTACATCATGAAGATGTTACAGTAGTACGACATAAAAACACAGAAGGCATGGAGCACCATCAGTGCTCATCAGAGTGGGCAGTGACGTCATGAAGAGGGCTGAACATACATTGTATGCACAAGGGCACGCTGACCTTCATGTGCTGCTGATCCTGATAAAACTAAAAACGACACAGCCCACATGGACACACATAACTGCAGTGATGCAACTGCAAGACGAAGCTGCAATATTTAAAACATTGACCACAACGCAGGTGTTTGATCAGATTATTACGTCGAGACATTTTGCCATTTCATGTCTATGTAGTACACAGAAACTTTGTATTTTTTGTGTTTGCATTTGTAATCTGGAATCTTACACATTTCTGTATTATGTTGTGAGGTGATACGAGCCATTCACCGGCAGTGATAGATGGATATTAGTTGAGGCTACAAGTGCCAATGTCCATGCATAGATAGCGCATATGGTCTTGTCGAGCAAAACTGTCAGCTCCAGCTTACGTACATTAGAACGTTACATTGGACGCCCTGTTTAGATATTAAGATGGCTGGCGGGAGATCCGACAGCAGATTCACGCAGAGGGAATCTCAAAAGACGTCACCTTCCGATGTGGATGATGTAAAAAAAAATGTTAGGACATTAAATGATCGTAATTCCATAAATACGGCCATTTTAAGAGTTTTGCATTCAGGTACATCCATACTCTCTAGTTAAACTATTCCAAGCAATTGCTGTGTGTTTAATATGTAATGACCTCTCAATATGAACATGACAATAAGTCTCAAGTTAATAACACTGGTTTTAAAAAGCTATCGGCCTATTATGCTTGCCTCATATTTTAAGATAATATTACTATGTGTAAATAGCTCATCGTTTTAGGACCAATACATAGAAATGGTTGGAATGGAGTAAACACGTCCGACTGTGACAAAAGGTATAGACTAGAAAAATATTAATAAGACCCCAAATTAAAAGTCTTCTTGCAATGTTGTGTTGCAGCAACTACAGTAGTAGAGCAATATTAAAAATGCATCATCATTCATATACATTTTGAACATTATTTCAGACCAACCTCTCTATTGGAGCCCACATCGAACAATAAAGTACCTACCCACCCATGTGGACAGAAGCCAAAAACAACTGAATAGCTGAAGTGATTAGTCAGTTACTCGATTAGTTGATCAACTGAAAACTAAATCTTTAACCATTTTTGCTAACTGATTAATCTTTTAAGACATTTTTCAAGAAAATACTAAAATTGTCTCCAACATCATATATGTGAGAATATATTACTTTTCTGTTTTTGAACCATTGTATTGTTTTGGTCACGTGCTAATTAACTAAATAGTTTAGGGTTTTCAGAAAAGATGTGCAATTAGAAGAGCTAATCTTATAGACAATTGTGCGGAGCATTTTCTCTCAATTTTTTGGGTGGGCAAATTATGTAATCAACTCAATTGTGTTGCTGACAGATGAAGCTGCTGGAGAAGGTAACGTGAATGCAAACGACAGCGTGCAGAAAAAAAGCAAAGCCTATTCATATCCAAGAGCAGCTCAAATCGCAAAGTACCCACTCGTGGACTAAAAAACGCGGACGCATTTTATAGAGAGCACCTGAAGGCAGCACAGCTATTGCTGTCACTTCAATAAATAAATAATAATAATAATCCCTCTATTGTTGTTGCTCGATCAGACAGCTAACGTTACTTCACTGCGCGATGCCAAGTGGTTTACGGTCTTCCTGGGTCGCAGTTACCGTTATGGACTCCAGCAGCAGCCGGAGTCAACTCTTAGGGCCACTCATCGTAGCGCACATGCTAGGCGGCTAACCTCGACCACAGCTAACGGTAAAGTCAACTTGGTCGGTCTCAACTTGGGAGGCAAAACACCGGTCTTGTTTACTTTACTGGGTATCGGTTTAACGAAGTAACGACGACGCTGCTCGTTATGTCGTTTGCGGTCTTTTTACGGCTTTGACACGAGCGGCGGCGGCAGCGAATTAGCCACCGAGCTAACTTAACGTGGCGAGAGCCTCAATGTGGGTTAGCGCCTCAGCGTCCGGGTGGCTAGCAAATCCCCCGGCAGCCACATCCTGCCTGTTATTTACACTACCTCATCCCGTAAATACATGCCAACAGATACTATGGACACCAACGAGGCGTTTGTACGCTCACCTTTCGTTCAATCGCGTTAAAACGTTGACAGTACAGGGGTCCGCTTCCTCAGCTGTAGCTCTTGGGTCTGGTATTTTCGCCCATGCTGCATTATCAAAGGGCGGCGACAACAATGATTGACAGGGATGAAAGGCCAATCGGAGAGCAGGTCACGCCTCAGCTGAAGGCGTTAGCCAATCAGCGCTTGAACTGACGCAGCGTTGTCAGGAGAAAACCACAAGCGACTTTCAAGGCAGCGCTGTTTACCATTCATGCTATCGGCGGGATATATGTTTACAGTGTTTTAATGTAACAACAAAGAGCGCCGATAAATCCTCAATTGTATTCTGCAGTTATGTTAGTCTTGAGACATTCTCTCACATGAAAATCCCTCGTGGATGAAATCGCGTCCCTAGTGTCAATTCCCCTATTGCTCCTGATTTTACCAACAACAGAAAAAGATTGTGGCTGCAGATTTAATCCATATTTTAGGCAGCATATGCAGACCTATATCGATTTATAAATCATGTATAAATAATCTATAATCACCTGTAATATTGCTGTTGGAGTGAACTAACACAATCAGTCCTCTTACAGTATAGCATCAGAGAAAACGTCGCGGTTTGTTTTCATCTTTGAACATCTTCAAATAAACCCAATATCAAGCAGCGCTATTTACTGTAATTAACTGGGAATAATTTCATAATCGTGAAATCCCGGGTGTCATAACAATAATTACGTATTTGTGCACATGGATAGGCTCGTGAAGGAATGTCTGACATGTCACGTGTTGTTGTCTCCACTAAGCGGCAGCAGATTGCTGTTTAATGTCACAAAGTAGTTACTGTCCCAGCCTTGATTACATTTCTGAAATACTGAAACTGAAACATGACACTGAGCTTTGTTTATTTGTTTCTCTTGCCTGCTGAACGACTTGTGCCTTCCTTTAATCTGTTACCTGTCTAATGTATTGTATGCACACAACTAGGAAAACGAAGCCATGCTGATTCTTTAATGAAGTGGAGTCTTGTCAATCTGCACACAATGAGCATGGATGTGTAAATAACAATGCAAAGCTTCTAAACAGAGTTTGACATTTAATGCAATAGTCAAAATGCACAGTATTGTTTCAGCTGGACATGCATGCAAAAATCATCGCAAATGTCTCATGTGAAACCAGCACAAGACATCATACTTGACTACAGTTTCAAATTAAGAACCTTTTTACACATATTAATTATCAAAGTCACATGGCATTTGCTCAACACTTTTATGGTCACATCAAAAGCTCTGCAAGTAAATGGATGATTGGTTACAATATCTTTAACCAGCTGTCCTAAAGGACGAGCAGTCAGGCAGGTAACATCCGGTCTACAGTTTGACCTAGAATGCACAAAATGTGTATTTTGCTTATGTTGTTAAAATACTTGATCTTCTCCTTCTACAATACCAATGATGTCACAAAACATATCACAATGTAGGCTTCTTTTTTTATTTATAGAATATAATGAATTATATAACCTCCTTAAATAAAATAGGCTCTTGTGCTTTTTACAAAGAGCTGTAATATAAAAAAAAAAGAAAAATACAAAATGGAAGATTCAATCCTCCTCAGAATGTTTTCATTAGAGACAATATGACAATTGTGTTCAAAGTGCATTCTTGCCTATTCAGGATTATTTAAAGAAAACTTTAGCATAAGCACGCTTAGTCGAAACAGGTTTGTCACATCTTTAAAAAAGAAAAAAAAAAGAAAAAGGGGAATACATTTGCATACTCAGCACAAGAAGTAATCTGAAGCAGGACAGGCAAGAGGTGGTCGGTCGTTCCTTGTGAGAGCTCTGCTTTCACAAATCAGGGTGCCAATTGCCACTTAATGTTATTTATGAACAAACCGATTCACAGAATTGTTACACTTTGAGTTAAAGATATGCACGTGTTGCATTATAGAAGTATAGTTATACAAAATATACCTTTGGTTAAAAAGGTAACAGCACACAAACAAAAAAACGCTTTGAACAGTAATACTGAATTGTGATGAGTATCCCCTTGTTTCAGCTGACGGAGAAGTGGTTTATGAGGAAGTGCTTTGGATTTAGGGGTAGAAGTGTCTGAAAGTGCTGCATTCGTAAAAGACGGTTGATTAACATAATGAGGCCTAGAAATAAAAACAACCTCACCAGAGAGCACTTGCCCAATCTTTTTTCTTAACAAAAAAAAAATTAAATGAATTTATTTGTGTTTTTGGTATTTGTATCTTATTATATTTGAGATATATTTAGATTATTGGACAGTGGTGGAGTTAAGGATCTTCGATGTCCAGGAAATCCCTTTTAGGCGGAGCTGTCCCTCTGTACCAGGCACAAGAGTCATCACTCCTCTTGATACAAGCAAAGTGTTTGGCTTGCCCGCCATTGACCGTCTTCTCGATCACCCAGTCCGTCCAAAGGCACTCGGCCGGGCTGCTGATCGTGCAGGGGATGGAGGTGCAGCGGGTGATCTGATGATCGGAGAAGAGACAAACATCAGGGATGTAATTTACCACAAACGATGCATCGTTCAAGATTACTTTAGTTTGCAGTCATTTTCTACCTTGCATTCGCAGCCCATTTCATAGCGCTGCGGCAGGCTCTTCTTCTGTGTGGGACTCAGGGTCTCCCAGGGCTCCAGGAAGTCACACAGGGTGATGTGCATCTTCCCATCAGTCTCCAGTTTGCCTGAAGAGGAAGGCAAGTGCATTAAATGACATGAAAGATAATGTGAAAACGTATTAAGGAAAATACACGTTATATTTCATAATGTGCGCTTTGAAATGTGGTCAAAGTTGTACCTGTGATAAGATACTCTTTGCCATTGTGTTCCAGAGACACGCCACACACTGCGGAGGTGGGAGCTGTGTAGATAGCGTCAATATCCTGGGTGGGACCTTTGAACATCTGACAATTCAAGCAGAGAACAGAGCATTTATGAATGAATAAATATATACTTTATTAATCCCCAAGGGGACATTTGTTGTCAGAGTAGCAGCAATTTACAGACTGAAAACATTAAAAACAGGGATGAGAGATATATACAAAAATAAAATAGCAGGGATGAAAGATATGTACAGCGCAGAGAGTATTATTTAGGAAATTTAATTTAAACAATAGAGAAGTGCAAAAATGCAAAGTATATGTGTGTAAGTATATGAAGTTTAGGTAAACATAAACGTTAGCTTTATCCAACATACCTTGATTTGTTTGACGTCATACTTGAAACGCTTGACGGGGTTCCCATAGATGTCATTGCCGACGTCAACCTCCTGCTTTCCAACTACCTTTGCCCTGATAACTGGAGAGAGACAAAACACAACACACATTCATATTCATTCTATTTGACAAAGTCAAACGCCATTGTCATGTAAAAAGCGAACAGGATCTGGGTCCGTCTGTATCCGATCTAGGCCCTGCCCAGGTTTGGCATGCTGCAGTCGGCAAAAACACATTGCTGTGGCTTGGATCTGAGGAGTGTTCATGTGCCAGGTACTGGGAAGACAGAGGCAACATGAGTGTTTCATCAGCTGCAATCAGAGGGAGGAATGTGCGCTGCCTTTCCCAGGCTCCTGGGCCGACGCAGGAGGAAGCCAGTCAGCAATCTTTGAAAAGCTGAACTAGAATGCTCCCCTTCGCCCCGAGGCCTCTCTGCCGGCCTGCCTCTCTGTCTGGTTAGAGGTGCTGACATGCAAATCAACCTCTCTCCCTTTCGTGTGCAGCCTTCCCCCCCCTCTCTCTCTCTCTCTCTCTGAGGTTCCAGATTCAGAGAGTGGAAAAATATCTTCAGAGCCATACCGATGAGCCTTTGAGCTCAAATACCGAGTATTCAACACATAAACATGTTGTTTCACAATCACTGCTTCTGTCATGTGAAGCCAAGTGTTGAAGTACAGCATTGATCATAAGCCAGTCATAGCTAAATACCTTGTTTATTACATGTATTATGCAGTGATCACTGCACGGCCGCACGACTACTACACTTACAAAATCATATTAAAATCAAGCTTTTAAGCGGAGGAGACGAGCAACAGAGTTAATGTTCACCAGATGTTCTCCCTAAAGTCCCAGTTTAAGTCCTTGCTTTCTCAAGGTGGCAGCTCCCGACCTAAGACCATCACCCGCCCGCTTCCTTACCAAATAAGATGAAGACTTTTCATTTGCTTTTTATATGCCGAAGGTATGAAGCTGCGAGCCACATGCGCCCTAATTTGATGACAATAGAGGCTTACAGAACATCTCCTTTTAAGGGTCTAAAGAGTCGACCCTTAAAAAAAAAAAAAAGAAAAACAAGGAAAAAAGGAGTGTGTGCACAGATGGAGAGAGTGATGGAGTGATGAGGATGGTTGCATTCTCCAAGCAAGGGAACAGAGGAGAGAACAGACAAGAAGAGCAGTCACATTGTAGAGGTATAGCCTAACAGTGTCATGTGTATACAGGGAGAAGAGAGAGGGAGGATTTAGTTTGTAGCTCGGAAAATGTGCAAAATACTGACTTGCATGCTGTGTGCCGCAGAGCTGCAATCGGCACGATTCAGAATGATAAACTGCACCGTGTGATCTTCTCCACCAGGGAAGATGGTTTTCAAATCACAAGCGCTACACTTGGAGAGAGTTGTGCTGAGAAACTCGCCAACTTCTCTGGCTACAAAGAGGATTAGTGGTAATCCCCTTCACCCCAGTGTGCAGGATCACACACACACGGATCACTTCTCCCTCTAGTGTAAAGTAGGGCAGGTGAAAATATGCACAGTATTTAAAAAACAAAACACTGTGGGCTTATGTGAATGATATATTGTATATACTTTGAACACTTGGGCTTTGAAAACAACTTTGTGATGCTGCGGGTCATCTAAATTGCATTCAACATGCTAGAAATAGACACTTTCTTCAAAACATCATAAACAATAAATAAATAAAATCTACAACAAGCTATGGTGCTTATTGCACTAATATATAACTTTTATTGAGGTGGCAGAGTACGTTTTATTCTGAAGTCATGTCGACCCAACTGCCTGGACTGATAAGTCTAATTCTCACGAAACATGATTATTCTTTTCTGGAGCAGGCTGACAAAGCCCTAAAATAATCATACGTTTCATAAAACTTGGGCCTAAAGGAACCGTCTAATTTGCTAGTTACTCAAACAATAAACACATAATTTTTTTATGTAGTATTGTGGTCATTGGAGCGCTTTAAAAAAAGCAAATGCATGTCATGTAATTGCACTGTACATCAATTTACTTTTGAGAAGCCACAAAGTGGTCAGACAAAAGAGTACAGATCCAATTAGACTCCTTTGCGGAACTTTTTTTATTAAAGAAAATGGGTTTTATCCACAATTATTCATTTGTGTACTTTACTAAATTAACAGATCGGTCGGTGCATTATCACCGGTGATGCTGCCGTTCAAAGCAGCCACACACGGTCAATCTGGTATTAATGTTTACATAGCTTGCAGCACAGGGCTGTGTTTATCCCGGAAGTCACGTTAGAAAACTGGCTTCCTTTCAAGATCTTTAAATTTGTAACTTTCCTTGTTCACAAAAGTGGCACAGGTATAATCTACAATGGCAGAGAACTGAAATAAAGTGGAAACACATAACGAGCGCAGCATATGACCGCCCGGCATTCCTCTGCCTCAGCCAGGGACCCAAGGGATGGATTTCAATTTATGAGGGGAGATTTTTTTTTGGGTTCCTGCTCCGTCTGTTTTGAACAACACAAATGGAACTACATGTTTACATCAATAGCTGGTCTGGTAAATAGTTTGTTCACTCCAGTTGATGGAGAGAGAAATAAGTTAGGCTCTAGCAATAACAGAAAGCTGAGGTCAATTAGGGCAGCGATGGAAACTGAGCCGTGAACCTTTTCCTCTATTCTTTACTGTATCGTGACGTTGCCTCCCACAACGTGAATACTTTATGAAGTACAACAGAAACGGACGTTGCAAGAGGCCTAATGATGTGATGAGCTTACACAAATGCGTAGTTTCAGCAAACTTTGACCGTTCTTCCCCATTTTTGAGAGACACTGTAAGATACCCTTGAGTAATTTTCAGCAGACACTCTGATGACCTTATGTTCAACTTAAGTGACACTTTCACTTCAGTAAACTGTCTGAAAGTGAGTCTGGGTTACTCAAGGCAATGTCATACTGTGCAGTAACAGCATGGATATGCCATACACATTATTGTATGGCAGATGCTATTAGCACCCAGGTGACAAACCAAAAATGCAGTTTGCACCCAACCCAGGCACATACATACATTTACTGGAGGCTATGTATATTTTTCCTAAATCTAACCAAGTGTTGTTGCCTAAACTTAACCAGGTGAAGAGTCCTGATATATGCATGCACCACAACCTCCTCCATACACATACGTTGTCGCTCCTCCTATTACTACATCAGAAGGCGCTTCCTGGCAAAAAGTATTTTGTCTTGCCAACTATTGCTAAATTAAGTATATTCAATTTGGCAGGTTGCAAATAGCCAAATAGACACTTTGTTGTACTGCATGCAAGCAAATAACTTTGATTTATCGCAACACAAATACCAGTCGCCTACAGTCCAGAGAATAGAAAAACAACATTTAAAATAAATTGAAAACAAGAAATAGTTCAACTCAAGTTAAATGTCATCCTCAGCTAACTTCCTTCACACTTTCTAAGTGTCTTTCATGCGCTACCTGGCTGCCGTTGAGTAGTGCTGACTTTTAATTTATCGCAACAAAAAAAGTAAAAGGAACTTCTGATAAATCAGGACTTTCCTTTACAGTAAACGCTCCAGCAGGAAGTTTATGTGGTTTCTTCACCCTCTAAAGCAATGGAATCCCATGGTAAAGAGAAACCTTTGAATAAGTCAGCGTCTGTATACATGCCACACACTCAGCCAGCTCACAACCGAGAAAAAAAGACCCTCAGCAAACCACCAATTTAAATAGCTACACAAGCTGGTCCCTGTTGAGACTCTCCTTAGCTTCAGACCTGTGTTGAAGGCAGCAACAAGCAGTGTTTTGTATCAGGTACAAAATATAAGAGGGAAAGGATTCATGTGACCTTTGAGAAAGAGGACATTAGATTGCTATCTCGTCGTCATTAAGCAAGTGCACCATAAACCTCTCAACTCAGGAGTTGAGGATGGCAATTTATTATTTAGTGGTGGAAGAGGTGTTCAGATCCTTCACTAAGCATTTAAAAGTTTACTTCAGTAAAAGTATCAGCACATTGTTCTTTAAGTCAAGTCAATTTGTATTTATGTAGGGACAAATCATAATAGAAACAGTCTACGGAAAATAAAAGCTGTCATTTTGCATTAAAATGTTCCCCGTCAGTGTTTGACTCCTTTGCCTATTCTTTATGATGTTTGTGGATTAATGTTGCTGATGCATTAATGTGTATGTGGCACTTCACTGTTGTGCTCATTTGAACATGTCTATATACTATATTGTATTCTATTAGTCATGTATTTGTAGCATCGGCATCTTGTGAGAACTACGTATTAGTTAATAGTCAACTTGTCATGATCATAGAAAAACAGCCCTGTTTTCAGTTTTGTGACTATGCATTTTCCAGCTGATCCAAGGAGAATTTTCTCACCACACTCAGGCTCAGCTTCAGTTTATCACAAACATTCAAAATCATCACATCTAAAAGAAACAAGGTTTCCACTGGAGAGGAAGGGTATGATAAACTGTAATCAGAAAAGTAACTTAAACCCTCAGATAAAAGTATATAAAGCCCTCTGAGATGTAGTGGAGTAAAAGTATAGTAGAGTACAGTTCTTGTGTAAATATACATTTCATCACTGATTCTATTATATATTAAAAAGTAAGCAAATTAAATAAAGTAACAGATACACTTATGTCACTATCATGACTCAAGACTATCACCAGATGATTAGAGAGAGAAGGAGGGAAAAGAGGAGGGCAGTGGAAAGAAAGACAGAACATTCCAACCTCCTATCCCTGTAATTGTAAACACAAGAGTAGGGGAAGTTTCCCCTCTCAGCATCTACGGTTTCTAGGTCAAACAATACATGAATTGATCCTCAACATCATATATTCAAACGAGTTAAGACTGAATGCTGCTTTATATTCATTAATGCATCAATGAGTTAACTTACCGACGTCTGAGTTGCAAAACGCCTGCTGAGGATGCGCTGGGGAGCAGCTGCAGGCTTCTGCTATCTCTTCCACTCGCCACAGAAACAGGATGGCCAGAGTGACTAAACAACTGTTCGCCGTCCAGGTCATCTTAGCAAATTGTTTAATAAAAAGAGGTGCGGGGGTAAAAAAATTAATAAACGAGGAAGAAGCAGTGGAGCAGTCCGTCCAGACTAAAGGAGAGGAATCAGAAATGTCCGCAGCTTCGAGCGAACGAGAGACGGCCCACTTGTCAGAGTGTGAGATGCACAATGCATGAGAGGGTTGTCATTCCTGTAAAAGACTGCACTCGAACACTGCGGCTTCCTCCTGCAAAATCTGTTTTCCACTAGTGACGGGAGCAGCCGCGTTTTATGAGCGCAGGCAGGCGGCAGACTCCTCCCCTGCCGCGGGCTCAGCCAGTGAGCTGCGCCGGCGCTGTGGAGGTCAGGGACCCGGAGCCCACCCGCACACCCACAGTCACCTTCTGTCACAATAGGTTGGACACACACACACACACACACACACACACACACACACACACACACACACACACACACACACACACACACATTACTCTTTTTTATAACTAAGCATTCAACCTCGAACTTTTCCCATTTCACTTAAAATCCCAGCCAAAAATGACATTTAAATCTAACATGAACTTGAATTATAACCTCCCATCAATAACCTATCGTCGGCAAAGAAAAGAATAACCTGAAATCAGTTGGAAAAAATGTGGGGTAATTGAGTCATCATGTCTGAGGTAATTTACTTATCTCACAATCTTTGTAAGTACATTTAGAAATTAAAAAAATCAGCAGGCAACTATTTTCTGGTTTTGCCATTCCAACAAAATGTAAATCTCCATGCTCTATTGGTGATGGATTCAATTTTATACAGCCCAATATTACAACTCCCAAATTTGCCAAGGGGGCTTCAAGATCTGTACACCATACAACATCCTCTGTCATCAGAGCCTTGATTGGGATAAGGAAAAACACCCAATATGTACTTCCCAAATACTTTGAAATGTGGTGTTGGATGAGAGATTAATACTGTTTGTTTGGTGAATGTGAATCTACAGCCAGCAGCCGGTTATCTTCGCGTAAGAACTTGACTGGGATCAGTATCTTCCTGGTTGGCTTGCAACTGTTCAGTAAGAACTAGTCCACCCAACCCAAGGAGAACCGACTTCTCCTGCTAGCTTTGACCTAACATACAAACCATGAGAGTGGTGCCAATCTTTTCCATTCTCTCTCAGTGTTGGAAGTAGATGGACTGACCTCCGTCCGACCTTCAACCTTCAGTCACACTGCCTGTGGTAACGGTGACCTTACAATATCTTACAACACTTGTGGTGACACTAAGTTGGACAATCAAACCGTTTTTCTGTGATTTGTCATTCTTCCCTTTTTTGTATTACCTCAATGGTTTTGCAATGTAATAGACGATGTGCCTTCAACCTGATTGTTTTGACCCCTTGGCAACAGCAGAAACAAGCTGTGAAGACAACCCTGACGGCTCCACGTTGACGTTGGTAACCCTGTTAGCGAACAGCAGTTTCAGGCATTTACATTCAGCAGTTATGGAGCAACACAATCATTCACCTGGGGTCTCGTGTTTTGCCACTGCTGAATTTAATTCCAGTGCTCGGGGAGTTAAAACTCTACCAACTGTTTACGGAAATATCTGGTTCATTAGCTGTTATGTGTCACTAACTCCGTCTCCTGTTCGGTGCTGAGCAGGTCGTGAGCTGTGGGAATTTAGAGCTTATCCATTGAAAACAGTGGCTGAAAATCTTGCCATGAGAGCGGTGACATTGAACGAAACAGTAAAGCTGCGAGCAAATCAGCTAAACAAGGAGCTAAAACTCTATAGAGCTCCGTAAAGCCGACTGGAGCTGCAGATTCAGGTGATATTTATCTGTAAATGTATCACTACGACAGACGGCCCTTTCACATTCTCACATTGTTGCTACATTGGCATTTGATACAATGTTATTTAAAGTTAATTAAAGGCGCTTTAAACAAATATGTTGAAACTTATTTTAACATATAAGGATATTCCCTAGTTGAAAAAATACTGACGTGAGTCCTACGTAGTAACCGCCAGCCCACGCCGCAGCTATCTGCGGTTTAAATTCAGTGAGAGTGTTTATGCATGCAGTTTCAGTAACTATTAAACACTGTTTGTAACAGATGATGGAAGTCGGAGTTAAGAGGAGTGGAGCAGTGGAGAGAAGTGACATCATCCCCCTAAATTTAATAGATTCAATCTGGCGGCGATTCCCCGAAGCTTATGCTACCCAAGCCCCTCCGCTCTTATGTGAGAGAAACATTATGCGATAGTCAAATTCTTTCGTTGTTCCTCATCCCTTACTCATGCACAAACATAAACGGCTCTTTTTGTTGGAAAGTTCACCGCTGCAAAAGCACCGCAGGAAACTGAGGATCTCAAGAGTTTGGGGTTATGCGGCTTCCCGTGTTGATTCTGGCTTAGAAACGAGAGATCACAGCGAGGGCATGGCGTGTTTGATGATTAAAGCTAATGGTGAATAATGAAGAGGACTCAAGAGGGAAAGAGAGAGGACTGTATCTTCTGTGGCTTCCTCGCTCCCTGACATCATATTTGGCCATCGAAAGTCGTTCTTCTGGCCACTCCGGCAAATATTTCCACTCTTTTCCATAGTTGAGCATTTTTGCCTGGTTGCTTTTCCACAGGTTTCTGCTAGCCCAGGCAGGGAGAGAGAGTGAGAGCGGGAGAGGAAAATTAAACAACCAATTTAGGGTCATCTTTGTATTGACCAACGTCCCGTGCGTCAACTCGGCGTTCATTCACTTTTAGAGTAAGAATCAGTCAGATAAGGAAAATTACCAAACTGTTGGAAATTTTGCAACCCAGGATGACTCGTAAGCCGAGTGGAAGTCTCCAGACACAAAAAACGCAACGATGACAATAACACAGATGTTGGGGCGTGGAACAGGAATTAAGACACATGAAAGGAAGTGACACATCCAAGACCAAATGAGCAGAAATATGCCTCTGTCTCTTTCCACAGTTTACCAAAAGCATCAGAGGAACAGGAGACGCCTTCTTCTTGGCAAAACCTGCCGCCCCCTGTCCAAACAGTCGGCTTCCTTTGCACTGAGATGCTGACTGATGTGGTGGGCTTTGCTCAGATCACTGCCGTGTCCCCGGCTCCTGAGCATATTTTAAATGACCTCACAGCATGACCATTCTGAGCTATTTCCCACACTGCAACTCTCCCCTTTAGGACTCGGTTTTACTCGGCAGTTAAATTCTGGATTATTGTATCAACATTTGGTTTTAATTTGTTGAGAGAGGCAGATTTGTCAAAGAAGTGCAATGTAAGCAGGGCCCCCCTGTGTACTTTACCCACTACAAACTCCAAAAGGGGCTCAGGAATGGCCATACATCCCCTAAATTACAGACTTGCAAGGCCAGGAATACTCTCAAAAGGAAGTGCCCGGCAAGACAGAAAAAGAGGGTCTCATTGCGGGAACTGGTGGGTGCTGTGGCAGTGACCCACATCCTCTGACTCCCACCCCCTCTGCCCTGGTGCCTGACACATCCCACATGACCAGACCAACCCGTAGCTCTTTGACCATCCATTCCCTGCTGCATGTCCGGCCTCCGTCCTCTCAACCATCTCTGTTGTGATGTAACCTAGCCACGGCTCAGGGGTAATTCCCATCATTTTCCATTCATCAGTGCACCGCTATTCGTATTTTATTGGAGACAATGTGAGACAATGAATCAGCTTCAGCAAATTCACCTCAGGGTCCGGAGGGAATTATCTAACACAATCTCACCATAGACTCTGAGGTCAAATGGGCTGGACTGTCCTCAGTATGTCACAACGTCTCAGTTAGTCACCATGAGTCTGCTGCTAACCTCCACCAAGCATCGTCAGTGTTTGAAGTTGGTTTCAGTGGAAATGCATGACATGACACTGGAACTTTCACTTTTACGTAACAGAATCATTTTGTAAAGCAACATGTCCATTGCTGTACAGTCATTTCCACTACAATGCTACCAGGGAACGACTTGGATGAACAAATTAAACAGCTGAGCAAACAAAAAAATTGTCGCTGATCAAGCCTGAAGGACTTTATTGTTGAACGTATAGTTAAAGCAGCAGTAATTTACTTGTTTAGGGAGGCTGTTTGGGGAATATATCTACACAATGACAAAAAAAGATATCCAATGATCTTTTCTTCCTGTAAAACAAAACATGAAACGTGTTAACGTAAGCTATTACCAACCAATTTCTACCAATGACATCATGACATCCATCCATCAATTAATCTGCAAAGATTGATTGAACAAATCTGCTCTTTTTAGCATATTTTCTTTCAAAAATTCTTCTTTGTGGAGCACTTTGCATCGAGCACTTTGATTGGCTGTTAAACATTACAGGAAACAGAAATACCAGCTTGTTGCTAACTTTGTGTGTCTGTGATTTAGTGCTGGAAAGGCAGCGTATAAATGGCTTATCAGTGCTTTTGTGTTGCTGAAAACAGCTGCCTGCTGCTGCTGGAAGAGCCGGATGAGAGTAATTGTAGGCCTTAAAATCAAAACAATGAAATGAAAGATGCTTAAACGCTTGGTTCGTACAAGAGGAACTGCAGAGTTGGTATAATTATATGTGGGTTCAACACTATTCGTTTCACACGACATGTACTCCATTTGATCCATCGTAGATATGAACATAATTCAGTGTGGATTTAAGATCAAGTATATAATGCGGAATTCCACGGAAATTGGACAACTTGTAGAATTCTCCATTCCATTGTGTGTGATCACAACACGCTTCATGTTTTCAAATATAAAGGGAACATTTTGGGTGGGCTTTGGAGTTCAAGTTATTAGATGAGATTAATAATTTTTCATAAAACTCATGAAATTGAACAAAAAAATGTGGGGCAAACCAAACAAACAAAGCATGTCCTGATTTGCGGGGGGCAATTATTTGTGGGCTAAAATGACAAAATAATGAAAATACAGCCAGATGTTACTGGCAGCAAAACAAGTGATGACATCGCCGCACTTTCCCTCCAGGTGAACACATAGTGAATGTAACCTGGCATGAGATTACTTGTGAATCACTCTTGCTATGCAATACTCTCTCCTGCGTCTGACTAAACTATTCATGAGTTTGTACCGTCCTGAAGCACGAGTGCACGTGGGGGAGTCGTCTTTAAGTACACACAGTGATAATGTAATATAAAATACAGAAGCATCTGATCAGTCATCGTTTGTCAAGTCATTCTTTGGCACGCACACAGTCAGTCACACTTCTCAGAAACCCATGAGTCACCGCGTGGCTGTTTAACCCACCTGTCCAGACATGCAGGCCTGCATGTTGTCAAAGTGACTGTCAGTTGTGTCTGTGAGGACTTGAAGACAGGTCTGAAAACACAATTGTCTTGGGAAAGATTCCATGATTCATTAAGAGGAAACTGATATCACCCTTAATCAGACCCCTGTAAACAACAACCTTTTCGCACGACGTTGAATGGATCCAACATGTTTTATGCCTTTTGTTTTCGTTCTGTTGGGAAAGAGTGTAAAGATGAATGTGACTTTGAACTATTTTTACATGGAGGAGAGCCAAATTTGAATTATTTCAGCAAGTCGCAACGCTGAAACATTCTGACAGGTCAAGAGGTCAGGACAGATACCTTGTTAATTAAAGGAATAACTCAACATTTTTATATAACTCGCTCTCCCGAGGAGTCAGATAAGGATCAATATAATCTAATGTTTGCATTTTAGGTAGAAGGCTACATCAAGCATGTTTTCTCATCTTGTAAACAGGGTGAAATAACTTGCCTGGCTTCATCTGAAGGTAACAAAACCTGTTCACCAGCACCTCTTAAAATCACATTATATCTTATTGTTCCATATTTAGAAAACACAGGATGTAAAAATGTCAATTCAACATTTTACAGTGGGTAGTGTGCAAGATTATTTCTTACCAGGGAATCAGCAGAGGCTAGTAAGTCTGGCTGATATTTCACAAAATGTTCCTTTAAACTTTATTTAGCCGTTTTAACATTTATCAAAAATACTGTAAATTCTAATCTGTAACGCATTTTATTTCCTTTTTTTCTCCTGCAAAAATACAAAATATTGTTCCCTGACAGACTTCCATTTCACTACTCGAATTGATAAATGCAGATCAACTTCTCTCCTGCAGTGAGCTTTGTAGCAGCAACATGGCTGAGATCATGACAGCAGATATAGATAAAGCTCAGGAAAGAGAGCAGAAATGTTCTGCACATATCCAGCAGAGTGAAGCTATAAACCAGTCTGATGAGTAATCTAACTTGGCCCCATTGACACTCACTTTGTTTCACATTTTATAAATGAGGATTTATATTTGCTGTTGTTATTGTGAAGAGAAGACACACACGCAGAAAAGGATCTAGATATCACTTCATTTATTTGTTGTTAAAAAAAAAGAAAGCAGGAAATTATACTTGATATGAAATAAATCACAGCCAGGTGAAACATTTGTAGCTAATCAATGAAGATAAAATAATAATAATCACACAGATAATATTGTAGAATCATTGCAATCTATTGAATAATAAGCAGACATGATCAGAATACATGGAGCCTGGCCTGCATTTGGATCAGACATACTCCGGTCTCACGACAAAGCGGTAGCTGTACTGGTCATCAGGACACGGATAGGCAAGAACCTGGGTCCCGTTCACAGCCATGTTGTCCTTGAAGTCCTGAACCTGGAAGATGTACTTGCCTTGGCACATCAGCAGAAGACGATTACGAAAGAGGATGTTGCTCCATTGAGAGAAACTGTTTTGAGGCGTCAGCCTTGCTGAAGGGAACGACTCGCATCTCACGCCTCGGTTTGAACATTCCTGTTGGTTGTTGAAGACATTTGCTTCCCAGCGAATCTTGTTGCTCTTAAAAATCAGACTGTTGTGGACAGGTGTGTTGAGATTGGTGTTGATAGGATTGTATTGATCGTATTGATTGTATTGATTGCGATGATTGCGATATCTATAGCCCGTTTGGAGACGAACCAGAGCAGCGCTCCACGGCTCAGCGGTGTAGATCCTCGGTCGGTAATCATCATCTTCTCGGTTGAACTTTGGGTTGGATACCAGATTGCTGAAGAGCAGAACATTAAACTGGAAGGCTTTCAATACGTTTTCTCGATACATACTCCTATGAGTGCTGTAGAGAGAAGAGTTGGACTCCAGGTCATACAGGGACTCGGCGGGGATCATGGGGAAGCGAATGTGACTCAACAGGTCAGCCTGGGTTTCCAAACTGGTCGAGTTGCCCTTCTCTGTGATCCAGCTCTCCACAGTCTGAAGCACAAAATATTCATCCGGCACCACCAGGTCTGAGCGCAGCAGAAGGGATCTGAGGAGCTCAACGGAGAGTTGGGTCCAAGCAGGGGAGCTGGTCAGATTTGGGTAGTTCCAGGCCAGATACTGAATACAGTTCTCTTGGAGGACCCAGTCCTGAGTCTCCGCGGCATATTCGTAGAGGGACACCTGCGTGTGGAATGAGGCGTCCTCTGGGATGATTTTAGAGAACAGCCGGCCTGTGTCCTCCATCAGCTGCTTCACCCCAAACGTATACGCCAGCCAGTGGAGGCACTGCACAGAGGAGAAGTTCACATCCACCTTGCGGGTATAGATGTACCTAATGAGATTGCAGAGTATTTGTTAGATTCTTCAAGATGTATTCGGGATTGTGCTTTCCATTTACGTGCTCACAAAACATAGTATAAATTCTAGTCATCATAGCAGTTTGCTTGTACCTGATGAAGGAGGAGAAATGTGGTTGGCAAGACTGGACGACGTCGACCGTGATGCCGGAGATCCCCTCTGAAGCGTTGAAGAGTGGGAATTGCGAGAGAATCAACTTGTGCGCACAAACCGTTACATTAACCACCTCCGGGAACCCGTCTTCTTGCGTGTTTCCAGTCACACTCCGGACCGAGATGAAGAAGTCACAGCTGTTCCCGCTGTCAAACATCTGGCCGCGCTCATCCGACAGGCTGAGGCTGTGGTCCAGCGAGTATAGATAATCAACCTTGGTCACATTTGCGCCTGGAACCACAAATCATTGGGATGAACATTTGATAGAGCAGTGAAGAGCCCAAAAAGAGTTTTGATACGTACTGCTCGTTTCACAAAGAACTCCAACGTCCTCTTTGTGGCTGCAGTCAGTGGCTCCCCAGTTAGTGAAAGCACACGTAGAAAGATACTTCTCTGTGCCTTCACATTTCAGATCATCCAGCCAAATAGGTCCAGGCGCTATGATGTAAAATGAAAGGGAACACGTTTGTTATGGCACTTTTTATTTTTTTGATGGCTGAGTTTGTGGTGTTGGTATCAAATCCCATTACAATCATTTCACTGCCCTCTGGTGGGGGATGAATGGAAGTAGAAAGGCACCTTTTCCGTAGTTTTTCCCGATGACAACAGAGTTGGCTCGAGGGAAGCCGAGCTGACGACACACCACCTGGGCCTCCGCCATGTCCCAGCCGTCATCACACACCGTTCCCCATGTCCCATCGTGGTAGATCTCCACGCGGCCGTCGGCAGCGCCGCCGCCAAACAGCCTCACGTCGCCTTCCTGCGGCACAGGGTTGCTTTGTCTACCTGCGTGAACACACAAGACTCTGGATATTAAGCAAGGCCGTGACAGCAGAGAGGTCATGACAACATTTGGATCATTACAGTCCGTGTTGAGCGAGCATGGGCTGAATATATTTGTAAAAGCACAAACAGTTCTATAATGAAAACTAGTATATTATTAAGACTGTGTCCTTTCCATAAAATGCATTTCGGTGTAAAAGTGGAAGAATATTACATTGCATACATGAGATATGCTTCGGATGACTTACCAAACAGTTTAAATCTTACTGCACTTCCAGAGGCATGGGGGAGCAGCAGAAGCCACAGAGTGAATACGTTTCGATGCACGAGCATTTTCAACCCTTAGTGTCGGAGTCTGACGCAGACAGATGATGACAAAGAAGAGGCAATGTGAGAAATATGCACTACTTTACTATCCAAGATTATGCATGCAATGGTTTTAAAAAGCAACAAGATTAGAAATGTAGTTTTGTTTGTCGTCTTTTTGCACACGAATCAATTCATTAATTGAGATGGAATGCATGACATTTTAACTGACAAAACAAAATGACTACATGACTCAAAAGACTAATGTGCAAAATCCTTACATTTAATGAAAACATTACCTTCTCCCCTCTGGCTATGAAGTGATGTCTTCCAAAAATGTGCTTCTCTCTTCTGAAGTCTGCGACACAAATCTCACTCCTTTTAAAGCCCTGCTGAAAACAGGGTTCACTTCTCCATTCCCGCTGCTTTCCCCAAGTTTCGTTTTTCACTGAAGCAGGATGTTAGGGTGAGTGTTGCGCAACGGTTTGAGGTACGTAGACCCGTCCCAACTTGTTTAAGGACAATGTCTAATTTGTGTTAAACTACTTTCTTAAACAAAGCCACAGAAAAATAAGAGTTGAAATTTTTTACTTCATTATCCCACCCCAAAAATTATACAGTAAAGCTTTCACCAAAATGTCCTTCAAACAATGTTTATGCAGAATAAAAACGTTTTAGTTATTTCATTGAACATGTTTGGTGTGTACATAATGATGTTTAACATGAAGCACATAAGGGAAAAAACCTTTTGAGAGTGTATGTGCATGAACATGTATGCTTTAAGAAAAGAAATCACAGTCTGATAAATCAATCGATTGTACATTCATCATAAGAAAGGCTACAGTACTGTTGAGGGCCACATCTGTCCCTGGAAGGACACGCTGCCATTGTTTGTGCTGACTGGCACTTTCTCAAAACTCAAAACAGGACCCTATTTTGCAGTCTCAGCCAGTTGTACTTCTACTTGTACTGAAAACGATCCTTTACCAGTTGGATTTGTGTCTCAATGAGGAAGCAGCGAGTGCAGTAACTTCAACAGTGACTGGATTGTAAACAAAATAGAACAGTGCAGTGGCCTCAAGAGCGAGTCTCTCAGTCTATATGAACTCCAAGCCCTCATATTTCACGTCCCCGATCTTGGTTTCAGGTAACAGGATGCGTCCGTCGAGCGTGAAGGCCATGATGTACGTCGCAATCTTTCCGCCGTCTTCCTCCGACTTGAGAGCCAGAAGGATCTGGTCGTTTGTATGTGGGACAAACTTGAATGAAGAGAATCCGTGAGTGGGGTTCAGCGGACCCACTCGGCTTACAACGATGTCCTTGAAATCTGGTGAGCAGCTGAGGGCGAAGTTCGTGCCGCGCCGCTCGTCCGCAGTCTCCTCGTAGCGCTCCGTGCTCGCCCGGCGAGGGAGGAAAAACCAACGCTGCAGGGTGTTGCTCCATGCTGCCGACTCATGGATGAGATACCCTGCGAAGATGTAGAAGAATACAGTAAACAGTCAGCAAAGAGAAACAAAGAGGAAGCTGTTATAGGCGAGACCAGATTTGCATCCTCACCTGGAGGCTCTATGCCTGCAGCAGTCTTAAGAGATTTGTACACGGGAACCCAGTTCTCGTGTTCTATGTCCCCTCTGAAGCCCACTACCTTCACCCACTCTGGGTTGTTGTTGACAAACTCGCCCTCGGTAGTGGTCCACTCTTTCCCCAGACCGCCGACGTACAGTTGCTTGTCCTTCACTGCCAGCCACTCCGCCTTGAACCCTATCGGGAGAATAGCGATTAACCACAAAATGAATAATCCAATACATGCAAAAAACCTGAACTTAAGTTAAATGACAAAAGTATTATCAGCAGAATACATTTAAAGTATCAGTTACAGCAGAAAAATGGCCCGCTGTGAGTGAAGTAGTATTCTATGTCGTATTATTAGATTGTTATTACCGTAAGTAGTAGAATATCATCTAGCCTGTACATGTATTAACACTTAAAATTTGTTTAGATTTTTTTGAGATTTTGGACTGAATCGTTGCCTTTTTTTGTGAAGAAATGGATGACTTTACCGTGAAGGGCCTCAAACAGTTATTCACAAACTATCTGAAAAGTAACTAAAGAGCTGTCAAAAATACATAGGGTTAAAAAGTATCGTATTGCCCTCTGAAATGGAGTGGAGTAGAAGTATTAAGTAGCATCAAATTGAAACACTCAAGTACAATATTAGCATGTATGTAGCGAGTAATGCTGACCTTTGGCAACGCTGCCGTCGCCGTCGGGCAAGATGACCCAGGGCACAATCTTGTCCCCATCAATGTGGTAGACAATGCCCGTCCTGTCATCGACACTGTAGAGCTTCCCGTTGAACACCACCAGCTCAGACAGCTCCATGCCCCTTCCCTTCTCCGACAGGTGGCTTTCCAGCAACACCCTGTTCTCATCCCATTGCACCGCTACCTTTTCACCACTTTTGGACACCAACAGATGACCTTTCCGCATGTAGCTGAACCACGTCAGCTCCTTGTCACTACGAGAGCTTGTGTCCAGGTCGGCAATGACTGCAATGCGGTAGAGGGTGCCCTGCGACGTGTGCTCAGGCGGACTGAGAGGGTAGGTGTCATTGTAACGGGAATCAGACTGCTGGGTGCCACTGTGACCGGCCCTGTGCGGGTCGTAGGGGCGGGAGCTCAAACCCGAGGAAAAATGCATGAAGAGCGCCAGAAACAGGGCCAGGAAGAAGGCCACCACCACGATGGGCTTCCATTTAAGGTGGATACGAGGGTCAGTGGAGTTGGCCATGGACGCCAGCATAGGGAGGCCTCCAACAGAGATACGCAGACTGTTCATCAGCTCATTCTGCTCCGGGGGAGTGGCGCCTGGGGGAGCAGGCATGGAGGACGGGGGCCCGGAGTGCCCTAAAGAAAAATAAAGAGAGATGATACGTCTGGAAACAGGGCAGCAGGCAGTCGATAGATGGATTACAGGTTCTTCTTGTCTTCTAGCTTTTATTCAAGGTCCCGACATAGATATACAAATCAGATAGACTACAGCGATACTGTGAACAGATTAGCTGGTCCCATTACTTTGGCCTTACTTGACCCACTTGATCACGCTGCCTTGAGATGTATTTCAAACTCACCTACAATCTTAGATACTATAGTTGGCAAGGCTTTAAAGGTGCCACCTGTGCACACAGAGACTGGATAAGAGAGGCTATTGTATTACGGAACAGTCTTGGAATAACTTGCAAGCGAGACTCAAACCAGACTCACCAGTTTAAAAACAAGATTTTATCACTGTTCTGGTTATAATGCACAACCATTTTGTGTAAATAGTTCTAATGCTGTGTTATATGTCACTCATCTTCAAGCTAAATAAGGAAATTATTGTTTTAGTACTTTTTTAAAGTAATCAAAATATATCTTTTTTTGTGGTAGAAATATCCCCCTAAAGTTTGCTAATATTAGTGAACGTTGAACGACCTGGTTATACCAGACTAAGTTATGCAAAACCACTCGAGTGTATCACCTTGAGCAGGGGTGTAGTTTAATATGGTAACGTCTTTTCATATACAGGTCACCATTCAGGTTTTACTAAATCCTTTTGATAAGTAACAAGTCAAAAATGTAGCTGTATGGATAAAGCTGCAATATAAAGCAGAAGAGTTTCAGTTGGCAGTAAAAAGTTAAAACACCTGCTTTGCCCTTTGAGAAACCCAATGGCTTGATCTAAATGTTCCTTAGTCCTGTGACACACAACATGAGCAAAACGAATGCATAATCAGGCCGTGACTTGGGCCCATGTGTAAAGAAAGGTAATTACATAAAATGTAAATATATTTAATATACATAAAAGATATTTGAATGATCTGATAACCTATTCAAACACAACGGACTCAGCCTACAACATTTAGATGATACAACGTAATCTAATGAGACTTACATACTCTCTATGAACAGACTCTGTTGGTCGATCAAACCTGTCGTCCCGGTGGCTGGCAGATCTTTCATTTAAGCCTATAATATGAATTCTGGTATAGCTCAAAGGAGTGACCGTATGCCAGGTTACATTACTCGACAAGAAGCAGGATGTAGCCCAGCTTTGGGCTGGGTGAGTATCAGGTGGCCACCACGTCACCGTTGAAGTCGGGAGGAGCCCAGTGAGTGACAAATAGGGGAAGGCGTCTGTGAACAGGTACATCAGGAAATACACAGCCGGCTGACGTAGCACACGCCGAAGTCCTGTTTTTGGTACATAGTAGTGATAAAACCACAGGAAATAATCATCAACCATTCTAAATCATCAAATCTTCATTTGAGTAATCTACCAAGCAAAGTTCTCTAACATCTGTCAAAAGAGATCCTCTCTGACTTTCACCATTTTACAGACCAAACGCTTCATTAAAAGCTAAACAGATCAATCGATAATGATATGGATAGTTAGTTGCAGCCCTAAATAATATAAAATCTCACACTTTTTCCCACCTTTATGGACTGTTCAAATGATAAAAGACAGTTTGCTGATAAATTGATTGACAAATAGTCAAATATTTGATGTTTTTAGCTTCTTAAATGCACACATTTGCAGATTTTCTTTGTCTTACATGACAGTATAATAGCCATCTTTGAGTTTTGAGTTTTGGACTGTTGGACAGACAAAACAAGACATTAAAAGACACCTCTTGGGTTCTAAAAATGAAAAAAAAAAAAATCACTATTGTAAATTGAGGTAATCTTAATTAACTAGCAAGAGTACGCTAGATGAAAACCGAACAATACAATGTTCAAAAGTCATATTTCGAACACAAAAAAAAAAAAATGTATTTCCGAAAACAGATATTAGATTTTTGATGAAACACCCAACAAACTAATGTGACCTTGAGGGGTCACCACCAGGCTCTGTGAAGTAGTAAATGTTTACTCACAAACTAAATCCAGGGATCTCTGGAATCGGCCTCGGGAGCTCGACACTCCTGCGGCCTAAACATGGCTGCATTTCTCCAAAAAGGAGTGCAGAAGCTGAAAGGCTCTTTCATAAGGCGGGGCCCCAAGCCAAACAGCAGTCCATTATGGCAGAAACATCGGGGCCCGCACTCTGAGGCACGCAGACTATCCTCTCTGGAGTACACCAACAAGTGGCCATTAAGTTTACAGGCTGTTTTTGATTCTCATTTTGCCCAAATCACCTGAAACAGAATAAACTAACTAACTAAAAGACGAGGCTTACCCCTTCGTCGCCTCCTGCCAGAACGCTGACCCTGTGACATCAGATTTATCTCACTGTCCTTAAAAGAAGACCTCCGCAATCTTCCCGGGGCGCTTTCTGCTCACAGATTATTTGCAGTGAAACCATGACTGAGGATTGTTTTCACGACGCTCGTGGACTTTAACTAGACTCTGAGGATTATGTTAGAGTCCAAAGGGGCAAACAAACACAATTCATTAAGTCTTCATGCATCCTAGCAACCGAGGGCAAGGCACCAGAGGCTAGGGAGCAAGGTGGGATAACGAAAATCCTGCTACCTTTAGAGGTTCAAAAGAAACCTTTGGTCAGGGTCTGTGATGTGATCAGTACACTGAATAATTTCTGCATCTCACAACTTCATTTTATTTTCTTAAACTGCACTGCAACTTGTATTCTATTTTTTTGTTGTTGCTTTTTTTTAAACTGTGTTTAATGTTTTAATGAATGTTCTTAAATGATTTTAAATCTTATTTTATTTTGCATTATGTTTTGATGCTTTTATGTGAAGCCCTTTGAATTGCCTTGTTGTTTAAATGTGCTATACAAATGAACTTGCCTTACACTGAGTACTGTGATCAGAGATCAGAGATCAGCTTGATAAAACCAGCCGAGCGGTTACACAACCCACACTTACTCTCCATCGGGGTAAAATCTGTTAATAACTGATTTAACTCCTTCTGAGCACCAGTCCAAAAATATGTTTGGATTTCGAGTTAATTATTAATCAACTAGCAACTTCTGAGAGTCTCAAACTAACTATCAACAGTTTTGAATAGCTTCCAATTCCTGAAAGGGCATAATAAACAAAAGGTTGGGACATATGACAAACGGGATACATTACATGTCAACTGTGAGGGAGTTTGCATTTCAGTTTGTGTGAGGTCGCTGTGTAATATCCCTGGCTGTACACCATTGTGGGCAATATTATAAATCAGTAAGCAATATACTTCAATATTTGATTCCCAGGATTATAGTTATTCTAATTCACTGGATTAGCCACGTTGTTATTTTTTGCTAAATGTCTCAATTTAGTTTTCAAAAGCTTTGTTCTACCATTATATTTTATATCAACACTACTATCTAACATTATATACGCCCTGAGGATGTTATCCATATCACCAACCAGTCATATACTCTATCTATTTTATTTGTTTTTATTGTATTGACCAATTGGTCAATACAATAAAAAATGCCCAATGTCCAAGGGGACACCATCAAAATATGTGTTGTGCTCAATCACCAGATACTCACGTTTACATTGATAAATAAGTGAGTAAGTAAAGTTGAAGATATTTACATTTGAGCACCTCTTGCCATTTTTCTTGAAAAATTATATAAATGATTAATTGATTATCAAAACTGTTGCTTTTCTATTGACCCACTAATTATCCCAGCACTAGTATGAATTACTTCTCAAGGTCATTTTGCAGATGGTGTACCTCCCTGACACTAATAGTGCCGTCCTGACCCGATCCTGACAGCCGCCCCTCTCAAAGCTGCTGGTTCCCTCATGTGAACATGTGAGTGTCTCTGCTCTGTGCCGCCATAAAAGATGACATCTGGGGAGGTTGGCTTCAAAGGAAACAGATCAAGGACACAGAGAGTGTGTGTTGGGCCCATAAATACTTCACTTATTGCTGCAAGTCAAACTCCCAAGACCTCTGCATGTCAAGGCGCACCCAAACAGATGTGCATTAGACTAAGGACGTCATTTTAGCTGGTTGTATCCAATGAGGAGATACAGTATGGTACATTGATCTACTTTGGCGACATTTAAGTATGCATTGTTTAATCTGCAGACCAGCTGGGGCCATCTCAGACCCCAAGTGGCCCTGGGACATTCCTACTTTGATATTTGAGGGCCTTTAATTCATTAACCACCGCCTACAAAGTAACTGAACACGATGAGACTTATTGTAAGTATACTAGATTGTTTTGTTCTCCCTCTCCTCCTTCACACCCCCCCAAACCTCCCATCTGCATATATGTGTGTGTGTGTGTGTGTGTGTGTGTGTGTGTGTGTGTGTGTGTGTGTGTGTGTGTGTGTGTGCGCGTGTGTGCGTGCGTGTGTGTTGGCTCGTCACCCCCGTCCTGTCAGCAGCGCAGAGGTTAACGCGGATGCCATCACCAACGGCTGCGTCCAGGTGCGAGCGGAGACCGTCTCGAGCGGCTGCTCACTCACCGCAGACGTTAGATGTTCAGCTCACAGTCCTCCGGTGGTTGGAGCTCAGATGTCATTATTTTATCGCTTCCTTCTTTGGCTCCTTCTCCTCCGCTCCCCGTTCACCAGACAGCCACTCATAACTTCCTGTATCTGCTGATGACGACGGCAGCGTGCACCGCCTGCGCGCGCTGGATGGAAGAGGGATTGTCCGACGGTGCGTTCAGGTGCTGTCGGATATTCGATGACCACTTTATTCCATCGCGATAGACGACATACTTATTCCTGCATGGTTTCATTTTTTTAAACTGTTGAAATGTGATTATATTAACCGAGTTATCTATATTTTGAAATGCGTCTGAAGCAAGCTGAACATAAAAGATCAAAAACATAAATCATATTGGTCCCACAATAAACTAGAATAAAAAATAAAAAAACACTAAATAACTTTACTGCACAACTTCTGTGTGTAATGTTTTTAAATGAAGATACGTGGTTATGAATATGTAAAATAAAGGGTAACTTGAAATTTATATTACCACAGCGAGGATGCATAAAATCTCAAAAGATTATCCCTAAAACTGCCCAATGCAAGAGCAAAGGAGGAACATCTCTGCACCATTTTGGCAGTGAGAAAAACAAAGCAGTTCTTGTAAAATATGAATGCTTTCACCAAATAGATACTTAGGTTAATATTAATCGATTACTCACACGTAAAGGTGTGTGCACAATGTAATCATTATAATCACGTGAACTTCCCCTCAGCTTGATCATGCTTAATCGGGCAGGATTCATTAGGTCAAAGTATACATGCTTTGCCCGATTGCCTAAAACTAAAGAATGGCTGCCGAACCTGGACATCATCAGAAGATGATGAGAAGGCTGATGAACCCTTTTGTCTTTTGAACAAAGACATGCAAGATACCAACTAAAAGGAGCAGTGAACAGTCAGGGTGCACATTTAAAAAATACCCTTGTCACGTGTTCCACGGTCCGAGCGTTAAAAGTGTGAAATACTGGAAGATGTTTGTGTTGTTCCTCGAGGTCAGCGTGGGATTACTAAAGTGCCTCAACAGGAGACTAACAGTTGTGTCTGCCGGACATACACTTTGGAAGGGCTTTGAGAATTTCAAGTTTTGAATACATTTAATGTTTTTACAAACTTAATTTAATCTTTCGGGGGAAAAAAAAAACACACACAAAAACAATTAATTTAAGTTTAAGGTAAATATTCCTTTTAGTATTGTTATTCTACGCACTGACTGTATGAACCTTCAGTAACTCAGGAGCAATTCCCTTATACAACGTTGGTTATAGTCTGGATATCAGTGAGAATATGCTCAGGCGACCTCATTTGTAACGTTCTCCTGTAAAATGTGCATTGTCTTCAGTCGGTACGGTGCTATCTCCAAAGTACACAAGCTTCTCCGCATTCACCTACACTATCACTACTCAAATATTTGCCAAGGGAGCACGGCTCTGCACAGTCTCCGGTTCTCGCATCAGAGGATGTAAATTATGAGCCGACTCAGATGTTGGAAACAAGAACAGTTTTTATTTGGCAAACCCCCGTGTGATACAGAATACTGTATAAAAGGCATCAGGGAAGTATCGTAAAGCCATCGAGCAGCGAAACTGCAACACGTGCAAAAGGTACAACTACAGTGTAAGAAAAGCAAGAGCATGAAGTCATGTAGAAGAAGAAAAGTAGGCTTTGATTGTCATGTAAAGGATTAAGAAAGATAATAAATATATAAATTTACCACAACATCACTAAATTCCTGAAACCAAATTATGGCTGAAATATTTGCTGAATTAGATATTTGAAAAGAACTGTAACTGAACTCAAGGAAGGCACATTTAACGCCTAGGTAGCTGATGCAAATTAATGGTTTGACTACCTTAAAATAAAAACAAAACACCCTTAAATACCAATACTAATTAATAATTGTGGCAGAATTGATTTAAAAAAAAAGAAAAATGTATTTAACAATCTTAAATCAGATATTGGCAATCAACTGCCCTAAAGAAATTAACTTAGCTTTTCAGTGCATAAAAGCCATTTCAGTGGTTGATTATTAGGAAAGGAACAGAAACATGGCGTTACAGCAGTTAGAGGGCTCATTTTCATCGCACCCATTGATTAAATAACATGGATTTGTCAAAATAAAGTATTTACTGAACCGTATGGCAAAATGATTGTGGTTGAACTGCCCTATATGCATCTGACAGTAATAACAAAAATACTTATATGTACTTAACAGTAACATATTCCAAAATGTTGTTCATCTTCAAAATACAAAGCATATTTCTTGGCAACTCAGTGAATCTTTTGTTGACTAGTGCTTTGATATTAACAGCCTGCACTCATAAGCTAAACAAAAGGGGCAAAAGGCAACAGTTCATCCGATCTCTTATCATGACAATCTCCTAACCACAAAAATATATATATATATATATGTATCAATATATATCTTTTCAGAGTTCACCTGCTCCGTGTGGCACTTTGAACAACACAGCAAACAGCCACCACACACGTATGCAAACACGTTCTGCAGGAAGTATAAATGGGAGTGCAGAGAACAGAGTTGTAAATGAAATCGTTGGCACATGTTTAAAAAGCAAACTCCCCTTTTGGACTTCAATAAGCTGGAGGCTGGTAGTCTCCTGGCTGCTCCTGGTTTTGGGGGAAAGGCGACTGCTGGTAGCCGGTGGGGCCGGTGGGGCCGCTGTTGTACGGAGCGGCCGGGTACGGAGTACTGTGGTCGTTGGCTGGGTCTCTGTACTCCTGCTCAAAGTCACCGACGCCTTGGCGATACCTTCCTAACGCAAAGTAGAATAACAGACCCTGTCGAGAGAAGCGAAGAGTGAGAAAGTGGACAGGGTTCATACACATTTTGACCAATGGATTTCCATAACTTTAAACCAAATTTCCATGACCAAACATTTTGTGAAATCTCGGTGTATACATGAAAGTGAGAAAATGTAGTATTTAAACTAACAATGAGAAGTCCAACGCATACAGTATACCTTAAATAAACACAAATGAATGAGAGACAATAGTTTGATTAAAAGAATAAACATTTATATAGATGCCTGTATGTATTTTGAGCGTCTTTCTTTTAAAAGCATATTAATTATTTCCAACTCAGCGTAAATGAACATCATGAACATAACAAATTTCCATGACTTTTCCAAAACTTTCCTTGACTGTAAGAACCCTGAAGTGGAGCTTTTACACGACTCTCGCACATTTATAGCCGGCTACCCTCTGGTTTTGTTAGTCAAATCCTGGTCACATGTGGAGGCTCACCCAGGTGACGATCGAGAAGAAGGAGAAGGCCACAATGGCTCGGGCAGCGTCAGCAATGACCACGGCTTTGTCGGAGGTATTGGACCACTGGTTGGCCAGGACGCAGAAGCAGATGAACCACAGGAATGTCCAAGCCCCTGTGCCACCCGATCAAAGTTATTTGAAGCAGAAAGATGAATAGTCAGGATTAAGATGAAATGAGATGACAGAATTAACCTCAACTAGGCTGCACTTCCTGTTTAGGGGCCCAGTTCCTTTTTTTTTTTTTTTTAGAAGAAGTGACTCTCACCTGAGAAGACCAAATCTCCTATCACAATAAATTTTCTCTCTTTGGCGTTGCTGATCTGCGGGAAGTAGCCGTCCAGTATGAGGAAGACGACACAAGCCAAGAAGGCCAGGACTCCGATTCCGACCCCGTAGCTGCAGGCACTGACGTTCTCGTTGAACATGCATTTGATGTCTCCCGTCGTTTCTTTGTTGGTGTAGCCTTCTGCTGTGATGGTCGCAAAGACCACAATGGAGAACACCTGCAAAGAAGGGACACGCAGGGTTAATGCCAGACGGAAGTGGTGAAGAAAAGCATGTCAAGCAGCCACAGGGGCCGTGTGACTCATCACATGATTCTCATTACAAGAAGGCTTGCACCATCATAAAAAAACAAATACAAAATCTAATTAAAACATCTGTCGAGCCCGTTTCATGTCTTTCGTTTCATGTTCATGTCTTTTTCAAGCTTCTTACGTGTGAGGTTGGACAAACAAGACTTTTGAAGATGTCAACACTGTCGGTTCCCTCTCTACATTCATATTTTATTGATACTGGCAAAGAGATTATATATATATATATATATATATATATATATATATATATATATATATATATATATATATATATATATATATATATATATATATATATCACAGGATCCCTCCTCACACCATGGGATACTGAGCTGCTTTAATCTTGTCGATAAATCCAGTCTCAACACAAGGATGACAAAGCCTGAGCTGTCAGGGCTCTTGAATATGAAAAGACTTAGAAGTGAGAACAGCTGCAAACTTTACATATGCTTTCAAATCATGCCTTAAAAATTTTTTAAATAAAGAAGCTTTTAGTTAAATTATTAAGAATTTATATTGTGCTTTAGTTTCCTCCGTTGTTTTAAAAGTGTGTTATTGTGAAGCACTTTGTGATATGTGATAAATACATAAAGTGTATTCATAAGTTTTCACCATAACTACTTATAATTGGCCTCCAACGTCGCGCGTTAGAAAACAGCTGGATGCCAACAGGTGACGCGTTTACATTTCTCTTTATGGACCACATTTAAAGGGTTTTAACTCTCCCTCGTCCACTATTTATTTAAATTGTAATATATTTATATTTACAGTATGCAACAACATTGTCAAACAAAATCGTCCATCACCGGTTGGAAAACGGTCAGCAGGTGAGGTGACACAGCACAGGGCACGCGCGCTACTACGAGCTAACTAACATCAACAAGTGCGACAGAAGAAACATCAAAGTGACACTTTCTCTAACTTTATTTAAAATGTCAGCCTCAATTCATGTCCGGTGTTGGCGGCTCGCGGAGCCGAGGAGCGACATGAACCGCTCAGTGTGGCCCCTGTCCGTGTGGCCCCCGTCCGCTCCCATCTGTCAACTCGGCTAATTCATGCTAACGTTTCCGTGGAGTCACTCACCCAGCTCAGGCAGCGCAAAATGGTTTGAGGCTGTTTTACAAAAGTGAGGACATCAAAGGCGCCGCCGGCCAGCGAGGCCCCGTAAGCGCTGCCCTGCATGTCGGTCACACACAAAAAAGCCTCACAAAAAGATCTAAAGACGAGCCAGGAGGAGAAGTCTTCCTATCAAAGTCGGGACAGTTTCGTTTTGTCAAAACAGCTTCCTGAAAACTTTTCAAAGACCGCCCCCTGCGCTGGTGCGTTCAAGGGCTCCTCGTAAAATACGCCCTCAAAACTGAGTTATAACTCCGAGAAAGAAACATTTAAATGGCCGTAGTGTGTTTTTTTGTGTGCGTGTAACTCTAGGAGGCAGTAGTGATATCAAGCCATCACCGCGTGATGAAAACACACTACATTGCAGGGCTCTTTGTTTTACAAGGTGCAAAGGTTAATACCTATTGATTATAAACGTCACTGGAGTTTGAGATTCAACACGACAACCTAGCAATACAATCATATAGATGGACTCTCACAAATTGAAAAAAAGAGAGTACTCACTTCCAACTGTAGTCCTACTAGTAGTTTTTCCAGCATTGTTAATTTAGGATTTGAAAAAAAAAAGGTTTGAAAAATGTACGTAGAGTTGCAGCTCCTTAAAGCGACCACTGGGGGGCAGAGAACACTCATTATTCTAAATTCACTCAGGTCAAAGATCACCTCCACTTCTCATCTAAGGAGACACAATACCATATTGATACTTCCATTAATCTATTTCCGAATAGTATTACATAGGAAATGTCCCCATGACCCACTATACAACGTAAGTCAGCTATGTTTAACTGATTACACCTTATCAGCTGCAGGCAGATAACTTGGCACCTAATGCAAATTAGGCACAGCTGTGTGCTGCCAGAGAGAGATAGAGTGAGAGAGACAGGCAGACTCCGGATGTCTGAATGATGTGCATTGACAATCAGTCAAGAATAGATTGCTACAATGTCAGTGGTAACACACTGTTCTGTGGGTGACTATGTGACTGATGGTGAAGATTGAGTTGCTAGGAGCTGAGTGTTTGCAGTACAGAGGACCATGGCAGCCAGTGTCAACATTTGTCAAATAGATTCTGATTCGGAGTCTGACTTTGAGTGAGTTCTCTTCAAGACTTTATTTGAAAGTTGCTTATCTTTTTGTTGTCTTCTAAACTTGTACCTGATTGCCATTTCCTCTGCATCGTTCTGCTCGAATGGGCTGATTCACTTAGTTTTCACTTTGTCTCTTTGTCTTGTAGCTGTTACCGTGAATCAACATTGATGTTGAACTAAGTTTCTTTTATCAAATTGTGTTCCTAATAAACTAAATTGTAGATCTATATCAATTCCAACTTTAATTTACACAAGTCATCTTGATGTCGGTTTTAAGTCCATGCTCTTGCGTTTTTGGAGAAAACATTCTCAGTGCTTTCACAGCTTTCAATGATTTTTAGATTGAAGCATTTGTTTTGTCTTTTTTCTGTATTTAGTGTTATTTTTTTGTAAGCCTCTTGCTCTTTAGTATTTTGAACTGGAAAGCATTAGGATACTTTCATGCATCTGATTTGCAGTATAGGAAAGGTGTTTTGTGAAATACAATTGTAATTCACCATGAAAAAGACTCGCTACTGTACTGAGGGTGCTCGAGCCACATCCTTTGGGACTCTGGGTCATTATGGTTACTCTCCCTAAGGAACATGGGAGAAAGCGAACCGGGTTGGAACTCCTTCCAGCTCTTTCCAGCCGCCAGCACCCAGAGGTGTCCTGACACCCTACAGATGGATGTTTTTAGGGAACGTACTGGCACAAATACAGAGCGTCTGCCATTTCCTGCAAGTGGTCCCATGAGAGGCGAGAGACTGGACGGGGAGCAGATGAACCCTCTGCAGAGGCATCACTGGTCGGCTGCCACCTTAAAGGTCCTCTCCGCGATGCCCAGTCGCACTGCGGGTGAGATGAAACCGTCTTCTAATTATTTGTTCACAATATCCTTATACGCACATGCAAACTGATTGTCGTTGTCCACACAGGGACGACTAGAGCTGCAGGGATTCCACGGCACGGCAGAGGGTCGTCTCAGCTTCGCCGGCCTCTGACCTCTCGCGACTCTTCTCACGCCTCCAGAACGATCCAAGATGACCTTAAACAGGCAGATGTGGAGGAAATCTGTACCGAAGGTGAACGGAAAATGCCAAGTCGTTAACTATTACTGCTGTTTCAATGAGCCACGCAACAGCCGGTGTTGGCTGCGGCAACCCGTCTCTGAACGTGTCAAAGAATTGATTGTTTTCTTCCTTTTGGTTCACAGAAAACCAGAAGCAGCAGCTGGTGATCAACCTCCGAGGCCTCTCGGTGAGCGAGCGCATGCGCAAGCTGCGGGCCACGCCGCTCAGCCTGGCTGATAAGATGGCTGTCAGGTACACGTGGCACTGAAAGCATTGAGTGGCCTGCAAAATAAAGCACCATGGTGGTAACCGTTTGGCCCACTTGTTATCAGGCAACTTGCTTTCAGAAACGCAGAAGAGAGTTCCCTCCTCAGCAGAAATGTACCTTGCTACCTTCGTCTGAGCGTGTACATATCGAGGGTGAGTACACGCTGTGTGCCACACGAGGCATTAACCCCTTTTTGTTTGTGTGCATCAGTCCATCACTCTTCCTCCCCTCAGACATGGCGTCATTTCCTGTTCAGCTGCCTCCCCGTCCTCCCTTCCTTCCAGTTGTGGCATTCACCCATGAAGAGACTGAGTGGGCGTTTTGGAACCGGGGTGCTTTCCTACTTCCTGTTTCTCCGAATCCTCCTGCTTTTTAACCTCCTCCTCTTCGTCATCTTCGGCCTGTTCCTGGTCTTCCCTCAAGTCGTCAACCCTCCTCCTCCTCTTCCTCACGGCTCTAATCTCGACACTTTCACCGGCCTCGAGCTTCTCACAGGGACGGTAAGATCCATCACAGCAGCGCATGCGGGAGACTTTCTGTGGCCGCCTCTTGAATCAAGAGTTTTGTCCTGCAGGGTTCCATCTCCCACAGTGTGATGTTTTACGGCTACTACACCAACACCATCCTCAAAACCTGTCGGGCGTCTAACTCCACTGCTGAATCACCTGATCTGCCAGTCTGTGATGCCGACAAGCCCCAGACTGTGCCGTACAGCATACCTGCAGCCTACTTGTTCACCATCGCCATCGCCGCCTTCATTATCTGCATCATCCTCGTGTACAGGTAGGACAACAGGTTACACAACAGGTTACACAGTGAACTACTTACACCTGAATACTTGTGTTACTCCATCTGCGTTGTGTATTTGATGGCTATATTGTTCTCCTGCAGCATATCCAAGTCCTTGGGGAGAAGTTTTCAAGTCCTCAAGTGTAATGGAAACCTGGCCGTAAAGGTTTTCTGCTCCTGGGACTTCAAAGTCAGCAAGAAGATGTCGGTCAAACTGCAGTCTGAGAAAATCAGCACTCAGCTCAAAGTATGCAATCTCTTGAATATTAAACTAGGCTCCCTAAAGTGTGACACTCATTTTTAATATAACAAACTGATGATGATGATTCCACGTTTCCTTTCCGAACAGAAGCATCGGGGTGAATCATTTAAAAACATGAACAAACTGGCTACGCTTACTTCTTTTAAAAGCATATAAAGCAGGGAGTAACCTTTGACTCAATACATTACATGATTGAGTTCAATGTGACATGTTTGGTCGCATGATCTCAGCTTTTGCAGAACTTGTTTACCCACAGGAAGCTTTGATGCATTTTTACAACCCGATGTGATCGTTTAACTGCAGCATTCACAAAGAGGCTGAAGAGTGACATACTCTCTTATGAAGGAAGGATGTTCAAAAATATCCTGTTCTAAACACAATCTATAGCGGGGCTGATCACATTTTGAATATCTTTAACGATGCAGGCTCGACCTTACACACTGCTGCTTTTCCAACAGGAGCTGCTGTCTGAGGTGATCCGTGGAGAAGATAGAAAGAGCTGCACGCAGCGCCTCTGCCGCCTAATGGTGCACCTGATGGCGTGGGCTGCATGTCTGGCCAGCATCGGTCTGGGTGCCATGGCAGTCCACCATCTCTCAGAGGTTAGAGGGAGCGGTGCAGCCAGACGTGACAGATTGTCTGCACTTTTGAGCAGCTACACTGCCTGTGTAACATTTTCTCAAGACTAGCTTGCCACACAACTTGCTCTGATGAAGAAGCACTTTCCCACCGCAGTTTACTTCTTCTTTTACGTTCCTGGAAGATGTTTAACACTTTTTTTTGGTCTTTGCTGCTGCTGCTTTACAAAACTGCCATGCATGAGAATTGGCAAAAAAAACATCCCGATTGAGATCTGAGTATGTTTAAGTTAACATGCAACATCGTCTGATAAATCCTGCGACCCATTCTCACATGCCAACTTCAATCAACTGGTGACAATACTGAGGAAACTCGTGGCTGAATTTCCCTGATGTACCATTATAAATAATCCACAGCCCTCCTTATGGTTCGTCCATTTCTTCACAGGCTGCCATCAAGCAAAGTCCTACTCTTTTCAAAGAAACGGAGCTGCTGCTCTTGTCTGCGGTGGTGTCGGGCTTTAACCTTTTACTCCCCGGCCTCTTCAACCTGTGTGCCTGGATAGAGGATCACGACTCTCCCAGTGTTTGCGTCTATGTCTCCATCTTCAGGTAAGAATAATAATTGTAAAAACAAAACAAAATGCACAATCAACAAGATGGACATAATTCATGTAGAACAAAGCAAAGCTAAACTTGTCAAGCAAAAGCCACAAATAAGCATACGACTCTATTATTTACTGATAAATACAACTTTAATAGTTACATTGCACTAAAAACTTGGAATATGCTGTATACATTTTCTCTTCAATTATTGTTGTATTTGCCAATAACATAATGTTCTCTTTTCTGGCATTTTAAGTTTCAAAGAAAAATAAGGAGTGCATACAAAAATGGGAAACCATTTCATCAAAAACTGACACAAATCTTATCTCTAGCATTTAATTTACTTTTTACGTTTAAATCTGCAGCGTCCAGGGACTTTTTGATATTTATGTAACCTGGACTTTAACTTGTGAAGCTGCATTCTTCTATAATTATAAATTCTTATCATCATTTCCTCAGAAACCTATTGTTGAAAGTCAGTGTTGTTGGAGTGCTGTGCTTCCGCTGGCTGGGGAGAATTGCTGTGGAACCAGAAATTCGTGGTTTACAGGTAACACACTTCTTGTGAAGTGATAATGACTCGTGGAATGTGCTTCATTCCTCAAGTACAGAACATGTCTCAGGTTAAGTGGCTGCAACTGTTGACATATGTCAGAAATTAGGGTTTTCGTTACGATAGAGCCTTGATTGAACTAAAGCAACAATAAATACAATGTTATGCGTTTGTTGTTATAAGTAATGGTTCATATTTTGGTTTTAAATACAATTTGGTTACCATTAGTAATATTTAGAATTAATATTTTATTGCAGCTTTACCCATTTTACCCCTTATCTGGTTAGGACACTGAGTTTGGTTGTGACCTAACTGTCCCTCATATGATGTGATATTTACATGAATGTGTCTGTTGTCCTCAGTGTTGGGAGAACTTTGTGGGGCAAGAACTATATCGCCTGCTCTTGATGGACTTTGTCTTCACAGTGCTTTACACTTTCTTTGGAGAGTTCCTGTGGAGGCAAGTCTGCGCTTTACCCACAAATCCTTTTAACTTGATTATTATGTTCACTGTAAATAAAACCATCAACTGAAAGTTGAGCGTCTTCCCTCTGTAGGCTCTTTTCTAAGAAAATTCTGAAAAGGAGGAGGAT
The DNA here is from genome assembly GCF_910589615.1 of Taurulus bubalis. Taxonomy (NCBI): domain Eukaryota; kingdom Metazoa; phylum Chordata; class Actinopteri; order Perciformes; family Cottidae; genus Taurulus; species Taurulus bubalis. The sequence continues at coordinate 12,692,168 of NC_136605.1, forward strand.
GCCGGTGTTTGACATTGCTCGTAATGTGCTGGAACTCATATATGGACAAACCCTTACTTGGTAATGACACTACAACCTCGAAACCCATCACACATTTAATCAAAACCCAAAAGTGAATGGAACATTAATGGCCTTTCAAATCTTCCCAGGCTCGGGGTGCTGTTTGCGCCACTGCTTCCTGCGATCCAGATCATAAAACTGTTTTTGTTGTTTTACATGAAGAAGGTTGGTACAGGAGGTCTTGTTCCACTGTCGTACACACACGTATTTGCATACTAAACGTCACATTCTTCCTTTTGTATTTCCAGAGCAGTCTGATGCTCAACTGTCAGGCATCTAGAAAGCCTTGGAGGGCCAGTCAGATGACGACGCTGTTCATCTCTCTTCTGTGCTTCCCCTCGTTTCTTGGTGCTGCTGTGTCTGTCACTTACATAATTTGGACGTGAGTGCAAGAGATGGAGGGAGCATATTCCTTTCAAAAAAATTATATGCGTGAGGTTGTGGAATTTGCATAAATTCTACAACCTTGAGCATAGCTTTTTTAAGAATACGGTTCAAGCATATTTACCTTTCTTGTATTTTAAATCAAACATACAGTACAACTATGAGGTTAAAGAGCACATTTCAGTTTTAACTTCAGGGTGTTTACATCAGAGTCCGACTCGTTTCACCAGATATTATAGTACATGGCTGAGGCTATATTCTGTGTGCTTTTATTGTCACAAATTCCAAGCAAAGATCAGAACCAACAATTATCTTTAACTACCGGTGATGTTTGCTTACCCGAGCTTATTCCTTTGTACCATAGACATTGATTTCTATTTTCTTTTGTGTGTGTGTGTCAAAAACATAAATTAGCCTCACAGTCTCACTGCTGACTCATCATAATGAATGGACATGTCATCTAGTGTGTGTGTGTGTGTGTGTGTGTGTGTGTGTGTGTGTGTGTGTGTGTGTGTGTGTGTGTGTGTGTGTGTGTGTGTGTGTGTGTGTGTGTGTGTGTGTGTGTGTTTTTAAGAATTATATGACATTTAGGGTGAGAAGATTGATACCACTCATCTATGGTTAACATCAAACTATTCCTTTTAAAAATGTATGTCTTCAGTAGAAATTAATAGGCTTGGGAAAGTATTGCATAATGGACTAATGCATTGTTGGTTCTGGTGTTTTTATGTGATCAGTTAACAATAATGAATATAGAATGTAGCGAGCTAACTTTAGCTTTAAAGCCAATATAATTTGAAAAAAAAGTGCTATTGTCTAAATACCTACAAACTGCACATATCTTCAAAATCCATCTCTCTGATGTCCTCAGGATCAAACCCTCGTCAGAGTGCGGCCCCTTCAGGAATCTCACCACCATGTTTCAGTCGGGGCAGCTGTGGGCCCAGGAGCTGGAGACCGCCCACCCGATCTTGTCTTGGCTCAGCTGGGCCTACAACGCTCTGCTGGAGAACCCATTGTTCTTATTCCTCGCCGCTGGAGTCTTTCTGTAAGCGTTCAAATTATGTGTATTGTGGCGGTTATGCTGTCCACAAAGTGTCTGCCTTCCAGAAACACGTATTGTTACTGTGTCTGAATGTTGATGTTTTTTTATTTTCTTACCTCTTATGATTTCTATTTTTTTTCAGATTGGTGATGTATTTTCACACTCAAGTTGTTGATGGCCAAAGGAGAATCATCAGTCGGTTAGAAAAGCAAATTGAAAATGTACGCACGAGAGTCTACACCAACGTTATGTCGGCATGCATGCTCACAATGACAGTTATAACACAGTCATAACATGCTGATGTGTAATGTTTGAAATGTTCACCATCGTAGATTTGAATGTTATAATGATAACATTTGCTCATTCAGTAGAGTTACAACTGAGGCTGATAGGAATTGGTCATTTGGTAAATAACTGTTGGACCGATGATGGCGCTAGAAGGAAAATGAAAGGATACCAATAATAATAATAATAATAATAATAATAATAATAATAATAATAGGAAAAACTGAAATTAAAGGAAGTAAAGTCTGGTCATCACCTGACTTTACGTCTGTAAGATAAGATAATCCTTTATTAGTTCCTTCAGTGGGGGATTTACAGGATTACAGCAGCATTGCTCACAAGTGAATAAAGAATAATAAAATAAAATAGAAACAAGTAATATAAATAAGCAGTAAAACAGTAGAATATTAATATACAGACTGAATAGAAAAGTGTATATATAAAAAAAGTATATGTGTCGGAATGTTCAGCGTCTGAGTAACATGAATGTCTACATCAAATATCATGGAAATCTATCATTGTTTTGACTTTCGCTAGAATGTCTACAAATCAATGACACATGGACAGTATGTTGATATTTAACTAAATGTATCTTGTGTACCTTTCATTTTGTGTACAGGAGGGTAAAGACAAAAAGTTCCTCATCACTAATTTGCAAGCGATTTATGAACGGAGTAGTCTGGTTTCCCCTCAGAGATAAGGTGGGTAGCCTCGATACTGTAACTTCTCTGTGGTTGGAACACAACTCCTTTGCTCACTTTTTCATTACCTCATTTATAATCTGTGATAACTGTCTTGCATATGAAAAGTGTTTTGTTTTTATTTCTCCCCCTCAGTCTGTGGCTAAACAACATTCACAAGAAAGGCTTTAAGAATGTAAAGATGGTATCTCATCAGTGACAGATCTATGCTGCAACATTATTAGGAGTTCACCTACAAGTTACAGTGAGAACAAAAGCAAAACCATGACTATGAGCTTATACAGTTTGAAATGTACTGGAAGATGATAAACTAATCCTGGCTGTTTGCACTGTATTATATTTATTTATACATAGAGATTTTGTACATGTAGTTTTTTCAGATTTTGTTGATTTAAAAAATATTTATGAAAAATGATCTTGAACGTGTTTTATGAAAATAAATTGGTTTGAACACATCCGCATCTGTTTCGGTATGAGGAACTCTTTGTGTGTTTTTGGAAGATTAGCAACTGTCCCCTTATTTGAAAACATTGCATCTGAATGGAATCTGAAGTATTTCTCCGTGTAATTCACCTGAACACGTACAATAATCAGCACTTTTGTCATGTTTTCTGTAAAAAAATAAAATGGGCGGCCAGGTTATAAATGTCACACATTGTATGTTAAAGGTAAAGGTGCAATACAAGGGCTTTAGAGTGTTACTATAGCACCAGACCGTTAATTTCATCAATTTTCAACATGATATAGATATCAACCTGACAAATGCAACCAGCTTCTCAGCTGTGCCCTAAATTTCCCCCACGCACGCTTTCCAGAACATTTTCTATAAATCAGAGTCAGCTTTTGTGTGTGTGTGTGTGTGTGTGTGTGTGTGTGTGTGTACACATACATGGAATGTGACTCCGGTTACAGGTTGCTCTCGTCAAACATACAATAAACAAGATAAATATAAAAAAGACAACAGAGTATAACACAGAAACTAAGCATCAACATTAACATTTAACTAGTATGTACAATATATATGTATAATGTATATGAACATAAGAACAATGGACAATTAATTTGGGATATTAGCAGAATAGGGGTATTAGTGCTAGTCAACATGAAGTTTTGTTAAACATATGTGAGTATAAACAAATCTGTAGTGATGCATCAACATCCTGCAGCAAATGCTTTAGTCACAAATTACTATTTAGCTGGTGTTTTTTAAAAAGATATATCAAAACGGAGAATAGGATCCCTATTGCATAGGGCAACGTCTGGTGAATTGCTTCATGTGCAGTGCGTTTTGTTTGATCAAAATCATAAGGGGTTTACGAAACATAAAGCGGTTAAACGTGTGTCCTCATACCAATAGCATATTTTGGCCACCTGATTACTGAACAAGTTGGGTAACCTTTTGACGAGCCAGACAGTGTTCCAGTCAATACTAAGAAGAAAAAAAGCAGCGAGGGACGTACTTGCTGTGACTGAGAAGGACAGTATTTAAACAAATGGGTTCAGGATACGCTGCACTTTGAGTTGGTCTCTCTGGAAGAGTGCATCTCACTGAAGATCTCTGGTGAGTTTTCTTGCTTTCTTGATTTCATTTGCACATTGTAAATTATCATGTTCCTATGGACATGTAAATTGTAATTGTCATGTAATCATACTTTTTGTTGTTTTTGTTTCCCCCGCTGCTTTCCTCCAGACAACATGGAAGTGAAGTTGAACAAAAGAGTGTTCATCAGCCTTCCAAAGAAATACTGGGCTGATTTGGTTAAACATTATGAACTGGTAAACACTTTCTCTCATATCTATACTTGCAGGCAATGTCACTTTTTTTTTGTTTTATCATTTTGACCGAAGCTACAATATGGCATGAAGCTCATGATTTTCTATCATTTAATAGGACCATGGGATGTTAATAACAAAGCTGAACCCCTACATAAATGCAGGATATATACGAGCTTACTTTAAAGAGTGGGGAGTCGTCACAGCATGCACGGTAAAGAAATATTGCTTCATTCTTGTCTTTTGTTAACATATTCTTGAATAAACTATGAAAATATAGGCGATCAGCGAATTATTCAAATTATTTCTATCTGTTGAATTTGATCCTAGGTTAAGAAGAACCCCGATTCCAAGGAAAATACATCGGTGGCCTATGTGAGGTTTTCTACAGAGGGTGAAGCTGACAGAGCAGAATGGGCCAGTCCTCACTACATCGGAGGCGATGTGGAAGTAAAACGAGTTGTTAGTCCAAAGGTGAATTTTTTTTTTCAGTCCTATCGGAGAAAACTTGGTTTTGTGCCTGTTTGCTGGACATAAAATAGAATACTTGTAGAAAAAAAAGAAGTTGATTTAGCAGAATTTGATTTTAAAAGTGTACAATTGCTGGCTACGTCTCCATTGGCTGACAAAATGAGTCTGTCTTTCAGATAGAGGAGGATTCAGATGAGGAGGTCTCCTCATCCACGACTGTGGCTCGTCCACGCCGTTCAATGGGCTTGGGCTACATACTGGAAGATGCTCAGTGGTTAGATGATGAGATGGAGGAATAAACAAATACTCTGCAACTGTGTCTGTATAAGTTAAAAACCATAAATGTATGTGCTCATAAAAATCTATATATTCTGAAACTTTGAGGACTAAAAACATGATTTTTTTATAAATAGCCTATTCCTTAAGAGCACAAGTCAAAGTCAAAAGTCAAAGTCAGTTTTATTATCAAATCACCTGTTAGTTTATCTGTTTAGCCTTAATGTGAGTTTCTGTAATACTCATTATTCTGCTAATGCTATGTTGTGAATTATTATTATAATAAAAACTTATACAATATTGTATGTGTTGTTTAATGTTTGTCAGGGACATATGGGGTGTTACAAATAGATGTAATGTTTACTCCTTTTGTGCAGCCACTGATGGTGAATGCAACACATTATTGCTCCTAAGGGAATGGGTTTGACAGCTTCAATTTACTATTTTCCTCCTCCATCATGGCAGCACATCACCCCCACCCTCATCCACCTCCACTGGCTTCCGGTCAAGTCCCGCATCACCTACAAGATCCTCCTCCTCACCTACAAATCCCTCAATGCCCTGGCTCCTCAGTATCTATCTAACCTCCTCCACCCTTACACACAGTCCCGGAACCTTCGATCCTCAGGCACGGGTCAGCTCTCCATCCCTCACACAAAAATGCAAACTTTTGGGGACAGAGCCTTCAGTGTGACAGCCCCCACACTTTGGAACTCTCTCCCCATAGAGCTCCGCAACACACCATCTCTGGACACCTTCAAAAAACTCCTCAAAACTCACCTCTTCACCAAAGCCTATGTCCTCTAGCTACTGTTGCATTTGTTATGTTTATTTATGTCTTTGTTAAGCGTCCTTGGGTTTCATGAAAGGCGCTATATAAATCCTAGCTATTATTATTATTATTATTATTATTATCATTAACTACATAGATTTATGGAAAATATATTTTTTTGAATTGTGTGAAGCCTACATATACTACAAAATGAGGTATTCACAAATGTCATGATTAGTGAATCTCATGTAAAAATATGTATGAGAAATACATTTAGAAGAACACATTTATGATTAGATAAAGTGGTATAACTATCATAAATCTAAACAATTTAATTGATATATTAGGCTACATCTTAATTGTGCGTCTGTCTACGGAGGGCGGTTCTAATGACGTCAGAGATCAACGACCAATCGCTACGCAGAGCGCCAAGTTTCTCTCACAGCGCTGAAACATGGCGGAGAAGGACGCAGAAGGATTCAAAAAGGTAGAAGGATATCGCTGCTTTCATTGTGTTTATTCATACTCAGTCTCGACTGTGGTTAAATAAAGACGACTATAGCCTCGTCTTTGCAGCTGACTTGCATTTATTCGTTTCCATTAAGCATTTACGCGGAACCTGTTCACAGAGTTCATGCAATGTTCCTAAATTGTCTGTCACGCGATTCAACTTTAGACTTCGCGAAGATATTATTCAGTGAATTGACAACATATGTGTGCCGAAAGGAAGAGCGGTTCATACTGGTAAACAAAATCTCTGTATTCACTATTCCGGGATAACACGTTCACTCATTCAATTACCGTTTTTCCGAAGGCAGTTTAGTTTGCCACCATCGTACCGAAAGAAAACTGCTTTCTTTGACCACTCATGCGATAAAAACGTTGACCGTTTGACTTGTATTTATTTGATGTGGACATCAAAGTGACATTATAATTTATAAGTTGAGTGTCTGTAGCGAAACGCTAATTTTACCTGTCCACAGGAGGCTTTAAAAAAATAATAAAATGTAATAAAAAAGAGAATACATACATAGATACATACTCAAAATAAAAGTGTGTGTTACCGGGGTGTTAAGTGTCTGAACAATGTTTTTTTTTTTTATCTTAACCATGATCTAAGATTCAGGTTCTCTATTGTCCTCACTTACAGGAGACGGTAAGCAAACTCTTGTCAAGCTCCTTCAAGGAGGACAAAACCAGACGTGAGTTGGATAAATATTGTCTCGCTCTAAGTACCATCTCCAAACTGTTTTATTTGCGATTTTTCGGCTCAACAAACCTCTTTCTGTTACAGTAAGCGGTGATGCGACGCTGCTCATGACAGAGTTGCTCAAGATATTTGTCCAAGGTAAGAAGTTTTGTTCAGTTGCATACATATTGTTTCGGTCACTCCCCTGCACAGCCCTTCATACTTCATACTCGAATACACTTGTCATTTTCACATTACACTTGTTCAAAGTACTGTTATCTGTTTGTCTGTGCACTTTATTTTCATTTGACATTATATTGTACATTTAATTGTACATGTAATATGTTCTCATTTCTTGCACTGTGTTTATTGTGTAATGTTATGCACCACCCGCCATGACATTCCTTGTATGTGAAACATAATTGTCAATAAACGATTCTGATTCTGATGATTCATGACGAAAGCCTTCATGTGTCCTCTCATTTCCAGAGGCTGCTGTGAGATCACTGAAACAAGCGGAGTCTGAGGACTGCGACCAAGTAGACGTGGAGCACTTTGAAAAGATTCTGCCTCAGCTGGTGCGTACAGCTCGGCAAAGTTAGGGTTTTTGATTATGTCATTCGAGAGCCATGAATTGTGATCATGAGGCTGCTCTAGTGTCTGGTTTAATCCATAAATGTTGCTCAGACCACTAAGGCAATACACGGTATGATATTTGGCTCCTGAATTCTGAATATCTCTCAGTGATGCACTCAGTTTCAGATTATACTTTTTAATTATCTGTGCAATGGATACAAGACATCATCAATGCACAAACATTTTCCATTATTAATCTCGCTGCCTTTCTTCTTTTTTCCAATGCAGCTGCTGGATTTCTAGCACAGCGATGCCACAAGATGGAGCCAGAGTGTTGCCTGCGCGTTCCTGCTCAAATCCACCATGTTTATTGTTTTCTGTATAATTGTAATTTCTTCATCACTAAAATCTGAGACGACATTCAAATTCTCACCCCGTATGTATTCGAGTTGTGTGATTTTAAGTAGAAAGCAGCGGTGCTGTCCGCACGCCTCCACGTCACGACCAATAAGGCCCACCTGTGCTCCTATGTGCAACAACAGGTGCTTCCAGCATGCATAGTGCTCTTCATCAAAGCCTCCTGGAGCAGTTGGAAGCAATTAGAGTAATAAGGGGAGCAGCTAGTCCCTTAGATGATGACAAGTGCCAGGAAAAAAGGAGTACCCCCTCCGGCCACTTTGAAGTTCCCTTTTGCTGTCCTGCGATGTTTAGTTAGAGGTGGGGGGGAAGGGCAAAGGGGACCTCTGGCACAGGGGGAAAGTTGAATGGGAGTGTGCGCGCACGAACGTGTGCATGTGTTAGCCAAACATGGCCAGAGACCACACGCGTAGATATTCTGTTTGAAAGGAAACATAACAAAACACATTGGAACATGGTCCAAGAAGAGCAGGGTGTAATTCTGAAGGTAAATAAACAAAAGAGGCGAGTAGTTGAGGTGCTTTCTCTCTTCTCACCACAGCAGAGGGGGGAAGTTGGGCCTAGGGAGCGGGTAATGTGGGGTTTTCTGACCTGAGTGCCTCAGATGGTTTTCCACCAGTGGTGTATTTGACCAACATGTCTTCAATATGAGTCAGCATAGCCGTACAACACCTCACTCTATTTATTTGTGTGGCTTGTGAGTGACTCACTACGCTTACAAATGCTGCACACATACAGCTGGAAGCAACTTGGGCTGAATTCAAGCGTCCAGGCTCACATAGGTGCTCAAGGACACGGCACATGGAATTTGACCCGGCACCCTTTTTAGTAGGGCCCAGGCTGGATTTGTGTTTCACAGGAGAAACTTCCACAGCAGGCCTTCAGGAGGCCGTGTGTTTGGTTGAGAGACGTTTATTTTAATGATGCCATGAGGACCAGGTTAATAATTACAGTTGTTCACAGCAACAAGTTCTGCCCTCTTGTTTTGAGTATACAGTACACTGCAGAACTACTGCTTTGACACCTACTACTCACATTCAATTATTTTATTACCAGATGTGACGGCAAATAATCTTGCTGAAAAAGTGATGTGTTCATCCTTACTTATTAACAATGTAAAAACAAAAGAAAAGGTGTGTTATATGTTTATAGGCTTTCTGGGGATTTATTAGAGATTAATTGGATCTCGAGCTGTCAATCCTTGCAGGAGAAATAAAAACAATTATTTTGTTGGATCTCCCATCTGTCTTCTTTTCCACAATCTGAGTCGTTGGAAGGTCTCAGTCCTAGTGCACTATTGTACAACTTTTCTCCTGATGCATCTTAGTTGAACAAATTACATCTGAAGGCAGTATTATTAAACATGCGAAAGCAGTTAGGACAAGAATGGGGAGGCATTGAAGAGAGTAATGAGTTAGAGCTTTTCTTGATCATACATTAAAGGCAGGGAGTGTCGACAGCCACTCCAGACGCTTTGGAGAAGCTCTGGAGTGAGAAGCTTTTCCCAGGAGGAACAGACTGATCCGTCTCCAGCCTTTTGGCTGGTCTTGGGACAGCGCTGCACAAGGCCCTCATCACTTGAAGATATCTGCCTGATTGTAGCCATCAACATCCACACAGATTTCTTTAGATACACGTGTAACTGCCAGGAGGATTCTTTCTGATAAAATGTCCTTTAAGATCAAATAAAACTAAAGGCAATTATACATTCTGGGATTATCTATCCTCTGTAGGTTTACTATCCATGTTTGAATACAAATACAAAAGGAAGCTGTGCCAAAGTCTGATAAGGCTGTGAGGTAATGCTGGTTTAGAGTGATGATCGTCAGTGGTGGAGTCGCCTGCATCGGTCATAAGAGTCCCTGTGGAGGTCTGTTACGATTATGTCAGATTTCACTCCTTTATTCCAGACTCACTACTCTGTGGTTGTTTTTTTTCCCTGTTAGAATGACACAGCTTCTTGCATCTTTCCAACTTTCTGTCATCTCAAAGCTCCTTTCTTCTCAGGGCCCAAACTGTCTCCCTGGCTGTTGATTTTTTTTTAAATGGCAGTAACAACATGCAAGCAGACAAATTCTGAAGTGGATGAACTACATCAAAGTGTGTGGGCTTATAAGGCACATTAGACATCCACTCAGTGAACGTGTACATAAAACATGTACTGTACCATATACATAATTTTCATTCGTAATGCTACTACTAAATCCTTGCTCTTTTTTATCTGACAGAACGTTTCCTTTTTTGAATCTGGTTTAAACATTTGGTTGATGGTATGAAGTTTGGGAAAAATGAACAATCCAAGTCAATTTAAATTCCTGCAAAGACCGGAGACGACAGGAAATCTTACCCAACAGGTGCAGGTGTCATCTGCCATTAGTGCTCTTTTGACTCCCAACATTTCAATTATATATGTTTATGAGTTCTTATGTAATAAATATGCGATGGCATGCATCTGCTCTCAGATGTTTGTGTGCATGGATGTGCTTGCATGCATGTTGTGCTTGATCTGGGGCTGTGATGCATTAGTGCCGAGGAGACAAGAGGCCCTTGTGGCCCCCTTATGGGCATGGAGCTGTCTAACCATGGAGGAATGCTGCAGGGGACACAGAGCGAGTGCATTCCTCTTAAGATGCTCCACACGCAACTAACGCACACATGAAAAGCTACAAACATTTATATCTCTGTCCCAAAAAAAACACAAACAAAACAGCGGCCGTTTGGTACGCACATGCGTTTCACAGAAAGTTTGCGTGTGTTGAGAGATTGCAAATACAGAGGAAGCATTTCTGTTGCCTGTATATACTGCTGGGACATGCGGGTTTCCTGGAGGCCCCGGGCCTCTCTAAGGGTCCTGGGGTGCTGAGCTAAGCTTTGTTAAGGAGCCACGGGGCCCACGCCCGGGGATGATTAGAACATACCTGGAAGTTTGAGCCACTTGGGTGCTCTGCTGGGATCACTCTTAACTGGTTGTGGCGCTTGGCTGTTAGTCTTAGGTTGGAGATGGTCTGCTGCTGTGCTCTGTGTATCGGCCGGGGCTTTGGTAGCCGCAGGGGGCGGAAAGGATTCTTCCGGAACCATTGAGGTGGATGATAAGGTCAAAGACCTTCGCATGCTGCTGAAGAAGGAAAAGGGAGCAAGAGAGATGTACAATTAGGCTCGCAGCTGGGTTATTTCTGGAGCCCTGTACAACTACCTTAACTACATTACCTTGCTCTTCCATCCCAAGTCCCCTCTCCTCTCTGTCTCCACCTCCATCCTCTGCGTGGTGTCCCGCATGGTCAGGGCACAGGCAATAACAACGGAGTAATCCCCTTACATAACACTGCACAAACCCCACGAAGCAAGGCCATTCAATTATTTTTGGGAGCGTCTAAAAATAAAGAAGTAATTTGGTAGAGGTGACGTCAAAAGCGCTGTGTGTGTGGGGGCGGGGGGAGGTGGACCTCAAATAAGCTGCCGAGACCCGACTGGACCGTAGGTCAGCAAAGCACTCTATTTTTAGGTCCCATCAAAAGCAGTGGTATAAAATTAGTCCAGCTCAGTCACGCTTAGAGAGGCCGTGAACTTGAAGGTCACGCACTAGGCATGATGAAAGAGACGATGTTTGATGATATTTAAAAAGGAGCAAGTAATGACCGAAATCTCTTTAGCTGGTGGCAGGTGGCACAGTGTGAGGTTGGCCTTTGTCAGGCTTGTTAAAGGACTTAATCAGAAGACACGTGAAGCCCTCTGCAACTGGCTCATATTAACTGCAATAGCACCATACATATTGTTTGGACAAAAGTGGTGAACAGGGCAAACTGTTGCTTGGCTTTGATGTAAGGTTTGGGCAATGTGCGACCATCAGTTAGAGTTTTTAGCATCAGTACAGCTTTGCATCAGATCGTCTCTTTCGGGGCATGTAGATAAAACAAATCTCAAGCCTGAAGGAGGCTTGTGTAAACAAGACATGAAGGTACTGGGTCAAAACAAGTCTGGCTTCCAAATTCCCTCCACAAGTCCAGGGGCCAACATGTTGACTGTCTGTCCTCACAGTGGTCGGGGGCACCGGAACTCTAAATTAGCCCTGGTGAGTCAACGGGACAGCTTTCATGTAGACAAGGGATCATGTCAGATTGCAGGAGAGGTCAGGATGTTAGGGTCAGAGATCAGGATGCAGTGTTGGTCCTCGTCTTTAACAGCTTCCTGTCTGCTGTGTTGTGCAAACCTGAACGGTAATCCCTTGTGATGCAGGTTCAAAGCAAAGGGATTGCCTCCCCCTTCGGTACAGGTATGGGACTCATCACTCCACTTGTACTTGGTCGGCCAACCACTTTGATCCAGTATGAAATATCTCACCAACTAACGGATGGATTGACATGAAATTTGGTGCAAATGTTCATGGTTCTGAGTAGATGACATCAACCCTTTTTTGGTGATCCCCCGATGATTTTGCCCTCAGTGGCCGAGCAAGGTTGACATTTGTGGTTTTGAGTTAGTGGTCACAAAAACTATTGGATGGGTTGTGGAGAAATCTGGGATAAACTTTCATGTTGGGATGAATTCTTGAACTTTCAGACGTTCTCTTCACTTTTCATCCCACACTATCACCAGTGAAAAAAGGTGTCCAATACTTTGGTTTGTGACTAAACCTGCAAAAATAATGACAATCCCATCAGCCTCAGCTGTAGTTAATGCTAATTAGCATGCTAACATACTTATCTGAGATGTTGAGCATCACTGTAGACTATAACTAAAACTGATCTAGGGGATTTGATCATGTAATACAGGAGCATAGTAAACATGATTGATCAAAGCAGGCCCCTTTAATCTAAGTAATTCATCTTATAATATGAAAGATCTGTAGCAGTTTAATATCACAATTTATTTAGCAGTGGTTTCTTCAAACAAATTTCCGATTTCAAGGTCTGCCCTTGCTTATTTATTTGATCTTTGACATGAATGTTTCATTTCAAAACAAGTGGCTCCAATGCTCCTGCTTACGCTCAGACTTTGAAGGTGCACCTGTTTCTGCACATGTATTGCTGGGGGGGGGGAGGTGCAACTTCAGGGTCAATGGGAGACACAGCAGGGTGCTCCGCTGCAAGGTGTCTCTTTTTCTGGAAGAGCCCATTCGGGTTCTTTGTTTCTCTGGCATAAAAACAGGGCGACCAGTGGAGGTGATTTACCAGCTTGTCTTGACATCAAACTGGAAATAAACCAGAGCTGCTGGAAACACGCTGGCCTGGAGGAGCAAGAAGGGGACAGAGTTAATGCAGTTTCACATCACACAAGTGGAGCTTGTGTGATGTATGGTTACTGCTGTAGGGGACAGTTGGCTCCGAAATACACCGGCAAATCACATGGTTTGATTTTTGCTCTTTGTGAGAATTTATAATAATAAAATACAGACAAAGAGGGTGCCAACACAAGATGACCTCTGACCTTTGAAGACACAGTACATGACACAAACTCTCCCTTAAATGTTCTACCTTCATCTGACGGAGAGGGCAATACTTGTTTCCAGACATAAAATGTAACCCCCTCTCCAAAAACAGTAAAGGAGCAGATCCACTCACAATGAGCTATAATTTAAAAAAGTCTTTCCCAGAAAAACAACAATAAATTTGAAGGGGCTTCAAAGGGCCCGCTGGCTCTCTTACTTTCCTGTACATAAAACAAAGCAGTGGTATTTTCTTAAACCACTCGATCGCTCACCCTGCGATGAAACACACTGAGACAGAGACTGAGAGAGAGATGTAACAGGCAAACCAAAGAGAGATATTCCTTTGACTTAATGTGCAGACGCTTTTTTGGTGTCTGACTAAAGCTCCTTTCTCTTCACCGTTGCTCTTTTTTTTTTCTTTGACTCAGACTCTATCGGAAGGTTTTCAGTCAGCCTTATTATGGTGATATTATTCAACTAAAGAGCAACGTTTTCAACCAAGCTCAATGTTTCTCAGCATGGTCTTAATCAGTCTTTTTAGGGCGCTACATTTCAGCAGGGCGGGTGCCTAATTTGGGCTGAAAACTCATTTGATGTCGTATATAAGAGCATCAGAGTGACCACCTACTGCAGTGGTGCAGTTGGCTGTTGCATTGATACACTACACTGGCTGAGGAGCTTCATCAGTGGGAGGGCAATATCCTGCATCCTGATTCTGTCAAGAAGGCAAAGCCGTGACATGTCTGAGCGCCCAAAGAGAAAAGGCCAGGTGTCCCCTGACTCCTCTTCCATTTCCTCCCATCCAGCACTGATCCTGCTAACTAATAGCACCAGGGAGCTGCCACCCCTGGCACCGAAACCAGGATCACTGAGCTGTGGAGCTGTGTGGGAGTGAGGACTGCCGGACCGGAGAACTGCAGATATTCATTTACAAAGAACAAAACAAGTAATTTAGTGTGGCATTTCAGTGTACGAGGTATATTTCATCCCTGTATAGACCAAACCACATAACTACACCGTATAATCCACTGTCCCTCCCGTTTGGCACCTGAATAAAAACTGAACTGAAATGCATGGCAGCGGCAGGAGGGACAATTCTACTGAAATGTGCTTTCGATTAAGGTCTCTAAAGTGAGCTGCTGGTTTCTATTTTCTGGTTTGGATGAAGACCTTTCCAAAAGAAAAAAAACATCCAACAGAGACATGGTTCAGAGTGATGATATGAAATGTATCAACTACAAAAGAAACGATCCACTGAGCAAAAACTGGTAGAAAAATATGCCTTTACTCAATCATCTGTGGAACGCACATTTGTCCAAAACACTTGGGCTGCTAGTTATTATTGATTCATGTTTAGATTTTTTTTTATTAAGACATTTTATTATTTAGTCACAATAACTTCAGAGAAGCACATCACAAAGGGATGTTTTCTTAATCCCCCATCAGCAAATAATTTTAACCCTCAAAACTAGAATGTATCAAAATGAATATATACTACATAAATACATTCTCAGAAAATATTGTTTTTTCTTCCAATTATTAGCAAGATTCAAAGTATTGTCTGTTAATATCGCTCTTGTGTGGAACCAATGAATCAAATACCAATTTTGTGTCAAATAGAGGTGTTTCAGTAGCTGATACATTTCCATCCCACTGAGGTCATGGGAAAAGTTTACACACAGTCTATTTTATGAATGGGTATCCCAGGGTGTGGAGCTGCTGACCCAGGTGGAGAAAGCACAGAACGGACATAACGTAACATGCACTGTGCTTTTGAGGTTATGAAACCTTGTATTTGCTGACCGCGGCCATATCTCCTTCCTTCATCTTTCTTTGTTGAAGAAATATTGTCACAATATGAAAGGGAAGGTTAGATGCTCAGCAACAATGTAAAAACAGCAGCGATCAGAGCAATTTGATTCTTCATTACATCTAAGACGCTGGGAGGGGAAGCAGAGCTTGTTCATCCACAGCTGAGTAAACTACTTAAGTCTATCATATATGGCTGCAGACATGATTTTTGAAATGCAAAAACCTCAAAATGTGGTAATGATAGAGATAGACAAACATAACCATGTTCGATTGGCAGACTTCCTATTGTTATTCCACTGTCTGTTTGAAGTCTTGAGAGACTGAAGAGACTGACGAGAACTCACTTCAGTTTCTGCACTTTCTCTGAATCAAAAACTGCCGATAAAATCTGCTGGACAGGATTCACAGAGAAGTGCGCTTTGACAGTACACTATGCGACTACCAAACACATTACAGGCAGCCAGGGCCTTGTCTTTCCTTGAAATCTCTTATTGTCCTTTGGAACCAGCTGTGTTAAACCTATATAAAATAAGTAATGGGTCTGTTTCCTGTGCCGCCTATATGGCTTAATCACTCTACAGTGGAGCTGGTGGGACAGATGTTACAGTTGCATCCTTCCACCATGGTGAAGTGCATATTGATGGTTCACAGACTGTTTACACTGTCTTCATTCATCTGTGCTATGACTATTCCCAATTGGATCCCTTTGCCAACACGGGTCTGGTGGTTTACATAGCAGAGCCCCTCTAGCATGTGGAGCCCATGCTCCTTACTCTCTGCTTGTTTCATGACTGCACACAAGCAAATAAATAGAAAGTGAAGATGTATGTCCACAAGTAACCCGTAGAGGAGCGGGCCTGGCGGGTTAGAGATCTAAACAGAGTCTGATGACATTCAGACGTTATGCTTTGATCTGGTAATTATAGTGGAAAACAACCTGGCAAACAAAACTGCTCCGATCAGTTCGAGTGCATTACCTGAATTTTCCACCTTGCAAACAACTAAAACTGTCCAAGACATACATGTGGAGGTCCAGCAGGGGAAGCGCTTTGTTCTCGAGGATTTCTCAATTAAAGCGTTTATGGGATCACAAACAAGTCTCCTGAGAACATCCCTTGATAATCTCAAGACTTTAAAACAGAAATAGCCAGAAAGCAAGTTGTAAACACAACATGGACAAATCCTTTACTTTGACTAAGTTTATATTATTTACACATCCAGCAGTTATGGAACAGCATTATCATTTATTTGGAGTCATGTTTCTGGCTAGCAGGTGAAATATAAGTCTATATATTCACTCTTTTAGCTCTGCTTTTGCTCTAGAGAGACTCCAGAGAGTATACCGCATATATCTCTTAGCTCTTTAGCTGCTTAATGCTCAAGCTACTCAGTGTCTGTATAATTAGAGATTCTTCACTTAAAACAGCTGCTTACTGCGGCTGATACGATGAGATGAGAGCCGTGAGAGAAAAACAACAGCTAAACAGCAAAATATGTAAATATATAAAGCTCCATAAAATCAAGGGGAGCTGCAGACTCAGGTGATAAATCTACAAACCTCTTTCGGCATGCTCTTGCTTCACTGTTTTCACGTAAAAAAGATTGATGACAGACACAATGCTATTTTGCATGTTCAAACGCTGAATACAAGGTTCACAGAGTGACAGCTTACACAAAGTGTATCTCCCTTCCAACGGTAAAGAAAACTTTCAATTACTGTTTTGTTATTGTGTTTTATCTTACAAAGTCTTTGTGCTCCTCAAAAGCATTAATACCTGCGCCTTGGTGATGCCTTTAATTGCCATTTAGCATTAAGCTGGCTGAACAATAAAGCTCGGGCTGAGGGGATGTTGTCAGGTTTAATGAGGCCCTCGGTGAAAGAGGGCTGCTGTGTCGGCTCCACCAAAGGCTGTTGGCTGAATTCACCTCCAGTGGACCAGAGTGGTCCTGCGGGGATTTGATGGGCTGAGGGAGCACAGACTGTCTCTCCCCCACTGTTGGGGTGTGAGGGGCTGCATGTTGCATCAGTAGCCCTCGCTGTGCATGGCTAGGCGGGCAGAAAGCACAGAGTGGAAGAGGTTATAACCGCAGGGCCACAGAGCAAGGTGCTGCAGATCCCTAAGAATGCCAGGCAGTGCCGGTGATCAGAAGAAACTTTTACTAGGTGCACCGGCAGCTGGTGGTTGTTCACGTCACAAAATGTGTTCCTATTTGCCCCATAGTTCGGCTTAAACACTGAGAACATACAGTGCCAACAACGGCATGAACAAGCATGGCCACAAATACACATATGGAGACGAGCACATAGGGGAACGGAGCCAAAAAAGAAACGTAATGACAACTGTGAACTCCTGGCCCATTTTTAAGAGGGGTACATGTTTCACAGTCTCACATGGAGTCCTCCGCCTCCGAAACCCATTCCAGTTACTTTGATTCTTTATTCACCCCCCCTCCCCTCCCTGACCCCCCACCACCTCATCCTTAAATCCAGCTGATGGAGGCTCTTTTGTCCACCAGCACCCAGGCAACAACATCAAAGGGCTGCTTGGTGTAAATGCAGAGTGCCCGAAAAACAAATTAAAACTGAAAAATAAAGAAGTCCCAGAGGGGATGGAAGATATTCACAACAGCACCCCAGAGAGTGAAGGAAAAGGAGCTGCTATGTACAGGAGGAAACAAAGAAACAGGGAGAAGGGAGAGAAAGGAAGGTTTGGGGGGAGTAGCAGTCATTTGTAAGACATCCATCATCATTTACTGAATACACAAAGGTGTGGGTTGGGTCACTCTCGGTTTAGTGACAACAATAAACAAATGAAGACCATTATGACACTTTCTTTGTGCTGGATCATCAAAGCCCATTAGGGGACAGTGAAAGGCCTTGCATTGCCGTTCATGACCACTTCCTCATTCACTGACAGCTGAATTGCACGCTTGATGGATTGTTGTGCGAGACAATGTCATGCTTTTGGACTGAATGCCTTACTTTGATCTCACTGGATGCCCTTGAAGCGGCTGATATGTTAACAACCGGTCCGGTTATTTGAGTTCTAGCCTCCACCTATTGCCCTGCCAGTCAGAACCACAAGAGGAAGGGGAGATAAAAGCCTTTTTTTATCTCTGCCCCCATGTGGGACTCCTGTCGAGTCACGCTTGGCGTGGCGGCATGCCTTGTCTCGGACCCACAAAGTATCCGCCAGTGACACGCTGACTCCAGAGCTTGGCACCAGGTCTCCAGCCAGCACAGAGCAAACCCTCTATTCAGCAGAATGGAAGAAACACAACTACATCGGGCCCACAGCTTGTAATTAAAAGTCCTCAGCCTCAAAGAGCACAGCATCTCCATCTTAATGGTAGGCTTGCATCTGAGGCATTGGTTTATTACTTACTCTTTGTCCCATCAGATAGGGATGTGGACTGAGGAGGAAGAGAGAGAGACATTAGGACTACAAAGAACACATGTATCCCATCCAGGATTAGAGGTTCATTTTTCCCTCAGTAGCCTAATTGCTGGATTGGCCAGATCAAAATCACTTCATTGAGATCAAGGCCACTGTCTTCCTCTTGTCTCTCTACTCGCACAATAACTCAACAAAAGCAGCGATGAACGGAGGGCGGGGGGTGAAAGAGTCCAGAAGTCGCAGAGCGAAGATGAATGTAGTTCATGTTTAGAGAGCATGTTGTGTGATTAAGGAAAGCCCACATCAAACATTGTGGCTTAGGAAAACCACCAGTTGAAAAACAAGATGCTTCTTCTGTGTAGAGCGATGCAGACTGGAGATGCTGTTGTTCAGAAGGCGGACCAGCCCAAACTCACCCTGTCTGCCTCTTGAGACAAACGGGGACTTCAGAGATTCGCAAAGGAACTTTGAAGTCATTATGAGTGAGGAGGAGATCAGGATGAGCGGAACTTTAATTCAGGGTATAAACAGGTTATATAACAGGTTATAAAGATGTTTTGAGGGAAGGGAATTTGAAGGATTAAATCTATCTCAGAGTTCACTCTTAATCTTCAATTTACTCTCCACAACCGGTAAACGTTATATCAAGTGGGATGATTGCCATTAACTTACCATAACGTATTATATCCATAAGTTATGTCAGATGTACAACTATAAACTATTGGAGAATGGAGAAGTGTCAGCGGGAAACGCTGAATGAAAAGGATGGGTAACACCCCCTTTTCCCACAGAGAGAACTTCTCTGGACAGAAAAACAGCAATATTGTGGCCACATGTGTGAGCTTGTTTACTTATGCTTGGCTTTTAACTGCAGGAATGTCATGATTTAAACCACAACATAACAGACTAAATTATTAGCATGTTACCACTCTACACACGGACGTCTCAAGACGTCTCTCTCCTGCTGTCACACACACTCACACGCACACACAGAAACACACGGAGCTCGATCTCTTAGGTAAAGAAATGGACAGTTTATTTCTAAAACCCTAATCATGGAAATCTCCCCTTTAAACAATACACTTTCAACTTTATTTCATCTCCCCCTCTTTGCCAGTACCACATCAAACAAATCCTGAGGTCAACAAGGGTCAGCGAAAGGATTTGGATAATGATGAGGCTCAAAGAAAAAGATTGAGGGTGGTGAAAGAGAGACGGTAAAATGAGGGGTGGGGAGCTGATGGGAACAGAAGAAAGGATGGGCCTGGTGGGGAGAGAGAAGGTGCAAAGGCTAGGTCTTGTAACGACAGACCCCCTGATTACATTGTTGCACAAATAAACAGGCCTTTTGCAGGCTCCCTGGAGTCCAGCTGTGATGCAGGAGAGGAAAGCTTTCATTTTAGGGGTATGAGGTCGAGCCAGGCGAGTGATGGGATGGGGCCTGCATGTCTACCCGCACCGTTTCCTTGCATCTCCGTCAGCAAGTCAATGAAGAGGGGAACGGGGCAGCATCTCATTTTAGAATCTTGCTGATTACAAGCCATTTCCTGCACTTACAGACTGCATAGAGAAGGCGTCAGCGTGTGGATTAATACATGTCAATCTCAGAGAGCTACAGAGAGGACCCGCTAGATGGATATCCGCGCTTTTTGATGAGGAGGAGGATGATGATGATGATGATGATGATGATGATGACGAGGAGCCATCTGTATGAGGTCAGATAAGTGTTGGAGGAAAGAGGCAGAGAGGGAGAGACAAGGTTCAGAATCCCTGGAGCCACATCTGTAATCGTCTTTCCTTCACCTCCGACCATTACAGGGTCTTGGTCCTCTCTTCTCTCTGTGTCCTGCAGCTATCAAGGCCCACATCAAGGCATGCCCTGCCAAATGTATGCCCCCCATTAAGGGGCCATCATCAGATAAACAAGATAAACAAGTTCAATTCCTGGCAGGACTGATCAAAGGATTCAATGTTAACCCCATGGCCAATTACAAGTAGGCAGAAAAATCAAACACAGATGAGGTCACATGGAAATGGGGGAGGCTAATCCATTGTCCCTTTATGGGCACAGAAAGCAAAAGGGACAGTGAGGAGAGTGGTGGAAAGAATGGAAATGGTTTGAAGACCGGGCAGAGGGGAGGGAGGAGGGGCATGCAGATACTTTCTCAATTGCGTCCTTGCATGCTGATATCCCCCAGGAATAGAAGCCTTGTCCTCAGTTGAAAAACAAAATTCCTGGCAGACTTTGCACAGACAGGTGCACCTTTTCACCCCCACACACCAGGAAAAACATAGACGGTAGAGAGCAACAGACAGGAAACCTTCAGATATGTCTTGTAGGTAATACCAAGGGCAGCACTCCAAGTTGTAAAAGTCCTCTCGGCTACTGATCTAGGATGCAGGGACATGGCTGAATCACTTCCCAAGAATGATACATACGCAGCCCTCCAATTTATTTTCCTCATGAATTGCCTCGGTAGATAGTAATAGCGTCATCCGCACCGAACACCTGCGTAAATCATGGTATTTCACAAATCTATTTCTAAAGCTTCGGTGTCGTGTTTCTTTTGTAAATCACCTCTTCTTTGAATGTCCAAAATCTTCTCAGACGCACACGTCAAACGAAATGAACGATTGAAAGACTAAATCTTGCCAAGTATGCATACGTGGAAACGCTGTCTCATTTATTTTCATAGTTCTGCTCCCAGACATTTGAAAAGCATTATAAAATACAACCGATTTGGGGATAGATCCACTGAAGACATGGAACCAAAACTTAAACGTAAATTAACTAATCGAATGCCAAACTCTTCTTTGACTTCAAGGTAGGACAGATAGAAGATGCCTGCTCATGTAATCAGTTCATTCACGTTCACACAGGAGAGAAAAAAAAAGGAAATGCCATTGGCTCTCGCTCTCTTAAGGGGGCTATATTGAATTGTAATCAAAAGATTATAGCAGAATAATCAAACAGCCCCCCATAGGACCACCCACAGAGAGTAGAGAGAAACATGAGACTGGCCACATGGTCTGTTTTTCACCAAGACCTCCATGGCTCAGCCAATACGGGAAGCAGCAAGAAGAAGGACGACACTTTTGAAAGTTGTTGCCCTTTCTTGTGAATGGCATCGACTTGCATTAGTTGACTGACGGAAACATCTCAAGAACAAAGTCAACATTTTTTATTTCAATGCACACCAGAGATATTTAACTAGAGTTAGGTCATGCTCACACAATGTACTGTATGCCATTGTTTGGGTTGCTAGCTTATCGCATAATGAGAACAGCTTGACTCTCAAATGATCCTGATAATGACAGGCCCGGTCTATATTTAGCTCTTGTCTCTCTGACGGACCTCTTGACTGCCGTAGCTGGTAGGGAGAACCATAAACAAAGCTGGCAGAGCTTAGACAAGCATGTGATGGCTGCACTGCGCCGCCCGAACCATGGGAGACAGAGATGGGTGGAGGGATATGCGAATGGCTGCACCACATGAAGTTTACAGACACCACCACCACAGACTCTGGTTGAGGCTTGTGGTTCATCTCAGGGCTTTGATTGACAGAAAAGTCGAGCGAAAGACGGGGGAGGCTCCGTCAGTAGCCTTTGGGATGCCGGTGAGGATTGTTGGTGATGTTTTTCATCTGTCTGAATGAGGAGATATTTTCCAAGAAGGGAAAAAATCACGGATGACTTTAAGCTTATGTTTTGGGGTCAGATGAGAAGATTAAGTTTGTGCATCGAAAATACATTTGCTTCTTTGTCTGGGGTGTTGGGTGGAGGTGCCTGTGGTAGGTGGTGGGTACATAGACAGACCCCACCCATAAAATCCTGGCTAATTAAAGGACCACAAGTCATCCATAGAGATTTCATGGGTTCAAAGAGAACTGGGTGTCCTCTGCTGTAATTTCAAATTGCTGATTTCCTTTGAAGAATGCTATCCTTCATCAGGAAGACATAATGTCTGGCACACCAAAAAAAAAAACTTAAGAAAGCAAAGCAGCTTCAATTCATCTGCTCCCATGAATCAGAGCTTCCAGGAAAATCAGCCACGTCTTATTGTATCATTATTATTTTTTTTTCTCGTTTTTTATTTTATTTGAGCAAAACACATCTGATGTAAGTGTATCATTGTCGTTTTGAGAGTATAGTCTTGGAAGCAGAGCAAAGGTTGTGATTGAACTCTGAGAACTGCCCCGGAGCTTTACTTTGAGGAAGAAACCACGGAACCACAGATAATGCTTTACAGTCCATTGGTCTCAACTACTGTCATCAGATTTTCACTGTTTAGGACACCAAAACAAGATTTTTGGTCCAGTTTCCTCCAGAGTAAAGAACATTGCACCAATGTCAATGACAGTAGAAGAGCCGTGTAAAAAGTCACTGATGATTATAGAATAAATCAATGAAACTGGAATGGATCAAATAGGACTTTGTAAGGTCCATACGTGTCCAACGAGATAAATGAACCCCTCTCTCATCCAGAGGAGACTCTTCTGACAGTGTCCTGCTGTTGGGATCATCTACAGTCATCTGGGCAGAGTTTATGGACAGAAAACAAAAGCATCATAGTGTCAGGCACACAATAAAAACGAAACCACCTCTGTTGACAGAATGAAGACGAGGAAGGCCCGAGACACAAGTTCAAACACTGCAGAGTGTCTTCCTCGTCTACTTTCCACTGGTGTAAAGACTTTTCAGGAGACATCTCCCTTTCATCCTTCACCACAGACAAACATAGACATATAAAAACATCCATGTCGAAGAGTGGCAATAGTTCTTTTAATTCC
Organism: Taurulus bubalis; assembly: GCF_910589615.1. NCBI lineage: Eukaryota > Metazoa > Chordata > Actinopteri > Perciformes > Cottidae > Taurulus > Taurulus bubalis. The sequence goes on from NC_136605.1 coordinate 12,715,542, forward strand.
AGACAAACCCAATGTGAAGAACTTAATTACACAATGGGGGCAACCCAACCCTTTTGGAAATTACACTTACAGTAAGACCTTTGAAGCAAATACTTCCTTTATCCTATTTTTTCTTTTGTTCAATGTTTTGTCTCTTGTAAAGCATGCCATTGACTACTGTGGTTTCTAGTGGGACTCTTTCTTTTCTCATCTGTTTCCATCTCTGTCAGGCATTTGCTCATCAAAGGCCTATCTTTTGGACAAGCACGAGAGCAGAAATATTTAAAACCCCAGTTAATGTGTTGATTTTAGGCAATTTTTTTACAGAATTAAGCACCAAACCACAGTCAGATTTAAGAATGTTATCTAAAATAATCCAACCAACTCACAGCTGTTGCTTTTATAGCATATCAACCGTTAAAGTAACTCACTATGAAACAAATATGCGTAACACTTTATAATAACTACACACTATTTAGCATTAGTACAGCATGCAAAATACTTAACTAACTGTAACTACCGGAATTAATCATGAATTGCGGTATTAAAACACGTTTATAAAGCACATGTTAACCATTAGTGCATCATCAAGTCCTTAATAATTGGTTTGTAACCAATATTACGTCATTTACAAATGCGGAATCCATCATTTATAAAGTATGAAAACCCAATCATGAAACGCATTATAGTCAAGCTTATTAATCAAGAATAAAACATGTATAACTGTGTTTATGAATTGCACACTAATGAGTTACTAAAGAGTGTTCATGTTGAAACAATGCTTTATAAATGATGAATTAAGTTTTTACTCATGCTTTACTAATGCTAAATAGTTTGTAGTTATTATAAAGTGTTACCCAAATATGTTCATCTTAAATGGAAGAACCCCAGAATGGCAACACAGTTTAGTTGCTTTTCCCCGTGGCCTTGACATTGACTCAGCCATTGATAGTAATGTGTCAGTCAGTGCTCAGAGAGGAAATTAGTTGCAGCATAAACCTCACAGCAATTCCATTTCCCCAACGTGGGTCCTAACGCATGATGTGAATCGCCCAAACTGTTCAATCAGCGAGTTACCTGTTACCTTCATGTTCACTCCTTTTGGTTTGTTTGTGAAAAGTCAATGCTCTCAAGCAGCATTAGCCAGGTGATTCTTTACAAACCGCTGCAAGTATCCAACTGCCAACACAAATAACACAATCAACTATTTCATCAACACAAACATGTGGTAAATAAACCCACCACACTCAGGTGAAACAACTTCAAAAGTGGAGCGTGATCCCATGACATAATGCCCAGAAATGAAAAACAGACGTTTCCATTTTGTTTGACAAAGATTCTGTTAATTCCCTTCTTTGGAGTGGGGCTGTTTGATACACGCTTGAGATTTCCTCGGCATTAGCTCATTAGTTCAACCCAGTAGAGGCATAGCGTTGCGGTTGAACAGGACCAGGAGGCCTGGCACCAGACCTCTACCTGAAGCCATCACGGTGAACCACAGGAAAGGGAGAGAGGTGTGTTGTTTCACTCTTCCTCCTCTCAGGCGGGCGTAGGTGATGCTCTGCCAGGTCTAAGCTATACGGTGTTGGGTTTGGCAGTAAATCAGCTTGCTCTCCGATGATCAAACGCTTGTCGTTATTTCCCGCGCTTTCATGTAATCTCATAAAAGGCCGACCGCTCTAACGGAATTGAGCCTGCCTGCCAAGCCGGCCGGGCCTCCCATGCTGGCACCTCAGTGTGTGTGGCTCTGCTGGTTTGTTCCTAAAAATCAGAGCTCAGAGGAAAACAACAAGGCTGCAGCATCCCTATGAGGATGCTTTGAAAGTACACCGCATTAGGGTCACTCCCTTTGCTCGTTATGCACAGAAATGCTAATTGTGTTGTTAGCATTTTCAAAAGGCTACAACACAATATGAGGATGTGAAGGTTATTGAAATATGTACCAAAACGTACATGAGTTGTGGTAAAAGGAGGCTGTATGCATTCTTCTGAGAGTTTTGCACTGGGCAAAACTTATAGAAAGTCATCACCATTTTGTCCCAGTAAAACCTCAAATTTGCGTGTGAAAAATAGGTGGCAGGAAGAGATGAAGCGTCTTGGTGGAAGACTAATAAAATGTCTGAAACCACCGCGACTCAGAACGAAAGAGACAAACATCAAAGTCAATAGACTGTCTGTTTGATCTCCCCAAGTTTTTCCTCTCTTTTTAACATCACTCTGGCCCATTTACACTCTGGTCTTCATTATCCTCCTCTGCCCTTAAAATCATTTAAAATCTATTAGGGTCTGACATGAGAAGGGGGAACAACGTTAGAGCTGTGCAGTGACCACTCCGATGCACAACATTTACCAGCCAATATCACTTCATCTCCGACAAAATTACACATCTTATGTAGGATCTGGTGTCGCTTTGAACAAAACGGTTGAAAGTTGTAATGGATGTTCTGTTCTCAACCTCCAGGGAGGTTTAAGGCTCGCTTTTTGACAAATGAGCAAGAGGGACATAAAACGCCGACACACACAGACACCCACTCGCTCCTTAAATGAAATAAATCAATAACCATACAAAAGCAGAGCAACACATTAGGAATACAACTAGGATTTTGGCTGATGTGTAAAGGCTTTCAAAGACTGTGCAGGCCGCACACATCACTGGTAAATGGATGGTGGGTGCCGGTGTGGTTGGGATGTATCAAACATGTGCTGGTGAGCCAATAAAGACCAAAACATTCTGGCAGCAGCAGGACAACTCATTCACAGCTTTTTGAGATTTGGCCAACTCTGTAACATGGATGTTACAGGTTCGCTATTGAAAAATTTTCCGTGACATTAAGTATTCCTAAACACTTGTCAGGATATCTGCCTGTTGTTGTAACTGAATGTGCCCCATGTTTGTGTACCAGTGTCATTTTGTGTTGTTATGTTGTAGTATGTTGGCATATGTGCATGAGTACGAAAGCCTCAATGAGACACGGCCACTTGTGCCCATGGCGTCTGGTAGAGCTCGTGACTGGGCCTGTTTAACTCTACTAACAGAGCACCGTTCCACAAAGCCCATCACGCAACCCACAGATGTCCCACAGCACAGACAGGACTGCACCGCAACCAACAAGAAGCAGTAATAAGCCCCCAGCCCACACACACACACACACACACACACACACACACACACACACACACACACACACACACACACACACACACAAGCAAACAAAATGAACACATACACTGACACAGAGGATTCTAGTAGACTGCACTGAATCTTCTCCAGAACATTCAATGTGGTTCCAAACTTGGTCAAAAAACACATTTTGTCATGGGCCTCATGCAGATAATTTGGGTTTTGTTTGTGCAGGTTTTCAGATGTACGTACAAACCTTTTTTCCCCAGATATAGTGCCCCTCTTACACCAGATCCATTTAATTGTTTTCATAGGGACTTTATCTTTGGTTAAAAGTCATTCCAAACTCACTGTAAATGTTGAAGTGGTTTAAATGTAAATAACAAAAGTAATAATGTAGAAAATAATTGATTGTCTGGTCGAAAAATAATGTTTAGCTATTTAGATTAGACTTCAGGCATAAAAAGACAGGCCAATGCTTCTGACGAAAGCCTGCAAATTACAGTGTAGTTATTGAGTATTTATGAGGTAATTACACAATAAATATGGAGTACAATATAATGGTGATGGGAACTAAAGAAGAAGCCTCAAAACATGAAGTAAAAACATAATTACTTCTTTTAAATTACAGGTTATAGTTTAAATAAAATGACAATGCCAGTACTACCAGTAACCTTAAAGTGATACCAAAACATAATGGAGTACTTTGTTTGCCATCCATCATGGGAATGGAAGCTGTGTGTGGTCCCTGTGCGAATGTATTGCTCGGACAGCGTTCATCGCTGATAATGTTGACCCTGTGTAATGGCCACCCTCCTGTCCGGAGGCATTTAATCAAAGAGCACTTGCGCTGATTGGCTGAAAGCAAAAGACAAATTGTATTCTTAATTTGGGCACAAAAAGGATTAATTGCAGGTATTGTTTGTATACGATAGTAGATCTACTCGGTACTGGGTTATTTTGGTTGAAGCCTTAAAATAATTGACAACCAATGCCTGAGCAACAAAGCAAACATTATACAAAACATAGTGTAACTAGCTTAGTGGATTGGCTTATTCAATGGTCTCCCACTTTAAGTTCTTCTGATTGAACACAGAACTACAAGCCTTACGCCTAAGAACAACAAATAAGTAGGTCTAAATGTCGAGATTGTATATTTCATAGTAAACACTGCTCTTTTTTACTTATTGTGGGGATTTTTTTTTCAGTGAATCATCATCATGTTAATGTGGCCCATGGGGCAAATTTCTGGCTGAAATGTAACATGTGAGGTAACCTGATGAAGGTCTATGTACCGACACGTTGCAAGCCAATATATCTGAATGCAAGTGAAGAAGCCAGTGTGTGGAAGTCTTTTTGTTCTTCTTTGTCAACCATCGGCATTCTCCGCACGCACCTGTCGCACTGTGCAATGGTTCGCTTTTTTTATGGCTCAAAAGTATTGAAATGTTAGACTGAAATGTGTGAAGTCCTCACAGCAGTGAAATCAAGCTTCTTTTTTGGGTGTCCTCACATTCAGAGTTAGGCTACTTTCCAGAGTGGCCTGGGGGGGCCGACATGCAACGTGAGCTCTGACTTCAAAGCCTCCAAAGAAAATATATAAATAAAAAACATTAGCCAGCTTGTTTTCTTTAGTTAACATTTCAAACACAGTAACTCAGTCCCCTCTCTGTAACGCAAATGTAAATGTTGATGTTGTTTTTCTGACGGTCCCGAAGGCAAACTGCAGGCCCACAGCTGGAAAGTCCTCAGCTCCCTTAAAAAATGGCTGCGCAAACACACCCGACCGAGTCAGGCAGAACACAACCTCCTTTGGCTTGCGTGGACTTCCCTGCCAGCTGACCACCGGGATTCAATTTGCCCTCAGCACAGCACAGCAGAGCCACAAGCATAGGTTTCTATGTCAGGGTTGAACATACACAAGCCCAGAGGTGGTGGCATCCCAGAGGATAAGGGACAGTCGATGGCATAGCATTCTCCAGCATTGGGGGCAACGGCCTTTTTTATTAGAGATATACTAAGAAGTTTATAAACAGAGCCACTTGACATAGTGAACTTCAGAATCAAGGGTGATCCTCTATGTAGACAGATTACCACTTCATTAAACAAACCAAGACCTCAAAGAGTAACAAGCCCTTGGAAACGCATACCACAGAGCGAGAGAGAAACCCCGATCCTCTCAGCCACACCAGACAGTAACATGCTGTCTGTCCCAGAGGTTATTACGATTCCAAACATTTATTGGAAGGAAATCAAAAAATGCGTGTCTTTTTTGTCTTCCCTTCTTACTTCTGCCCACAAAATTACATTTAAGCCATAAAAATGTTTATATGTTAGGTATATAAATGCTTGGGAATAGCACTTTGAGACTATTTCTATACCCGCTCTGAGCTAAAATAACATCATAAAAAGACACATGAATCAGTAAAAATAATGCTCAGAAGAAGAAAAAAAAAAACCTTGCTCCGTTTCAAGTAGCTATTATAAAAAGGCACAGACAGCTGTTGAGAACAATTCGATGTGTGTGACCGCAGCGCGAGTTTGACCGGAATAGGCTGTAAAAGTATAATGAAGCACTGGCTTCAGCAGCATGAAGGCATGCATGACAAAATCTGTAAAAAGTGAAGAAAGATACTACGATTATGGTCTGGTCAGCTAACTTTGAAGATGGGGCATTTTTGTCAGTGAAGGCCTCAGTCTTTTAAAGCGTTTACTCTCAGATAATAGAGACAGAGCTATATAAACAGTCATATTAAAAGGATTGATAAAAAATTTGCGAAATACACTTATATACTTTCTTGCTTAAAATGAGAAGATATGATTGATATTGATTACCACTCTCATGTCTTTGTGATTCATATGTAAACAACAGCTGGTTAGCTTAGCTTAGCATAAAGATTGAAAACGCTTCGCCCGGTTTCATCCAAATATGACAAAATCTGCCTCCCAGCACCACTGTAGCTCACAAATTAAATTGGTACACATCGTTTGTATTTTCAAAAATCAAAGTGTAAGAAAATGTACATTTTCACTACTTGATGTTGATGCTCCAATCAGAGACAGAAAACAGATGAGCAGTGACTTAGTGACACCACTGCAGAGGGAAAACAGACCTCTTCTCACTTCAAAGAGCCGGGGGGATGCTTTTAAAAATCACACCGGCAATAAACTACAACAGAAGTTCATCGCTTTCCACGACATGAAAGGGATTTTCAAAGTTATGTCTCCTCAAGTGGTTCCCTCTCTCACTCGCGCCCTAAACAAAGTTCATATCAGAGGGTTTGGCGCATGGCGCTGAGGGTGTTTACATGGGAGGTGTTACCATGGGAGCGGCCTTATTATTTACATATCAAAGAGAGGGGACAACACACGGCTGTTTAATGTAAGGAAGAAAGAAAAGGCCGTAATTCAAAAATTACGCTGTTCACAAATCCGTGCAACAACTTTATATGATTTCTATGAACGAAGGGCTCACGTTTTGATGTCTTTTTTCCTGGCAGAATATATGTACATGATATACATGCCAAGGTTAAGTCCACAAGGGTCCTATGTAGGTATGAGAGCAAATTACATCTAAGAGGCAGCGACTAAAACTCTCCTCCCTCGCGTGAATAATTGACGTAATCACAGAAGGCACATGAAAGAGGCGTCCTATCCCGTCAACTAAACAACTGCAATAATTGAACTCTTTGCTTACTCTAAAAGGATGAAAATTAAAAGAAAGACATCGACTTCGGTGTAGATTTGCACATAATACGAAGACTAAATGAGTCACCTGGAGGGAAGTCGTCCAGCAGGGTGTCAAAGTCTGACTCTCCTGTCATGAAAGGACACAGTTGGCAGGTGACAGAAAGTGTCTGACACTTTATTCCGTCTCTTAATTTACAAGCAAAGCTGTTGCTTACATCATATGTCAGGATTGCTCACGGGGGAATAGGGTGGTACGGAAAAGAAAGCGGCGGGTCGAGAAGGTGACAGGTGACAGAGCCTGCAGTTGGATAGCGGTGACTGAAATTCAAGCAGAATCCCGAGCGGTTGCAGCTCCCTCCTGAGGCAGCTGTTTGAAACAGCATATGCTGAGTGACACATCTCATATTTTTTTTATTTCATTTCAAATTCAGCTTCAGGGACTTGCCATGTGCTGTTGATATGGAACTCGCAGACGTGCTCATTGAGACAGTATTGTGTCTGTGTTATGATGTGGAGGGCTGATGTCCAGCAGGTTTAACCAGATGTACGTTTACTTGACACCACATTAGGACTTTGGCTTCAAAGATTTAGATAGATTTGTTTTTCAGAAATGGACTATGCATACAGACAAAACTATGCACCAGATATTTTAACTTTTCTCCTGACATGATCAACAATGTATGTTTCAACCGGAGGAAACTCAAACATGTTGGTGTTTCATCTTGATCTTGAACTGCTTTCTGCAAATCAATTATTCCTTACGAAATAATGTGAAGTGAAAATCTTTTGGGTGTGAAATGAAGAGCAGTGACACATATAAGACCAGCAGACTGAGCAACCGTCATTCCTTCTTGTGTTCATTTTTACCCCGACGCATTCCACAGCTTCTTTTGATTCCCGCTCTTCACATGTGGCGGTCGCCCTGTGCTGAAAGACAAATTAGAGGTAAAGATGACAAAAGCATTCTGCAAATTACAAGGCTTTGTGTTTACTATTCTAAGCCATTCAGACCAGCAGCATACTAGTCGTTTGGCTTTTTCTTTCCTTCAGAAAAAAACAACACAAAAAAACAAACAAGAATATACCACAGACGACTGGGAGTACAGAGTGAAAAATGAGAGGCCGTAATTACAGCGGAGGGTCAAGAGAGAAAGAGAGTGAGTCCCCATCAGGAACTCTCATCTGCTCATCTTCATTTGTCCCTCACATGAGAGCGCGGTCGACTCTGGTCTTGTTTAGCAGAACATGTCAACAGTCATTCCAGTAATGACTATATATGCCGATGTCAGAGTGTTGGGCCCTTGATGGTGTTCTCTGAAGACTTCAATCCACTCGCTCAGGCTGATTTAAACAAAACATGATTATAATAGCTTTGTATCACCGTTCTCAAAGAGTTAATCAGCTATGACAGCGGGTTTGACTTGTGAGCCAAATGCGGCTTCAATATTTATAATTGTTTACATTTTCATGCATGTGAGAATGGATATTATCCGTGCATTTTTGTTGGATGTGATTTTTAAGTTTACCATCTGGACATGGATAAAAATGGACTGTCACTTTGACTAAATACTTATTTTAAAGATAAAAGAATACCCGCAGGAAAAATGGAACAAAGAATCCACTGAATAACAAAACAGACTCCTTGTATCCCATCACTAATGCATGTGCAGAAGAGAAGAAATCGAGAATTTAACTAAAGTGTTAAATCCTCCATTTCTTCTCTTCCCATTCATCCCACACTTTTTAGTAAGAGACAACCATAGACTGGATAGACTCCTGCTAGAAAAATTGTAATCTCAACATTGCAAGTCTCAAGTCTCTCATCATTCAGACATTAATAGACATGAACTGCTTTACAGCAAAAAAAAAAAAACCTTGAGTGAGTGAAAGCAGATCACAATTCATCCACATGCAAACCGATGCTGCTATTGGTGTGAGATTTAAAAAATGTATACAAAAGAAAATGCCAAAATCATCTCTTTATCAAGAGACAGTGACATTGAATAGTACATCACAAGCTAGTCAGCAGATGTTTAGCTTAGTTTTGCACAAAGACTGGAAACAAGGGGGAAACAGCAAGCCTAGATCTGATAACAAAATGCCCCCATCAGTAGCTCACAAAATAACACATTGCTTTTACAATATACCATTAATCTGTGTTGTTGCAACCAATTGAGAAGACATAGTTTGGCATATAAAATCACATACCACCACAACCTGTTGTTTCTTGAGATATAATATGTTATTAGTAAAATCTCTGGGTGTTTTTGATGGATTTTTGGTGGATTTTGATACGACAGAGCCAGGCAAGCTCTTTCTCCCAGTTTCCAGACTTGTTTAATTGTATTATTATTTCTTTGGAAAGATATGAGAGTGGTAACAATTTATTCATCTAACTTTCTGCCAGAAAGCCACTGGGTATATTCCCTAAACTGTTGAACTATTTGAGGTCACATTAATATCAGTTTGGTTTCTGATACATCTTCTTGGATCACAGCAAAAGCCACCAGAAGATTTAAGATTTCATTAGCAGCCCTCCACAAATCTTCATGATTATTGTGCCACGACTTTGATCGGGAAGTGGACCCATGTTTCCTTGACCTCTGCCATGTGGTGCCTTGTCTGTCTATCTGTGTGTGTGAGCGTGTGCACACGCACATGCTAACATGCCTGACCATCATTGTATTTCCCTTCAGGCTCAACCTCCCTCTCTCAGGCGGATATCAAAGGCCTGCATTTACAGTTATCTCTGCTTGGCTGCGCCACGGAAGTAATCACTGCAGGTCAAGGGTCAGCGCTCTGGCCCAAGACTGAAACACAACTGACTGACATTGACTTCAAAGGAAATTGATACTCTGACAGACTGTTGTTTTAGCCGGGAACTCGGGATATCATAATCAGGAGGGTGGAAAGGGACAGTAAGAGGAGAGAGCGGAAGAGTGTGTTGTAGAGATGGACGGGGGGACTTGTGTCTCAGAAGAGAAGTAGAAGAGAGATAGACTACCTTTGAATAATTAGAGCCAACAACATCAAAGAACAGGCTCAAGTTTGGTCTGCTTAACCTCTGTAACATAGAAACAGAGCAAAGAACAAAAATGAAGCCATTTTATTCCATCCTGTTGTTATTCCTCTGGTTGGTGAAACCCAAAACCATGTCAAACATAATGGAAAATATTTGAGGTCTTCTTTTATTAACCAAAAACTGCTTTGATGTTTGACGTCTTTATTTGTTTTAGAAGAAGAAAGAAAGGGGGCAATATGGCATGCGAGCGATCTTTTGGAGAGAGCACACAAAAGAGAGGGGGGGGGGGGGGGGGGGGGGGGGGGGGGTATGAGAGCAAACCATGCTTGTTCATTCTACATAATCAATTAAACATCATTATCGACCCTTTCAAGAGTACCGAGTTCAAAGACCAGTAGGGAATGATCAAAGTGACAGCATTTTGTTTGAGTACTAACCCCTTCCTGCTTCCGTGTCCCGCTCAGTTCACTGCTTCACCAGAGACCCGATGAAGTTACAAAAGTCAAGCAAGCTGCTTTGCTGCAGCGTGTTTTTCACTGTTTGTGTTCATTCTGCAACGAAGACAAACTAATAAATTGATGCAAACGCCCCGTCACATTTGCATGTAATCTGTGTTTTGTTATTTCTTGGTGTTGGGAATTGCAGACTACAGAAATCTGGCAAACTGAGTCAACCGACTGTCTTCAATGTCAGCGGCTCTCGGAGGGAACATAAATAACACAGCTCTGTTATAGCAGAGTTATTATTATAGAATTATTCACACCAGTTATCACAAACTACTGAAGTACTGTGGAGTAGAGTAGGTAGTCTGCTACTTTCATCACCTAAATTTGAGTTGCAAGGAGGCAAATTTGCGCGAATTACAGCAGGTTAAGTGGAAACAAATTGGATGTGATGTACAGCCATACAACACCGCTCTTATTCTACATGTTTGTAAAGCGGAAAAATTAAATTGGGTTTTGGTGCATTTTGCCCCGTAGCTGTGTAAGAAAGTCCAAAACAGCATTCCGGCTATCAAAGGCACCAAAACCACAGACCGCCAGGAGTGTACGCGCTCAGCAACCGGACACTTCAAATGCATAGCAACGGCATGAAAAGGAGCCTCTTCAGCTTGCTGGGTGTGAAAACAGGTGGAGGGGGGCGAGAGTCCTTCACATACATCCTGTCAAGAGGGAAGGGCGCGCGGGTGGAGCAGCATCACAGCGGGCGTAAGAAAAGTCAGCGATTCAGGATGGTCAACTGGAGGGTGCAGGAGGTCAGAGAAACAGTGTGTGAACTGTGAACTAACACCAGGATACACCATCCGGCTCTTGTTATTGCACTCTTGTTGGCTTTGAGTTTAGACCACCGACACTTAGCCGATAGTCAGTCTTAGTTCTTCCTCAACACTAGATTGGAGCCCGACATTTTTCCCTTACCTTACAGATGTCAAGAGTAAAATATGTGGTATCACGTCTTTTTAAAGTACTCCAAGTGACCAAAATGGTGGGGCAACTTATCTCTATTTACAGATGCTCAAGCATCTTTTTTTTTGTCAGGATCATTCTCCGCTGTCACAAGGACCGATACAGGAGAATATTCCTGCCCATTGCTATAATACTTAAGCAATAAGGTATGAGAAGCATTACTGTATCGTCAATATTGTACTGTTCAAGGGTGTTGTTAGGCCCGACGCGCACTCAGCCTTCGCTTTAAAGAAGTGCTCTCGCTGCTTCTGTCCGTCTTTTCTCCGTCATTTTTCTCCTCCATAATGTTTAGAGAACTTGCCTCGCGTCGGGAAATTACCGACGTAATTATCTCTCACTGGAAATTATCACGATTTTGTGATCAAACCCTTTTCATTCGTCATCTTAGTTTTTGGTTTTATGCACTCGCTCCCCGCTAACTAGTCTGCTCTCAGAGCGTTATCTGCTCTGCTCCCCTGATTGTGAGACGTATCAACGTTTGACTGTACAGCAGGAACAGGGACCACACATACATTATTCACCGCTGACATTCTCATCAAAAGTCATTGCCCCCAAAATATCAAAGTTTGCACGAAACATGTTTGGTAACTGTCAAGCTTGAAATGACAACTAACGGTCATGCAATTTAAATTTACCTGCTATTTTAAGTGCGCACTGATATGGAACGCTCTAAATGTAAACAGGCTTACAGTACTTTATGGCTGAATAAAGTACACCCCGTGACTCACTCAACCAATCAGAATGCTTGATTTGATCTACCCGTATTATAATTTATAATAAATCACCTATGCCCAAATCCTCCGTCAATTGATTCAACATCAACATCAACAGCCCTAGCCCTGCTTGTGTTGTTTAGTTAGTTAGTCACTCTACATACTTCTATTTCACTGTACTTATATACAATTCATATACACTGCATGTACTTTGCATTTTTGCACTTTCTTTATTGTTTAATTTTCTTAAATTAATTTGTCTGCTGTTTTGTTGTATGTATTGAGTATTTTTCATACCTGATATTATAACTTTGCTTGCTACTGCCACAAACACATTTCCCCTTGACGATGAATAAAGTATATATCTATGTAGTCTGTTTAGACTCCTTAAGTCCTAAGAGCCTTGTATGTGCTCAACACATCCACAATTATCAATATGTGAAGGTATTTGTATTATTGCTAATAGCACATTTTAAAACGTAGCCTAATTATTAAACTTGGAGTGCTATATGGGTGCCAATAACATTCATACGTATTGTGTCAGGCCTGTCAAAAGGACATTGGTTGTACAAGACGTTGGTGTATAAGCTCTTGCGCAGTGCATTATGGGGACACACAAAGGGAAGACATTTGATCCAAAGCCCAAGTGGTGGTCTGTTTTGTCTGTAACAATTCACACACATACACAGCCATTCACACACATGATACTGCTGAGTCATGCCAAAAAGGCTATTTGATCAGCGTTAGACCTGGGAGAGGTGATGTCCCATCCAACAGGATTCACACGCTCCCCGCTCTCCAGCACAAAAGGGCAGAACAACAATATTATGGTGTCCACTGAGTGCCTACCCCCCAGTAAAAACATTTCTGTGAGAGTGGGCTTGACCTACCTCTTCTCTCGTATAAAAACACAAAGCCGAGTGTATTCCGACAGCTGCTGCCCGGGTGCCCTGTGGAGAACAGAAGGAGAGCTTTGAAGATCTTGACCTTCTGGAACAATAAAACGCAATCATCAAACACTCTCCTGAGACAGACTGCTGACCCACAGATCCAAGTGGCTGCTCAACATAATTCATATTAAACTGTAGGGCTCTCTCTATGCATGTATGCCTCTGCATGTGTGTTTGATGCTCCTGACAGTGACAGCACATGGAGTAGAGTACTGCGGTCTGAATCTGAATCAGAAACACCTTCTAATGCATTTTGTTGACACACTCGCTACTATAATGTAATTTCAGTATAAAAGTATCCATTTGTCTAGTTTAACAAAACTCAACTCTTGGAAAGTGCTCACTATCCTCCTTTATAGCGTAGACTTTGTATTGCATCACCTTGAATACAGTGAAATAAAGGAAAAAAGGAAAAGTAACAGTTTTGAATTTTGGGGAATATGATTATTTACTTTTTTTGCAGAGTGAAATGAGACGAATGAACCTTGACTGGATGTTAAATATGAAGATAAGGAATTTAAAATAACTAGCCTGTCTCTAACCTCTAAAGCTCACTAACTAACTAAATAACTAACACTGTTTCTTTAATCTGTACAGTCAATTAATTGATTAATTCAACAAACCCATTAAACTGAAGTGTAAAAATGAGAATTCATAGTTGTATGGGGGCCAACTATATCTTGGCCAGAGCCAGTTGCTTGACTAAAATATTCGGCAAACAACACATAACCTTTCAATAATGAGCTATAGGGGTGCTGGTGGCATCAAAAATCAAACATATCCTTTAAAGTTGAGCTAATAAACAGAATTGATCACAGATAGAAACTACAGTGGTATCAGATTGATAACTCAAAATCCTTGATTCTACTTCCAGTAGTATCTGTAAGCCCACTGGAAGAGAGGTCAGAGTGCTAAAGTGGCTCCAAGGTCAAAGCAAGATGGCAAAAGGAGGAAGTGCTGCTATTTACCACCTCAAGAAATACACCAGGTGGCAGTTTTTAGCGCAAAGTGCAACAGAGGCTCTAAACATTAAAGCAGAGCAGAAACAAACCTGCTGATGGTGACAAAGATACGCCTTTCTGATCTCCAGCTCCCACGAATGTTGCCGTTTCCCTCACAGCAAAAATAGATTCAAATACAAGCCTTTGATCTTATATAACCTTCTATTAGCATAACTGGCAGAAGGTGTTGCAGGGCAGCGATGCCAGCTGGGTCCTCTTGCTCGTCGCTCAGGGGTCCGAAGGCCCCCTGTCTCTGTCCACATGTTAATCTTTACAGGGCACTCAAGGAAGTGGCGTTGACAGCCTAGATTTGAGGTCAGGAGGGGGCTAGGGGTCAAGCACTTCCTGCTGACATGAAAGCACATCCAAGCACACCTTGCTCTTGGTATCTGTCGTCCGCCCCCCTGACCATCTGTACCTACATAATCTAAGGCTCATCGGGGCCCAAACAAAAGCCATGTGTTAATTACCTTTGAAGGTGTAATGACTTCAGGGCCGCGGCCGATGTTCATCTGGTTTCAAAGCGTGGGCCGGAGAACAGGTTACGCTTCAGACACGTTACAGTTGTCCTCTCCTCTACCTGCCCACCGTGCTTTCATTTTAGAGGGATGGCCATGCCTTTTGGTTTGAACGTTGTCCCGTATCAAATCCAGAGGCACACAAACCGCTTCACTCTTGCTTTTGTGGACTCTTAAATAAGTAAATTAAGGAGAAAGTTCTGACACATGTGGATTAGGCCTACACCTGTCCTCCAGATGTGAGGGCATTCACTTAAATGGAATTTCATTTTATTCTCTCAGCTTAATTGTTTTTGTAGACCTCACGGAATATTACTCGATGGTAGTAGCACCGAGTACTTAGTTCTACCTTTTCTTAATTTACATCCATCTTTTTCTCCGTTTCCAGACCTACAGTGAAGAGAAATATGTGGAATTACTCATAGATTGACTCATAAACTATAGTTCACATTTATTGCCTTCCCCGCTCTTTTTTCAGCGGGGTGTCCAAAAGGAGCCCTAATTCTTGAGATTCCAGTGATGTGAATTATAAACAAACCAAAACCAGATAGACATAGCGAAAGGTGGTACTGGTATAGCAATCTGCTCATTAGTCATCACAAAAACAAGATGAGGTGTCCTGGTGACGGCTCGTCTTGTACCCTTTGTGAGTAAAGCCTGAGCAACACTTTCTTCTTCCCACAAATGACCACCTTCTTCCTGCCGCAGGAGAAAGGGAAATGGGTGCTGAATACTCCCAAACAGATTTGTTACCATGTTTTGAATAAATGTTTCCACTGGCCAACCACGGGTGACCTCATGAGCAAAGATGAGTTAGGAAGAAACCCCGATTTCAGAGGCTGTAGTGGCACTTAAGTAGTATTCTACCTCTGTTGAATTGGCTTCCATGTGTCTCAGTCAGTGTTTCTAATTAGATCACACAATGTAATTATACCTAATGGTGTTTGTAAGAGGATATGTGCTGTATGCATCAGAATACATCAAAGAGCAGCGCAGCCGCATGAGTTATGTACCGTCATTCTCTACATCCTTTCTGCTGAGAATAAACAAACACATTCTCTAATCCTTTGAAACACTTTTCTTTTGAAAACCCTCAACTCTAGTTTCCAGTCAGCGGACGGTCAGGGGCCCCGCAGACACCTCTTGATCCTCGGGGGCATCGGCAGGAGAGTCTGTATGATGTGGGGAGGAGCGCTCGTCTGCTCTTGACCTGCAGGTGAAGACAGAAAAGCGGTCCTGTGACCGAGAGGCAACGCTGCCAGCCAGAGAAATTGGATATAAATATCCACCTCGCGTGGCAGTTTCCTCCAAAAACAAACTTCAGATTCTACCTTGTAATTTATCACTTCTCCCTCCCCCATGGAGAGACAAATCAAGAGAAGGGAAATGTTGAGTTGAAAGATTGCAGTGTGGACAGTTTTTATTTTCCATATTTAATTTGGTCTCTTCTTAAATATGTGTTGAGCTCCATCTGGATTCACTAGCATCGCTGTGAATCCAGGCCAAAAAACAAGGCCGAACTAAATCTTAAGGCAAATATACAGTATACCTCACAGCGCCTACAGTTAGAGTCCTGTTAGTTTTTAATTTAAATACTGTGTGTATGCCACACCAAGTTATGTGTGCCTCAGATGTTTCTTTTATTTTGAGACGAAGGGTGTAAAGGCGTGAGACGATGATTCAGATTCCTAGGAGAAAATTCCCAGGCTTGGAAGAGCCTGTGGAAATTAATCAAGTAGCAGAGTGATGTCATTCTGATGAAAGGCAGCATGTCAGACAGTTGGCGACTATGGGTGCTCTTTGGCATGGGCCACAGCCCGCTATACACCAAAATATGACATCAAAGCATGTACCAGGCCAGGCCAAGAGGCTGGCACTGATCATTGTCTTCTTTGATTACAGTAGCCTCATCTTCTTGCTGAGAGGATAAAAGAAAACGGCTGCTTGGTGTTAAGAGAGTGTCAAAAATAATGAGGCACATACCATGCGCTAATAGTGTCCCAGTGGCTCGGTGGATCGAAGCGCATACTGTGTACATACAATATTATGAGCAGAGTTCCCGGGCAGGGATTAGGTCTAGTCCAAGACGACGTGCTTTTTAGTGGATATTTCCAGTGAATGTTGGCCTTTAGGCTCGGACTATAGGTCCTAATCTCTGGTTATAACTCTTGGTGACAGTTTTTCAGAGAAACATCAGATTTACTTGTGTTATGTATGATTATGAATATATGTATTCTTCATCAAATAAAAATATTTAAAAGAAAATGTATAGTAACCCTCATCTTCTCTCGACAGCAGTTCTCTAAGGTCTACAGTCTCAAAACAGTTTCAAATACAGCTCACACATAATTGAATAATGACCATGTTTTACAGCAGGGTGTGGACTTCAAAAGAATTTCCTCGTAGAGACTACCAGGTTAAAGGACAGAAAATGAATCATGTGTTTGTGGCTCTACTGTCATGACCTGTAATAAGGTCTTTTCCATGTCCTTTGGCAAATCTCTGGCATAAATAAACATTTCCGGGACAAAAGGGCCCGATTCTCCTTGTGTCTCGGTGAAGATGAGAATAAGCGCAGGGGAAGGAGCGCTGCCGCCTCTCTGATGATAATAATAGCAGGTTTCGAATGCTAAGTGGTCCCTGCTCCCTCCTCTGTCGCTACCTGGCAGAGGGCATTGCAAAGGGTGATTCAGGCTCGAGGCATGAATGGAAAACTCCCCTGGAGGAAGGCCGCACGCTCACGCACCGGTACATCCAAACGGCCACCACTTCACTCATTTTCCTGTTCGACAACACATTCCTACAAACGTGCATGTACGTCCACGCTAACACACAAAAACATCCGTCTTGTTTAGCGTGAATGACGTGACAAGACTGTTTACAGGCAACAGCAGCGATTTAGTAACCATCATTCCGATAAAAGATCAACAACAAACAGCTGACCTGAACTATTTGATTACCCCTTGGTGCCGGAGAGAGCCTTAATGCAAGCTGTCCTATCTTGAAAGACTTCATTTTTTTATCAAACAGGGCATCATCTGTAACCAATAGACGGCCTCCTCTTACAAAATGAGAGCCTGCTCGACAGATGTCTCCTGCCTCTCTTACTCTGCCTTGCTCCCCATTTACATCCACATCTTAGATGGCACCTCTTGACTTAAGTCAGGATCAAGGTTGTTTACCGATTCTCTGGATAATA
The DNA here is from genome assembly GCF_910589615.1 of Taurulus bubalis. Classification (NCBI taxonomy): domain Eukaryota; kingdom Metazoa; phylum Chordata; class Actinopteri; order Perciformes; family Cottidae; genus Taurulus; species Taurulus bubalis. The sequence continues at coordinate 12,733,201 of NC_136605.1, forward strand.
TCAGAAACATGTGGCGGGGGGCACATGAAAGGAACTCTACAGTGTGTTAACACCCAAAACCTCTGTCCGTGTTTGCGTGGGGTTTTTAAACAATAGTTGCAACATGATATTAAGGGTACCTGCTTACGGAGGTTTGCGTCAAGGTGACAGCACAGAAGCTGAAGTGTTTTCAGAGGGGAAGATAGCCTAAAACGTCAAAACTCTCCAACATTACAGTCATATCAACTTGTTCATGAAGCAATCATTAAAATAAAGCATGAATAATATCTAAATATATACTTTTTATTTTGTTTCTAAGTGAAGTAGTTACTCTTTTCAGCTTTGAAAAGCAACACAAACAATGTCAAAGTCTTTTTAAAAAAAAACAGCAGAGAAGTGTTAGAAATGACTACAGTTTACAACTTTTCAACAAATTTCTAAAACCTGAGTATATTCCATACATTTCCAGGTGCATTATTGTCTCGGCTTTTAGGAAATTTCCACACTTAAACACATTGTGGCATAATACCACTAAGTCTCAGGCTTTGCTTGTTGTGACCTTCATGGGATTTAGTGCTGCGGTTGAGTCGCACAATCCCTAACCTGATATCTATGTGTTATGCTGGTGCTGACGAGTGATAGCACTCCGTATAAGAGAGGGTGGCAATTTTAAGGAAGAAACTCCTCTATGAATTCTAAACATTTTATAGATGGTGATCTCTCCTTTGTTCTTCCAATGAGGACCTCCACCTGTTTCTGATGATGTGAGCCAGAGTCTGTCCCTTTCAAGAGGCTGATCCCTCCTGATCTCTTTGATGTAACCTGACCTAACAGTTCCAACTAGCGAGATTTGATGATCTCGGATGGACCCTCGACAACAGCATGTGCAAATCAAAACTGACAGGCATGAGGAGACGGACGGTGGGGATGTGTGAGCAGAACTGGCAGGCTGCGCAGACGGAGAGAGCGCTCACGGAGCTATGATGTGTTCAAACGCCAGGCAGGCAACAGTCACATGATCAATGCTGCCAGCCCAGACTTAAGCAGTAAAACCTGTGGATCTGTGAGGGCACATGCAACTGATCGGAGATGAAAGACAGGCTTTAACTTTCACAGGAGGCCTAGAGTTGGGGAGGGGGCTACGGGGGCACTTCTGAGGGACTGCCATCAGAACAGCTGGGTCATTTTCAAATGACCTAATTCTAGGATTAATCCATTCGGACTTGCATGGTTAAATTTGTGTCTAAGCCACACGCAGACGATGGGAGGCAAAGAAAAGGGGAGAGAAAGAATTACCAGTAAAAGCCAGAAAGGCTTAGCACTTGGAGTTCAAACAAGGTGCAGGGCAGAGAACCACTGTGCACCAACAGTAGCAGAGCCAACCAGTGTGTCTGCCTCCAGACTCACACTGTTAGGTAAATTGAACGGAATCTACATATTGAAATCCCTCAAAGCGCGAGTATCTGCGGCTCACGCTTGGGTCAGAGGACGCTTCGACACACCGCCGGGGCATCTCTTCATGGTAGCGTGTGTGTCAGAGGCCAGCGTCCATCTGCGAGTGATTTAAGGGTTACATTTTTTGCGATGACGTGTGATAAAACAGGGAGGTATGGGTCAAAGTGACTAGACTCAATCTGTGACAGAGCCTCTCCTCCTGGACCCTACCACATGTTTTAATCTATACAAGCATCTGTTTGAAGTTCCCAATGAATACCATCAGTCCGGCTGGTGACTTCATATCCATCTTACCTGGCTCAGAGGACTTTGACACCCTTTAGGCACACTGATTAACCACAGGGCTCGAGGATGTAAAGCAGTTTTAAAACGGTGTGCTCATGATGCATGTACACATTTTCTAACATGCCTAAAAGTGTTTTTTCTGACTAAATTTCTATGATTTGCAAATCTTTAAAAACCTGTAAATGTCACAATCCCTGAAAAGTAAGTCATCAAGCTGAGCTCAGAATTATCATTTATATTACTATGAAGGTGTCATTCATTAGTTCTCACAAAAACAACATCTAAAGAAACTCAGCTCTCGCTGCCCCAATATGAGGCCCATAAATTACCTCTAATCTCACAGCCAAAAATGAAACTGCATCAAAAAAAGAAATTATCAATAAACTACCTGTGGAAAGTAGACAAGCAATGCCCAGTCCCTTAAAACCAAACTGAATTACAATGTCAGTCTGCTTCATATGAATAATGAGCTCAATCAAAGACAAAAGTCGCCATGGAGTGTCACCTCGATGAATAATCGCTGTTATTCTTGTGTAATCACTGCGGGCTACACTTTAATTTAAATGTGTCCTCAAAATGAGAGATTGTTTGAGGGAAGCCTATCAACCGTAACGAGGCATTCCTGTGTTAAAACGCTGGCTTCCCATCAGGACTTAAAATATACAGTAGACCAGGAAAGTTTGGAAGAGACTGAAGAGGGAGTGAGGAGGCGAGGCGAAGGGGGAGAAAGAGTGATGGGTGCTTTGATCTTTGGAGGCCTCGTCTGGATAAAAAAAAAAAAAAAACAAGTGTCCAAGTCTTTTTCTAAACCTCAAGAAAACTTTAGCAGCTCAACTAGTCAGAACTGAAAGTGATTCCTAAAAAGAGATATGTGTGGAGGTTTTTTTGTGGGCTGGAGGATGATACTCTCTAAACATTGTTATGTTGTTATTTGCCTTATACAAGTAAAACCTTTAAAATAAGTGAACTAATAATAACAAAAAAAATGTTCGCTTATTTAACAAGGTAAAGTCTGACATCAAACTGCATTTTCCTCACCAAATATTGTTGGAACTCTGCCCGAGTTTTTGATCGTGTTGTGTTTTTCCCCCCGCACTTGATTTTCAAGCAAGTGTGTAACAAGATGCGTATTCTCACTTCATAAATGTGTGGTGGAATGGGAAATGGGCATTTCAAGGCCAATAAAAGCCACCACATCAAATAAAACATTGCGGATCAAAAGAACCAATGCATGGACATTTTTTCCCTATATAAATGTAAAAAAGGGGGGTAGTCTTCCACGCTTGATTATGCCCCGAGTCCTGCCCCGCTCCTGCGATTGGCTAGACGGACACTCATGGGGGGAAAGTTTGAATAAAATACAAGAGTATGGCACCAGTGTTGTCGTTCAAGCTTGTGCGCTTGGTCCAGAAGGGCTTGAGTTTGGCTTAGTTCTCGCACTCTTTGAAAGATTATAATATAACCAGAGAACTCAGCGGATGACTGTGATTCATTTGAAAGGACTTTTAATATAGTTGACATTACATTTAATTCATTTGGCGTCTTTTAAACAGCGCGTAATTGTCGTTTCTTTCTCAGCTACATCAGTAAAAGTGTGTGTTTCCCTGACGATACGTTTTATTGAAAGAAAGACCATCTTCCAGCGGGAGAAGATGACATCGATTAGAATGCTTTCATCAGTGCTGGTGCTGGTGCTGATGCAGTCCGGAGCTCTTTGCGCACGGAGGTTTCGGGGTGGCCGCAACCCACAACCACGACGCTCACCACCTCCTCCCACATACCGGGCGGATCGGGGTGACACCACGGAGAGCTTCCCTCTGGATTTCACCGCCGTGGAGGAGAACATGGATAACTTCATGACACAAGTGAAGAATCTTGCGCAGTCCCTCTACCCGTGCTCTGCGCAGAAGCTCGACCACGACATGAAGCTGAACCTTTTGGAGAACACGTCGGTCACCTGCAACGATGGAAGTCCTGCGGGGTATGTACCGACTTAGAACACACGTGTACAGCGTGATCTATCATATGATTTGATTGTAAGGGTCAGCTGTGCAGCAGTGCAACCTGTAGCTATGAAGGAGCAATTGTTATGTTGCTTCAGCAGGGCGCAGCGCGTTCTGCGGGTCATCCAGCTACCCAAAGTAACCCGCGTGTATCTAGCCTGAGGACAGTGGTCTGGTTGAACAATTGTTTTCCTCTATAAATAATAAATAGCCAAAATTAATGGGGAGAGTTATGCCCTAGGACAGAATAACGGGATGAGATAAACAGCTGTTTTGCGTCAGCGATGCGTGAAATTTGCAGATAGCCACATGGCCTATGCTTCATTTCCTTTGCTTCAAATTAGAATGCAGGATTTGCGCTGCTGAAAGTTTAGATTTATGTTTTCGGACCCCAGCCCATCGCTCTCTCTCTCTCTCTCTCTCTCTCTCTCTCTCTCTCTGTGTGCCTGTGTCTCTCTGATGATTGCACACTGCTGCAGCTTATGGTTTAACAGTATTACTTACTTGGCTTCTGTAAAACGTGTATTTGCTATTGGCTCCTGGTAAAAAAAAATATTTAAAGTCTATGGTACATGAGGTAAACAACAGATCACTCAATTTGTTTGCCATGATATCTGTTGACATGTTGTAAATTAATTTGGCAGCAAAAAAGCCTGAATGATTTAAAGCGATAAGCCATGGCACTAAAAGCACATTAATGCCAGACAGATCCCCTGCCTCTTATACTGTATAATACACAAACAATCCTCAGTCATATGGACCTTTTGAGTTCAATTTACAGGGAGTCAAGTTGAATACTGTCAGTTACACTGGTTCCTATCCAAATAATACTGTTATTAAGGCAGGTGGGGATGAATAAAGTACAAGTTAATTGTAAAAAGTGTTATTTTTTACATGATATAGCACGGTCCAAACACAGTGGATTTCACTTGTGTCTCATATCATTCTGCATACGCTGTACCACAATGAAAGAACAGTGTTTAAATTGTATACCAATGATTTACTAGGAGCAAAACTATTGAAAAGCACAATCACAATAATGTTGTGCATTCATTATTAGTTGAGAGTATTATATAAATGCTTTCCTGTCAATGTTGTCTGTTCCATATCAAAAGGCTTTGATGACATATGTGCATATAAGAACTTATCCGGGACCAGTTCAGTGATGGGCAGACTTGACAGTAATTACTTCTTTTTTTTAAAAATACACATCTCTTTATGGATTTACTATCCTGTCTAAATCCTGTAAAACCCGAAGTGCCTGGTGGGGAGAGCTGTCTGCTGGGGCGGTAAAGCTCTTAGCTCTTTAGAGATGCAAGGGACAGTTACTGGCAGATGGCCGTTTCATTCACTACTGTGGCTGTTGTCCGTTGAGATGCTAATCCATCAGCTACCAACAGTGTTTTCCACAGAGGTATTGTTACAGTAACAGATGAACAAGGATGCAACAAGTAAAATCATTCACAGGACGGGGAAGGTGGAAGTGTGTGATTCATCTTCTGGAAACACATGTTAGAGTGAGTGTGTTGATGCAGTGCCTTTCCCCTCTTGGCTTGTTCCACTTGCCAAGCCCGCCTTCACTTTGTTGTTTGGAAGCAGTGAGTAGAATGCACTGTCTTCAGCCTACATCATTGACTGCGCCTCGCAATCATAGTATAAGACATTCACAGCAGCCAAAGTGTGATTCAGAGTCTGAGCAAACAGCTCAGAGCTTCAGCCAAGTCTGTTTGTGAAGTTTTTTTGGCATTCCCTTGAGTTTAGTCATCGGTACAGTTGGGTGGATACTGATTGAATAATATATATATATACAAAAACAAAATGTTTTAGCATCTCAGTAGCACATTTTAAAAAATCCTTTGAAATAAGGATGGTGAAGCGTCTAACATGAGAACGTCCAGCAGAATGTGCATGCCCTCTTCTGGACTGACAACATACAGCACACATCTTATATTCTAGTGTGCACTAACCTCTTAAAATTTTAACCTGGTACAAAAACATTCACTTTATCTTACCCAGGGTGCAGTATGGGCATTATCTTGGACATGTATGGATCCTAAATGATGTTGACATCTACAAACAAGTTATTTAATTTCACCATATCTCTTTATCATTACTGTGAGCTGGAGCCTTGATTCTATCCATGACGTGTGTGTTGATGAAGGCCTTGATTCTATCCATGACGTGTGTGTTGATGAAGGCCTTGATTTTACCCATGATGTGTGTGTTGATGCATGATGATCAGAGTGATGAGTCTATGATGGATTGCTACATTGAAACATGAGGAACACCATCTGCAAACTACAAACAGGATAGGGGAAAGTTTATCTCCTGTTTGATCCCTATATCAGTTTCCTAAGTGCAAACCATGAACATAACCTCATTGTTCTCTCTTGTGTACTCTTTTGATTTATACTGGCAAAATTTAATTTATTGCTGTCAGGAATCACCAGCATAACAAGACATCTTTGTTTGGCTTAAAGTGATGGTGTCCTATGTGTTTACATTTCAAACTTGGATGCCGTCACTGATGGTAGAAACAGTGTGCATATTATTTTTCAGTGTTTATCTCATGTTTCTGAAGAAAGAGCACTGTATCACAATTGTGGAATGTGGTTTTATCTATCTGTTGTTTAGATATATTGTTATTCAGTGTCAAATAAACCTTGAGGGTATGTAGTATCACATTCTTATATTATGTTCAAGCGTTATCCACACGTCTGTTATGATGTGTTGATTTGATGTTCTTTGGTCTCTTGTAGGTACTACCTGAAAGAATCTCGAGGCAGCAGGCGCTGGTTGATATTCTTAGAGGGTCAGTATAAATATATATCACGTCATTATGTTTCTCTTTCACATGCTCAAGTTGAGAATGATGAATCATTCTTGACAATGTGTGTGATACAATCTCCATGCTTTTTTGTGTGTATCTATGTCCAGGCGGCTGGTACTGCTTCAACAAGGAGAACTGTGACAACCGATATGAGACGATGAGGACACTGATGAGCTCATCCAAGTGGGCCCAAACTAAAACAGGTCAGCTTCAGCTATTGTGTGCACTTCATAAGCACCACTGTTACTCCACCTGTAACCTGAAGCAAATCCTGACCCCTAAACATGGTGAAAAGTAGCTAAATCCTAAAGTCTCAGTAATTGAAAGCCCGTCATAATGTAGCTGCGGTGTAGGGCTACCTGGCGCCCGCTGCTGTAGGAACTGAGACGCTTCCCTCTCTCATTGCAGTGTAATAACTGTAATCCACGTGGTAATGATGATGAGGAGGAAGAGGATGTGTCTGGGAGTGCCAGGATGGCTAATGATACATGTTGATCTGTCTCTGCAGGCACAGGGATCCTGTCTCCGCTGCCTGAGGAGAACCCTCACTGGTGGAATGCCAACATGGTGTAAGTTGACTAATGTTTGTGTGTTTGTTGAAGCTCCTTTTTTAATCACAGCTGGGAACTTTAACTGTATGTTGATGGTGCAGGTTCATCCCGTACTGCTCCAGCGATGTGTGGAGCGGCGCTACAGCCAAAACAGAGCAGAGTAAGACATTAGTGAATCATCAAAACAAACCCAATGTGTAACCCTCTTTAAAAAAAACAAATTATTCTACAGTTCTACTCTGTCTGTGTTGTGTGTAGGTGGATATGCCTTCATGGGCTCACTGATCATTCAGGAGGTTGTGAAGGACCTGCTGAACAAAGGTCTGGAAAGCGCAAAAGTTCTCCTACTAGCAGGAAGCAGGTATGTTCATGTGTGAACATTTTGCTTGTGACATGTCATGTGTCCTGTACAGGTGTTTGTTAAGAATATGTCATATTTATGCGTACAGTGCGGGCGGTACTGGGGTCCTTCTGAATGTGGACCATGTGGCAGAGCTGCTGGAGGGACTGGGACACACTGGGATACAAGTGCGAGGCCTGTCTGATTCTGGCTGGTTCCTGGACAACAAGCAGTACCACAGCACGGACTGCCTGGACGCTGTCAGCTGTGCCCCCACCGAGACCATCAAGAGAGGCATCAAGTATGAGAGCCAGAGAATATTATCATAAAAAAAGAGGAGGATTTGTGAGATGGACTCATTTTTGTACAGTGACGAGGTCATCAGCTTCATAACCGTGACACCGTGTATCCTATCTTTTCACCCGTCCCATCAGGTACTGGGGAGGAGTGGTACCAGAGAGGTGCAGGCAAACCCATGAAGGAGAGGAGTGGAACTGTTTCTTTGGATATAGAGTCTTCCCATCAATAAAAAGTGAGTTTGGAGTCTCATTCTGTACCATTTAATATGCACCTGTACATGCAAGCCCAACATACCTGAGTGCTATTTGTCACAGAGTAGATATATACTATACTATACGTATAGTATGCACAATAATCTTATATTATTCTTTGTCCATTCCCCCTGTGCAGGCCCTGTGTTTGTTGTCCAGTGGCTGTTTGATGAGGCCCAGTTAACAGTGGACAACATCCAGCTGACAGGCCAGCCTGTGCAGGAAAGCCAGTGGCGCTACATCCAAAACTTGGGGATTGAGCTGAGGAACACACTCAAAGATGTCCCGTAAGGCTGTGTTTCTTTTAAGAAGGGAATTTAAGTAGGACTATTGCATGGATTCCAATTGGTTTATGTGTTGTTGTTTTATATTTGCAGGGCTATGTTTGCTCCAGCATGTCTATCACATGAAGTTATCACCAGAAAGTGAGTATGATGTCATTTTCAATCTTCCGTCTTCTCAGTTTATCATTATCTGGGGACACTACACTTTGTGCCAGAGACTCTCTACTTGTGAGCTGACAGCGCCCTCTTGTGTTGTGTTGTAGTTACTGGATTGACATCCAGGTTAAAGGCACCTCCTTGCCCCGAGCCCTGTACTGCTGGGACCGCAGCCTCAACGACAACAGGAACAATAAGGCTCCACCCAAAGGCTGCCCCGTACATCTGATTGACAGCTGCCCATGGCCACACTGCAACCCCACTTGCCCCACCATCCGAAACCAGTTCACCGGACAAGAGATAGACGGCGTTCAGTTCCTCAAGCACATGGGCTTTGACGTGCAGAAGATGGCACAGCAGCAGGGCATGGACCCCAGCAAGCTACTGGGCATGCTCAGCAGCGGCAGCTAAAGGGACACATGTACAAACAGCATCTCCAAGCTAAGCCCACACAGGGCTGGCTGGTCTCTCTGGCCAGTCTCCCATGGCTGATACCTCCAATTTCTCCTTCACAACCCATTCTACCTATAGTCAACTCCCCTCTGACCTCTTGTTTGCTATAGTTCGAGCCTCAGGGGCTTTTAGTTGTTCTACAATCCCGTTTCCTCACAACTGGTGACAAGTACAGGAGCAACACACCACCATGACAAGGCACAACTCTCTGCTACTCTCCATTTAAATTATCTTTTGCTCTGTAAAGGAAAAAAATATCACAAATGTAATCCAGTTTTAAGGATTTACATTGTTGTTTTTTTATCATTTAAATATTTTCATCCTTCCATAGATTATATGTAGTTGTTGTTTAAAAAAAGAAAACACCACAATGACGTAAGGATGCTGTCTTTGTTCAGTAGTCACTAGAGTATATAAGGATCTAATTTAAAATGAAACAACTGTTTTATAGTTTCTCATCACACAAAAACCTTCATCGAGTAACAGATAACGGATGAGGTGAGAAAGGCACTGGATCGGAAAGGACATTTTGTATTTACTTAAATACTTGCAAAAACAGTAGCGAGACACGAATACTCCTCTAATCAGCATTTAGTATAAATTAGATTAACATGAATGTTTTTTTTCCCAATTCATTATGTTTTATTGCCACGAGTGTAACAAAGACACTATTGCCAAACATCTAGTAATAATACGATTTAGAAGAAAAAAGATACAATTTATAAATTTAAGAAAATTGTAGAAAACAATAGGGTTCAGAAATTAAAACAGACAAATGTCATTCCTCGCTAAAGAAATTAGCAAAAAAGACCAAAAGACAGACAAAAATACATTATTATTATTACATGGGTTAATAGAAAAGATTAGTAGTAAGTAACTTGTACGTGATAGTGTTGAAATCTGAGCACCATATTTTCAGTTTGGACAGCTGTGAAGATGCCACAAAGGTTTAGTCATCTGCTGAAGCTGAAGATTGTGGTGCTAAAGTGGACCGATAAACACTTTCCAGATCTATCATAGCTATACATACACCACAGTGCCATTACATCTAGTCTGTATCTCTTTCTCAAGAGGATGGTTCAAAGCCAGACATAGGGACACATGCATGCTAGGTCAGTAGCTCAGCAATCCTCAGATCAATGCAATGAACATTTAAAGGGAGACAAATTACGTGTATTGTATATTTTTTGAGTATTTGTATAGGTTCTTTCAAGTGTTCACTATTGTAACTCCCTTCCTGTATTTCATAATAGAGATCACGTTTTAATATAATGACAGTGTTGTATGTAATGATGTCTTTATAAATGATGTTTTTAAAGGACCTCTATTTCGCATCACACCAGAGAAGGAACCGTATTACTACTTGTAATTTTATTCTGTAACATATTTTTTAACAGAAAAAAAAAAACTCAAGCTACATTGGTAATTTACATATTTATTTTGTTATGTAAATCATATTTATAAGTGCTATTTTCACAGAGAAGTGATTCTTTGTAAATTGTAAATACATTGCTGTTTTTCTCCTTGTGTTGATTGCATGTCTTTGTATTAGACCGAAAAGAAAAGACACCTTACATATACTACAAGGTAAATATTGCTGTGAAGTCTTGTTGTTATTAATTGTTTGTAATATTATTTATGGTATTTGTATTATTACCGAAAGGAGTAGTAGTAGTAGTAGTAGTAGTAGTAGTAGTAGTAGTAGTAGTAGTAGTATTTGCTCAATTATCATTCCCATTGTACACTCACCACACAAAAACCTTTAGCAGGAGGTAAGGTCAACAGCTCCCTCCAGCTCCAACACAGTCTGTCACCGTTTTGACGTATCTGATAACAGATATGAGGCTTAGTGTATACAATCTGTCAGTTAAAGGTTTTTCCAATACCTTATAGTTTTGCAGCTTTTGTTAAATCTCAAGAACTATGGTCAATCTCCAAAAACAGGTACCAAGTATGCAATGTGAAAGTGAGACATGTTGGCGTTTTTATTTTATAAAAAATGACCTATTTCTAATAGGAGATTATCTGATGAACTAGTCTACAACCAGTCTACAATATGTCTTTTAACATTACACACATGGCAATGCAAGGCACTGGCCTAACCACCAGGAGCAGTTGGGTTCAGTTTCCTGCTTGAGGACAGTTCTGCATGTGGTCAGGAGGAGCCAGCAACCCTGTGTTTAATGCTCGGCCCGCTCTACCTGCTGAGCCACAGCCATCTGTACACATCAAGTGTGTCACATTCCTAGTTTGGGCCACGTCGATGTGCCGAACGCAGCGCTAAAATATAACTTCCAAGAGAAACAAGGGGTCCGCTGACTGGTTCCAGAGGATTTGCAGCCTATAACAGACAGATTACATTTCCGACACTGCTAAAATGACTGCTAAAATTGGTCAAAGCCATAAGGGAAACACACATATAACAACCTAGAACAGGTGAAATATGATGACGATGATTTCAAACCTATTGGATAATAGATCCCAATGTCCGTAACAGTAAGCTTCTTTGCAGTCTCAGGAACTAGCCAACAGGAATATTGCAGCTGTTTTGAGTTATTACTCTCAGCTATTAGAAGTGTGTTTCTGCTTAAGGGTTTGCGATGCTAGACTTCACATGCTAAATAATATAATGAATATGTTCACCTGACACACTGTAAATCAAACATCAGAGCAAACTAATACCTCAGGTTAAAGTATTTTAAGTAACTACTAATTTATTCCTACTTCTCTTCCATGCATCGCTCAAATCTGCAATCACATAATCATAATCATCCCTCTGGACCTGTATGCAATTTCTGCCTCTAATGGGAGTCTAAGCCTCGCTCCCTGTCATTACACCGGTATAAATGCCAGTTTCTTACTGAGGGTGCTCTGACTCAGCCTCTCTGGGTTCTCCCTAGAAATACGACTCCCATACTGCCTGCCACATGTAGCCTCCCACCCCTCTGTGGAATATAGACCCACTATTTATAGAGCTGGCGAGGCCTGTATCCTGGGCTCGGCACAAATGTCATTTAACCAACCACCTCTTGCAGTCCACCGAGTGCACACTGACACACAGGAGGGAGAGGGTGTGTGCTTGTGAAAGCAAGAAAGAGTGGGAAACCCAATCCAAGAGGCAGAAGGAGACAGAGACAGCAGGACAAAGAGCAAGAGACAGAGCCAACAGTTTGTGTGATTTTGATGAGCAGTTCAGGGCCGACGGTGAAGAAATTACAGAAACCAAATCACTGAGTAATGGAACTTGACTGACAGGACAACAAACTAGTCCACCTGTTCGGCACTGGGGGCTATTGTTGGAAGATTGATCACTGGATATGACTTTTAGAGGACCTTACTCCACTTTGGACTTTTGATACACTGGACAACTCGGTGATTGAAGAGAGCAAGCAAGGGAAACCAAGATTTATGAGGACGTACACTACAGCTTTGAGTAAGACCAGGATCAAGAACTTCATCTCGAAAACATTTTTAAAACACTATACAAATGGCTGATACCAGTGCTATGTGATTTACTGGAATTATACTCTGTGTTCATAGTTTATAGACTTGTGCAGCCGAGTAGAGATATTACTTTGAAACAAACAAACAAACAAAAAGTACACATATATCTTATTTCAAGCTCTAATTAAATACCCTTTACTAAAACAAGCTACTCTAGTAACTTCTACATAGCAGTGCATAAATGTGACTTCATCTTACGCCGCCTACTGTAATTACAAAGCAAGCTCAGGAAAGAATTACAGACATTTGTAATTAAGGACCATCTATAAAAAGGCACCCAAGGAAAGGGTGAGGTCTGGGAAGAAAAATAGAAAAAAAGAGTCAGCCACAAGGACACCAAGACAGAGAACAGGACGTCAAGAGTCTGCCCAAGAAAAGCAACTGCCTCTGCGAGACATCGCACACCATGGATTCTCATGGCGGACACTACCTCAACAAAGAAGCTGTGCTGTCACCTTTAGGTGCAGCCCGAATATGCCAGCTGCTACTTGGTTGCACCATAATGTCCCTTGTGTCCCACGGCGCAGACTACAGCGCCACCTATGGAACCTTCTGCATGTTCGTCTGGTGCTTCTGCTTTGCGGTCACACTGGTTGTGTTCACCTTGGACATCACGCGGCTGCACGCGTGCATGCCCATTTCCTGGGATAACTTCACCGTGGCGTTTGCCATGCTGGCAACGCTCATGTACATCACTGCCTCTGTGGTCTACCCGGTTTACTTCCTCCAAACAGAGTGCCTCGATGAGGACTGTGAAGCCCAAATCTACCGCATTGCTGTCACCGTCTGCTCCAGTGTCTGCTGCTTCCCCTATGGTGCTGAGGTGATCCTGACTCGAGCCAAGCCAGGGGCTGTGGTGGGTTACATGGCCACTGTGTCCGGGCTGCTCAAAGTGGTCCAGGGTTTTGTGGCCTGCATTATTTTCGGAGCCCTGGCCAATGACAGCGAGTACACCCTCTACATTGCCACCCAGTACTGCGTGGTGGTGTACAGCCTGTGCTTCACTATCACGTTCGTAGTGGTCGTACTGACTGTTTCTGGTCGGACCTCTGCCCTGCGGTTCCCCTTTGATCGGTTCGTGATCGTCTACACCTTCTTCGCTGTGATCCTCTACCTCAGCACTGCACTGGTCTGGCCCATCTTCAGCTTTGACAAAAAGTACGGCACCACTACTCGTCCTGAGGACTGCCCCCGTGGAGAATGTGCCTGGGACAGTAAGCTAGTGGTGGCCGTGTTCACCAACGTCAACATGATCCTATATTTTGTGGACCTCATTTACTCCCAGAGGATTCGCTTTGTCTCCAGCTCTGCTGTCTGAACCCCTCCTCCCCTGAAGACTGTTTAGATTAAAAGAAAAACAAACAAACTATGAGTCCACATCATGCTCTCCACAGTCAGGTCTCTGTGAAGGAATAATTCCCTTGGATTCATAGATTCATGGTGTCATATCTATGTGTGGCATTTATTTTATTATCAGTATTTTTTATAGAATTTTGCCTGTAGGCAGAAAAACTGACAGTATTTCCCCCTTTTGTATAAGCCTAAAAGGTCTTTGCCCAGTTCTGCTATGACCTACCAGGGAGAGACTGCCAGGTGCGCCAGTGGGCTGATCTCAGCATCTTTGTCCACAGAGGACCCCGGGAGGTATGTCCACCTCAGCGCCACATACGCTCCACAGACCTCGGGTGGTGGTATACAGGACGGGCCTATGAGTGTGGGGTAATGTTTGGAATATCAGAACAGTGTTATGTCAGTCAGAGTACAGAGGCTGAACAATTTATTTATGTATTAAAATATGCATTCAAATGTATGTAAAAAGCCAAAATGATGAATATATTTCTCATAGAGATGAATGGCATGTTAAGTCTACAGTATGCACTGAACTTTGCTTTTGGTTTCGGCTTGCTACACATTTTTTAGATTCTTTCCTGCACAGATGTAATGCCAAAGGTTGAAGTTCATTAGGCTTTTTTCTGTCATTCACTGAATGTTTAATGTATCTTATACATGAACAGTGTAATTGTATTGTATTTGGGATAAGCACAGTCATGTAGTGTAATCTCATCTTTTGCTATATTTCTGATGTGTTACATGGTTAATAAAAATGAAATCACATAATATGTTTTACTGGTCTTTTTGATTTCTGTACACTTTGCATGAAGTAACGTCCAGTCTAAATTGAAACGCAAACCGTAACTCTCAACTTCCAGAAGACAGAAGGTTCCTCTATCACAAAGGCATCATAAATCTAATTTGTATATTGGCAAAGGTTCAAATAAAAAATGAAATTGGTAGTCATGTTGATTAAAGTACATGTGATTTATAGGCTGATTAAATCAAATGAACGTGATACTTCAATATGTGCACTAGAGTCATTTATGAATCTGTTAAATGACAGTGTTAGAAAACAGTTTCCTGAGAGGCATTTGTGTTGGTTGCACACTTCCACACCAAACTGGAGAACAATTTAACAACTTAAAGTAGACTTATTTATCATTGTCAACTGTGTTTCTTCTTCATACCTACTCTATGTAAATGTCCTTTCTAATGTTTCATGATGACCCTGGTGAAGAACACAAGCCGAAAGGCGTTGGTCTAATCTACAAGTGTTGCAGGAGTTTGACCTCTTCAGGCTTAATTCTTCCCTTTCTCCATGCACCTTGAAAGTAAATCCCTACTCTACTTCTTCAAGTGTTTTTGTTTGACATACATGCACAAAATAAACGACATGACATATTGTTGCTCAATACAGGTACTGAAGATAAAACAACAACATGTATTACTCACTGATAACTGGGCTACAGGGCACTGGGTCACTCTCTATCTACCATGTCCTTCAAGGTCTCATCCAGCAGGTGATAGTAAAGTAACTTCTTGGCTCTCATGCCAACTTTCTGCTTCACAATCTGACGCAACATTTTTAACAGAACCCGCCTCGAGGATTTAATCAACACCACTATGATTGGTCGAACGTGTGACGCGTTTCCCAAAACACACACTCTCATTGGCTCGCTCGCTTGTCAGTTAATTTGCTCGCAACAGGTACAGTAGGGCGCGCGACCGTTGGCCCACGTTGACAGTTGTCGTAACCGCAGGTGTTTTGTGTGAAGAAGCTGTATTGGTCGGCTGTGGCCTCCTTCAGTTTATTCGTAAGTCTTTCATCTGCGAATGTATTCACTGTACAACAATATGGCCGCTGCCACCGTGTGTTTAGAAATGTCCTTAGCTTCGTTTAACCAGGAAGTAGAAGTGTGTTTACCAACAACTGGCGTTACAGCACAACATATATGCATACCAGGGGATGCAAGGTGCACGTGTTTTAGAGTAAACCACCTGTCTTTGTTGCGATGCCGTGGATTCATCCTTGCTAATGTTTTCCACCCTGTACACACACACACACACACACACACACACACACACACACACACACACACACACACACACACACACACACACACACAGGTAGAATGAGTGTGGGCTTCATAGGAGCAGGCCAGCTGGCCCACGCTCTGGTGAGAGGCTTCGCAGCATCAGGTGAGTTTTGAAATTGTATTATTCCGATTTGTGTTATGTTGATTGCAATCAGACACTGACATTATTTCTGGACGTGTTGCCCCCCTTCAAGGCGTAATTGCCACCCACAGAATCACAGCCAGTTCCCCAGACACAGATCTCCTCACAGTACAGGGACTGCGGGTAGGTGGAGAGTTAGGGATCAGTGCTGTACTCAGTGACCCTGTTTAATTGTGAATATAATTTAAGGTTTCCAAATATTCCTTTGCGTGCATGTTGTGAATTCCTGTGAATACTTCTTTCCGACAAATTACGAAAAGATTGTCATTTGTGCAGAAATTGGGCGTCAATTTCACCACCAGCAACAAAGAGACAGTGAGCAAAAGCGATGTTCTCTTCCTGGCCGTGAAGCCCCACATAATCCCCTTTGTGTTGGATGAGATTGGACCAGACGTCGAAGATCGTCACCTTATTGTGTCCTGTGCTGCAGGTGTCACCATCAGTTCTATAGAGAAGGCAAGGCATATTGTTATTGTTAATAACATATCTGGACAATATTGACAAAATCATATGTGTGTGTATATATATATATATATATATATATATATATATATATATATATATATATATATATATATATATATTTTTTTTTTTTTTTTTTTTTTTCAATCAATATTTAATCATTGCACTCTC
The DNA here is from genome assembly GCF_910589615.1 of Taurulus bubalis. Lineage (NCBI taxonomy): Eukaryota > Metazoa > Chordata > Actinopteri > Perciformes > Cottidae > Taurulus > Taurulus bubalis. The sequence goes on from NC_136605.1 coordinate 12,749,798, forward strand.
TTGGACAGACAAGCATTAGTGCATGTATAGTATTTAACCAAGATTTATTTTAACACGAGGCTCTCACTGTATTTCTGGGCTCACACATTGCAGAACACTTGCATGTTGTAACATGTCATTGGTTGCCTACCTGAACTTGAAACATTTCATGCATTTCCAAGTCTAAGATATGTTGTCTTAAGTAGATGTATATTACACGTCAACTATTCTATCTCCTAGTGTATAAACTTTGATTCACGTTGGTTTCATTCAAAATAAAAGCCATAAACCAACCCTCTCAGCCCAACTTCCCCTCTCCCCCTTAATTTGAGGACAATTCAGTCAGTGCATTGCTCCATTCCCCTGCAGAAGCTGCAGCAGTATCGCCCTGATCCAAAGGTGATGCGGTGCATGACAAACACTCCGGTGGTGGTGCGTGAGGGCGCCACTGTGTACGCCACAGGCACGTATGCACAAGTGGAGGATGGGAGACTCCTGGAGCAGCTGATGGGCAGTGTGGGATACTGCACTGAGGTGGAAGAAGACCTGATTGATGCTGTCACTGGCCTCAGCGGCAGTGGTCCTGCTTATGTGAGTCATTTAAATAATGTTGATTGTGTTTTACCATTTTTCCTTTGCTGTAGCAACTTAGAAAAAATGTGTCTTGTGTCTTTTTAGTTTTTTTCTTCCTAATTCTGATCTTTACAACTATGATTGTGGCCTTTCAGGCGTTTACTGCTGTAGATGCTCTCGCTGACGGTGGAGTGAAAATGGGCCTGCCGAGGAGGCTGGCTATACACCTCGGAGCACAAGCCCTGCTGGTATTACCTTTTATTTATTTTTAAAATACATGTATGCTTTCTTGGATGTTTTTGGTTCCTGTTTTCTTATGTTCCTCTTGGTTTAGGGAGCTTTGAGTATGTTTTTAAAGCTTTGCTGTGATGGATTCATATGAAAATGATTCGATCTTTACTTACTCTGACATAATAATAATTTAATTCCCATGTTCACAGTATATTGTTTATTCTCCATGTGAAGTCTATACATCCAGACACAATTTGTGTTAGCTGCAGTCTGTCTTGGTTGGTTCTAGACACAGTGGAAATATACAGTATCCTAAAAAAAAGATGAAAGTTGGATATGACAGCAATACTGTGTCAGTCTCATGTGGATCTCCCTTTGTGTTTCTTTGAAGGGAGCTGCTAAGATGTTGTTAGACTCAGAGCAACATCCTGGGCAGCTCAAGGACAATGTGTGTTCACCAGGGGGCGCCACCATCCACGCCCTGCATGTCATGGAGAGTGGTGGCTTCCGCAGCCTCCTCATCAATGCTGTAGAGGCCTCATGTGTTAGGACTAGGTAAGTTGATAACAGGAGTGTGAGACAAACAAACTAACAAATCATATTTCCTGTCATAGGGATACACAAGAAATGCTTTCAAGTTAATTGTCATATTCAAATAGCCAAGTGTTGTATTTCTTTTTGAAGTTTATAATTCTGACAGTAGATGGAGCTATATGCAAATAATGTTACAATGAGAGCTTTGTCCTTCTCGTGTTACTAGTCACAAAGTGATCAGATTATTATTAAATATGCATATTTAGCATATTATTAAATATGTATGTTTCATACTATGTTGTAAAATTCTCTTGTGTTTCTGCCCTTCCCTTAAAAAGGGAACTTCAGTTTTTGGCCGACCAAGAGAAAATCTCGCCAGCTGCCATAAAGAAGACAACTCTGGACAAAGTGATGCAGCAGCCAGGAGTGACTGCAGGGCCTGTCGGAGTCCGATCTCAGGGGATCAGTATGTTCAGCAGTAACCCCAGGACCAAGAAGAAGTGATCTTTTTTTGCACAAATATTTTAATGTCTTTTCACCACAGCGAGGATGCAATACATGCTGTGAATAAACCACTACTGGCTGACGACTGTTGGAAGAGAATCTAACTAATCTAATCTAGTGGATTACTTAGAAGAAGAAAAAAGCCACTGCTAGGTTGGGGACGATGAATCATGAGCCATATTTCCTTTTTGTAATGCAATGACTTTCCTTTGTCAGGCGAGACTAGAATAATAATTCCAATCTCTTTCTATATCTTCAGTCAGTCCTTTCTGATGGTAGTTGGCAAAGTACCATCTAAACTAAATAGCAATGCAATTGAGTGGTATGTATGACGCAACACAATGAGCTCTGTGCCATGACTTTCTGGAAGCGCTGTTACTGTTCAACTTGCATTTATGCAATTTCCAAATAATGTTAAACCTTACTTACAGAATGTGCTAAATGGTATATTGTATGATGCAATAAAGGTGGGGATATATTTCAAAACTAAATAAATATTTAAAAAAAAAACATTTTCTGGATGTGATTTATGGTTGTGAACGCGTTAATTGCCAGCGGTACAGATTAACAGTCACCTAACGGTTATTACCAGCTACAAAGTAACAATAGGTGGTATATTTTTTGGGTTAAAATGTGTGTTTTTTTCTTGCGAGGAAAGAAGATCCTTCATGAATGAAGGCACGTGACTAAACACGATGACGTCTGGCTCCGATACAAGAGAAAGGAATCAACAAGGAGAGCACGAGCTGGCATTTGGAAGCGCTGTCGCTTCTGTCAGTGAAACCGAAATTTATAACTGTGCCTCCGATGTTTGGTCACCGCCGTGACGTTGTGAGAAGAGGAACTTGACGGCAACAACTTCGGAGAACGTCATATATTTGTTTTAGTCAGGTGGGTCTGTAAACCAAACAGAGTTAGTGTTGTTATGCTGAGTGTGCATGCCTCCGACTCGTCGCTGACAAGCTGGCCGCGGCTACTAGCTTCACGGTGTTAGCATTCCTAGCGTCTTACATGTCTCCTCGTCAAGTCGGCCGGATTTACACCAGTGCTTGGTTTTCAAACTAAGAGCATCCGCGTCACTCAAGCCGTTAACACGGACGTGTCCCCGCGCGTGTTGGTTTTATTGTGAAAGCTCCCAACCGGAAGCGCTCGCGCAGCCGCTGGTAAGTGACAACGGTCGGGCTCCTACTATGCTGAGATAGCAGCTAAAGCTTTTGTACACATGAGCGGCGAATAAAACATGTCATTCAGATTTGGGTGTTTGATGAAGCGTGACTGCCCGCCGGTTTGCGCTTAAACTGTTATTTATATTTTATATCCCCCCCCCCCCCCCCCCCCATCCAGAGGTTGAGGAAATCGCTCGTGATTCTGAATTGCTACGGTTGTAGTAGGAAGGCTGAGCAACGGGGATTTCCTCGCCTGCTTGTTGTTGGCGGGCAGTTGTTTGCCACTTTCACAAGCGGGCGCTGAGAGGTTGGGGGACGGAGTCGCGGAATGTCAAAACTGTGCAACTAGGTTTGCTTTTTTCGAGATAAACACTTTGCCAAAAGGGTGTCCCGCTTTCTCTCTCTGTCTCTCTGTCTCTCTCTCGCGCTATCTCTCTCCCTTTCTCTCCCTCTCTCTCTCTTTCTCTCTCTCTCTCTCTCTCTCTCTCGCAGCGCGTCTCGGCGGGTCTGTCAACTCATGCGCTTCTTGCCGTTCAAACCTGCTGCTTCATCACCTCGTTGTGAAAGAGGAGCGAGCGCGAGCCGAGGCAGCGGTTTAGCGAGATCAGGTCGGTGTTTTCTATATTTCTCCCCGTGACGTGTCAGTCGAATAATGAACGTGATTGTAAAATCAGGCGCGTGTTGTGCTTTTTTTTAATGCAGCTTTTATTTGTTTTAAATGCATGCATGGATTTGTATCTTTTTTTTTTTTTTTTTAAATGCTTCCAAAAAGCCATCGTTTCGGATTGAATTGGTTTCACCTGAAGTGACAATTCATTGAACCACTGGTTACATTGTAACAATGGCAGTGCCGAACACGCCGTCCTTGGCTTTTAATATCACAGCCAGCCAGTTAATGTTGTTTTATTATCATAGCCATCAAACGAGCAGCGGTATTTGTTGTATTTTATCGTGCTGAATCATCACAATGATGTCTTCAGAATCCACCCCGAAACATGGTACCACCGGACAAAGGTCTGCTCGGTGGATAAGGGTCGATGTTTATCAGCGAGCCGCCGTAATTAAGGAGATGGATCGAAATGGTGCTGATCTGTCGTGCAAGTCAGTCATCAAGAGCCATGAGCATCAAGTGATGACCATCATGCATTTATCAATAGCCTCATCTTCATGCAGCTGAGAATGGGCATTTTATTGCAGCGCTGTCATGATGTACACCAACAAACCAGGGTGTGAGTACGTTTAGACTAAGTGCTTATATGTCAACTGCGATGTCAAATCCATTTAAGAAATGCATGATAAGCATTATATTGTCTCTGTGTTGGTATAATAGATTCCTGCAACGAGTGGCTGTTAGAATTGGGTCATTTGTAACGATGGGATGTATGGGAAGTTGAAAACAACACCTGGTGTAGGTATTTGAAATACAATGCTGGAAAAGGAAATATGTATTTTGGGGGGTGTGGCGTGCTGTAAATGCCTTGTTTATTTTGTATTATTTAATAGTATGCTGAATAATAGCGTGCCAACTTGCTTGTGATATGATTTAATGCAGTGTAACACTTTATTTTTTTGATTTTTGGGGAGGCAGATGCCCTTGTTTCCCTGTGTGTGACATGATGAAATTTGCTGCCTATTAGAGTGCAGCTTATGGAGGGCAGGTAATGAATTATCCATGGAGAATCTCTATGCAATTGGAAAAGTCACCTTGGAAACTGTTGAGCATATATAGGCAGGGCTAAACAGATAGAAGTTGCCCATTCTTGCTCAGATATCCCACTTGTTTCATCATCTCTGTTCATGCGAGCAGGGCATTGAAGTGTGTTTAGCAGACAGGCCAGCCCCACATCAGAAGCTCGGCTTTGCAATAAAGCGTAATGCCCATCCCTGCCTTTCTCTGCAGGTAACAAGAACAGATGAGGGCCCACAAGAGCCCGATGGGGCCGGCAGTGGTGTGTGGATGGAGGCATGTAGTGGTGGAGCTCAGCGCTAAGATTTATCATCTCTTGCATTGAGGTGGCGAAGATAAAATAAGGCTGGGTACAATAGAGGTGAATCGAGTGCACAACTCCTACCCAGTGGCGTTTCTCAGACTGGGCAGGCGGTGGAGGGTGGAAGAGGATATTTGAGGTTGATGAAACATGAGGCAAGATTTTACACAGAATACAGTCTGGCCACCAACACCTCTGTACGGCCAACACCGCTGTGCCTTGGGAATAGTTACGCCTATTCAGGACAATTGATAGCCTCCAGAAAGGAACACAAATGTAGGATTTGTCCACAAAAGTGCTGCTTAAGCTGCACGGGGAAATGGGAATGCCTGGAAGGAAGGAAGAAAAAGATCAATATAGTTTTTTTCCCCTCCTTTTTTTTTTGCAATACGGAGGGAATGTTGGTGATGAAACCTCTTGCAAGTGTAGTGCGGATTATGATTGCTTAGCATTGCGATATGCCCGCTCCACTCAAAGTATTACTTTCATCCAGACGGAGTAGCAAGTGTGTTTGATGATTTTCTGTTTGGAACTGGAGTTAGACTTGGCATGTTCATTACGGCACTCTGTGTGTTCATAATTTAGATTATCCAATATCGAACAGAACATGGAGAGCATAAGCGTAGAGCCGTGCACTGGCTGCTGTTTCTCATGTAACCTACTTTTATCTTGGCTGATTAATGTTTGAGACGTATCAGACGTGAACAGCAACCGTACCCGTGTTTTTGTAAAACATGTTTTTGTAAAAGGCTGAGGCGAAGTAAAACTAGGGGATAAGGCAGGGAAGAATAAATGGTTGGTTTCCATGCATTTTTTTGGGAGTTTTTGTAGACTTGTTCTTGGCTGGATATGTATAACATTTCCTGAGGAGGTTAAAGATAGCGAGACCTTGTTCTAAGATAAGCCGTGTATAACCCACATTGGAAAGGAACTCAGATCATTAGACAACCATTAGTACTGTCTGAATAGGCTCTTGATCAAATTAACAGTTTTTTTGTAAATAAATTTCATGAATAAATGCAGATTATACTCTACTTGATTAAATTATGCTATACATGCAACAGAATCTAGCTTTCATATTCTGTATTACTTGCTTTGTCCAGCCTATATTGTATTACTTGGAGATAAAAAAATAGTCTAAATTTATAAAAGTGAGGTATTTATTAGGTACACAAAATTAACTATGTATATATTTGTTTTTATATGTATTCACTAATGTATTGTTTAGCTGAAGCTCCTGTGATACAGAGGGAGCAGCTCAGTGTTCAGTTTCATGCTCAAGAAATACAGTTTCAGCTCATCTGTGGACGGACACACTGCTTCTGGGATCAAACTTGTGACCTTCCTCTTACCTTAAGTCCATTTAACCGTCGTCTTTTTTCTTCTTCTACGTTTTTCGATATGCACTTGATTTAGTCATTTCTAAACTTCAGCTCAGGCTAAAATATGTGAGGAACTGAGAGGAGGGTTACATTATAGAGCACCTGAGTTAACATTCTTGGTACTAAACTCAAGATTATTTATTCCAACTGCATTCTAGAGTGACGCAATTTTAATTTTTTTAATACATTTTTTTTTTTTTTTTTTTGGACAACCACATCGTGTGAGGCTCCATCAAATATCCTGTCGGCAGACATCATCAATCACTTGCCATAATTTGAACTGAGCCGTGGCAATGTTATTAATAGAAATTAGCATCTCTGTTACTTAGTCCAGGTAATAACTATGAATCCAAGCACTCCGCAGGAAGAAAACAGATGATGAATTTGTTTTCATCCTTCTTTTTTTTTTTTTTTTCATTCACTGCTGCTGAGCTCTGTTTGTTTGATGGCCTTATCACAGTGTTGTGTTTTTAACTGAAGAGAATCCACCCCGAATCAAAGCGCAGTGGAACCAGTCAAAGGCTTGAATTATTTCAGTATTATTTTAATTTGAATAACATAAGCCTCAAATGTGTTGAACTGCTCTATTATAGCCTGTTGTGCTCTGAAGGCGGCCTTGTTGCTGTTGGGTCAATGCAATATGCATTTACTGTAATATGTATGCAACCAGTGTAGTAAAGCTCCTGGATATTTTGCCAGTGTGTGGGTTGCCTGCAACCCTTACTTCCTCTGCCAGTGCAAGGCCGAAGTATCAAGAGCTATTCTCTTCCTGTTTAATCAAGGCCTCCAGGCAGATACTCTGGAAAGCCAATGAAGTCTCTTCTCCCGTCGTTCTGCTTGTACTAACACAGGAGCTCCGAGAGTAAACATCAGCTCCTGAGCTTGGAAATAGATTCTGTATGTATCGAAACATTGGTTAATGCAAACCAGTCTAATCCGAGTCCCTTTAAATACGCTTCACATTATCAGTGACTTCAGAACATACTAAATTCCTTGAGGGCGGTGATTCATGTTTTTCACTTTAAACCACATGAACTGGATGCAAATTGCTGACATAAATGTACCTCATGCATGATATAACATACACAGCCAGCTTCCATATACAGTACTTTGGCAGAGCCAGCATTTATCATAGTACATCATCGTATGGTGTCTATCACCTTGTGACAAATAATCAGGGTTCAGTCATGCATGTAAACCGTTTTAGGAAAAAAATAGGATTGAATGTGGAATGTTTTGCACCAGGAAACAAACATCAAATTACATAACTGCTTTCGTCTTCTACTTTTTTTCTCCATCTTAAAACCAGAAATGCTTTATACTTTCAGATATAAAATAGAGATCATTAATATTAAGAGATACTTTATCAATAATATTATTAACTATTCTGATGGTTTACCAATATTCTGACCAGCAATAAATGACAGAATTAGCACATGTTGACAATATAATTACTATCTTAAAACCATTTACCCATAAGCGTAAAACGCTGATTTGATCTTCTTTTAGGAATAGCTGAACTATTTATTATTTTATGGCTTTAAATGTGAATATCACTATTGTGAACATTTATAATCTCTTTACATTGTCAAAATAAATGTATTATAAATAAAGGTCCAGCATGAGGGTTGTCAGTTATTTTCTTATTATCACTTTTCTAAGACCGAACATTTACCCTGCTCTAGTTAATACGCTTTGTTAAATTAGAAACGTGTAGAATACCAAAGCTAATGCCCCAATTGTAGCTACAAATAACAAGTCTAATGATAAGCACACATAGGTAGAAAATCTGTCTGTTTTTTTTAAATCTTTGTTTACAGCGTGTGGGAAAAGGGCACTTCTTCTCACTAAATCCTTGATTATAGTGTTGATTATAGAATGTGGCGTATTCAGCGTCTGTATTTATTTAGCATGACATCATTTGTACATGAGAACAATATCAGGACAGTGTAGAGACCGATGCAAACAGCTGTTTTAGGCCCAAGGAAGAACGTCGGGCTCTGAAGTCAATGTTTGTAGTAGCGAAATGTCATTACAACTTCAGGGTCTGTCTTGTGATGCTGTTGGGCTCAAAATAGACTTTTTCCCATAGACTTACATTGGGAAAGAGACTTCTGTAACTCAGCGGATAATCCATTTTTCGGTGAATCAACTTTACACTACGAACTCTTAAATAGCCCTTATCTATCAATCAATAAGTCCTAAAACTTCCAGAGTAGTTTCCTTTCCTCCATTCATGTGAACGAGAACGAGGGCTAGGAGGTCCCATTAATGGGAACGCTAGTGTGCTTGCTCTATGGACCCATAGATGCAATAGATCGCCGGAAGATCCGGGTAATTTTATCACCCTGCAGTTTGGCTTTATAAGAATGCACATCAGCCGGCCTCGTTCCCTTCAGCCGTGCTTTAACTCTTAAATTATACTGTATTTATTCTTCAGGGTCAGTCCTTCTAAAAGGCGGTCATATAAGATTTTGGTTAACTGCTATTTTAGCGTTGCCCCGAACCTTCCCTGGTCAAAAGTATTAGCTTAGTATTTCCCCTCGACTACAAGCGTATCACATTTTCCTCTGAAAGCCGCTGAATGATTTCCCCTCTCCCTCTTTTTGTCACTCTTATTTCACGCTCTGAATACTTAGTAGTTAATAGCTTCCCTCCCCTCTTCCCGTCGTACCTTTCTCTCACACAGACACATCGCACTGTGTTTTCGCCACACACAAGTTTACACCAGTCTTCCAGTAAACTCTTCCAGAGCTATCAGAGGAGTCTGATTTTTAATTTGCGGTTAAATGACGCCCAACATATGCCGCTTGCTCGATAATTGACTTCACTCAGCTGAAGGGAAGAATGATTAGATCGGAATATTAAGACGATCTTCTCTACTCCGAATTAGATGGGAGGGAGTAAAAGTAGTGTCCCTGATCGGGCATGAAGTGTTGAGAATGGCTATTTATTGCATGCGGGGGGAAAATGTTGTCTGTCTGTGTCTAGAGGCTGAACCCTGAAAGAGCAAGTGGCCAAGAGAACAAATCAGCAGCCTGATGAGAGCTTGATGAGAACGTGCCAACATTTATTACATTTTTTTTACACACTTATCTCCTCATGTGCGTTTTAGTATCTTTGTGGTTACCGTCATTCTATTTCCTGTGGAAAGTCTGTGATGATGGAGCGAAAGGCTACAAGTCTCATACATTATTGATCAGGTGAACTGAATAGGTGATCATACTAATTTCACATTCAGCTCTCTTGTGCATTGTGTTAATCGTCTTAAGATGTGCAGGTTTAGCAAAGATAATGAATTGAGACCGGTGCTCCTGTGTCCCATCTCGTGGCTCCACAATCCTTTAATAGTCCGGACTGGTCATAGCGGAGCCGAGACATTTAAACTAGGCATATGAGCAAAAATAGCCATTTTTATGCTCTTTTTTTGGGGGCGGGGGGGATTGGTGTGAGATAATATTCAGGTGTGAGTTTCACAGAACTGAGTTGCCATTGTTGGATGCTGCCTGTGCTTTCCTGAAAACATTCTTTCATCAGCATGCACCTCCACTGTCTAGTTTTATTCACTTCATTAGCAAACTGCTGCTGCCATGTGCTCGGGCGCTTATTCTCAAGAATTGGCCATCCTGACAAGTTAAATGTATATGTGGGTTTGGTAATCCGTCTGCTGTGAGGATACATGTGCATTTGATTAGTTTCGTGATAAGCAATCCGCTGTCATGTCTCAGGAAAGCCGGTGCCCCGTTAGTCCTCCCCAGCCATGTTTAGTATTCAGAGAGCAGCCGCTGTTGTAATCTGGATTCTGAGGCAGGTTGCTGGGGTTTTTGTTTGCTCTTATGGCCCTGATAATCTTGTTACACCGCTGTCAAGTAGAGCTGGCTCTCCCTGCAGCCCTGAACCCCCATGCATGCCACCTCCAGCACCAGAAACCCTCCCCCTCGCCGCCCCCACCAGCCTGCCGCCATTTTGAGACAGCCGTTGATGGAAGAGCCTTGGATGTATCCTTGAAGAATCACCTCCTGAGCATCTTTATTCAGCCTCCCACCCCCGCCCCCGTCTGCCACCCCCACCTTAGGCGGTGAACGACAGTGATAAATATTCATCAGGGGACGCAGTGCGTGGATGCTGTAGTCTCGGCTCCCCCTCAACAAAGGGTCCCCTAGCTAATGGTGTCCATCCTTGGCAGCCCCCCTGGAGAGATCCTGTGGAGGGGATGAGATCATTAAAGCATGACACGGGCTCAAGGCCGGACCTATCATGTCACATCAGCATTTATCCCAACAGAGTATCTCCCCACCCCCCGAGTCTGGACCCAAGCCGACCCCACCTTCGCGAGCTGCCCTCTATAGATTTAGATGAACACAGACAGCTTTTGAAGGTTGGTTGGGTTGTTCTCATCGTGTTAGTTCAACTTCACAACTTCCTAATTGGCACCTTGGTTTTGGTCCTTGCTGAGATCAGTACATTTTTTTTCTCAACCTGTTCTTCTCAAGCTCCTCTAAATGTGTCGAGCTTGCATTTTTCACAAGGCTGTTTGCTCTCCCTCCCTCTCTCTCTCTCTCTCTCATCCTCTTTCTTTCTTCTCGCCCTCTCTTTCTCTGTCCGTCTCTCTCACCATCCCCTCCTTCTCTTTCTCTGGGTGACCACACTCAGCGATTTCTATTTCCTGTGGGTGTGATGTCTCTCCTCCACAAGCAATCAGCTCTGATTTGTCAGCGTTCTTCCAGGCGATTCATAAAAATTCAGCAAGCACCTACAAAAGACGCTCGTGTCCCTGCACTTGCTCCCTGCCTCCGCTGCCCCTGTGCTCCGAGCCGCAGCTTTCGTCTCCTGCTCCTTTTGCCAGACGCACACAAAAGACGTGAAATCATTAAGAGGAGGTGTGCAAGGAGGACATCTGTGTCTAGTGTCCTCGGTCGCGTCTCTTAAGAGGGTGAACTTGTGAAAATGCAAGGGCATTCTATTGCAATCAAATCAGTGCAGCAAGTAAAAAAAAATCCCCGTCACATATCTCTTTTTTTTGGGGACGATTTCTAAGTGTTTTTTCTTTGTGCTTGTGTGAGCATGCCTCTTTGTCTCTGTGAGGTATGACATGCCTGGTAGTGGAAGGGAGCAGCTGTGCATTGGACCTTGTCTGTGTTGAGCTGCCATGCCCTGTCATTGGTAGCCGTCTGTTGGCAGCAGCCTGCGCTGGAGGGTTGGAGCCGGGGCTCAATCATTCCACAGTGTCATATGGTGAGCTCTTAGCCATGCCAAGCCGTGCCTACTATGTTACCCTACACAGCTGTTTGATAGAAAAGCGCCTCTTCAACCTGGACAATGTGCCATCTCTCTCCATTTAAGATTTAACTGTTTTTTGAACAATGTTTGGTCTAGGCGGCTGAGGGGAAAATGATCGGCTTATATGAAATTTGGAAGAAGCAGCCTTTTTTTTTTTTTTATAGACTCTCATCCCAGTAGCTATTAGTGGAGTACTTTCCTGTCTATTTGTCCATTATCTGTGCATCATCAGGCAGACCATTATCCCATTATGTTTTGCATCTGTGGTCCAAATGCTTACTGGAAATGAGTCACCACAAAGGCCAGTGAAAGGTAGGTGTTACTATCAGTCAGCTATTCATAGCCAACCCAACAGGGATGAAAGTATCGTATTTAAAAAGTCCTCCGCGGAACGTGAAAGGCTTTTTTAATATGGGCCTCTACAGCGCATGGAAACATTGCCGTTTTATGAGGAGCCGGAGGACTTTTTGAAGTGAAAGCATCAAGAATGCGTGTCACAATCTGACCTCATGTTATGCCCCCAGCCTGTGTGATAGTGTCGTATTCAGGTCATTTTTAACAAGCGTCTGTCTCTGCCTGTTTGGCTCAGGTGACCGGTCCACCTGTAGCACCCTTTTGTTGCCATGGAAATATCCTGCCCATCTTAGTGCACTTCACAGCTACGACTCATCTTTCTTCCTCCCCCCCCCCCCCCCCCCCCCCCCGCCCCCGCCCCTCCTTCACTGAGCTTCTCTTCACTCATTATACATATACATGATGTTTATCTTGGTAGGCGTGTAGGCTTTGAACACATGCAATTTCTTTTTTGGGGGATTCTTTTGTTTTCCGGTTTCGACGCGAAAAAGTTGTAAGAACCCACATGCATTTGTTTATCTGCTCAGTACAAACACACTGCTGGGCTGCGTAAATCAGCTTACAGAGGCAATGTGCTGGCTGGGCTCACTGTGGTGGGTGCCTGTGTCGCTGACGCAGCATTTTCTGTGTGTAGTGTAAAGCACCCAGGGCCACAACCGTGTGTGTGTGTGTGTGTTTATGTGTGTGTGCCTATCCTGTGTCAGAGCTGCTCACACAGTGGAAGGCACCCAGCCTTCTCTCTGTCTTAACACCAGTAGGTTAGATTTCTCGTCTGCACAGTTTTTAGAGGTGTTCCCTCAGTACTGATGTGACAAAATAAACTGCAGTGCAGCCCTGTTGTTCTGGACGGGAGCTGAGGCTCTGCAGTATTACAGCATATCCCTTTTTTCCCCATTGATTTTATGGGATTATACTGTAGTCGCACACCAGACAAATCTAGACAGGTGTGGCTGTCTAGACTGGATAGCTCGGACAGTAGGTGAACGCCTGCCCTGTGTCCCTCTGTGACATAGTTTGGCTGTGGTTGCATGTACAGGAGAAAGGCTGAACGCTTTGTTTCAGTCCACCTGCATCCTCTGCTGTTTCTGCTCTACAGAAGTGACTTCACCTTCAATTTTGAAATCTTTGTGAATTGCTGCCAGCCCACTAAATGTCATCCTCCTTGTGTCTCAAGACTCTGCTGTTTGAAGGCAGTGCAGGATTCAAGTGAGACATCTATGGTGGAGGGGGAAATGCATAGCACCAAGGTATTTGCTCATAGTGACAGGTGCAGTAATAGTCCAGACACCACTCGCTGAATGGAATTGGCATCACTTGCAAGGAGGTCATCCTTGACCCACTTTCTGCTTTGTGTATTTGAAGGACGTTGTCAGGCCGTAGCCTCTTTGCCAGAAAATACACAATGGTGTATTTCACATATATGTTCCTCCTACAATCTTTTTATTTGTGGTGGTATTGTTCTATATGCTGATGGTGACTTTTCTTCCCCACAGACCAACCAGCAGCACAGGTGGACGCGGCTCTCGTGGCATGACTACCACACACAAGGGAAACAAGGCCTTGAAGGTAATTGACATGTGTGACACTGCATTGTCAAATTGCGAAGGAACCAGTGTTAAATGCTAATATGAAGACCAACACCTACTAATCCCCTGTTCACAGGTGAAGCGGGAGCCAGGAGAAAATGGCACCAGCCTGACAGACGACGAGCTGGTGACCATGTCGGTGCGGGAGCTGAACCAGCATCTACGGGGCCTGACGAAGGATGAAATCCTTCAGCTGAAGCAGCGGCGGCGTACCCTGAAGAACCGGGGCTACGCTGCCAGCTGCCGGGTGAAGCGTGTCACCCAGAAAGAGGCGCTGGAGAAGCAGAAGTCTCAGCTGCAGCAGGAAGTGGACAAGCTGGCCATGGAGAATGCCAGCATGAAGGTGGAGTTGGACGCTCTGCGTTCAAAGTACGAGGCCCTCCAGAGCTTTGCGAGGACTGTGGCCCGCAACCCCGTCACCTCAGCCAGGGGGCCTATGTCCTCTGTCATAGGGCCCCTCATCCCTGGTAAAGTAGCTGCCACCAGCGTCATCACCATCATCAAATCCAAAACGGGGACTAGGTCGTAGTAGCAGAAAACGCGGGAGGAAGATGTTCAAGACTAAACTAGTCAGTGCATTGTAACATGCCAGAGGATTACCTGTGTGCGCTCTCAGTTTTAACCCGTGGTACTAACACTAACGACATGCTTCCCAAATTCACTCCTAAAGTATGAGTCAACAGTCTGTACCAGTCTACAGACATCTGGTGCTTCAGGGCGACACAATCGAATTGTGCGGTTTTAGACACCGCAGTTTGGTTGTTGAAGAATGGTGACATACTGGCAATACTGACACGTTTCATTTAAAAAGCAGATTGTGGTTACAAATACTCAATAGGGCAATATTGGGTGCAAAAAGTAAAATTCAGACTGTTAATAGCTCGTTGATGTTTGGATAGTGTGACGTGTCCGTTTCCTTAAGACTGAGCTCTTAAGATATTTCCGTCCTGAGAATTGGCACTTGTGGAGTCTCACAACAGGTATAATAATAATAATAATAATAATACAGTTTAGACAATGAACCCCTTTGCGTGTTATTATGCACTGACTTGAATTTGGATAAGTAACAAATGGTCACACGCTCTTGGTGTGAATGCTACAGATGTCTTCATAACAGCCTGACTAACCCAAAACTAGTAATTGAGTCCAATTTGTGATTTTGTTGGTTGTCTGTCAAGACTATAAGCATGAAATAATGCTCCCAAATCTAGCATTCATTTCTGTTTATCTGTGACAGGCTTTAATGAACTTGTCATTATCAATATGACTGGTAGATGCAATAATATATGTATGCACTGAAAATACAAAGAGGTCTTGCATATTTATGGTTAAGTGGAAATGTTAAAAATGATCAGCAGTTCTTAACGATAATGTTCCAGAGCTGAGTGCCATTCCAATATGACAAGATTCTTCTACAATATCTGAATACCTGAATGTTATAACAGTAATATCCTCTTGTTTTGTGGGGGGGAGCGGTGATATCCACAAACATTTTGAAACATAATTTTTGCTCATAGAGAAAATATGTTCAAGTCGTTTTGTTCAAAAGATATATATTGCATTTTTTTTTGTAATTACTTGTCGACAGGGCCGTCAGATATTTCCAAAAGAAAATCTTTTCACAAGCTTTACTGTTTGAATTGTTAAGGTGTAGAAAACGTTGTCTAATGTTGAGTTCTTGGTTTTTATTACTAGGTAGATTACCTTCCATTGTTTATAGAAATACAGATAAAGAAAACGAAAAAAAAAAATCCTGTGACATCTTTTTGCAATTGTACCGAAAGTGGCTTACTATTGAAGTCTGATAGCTTTTTTCTAGTGACTAGGCGCGTACTGTGGGGTAGCGCGTGATGTGATGTGTAAGTGACAAGTTGGCAGTGTCGTCACTGTATAGATGTCAATGCTGTGCTATTTAAAACAAATCTGTAGAGCTAAACTAGGTGGTGTAAACAAGGTCAATTGTCTTTGTGCGTATTGGCATCTGTGATATCCTCCGCTTCCTCGGTGTTAGTTCCAAATCATATCGTCATGAAGAGTTCACCACATTGAGCCATGTAAGACCGGATTGGGTGACATGGCACGAGTGACTTTTACCTGAAGCTGTTTCATGGTTGCACCTGGTGCCGGTTGCCCTGAAAAACACATCCTCTGTAACCGGGAAAATAATCGTCTTCATTGTTGGGAAGATTTCATTATCGTATCCATTCCAGTCACTGAATTGGTTTGAATTAGATCGTAGGGATGGAAACTAATAACCTTTCAAATTTCGCTTTTGACTAAACGAAATGTGACGTTAACTGTTTGGGTTTTTTTCCCCCCCTCCAAATGTTGTTGAGACACTTTTCTCAAGACTACAGCGATAAGTTTGCGTCAATGAACTTATTAAAGGGTAACCGCCGAACGGTGCAGCATCACTTGTGTACGTTTACCCACCGGTCTTCAGATTGTCAGATTAAAAAGCGGTTTGGAGGGTTTGTATGCACTAAGCTCCTGCTTGTTTTGCTCAGGACAAAACAGGTCACTCTCTGAAAAAATGAACAAACCATTCGAGATGAGAAGCAGGGGATGGCAGCTCTGTTCATTTTTTTTCCTGCTTTTTTTAAAAATAATAAGCATGTCATAAAGGGCTTCAATCCACACTCCGAAAGAGACGCAGCGAGACCATGTAGAATTACAATCAACAACAACTGCTGCCAGCAGCGCGCTCCCTCTGTGCCAAGCGTCGCATCACTTTCCTGGTGGTCTAAAAAAGGATTTTAACAGTGGAGCAGTTTTACACATCAAGGTGAAAGTGGTTGTGTAACGATATTAACGGAATGCACTTCATCCAGATCTCGCTCTCCTGGTGGTCAGAATGTCTTCTAGTGTCGGCGAGGTGTTGATCTCAAAGCTACGCCTCAGCAGAACTCCATGCCAGAGACCCAAGTATCCTCTCCTCGACATGCTTAGCTATCTACATTGACTGGTTAACTGTGGGAAAATATATATTTGACTCTTGACATAGCCCAGTATTGATGTTGGCGTCCTTATTGCTGTGGCAGTCTTGTGGAGTGAATCTTTTTCGTGTCAAGTGTCTTTTAAGGTGTTCAAGCGGCACCGGCGACCAATCTCTCAATCTCCGCTCGAGGTGATCACTCTCTCTTTTTCACACATACAGTTGTATAGTATGTAGCTACAGTAGGTATTAATGACCATTGTGAAAAAGTGACCCTTAATATGCAACTCAGTGGAAAGGTGTGAAAGAGTAGATGTACGAGTAATCAATATTGTCAAAGTGACTATGGTCTGTTATTTAATAATTCTTGCTGTTTTGTAGGTTGTTTTTTTTGTAAAATGATTTTTTTTGTTTTGTGTTTTTGCCCTCAGAATTTGAATCCCTAAATGGAAGAGCAATTGGTCCTTGTTTATAGTAGCTGACGTGTTAAAGCTGTAAAAGTGTGGAATCGTGGGACAGTTGCACTCGAGCCTTACTCACTCATTGCGCCGGTCTTAAATGAGCTGAATTACCGGATCCAAACATTTGACTTTGCTATCTGACTGAAAGATATTGCTAGTATATAAATGTCTCTGCACTGAGTGAAATAGATGCTACAGTAGATTCTGTCACAAGGGCCACTTGCAATATTTTGTTTTCTTTGGTATGCGTGTGTGTGTGTGCGTGTGTGTGTGTGTGTGTGTGTTTTTGTACGTTCGAGGTTCCTCTGCTGCTACTCCAGTCATTAATGCTCGTTGTTTGCTGTCGCATCATCCACAGCGATTCTGTTCTCATTACGTGTTGAGTGTGTATTTCAAATTGATCTTAACACTGGAATTTGTTCTGCAGATTATTTTTTTAATTGGTTATGGCTTCTTTTTTTTTTTAAATCTTCTTGTTTGTTTTGTTTTTACAAGCAACATGTTAGAGAGGATAAATAACAGCACTTGTGTGGCAGTTGAATTTAATAGCTCTCAAGACATTGGCTTTTTTTCCATGATATTCTGCTTTGAAAACAGTTGACTGTGCAGGTTTCTCCATGGAGTGGGTCTGTCTTTTAAAGGTATAACTGACTAAAGCGAGTAATACACAGTACATGATCTGTTTTTGTTATTTTTCTGTATGGGTTGTAATAAAATATTGCAGTACTTTGTATGAAAACAAACAATAGTTAATTGTAACTATTTATAAATTAAATTATTGTACTTTTTGCAATCTGTAGATAAGTACATGTATTCATATATACAGTAACAACTGTGGATTTAAATGTGATTCTCTGAGGTGTCTAAGTTATTGATGTATATATTGTATGTTTGTTGATACAGCTTACTTTATTTTCTATAAGACCAATAAAATGTTTTGAAAAAGGATTTCCAGCTCTCTTTGGAGGCTTTTTAAACACGGTTGAAATGGATTTTATTTGTCATATTCTGTGGCGTCATTGACCCAGTTTGATACTTGTAAAAATAAACCGGCGGGGAAGGCTCTTTGCCGTCCAGGGTGGGTTTTAGAAGACAGCGATCATTTAGATGGCACGATTTCTTTTTCTGTGATCCAAAAAAAGCTGTTGGGCGACCCACTTTGGCTAACCTCGGTGGACGTATTTTTGGCCCGACAAGAGTAAAACATTAGAGTCATGAAGGATGTCTAGGTGTGCTTGTCCTAGATTAGGAGGAGTGGTGAGTTAGTCATCTGTGCTCCCTATGGGCCTCCTAAACCCCCTCTGTCTCGGCGCACCTCATCAAACATCACCCTCCTCGGCAGCGTTTCAACCCAGCACATTCAAAACACATCTCGTGAGAGAACATGCGGAAAGAAAGAGACAGATGGCTGTAGACGAGCTCCACGCTACCACTCCATCCTGCAGGGCGAGTCTAACCCCCAGTGCCTCTGCGGCGTTGCAGCTTGCTATTGTAGACTCCTACAGGTCTGTGTGACCTGTGCCTTAAAACGCCTCCTCTCCCTCCTCTGGATGCCTGCCCCAGACAACCGGATGGCCTCTGAAGAGTTGATTAATTTGGCGGGTTGGGTTAAGGTGATCTGGTGGGCAATCTAGGACAGCATTCTTCATCTTCACCCACTTCTGCAGCAGGTGCCTGCCCCAGTTCTCAGACCACAGCCCCGCTGTACAATTAATGTTGCCATCCCCATCAGCAAGGCTGTTCATTTAGCACGTCTGCCCTGCCAAAGCGTGCATAGAGTGGGGCTTCGCTCTGCAAATGTCACCACGGCAGAGGGCATGCCTGTTTTATGGGAGACGCTCCACTAAGGGGTCTATTTATCAGCAATGAATTGAGTCACATGAAGCTGCTGCGATTGTGCTTATGAGAGACTTATCTTTTTCAGAGAGACATTCCAGCAATAAGGAAAAACACACGAGCCAGATAAAAGCCAATGACGTTAAATATTGCTGCTTGTGAGGTTTTAACCTTGTGCTAGCGTCCATGTAATATGTTGGTCTGGGGTTCCCTCTGCTGGCACTATGTGGAAAGACTTTGTGTGTTTGTTTCTTGTCTGTTTTTTCCACAAGATGACGCCACACGCTCTTCACAGAAGGATTTCCCCGACAGTGCACATCTTTACTGTAGCAAACAGAAAAGTAATTAATTTCACCCCACTTGAAGTGCAACTATGAAATGTTCCCCAAAGTGCCACATTATATTCTCATTATAGTTCAGGGAGAGTCAATAGTCCAAGTTATAATACCAGCAAGAACACATGTACAATCTAATGCAAACTAATATCAGCAATGGTGTTCATGTTTGTGAGTTCAGAACACGTTGACACTGTGAGAGTGAGGCATTGATTAAACTCAGTTCTTGAAGACCTGATTGGTGATGTTGTATTTGAGGGGTGACACATGTACAGCACACCACAAGATTATCTTTTAACAACAACAACTGTGAGCAGTGCAATCTTTACTGAGATGCACTTCAGGGATGTCAGTTGCATAATTATAAAGTGGTGAGATATTGTATTCTTGGTTGTGATCTCGATAGCAACCAAAAATGTGCAATCATATGTTTATAGATTTTGTTTGATGTATGTTTATGTATGCTAAATTAATACATTCACATCATACATTCTTACAATACAATTTATATTTGCTTTTGTTTTCGTTATATTATTATTATTATTATTATTATTATTAATATGACTTAACCAGGCTTAACCAGGGAGAAACTCTTCAAGGTGAATTACTTTGGTTATTTGTTCAAATACAAGATAAAGGAACTATCTTATCTTTCTTCCTGACTTGCAGCACATTGAAGTGAACGTACAGACCACTAATGGGCGCGTCATCACACACAGCTTTGGCAGATAACCTGCTATTTCTGTGGGAATACAGATATTGTCACATGACAGTGGAAAACGCCGCGATTATATAACAACACGTCGCCAGCGTGCACCGGCGCTTCATCGTACGATTCACCATCTGCCAAGTCAACCGCAACGAACCTGCAGCTTCCTGTTTGGTCCTTTCAAAGTAAAAGCACTGACTACGGCTGTGCAACGCAACGCGTTTTACGTCCAGCTCTTCATTTCCTTCGTGTGTCACCTGCTTATTTCGGCTGACTTGACGTAGCGCGCCGTGCGTCGTTGCGTCGCCGGTGGAGGAGGCGTTGGCGCATCGCACTGCGTGCTGCCGCTGCTGGAGCTGCTGCTGCTGCTGCGGACTCAGTTAAACCGGCTGTCCTGCACCGAAACGGGGCACACAGCGGACACCGTCGCAGAGTCGCTCTGTAGCTAGAGTTGAACTTGAAGGGTGACCACTCAGCAGCTTCGACATGATCAAGAACGGACATCACCACCACCAAGTGACCACGGCAGCCGGTAAAGACGCAGGCACGACCCCCGGCGCTGCAGCGTTCAGTCCCGAGAAGAGGAGGAGAAGAATCCGGGTGTGGTGCGATGGCTGGTGAGTAACTTGCCGGATTATTAATGGAGTGTGATGAAGATCCTGTAACGTGTGTTGCTATCGGTCGTGGTCTGTTTGAATGAACGTGCCAGCCTGCATGCCAGCTACCACCAGGACAGGCCTGCTGCAGGTTACAGCTCTCACTGCTTCATTCTCACGAGATATCAGTGGACACGAAACTTTTTATTCAAAATGATGTGATATCTCTATTCAACCGGGCCAGGGTCAACGGCCAGAGACATAACCACTGCCCTTGGACTTATTACATTGCACAGCTTGACATGACATTACTGGGGCATCTTCTCCATTCCCCTCCTCAGTAAACACATCTTTACATAATAACATCAGGACTGACTAATGTTGATTTACTGCTGCAATGTATCATACTTCACTGTCATGTAGAGGGAGCCCACTACTGGAAGTAGTATACCCTGTATAATGCTGACACTGACAATGAATGACATGTTCACGTTATTGATGTCATCTGGATAGAAGTGTCTGCTGAGTTCATGTAATAATGCATTTTAAGTACCAACTTCACTTAATGTAGTACTTTACTAAGTGTAGGGATAAGTACATTGTTAAGTTATCAAACTTATTAATTAAAATGATCAAGGCATCGGCTAAGTGTTGAATTGATGCGTAAAGTTTAAAATCTGCCAAAAATCATTAGCCAGTAAATGCTGCACTATTTCGTTGATGTCTTGTTCTTAATTCATGAATGCAAATAATTATTGCCTAACTGGTGGGACATTTATATATGCTTTTGGACATATTATCATAATCCATAACACTCTCGAGCCACAAACAAGGTCATACTGCCACCAAGATGGCAGTTGGCAATAACAATGATGTTTTATTGCCAACTGTACTGGTCAATGTGTGGGACCACTTGCATTTTAAAAGTTATACATACATTATATACATTATTATTGTCCAAGCATTGTGAATGCTGGCTCGCTGTCCTGGGACAACCGACTTTAACGATCCTTGATTAATGTTGCTACTAACTCATTAATGTTACTACTAGCTACTAACTGCTTCTCTTGCTGTGGCAAGTCCAAATGTCCAAATGAGTATTTACTACACCACAGCATGAATACATTTTTTGAAAAAAAGAAATTGAAATCTTTTGCATTTAACAGACATTTTATAGTTGAGTTAAAAGGCAAATTAAGGTGAGGAGAGGTGTAAATCCAGTGCATTGCCATGACACATTATGCACCTCAGGCAACTTGTGACCAGGTCCTCTGTGGCACACTTAGTTTGCCTTTTCGTGGTTTTACGTGGTTTATGATGCTGTAATGACCCCCCAACAAACATGGTGTCTTCTGGCAGGACGATGTAATGAAATAAAGAACAATTACATTAGAGTTGAGCAAGGCGCTCACGTAGGCGTGACCTTAAATGCAACACTGACAATTAATGTGCATACAGCTGTGGGAAGGGCAATGCTAACCAGAGAAAATAGGCTCTTGTGTTCACATCACTTGGCAAAACAACAAACGTGTGAAACAAAGGCCAAAAACTAAGACGAGCTGAACGTCAAACATCGTATGTTTTTAATAATATATAACCAATATATTTAGTTTTACTTAATATATTAATATATTCTCCTTATTAATAATATGACAGCCAACTGGCTGCTTTTCATGTGACAGACAAGCCTAATGACACTGAACACTCTGAACAGGTTTCATGGACTGGAATAGGTGTTAAATTTTGTAATGCCATCTCAGACTCTAGTCAGTATACTAACGTTTCACTCACCTCATCATTGCACTTTCAAAAGGCTCCCCTGTTGAGGATCAGCTACAGAACACTTATTTGCTTTAGAGAACAACATGGAAGACCAACAAAATGACCAATATCTAAATGTCAGTTATCAGTTCATCTCAGACAAAATGTTAACTGTCTAAATCTTTAAAAGTCACTCTGTGTTTGAGTTTTTGCCGCCACCTCAAAACATGCAATACAAATAAAATGTTGTTTGTTCTGTATCTTGGCATTTGAAAAACTCAACAACAACAACCCAATCTGTGCAGAAACACTTCAGTGTGAACAGTTTTTATTCAGAAGTAAAAAACATGTTAAATATATTTCAACCAAATTGTACGGAGTTGGCAACAAAATCTGAGGTGAAATGATTAATCAATTAATCTCGAAAAGTAGTTGTCAACTATTTTGACTGTTGATTGACCGTTAGAAGTTATTCACTGGTTCCAGCTTCTCAACTGTGAGGTGATTCGATGCTTTCCTTTTCCATAATGTGATTGCAAAATGACTATCTCTGGGTTTCGGACCGTTGGTTCAATAAAACCATTACATTTGAATAGGTCACACGATTAGCTGTTTGAAATTATAATTTCATTCATATCTACACTAAACTATAAACTGATAATGCAAATAATCATTTGCAGCCCTTGCCCTGCACCTTTTAAGATGAGAAGCACCAAGCTCTTGGTGGACTGAGTCTGGCTCCATGGTGCAGAGAAAAAGCTAAATGTTTTGAATTTCTGTGTATGAAGGCTGGGCTTATGGTGGCTTTCTCTAGTAGAATTCCTATCATTTAGGTGTGGCTGCCTATCCATGGTTTGATGGAATGTTGAAGAATATTTGGGATGCCAGATTATTATACGGTGGGGTGAGCACGCAAAGAGAGCCAATGTCAACAGAGCTCATTTCATTAACCCCATATAACCCCTCCGGCCCACACCTGCTCCGGCCACTGTAGCCCGTGCGGTCGTGCCCGTCACTGAGCACATTGTTTCCCAGAAGCCCCACTGGACTGACATCCAGCATTGTCAGCGGTATGAGAGGAAAATTCCAAGGAAAGAGCACAGTCACTTCGTTTGTTGAGACATCTTTGACCCTGCCCCTTCTTCTCCGCACAAAGGCGCTTATTTATCATCTATCCTAAAAATAAGTGATGGGGGTCAAAGATCAGTTGTGAGTGAAGCATCATAATGGAAGGGTGTAAAGTCCACTTCCGCTGTGTTTCTGCTGAGGCTATAAACATGTTATTTAAAGCCTCAGGAAGTGTTTATTATTCATTCCAGCCTTATCTGAGACTATTCATTTCCCTATAATGATTCAATATAAAACAGTCATCAGCTCTACGTCGCCAGGTATTTAACATGTTGGTTCAATGAAACCTCACCAAAATGTCAAGCTAATCATTGTTGTTTCCCCCAAACTGGTATTTCCTACATGTGTCCCTTTGTACTCGCCCGCTGATGTCTGTCTGTTTTTTTCCTGAGAAGTGTTTGGGTGTCCGCTAACAGGCTAATTAATATTTCATCATCTCACGGTCATGATCCAACCCCTGCTTAAAAATACAAAAGGAATACGGTAATACATGTTGGGCATCGAGCGAGTGTAACACCCCTAAAAAGCAGCCTCCTGGTCTTATGTAACTCTGTCTGGCTCTCCAGAGTGTTCTCCCCTATTCAATCACCTCCAAACGCTCCCTCCTCTTATATTCTTCTGGCCCTGCACGATCGCCCCAGAGCCGCCACACGTGGATCCCATTTCAAGAGATTGACAGCACACGACATCTTGCTACCCTGACAACAAGCCTCCTTTTTTTTATTATTCACCTTTGCACGTTTTTTTTTAAGTAGTGGGAACATCTGAATCACATAGACAAGCCCTACAGTCTAGTAATAGCTTTTGTGTTGCCATACCATCAAGTGCAGTCTCGGATGTTTTCAGTCAGGCTGTCTATAGTGACACAGATGCTGTCTTTCATTGGTCTAGCCCGGGGCTGAAAACATCATGGGATTCTGTTACTGATGTGGCTGCGTAGATACTGTAGGTCTGGAAGTGCTCATCTGTTTACTTATTGATTTTTGAGGATGCTATTTATAGTACTGTTTTGCACCTGACCCCTTCAGAGAGCTGACGTGTAACTTTATGGACTCATTATTGTGATTCTCCAAGTTAATTGCTGTCAGGTTACTGCTGGTGGTTATATTTGCTGCTGTACTAAATTACCCTGTGATTAGATCATAATAACCTCAATGCATCTTCAGTGACACCTGCAGTCACTTTCATCAGTCAGGGCAAATTCCTCTCTTTTTTTGTGCATAGTCGACATCAATATCATGTTCCAAGCAGAGCAGAAATAAATAAATATCAGACTGTTGTTGGCTGTTGGCAGTTGTAATAGTGATGGAAGGACAATGCCCATCTGTTCTCTATTACTATGATAGATTACCATGTAACAATCTCAGTCTCCAATCTGTGTCTAATCTAATTATCTACAGATGGGATCGTAGCCTGGGTGGAGTGAATTGGGGAAGAAAAAACACGCTGTCTCATGGAGGTTTTTTATGTTGAGACTTTGATCAGATATCCAGTAGATCATATGAAGTGTGCGGATTACATTGGTGGAACGATAATGGCACAATCACTGTAAACTATTATAGGATCGTAATGATATTTATGCATGTTTTGCCATGAACTAAACTTCTATTGATCTCCTAAAGTCCAGGTTGCTTTTCATATATTTCAGTTTAATCAACTTTATTTTTTGTCAAACATACTGCAAGTTTTTGCATCCAAGAACACCCAAACATATATGTGATAAAGAAGAGGAGCTGCCATGTCTTTCCTTGAGAACAGTGTGAACTTGCCACACAACTCTAACCGAGCACACCGTGCTTTATTCACCAGACGTTTTTGACTCACTTGCTATCATCAGGAATAAGACATGGTGTACTGGAGAAGAGTTGTGTGACGCGTTTAAAATTTAATGAAAGAGCGGCTGCCAAACCGTATTACTGTAATTCAAGAAATCCTTTATCCTTTATTTGCTTTTCCAACCAATAATTTAAAAAAACAAACAATCCTTCTCAGCTGCTCCTGTACCTCACTATAATAATGCAACTTATATGACTTCTCATGTTCTTATCCTCCCAGCTATGACATGGTCCATTATGGCCACTCCAACCAGCTGCGACAGGCCAAGGCCATGGGAGATTACCTCATCGTTGGAGTACACACAGATAGTAAGGCTCAGAACCGCTGACTTATTGTCCTTATCACACCTACAGTACATCTTCAGTGGAAGCCGTCTTGCATCATCACCAATTCTGATACTTTTTCTTCCTTTATCATGCATAAGTCATGCTGTGGCACCTGTAGTCTCTGTTAAGGCTGTGCCCACTTCCTGACACTATGATAACCCAGCATGACTTCATAGTCAGGGCAAGCAGAGATACCAGCAATCTTTCCCTCTGCTGAAGTTATAATAAATATCTCAATGACGAAGGGGATGCTGCGTTCAGTCACTATTAACTCAGAGTGTCATGCAAAGGGAGATTTCTGTCTCTGTCAATCTATGAATCTCAGTTTATTTATGCGTGTCGACGATATCGCTTGACTGTACTTGTTTTGTTTTCAAGGTGAGATTGCGAAGCACAAAGGTCCACCAGTCTTCACTCAGGCAGAAAGATACAAGATGGTGCGGGCCATAAAATGGGTTGATGAGGTCGTGGAAGGAGCGCCTTACGTCACCACCCTCCAGACCCTCGACAAGTACAACTGTGACTTCTGTGTGCACGGAGGTACAGTTTATCACTACATCATGTCCTTATTTAGACACACAGATGCACAACATATACATTAGTATTAAACTAAATACTGCTATTAGTTGATACAACAGGGTTACGTGGATTGATCATGTACGTTGTGGTTTCAGATGACATAACACTAACAGTGGATGGCAAAGACACATATGAAGAGGTGAAGAAGTCAGGGCGGTACAGGTGAGTCTCCTTTTGAAATGTGCAGAGGATTACAGTAACAGCCGAGATTATATGTTGTGTGTGTGTGTGAAGTTGTTATATGATGTTGTTCCAGGGAGTGTAAGCGAACCCAGGGAGTTTCAACCACAGATCTGGTTGGCAGGATGCTACTGATGACCAAAGCACATCACAGCAACATTGTGAGTACAGCCTTATTGCCCCTATGCACCCTTCAGTACGCAGCACACGCCTAATTAGATCCTCTCCTCTCTTTAGGATAGTTCAGACTATCAGCAGCACACGGACAACTTTGGAAAGGTAGGTCCCAAACACACACAATTACAGCACATTCAGGTCAAATCAAATCCTCATGTTTCAACCAAACTCTTAATTGATGCTCAAAACCAAATTCTTGGCTCTTTGGCTTCCTCCTCCTTAAATGTTTTGTCATTCAAGTAGTTGAAGTTTCTATGTGGGCCAGATGTCAAGCATTATTAAACAAAAGGCCTTTACTGTGGACCCACTTTATAATCAAGTTGCAGGCCTTGCCAGTGAAACAGTGAAGGCCGTTTTTGTTCCTGGATGGAAAGTAACTCAGAGTCAACATGCTGGGGATTTACATTTTCACATTAAACAAGCAGACTAGAGTAGCGCTGGGAAGTTGGCGAGGGTTGAATGAATGGGCAGGGGATTTGTTTGACAGCCTCAAGTTAGCTATTGGCATTGCTACTCACACCACTAGGTGGCGATGATGCAGCGTCCTG
Organism: Taurulus bubalis; assembly: GCF_910589615.1. Classification (NCBI taxonomy): domain Eukaryota; kingdom Metazoa; phylum Chordata; class Actinopteri; order Perciformes; family Cottidae; genus Taurulus; species Taurulus bubalis. Next base: position 12,776,782 of record NC_136605.1, read on the forward strand.
GTCTCTTACACAAACCAGTGTCTGCTACTGAATCCATACTGAAGTGCACCTGTCTTATTGCTACACTGTTTGTACTCATTGTGCCTGTTTCTGGATTACGGGGGTCACATGGTCAGAAGGGCCACAGTCCCTGGACGGGGGTGTCTCAGTTCCTGCAGACTTCACAGAAGATCATCCAGTTTGCTTCAGGCCAGGAGCCTCAACCCGGAGACACTATCATCTATGTGGCAGGAGCTTTTGACCTCTTCCGTATCCTTTTAGAACCGCACCAAAAAGACTTCTGGATTTCTGGAGACATCAAACTGAGACGTTGCTGCCATTTATAAAATGGTGTTTTAATTATAATTATAATTATGTGAACTATCAAATAGTCAACCTTGACGCCTGTCAGACATTGGCCATGTGGACTTCCTGGAAGCAGTGCATAAGCTCGCGGAAAAGCCATACATTATAGTGGGGTTGCACTTTGATCAGGTGAGACACCTGTGTGACACATTCGCTGCCTCCCTGAGTCGAGTGTTGGCATCGTACTTTACATTTCCTAATTTGTTCATATCTTTCAGGAGGTGAACCGTTATAAAGGAAAAAACTACCCCATCATGAATGTCCACGAGAGAACACTCAGCGTCCTGGCTTGTCGAGTAGGTTCTTCTTCTTCTTCTTCTTCTTCTTCTTCTTCTTCTTCTTCTTCTTCTTCTTCTTCTTCTTCTTCTTCTTCTTCTTCTTCTTCTTCCACCATCAACGCTGTGTATTGCACATCTTATTCATTTGCAGTTCATTTCATGTGTAATTGATTTCAGTTTTTTTTTCACAGCATGTGTCAGAAGTGGTGATTGGTGCACCCTTTGCAGTCACAAAGGATTTGCTGGAACATTTTAAGGTTAGTACAGGCAACACAATTATCTCTCACCACGAGATAATTATGCTCTCTGTAATTACTCTGTAATGCATCTTTGTATCTACAGGTGGATCTTGTATGCCATGGAAAAACAGAAATATATCCTGACAAGGATGGCTCTGACCCTTATGCTGTAAGAGCCTTACACACTGTCAATTACAGTTTTTAAAGCACCCTTACGAAATACTGTAATCCACAATGATGCATCACATTTCTCTGGCAATGTATTCTTCATATCCAGGAGCCGAGGAGGAAAGGAATCCTACGTACCGTTGACAGTGGGAACAGCCTTACTACGGATGCTATTGTGCAGAGGATAATCAAAAACAGGTCAAATATATATATATATATATATGTAAATATATATATATATATATATATATATATATATATATATATATATATATATATATATATATATATATATATATATATATTCATATTACCTCCACTGGGCAAAACTGTATCTTTCTAAGTTTAAATAAATGTGACACATTTTGTTTGCCACTAAATAGATTAGATACATAGATTGACTCTTTTCCCAATTTTCTTGGATTTCTTTTGATTCAGGTTGCTATTTGAAGCAAGGAACCAGAAGAAAGAGGCCAAAGAGATTGCTGTGATCCAGGCCATGAAGCGACAAGAGGAGGAGAAGACTAAAGAAATATCCCAGGCTCTGCTGTAGGAAGGCCCCAAACAAGCACAGAGTGTCAACATAACACTGACACAACCACTTAATCTAAACTCATGTACAGTAAAATCAACCCTTTTATATGTATGACACCCTCCGTCACACACAATCCTGGCTAATAACAGCAGTCCTTACAGCAGCCCGTTTGAAGCCAGGGCGGCATAGTTTGCTGTGGGATCATCAGGTATACCGCGTGTGTTCTTGTGTGCGATTGTGTGTGTGTGTGGGGATCTTCTGTGTATTAATATATTCGGCATATGCAAATACATGTTCATGTCAGTCAACAATCACACAAAACAGACAAAGTTGGAGCAAGGAAGATATCATTATATCTTCAAATGTTGATTTTATTTCTTTGGATGTATTTAATTCCTCAAGTACTGTTGTTTTATTTTTTGCCTTCGAAAAAATTTAATTTTAAGTACAATATTATGGGATTTGGACCTAGGAAGGGCAAGTGTGGGTACGTGAGATGTTGGTCAGGCATTACAGGAAGTGACGTGATAAGTCGCTTCCATGGTGTTATTGCTGCTTTCTGTCCAGCATTGGGTGTAGCTCCACAACTGATCTATGTATAAACTGTATGTATTGTATCTATGTATTATAAAGTAATACCAGGATTTCTGGAGGACGCTAAAACCACATTGAATTAGTGGAAAAAATACCCCGCATTTCTCTGCATCTGACTTTTTGGGGATCTCCTTTACCTATGCTACAGAAATCATCACAACTGTCCTGTTTTACTGGCAGGTTTTTAACTCAAAAATGCCCAGATCTGTACACCTGGCCTTTTGAGTGCAATTGTATATTTATTTTTAACCAACACTCTTTGGTTTTATCCTAATATAGAGAACGCTACAGAGTTTTAACAGACTGCTTTTAAGCTTTAGGTTTCTTAGGATAACTATGACAGATGTGTGGTTGACTTGATCATAAAATAGACCTCTTACTGTCATTGAGCCCTGAACAATTTAACCTCTGTCTCGAAAACCAATGGGATTAAATAATATATTTTTTGTAGATAAATATTTTACTCACCTTCTCTCCATTAACTACAGTATAGATGGTTTCATATTGTATAAAGATGCATCATAATATATCTGTATGTCAAGTTGGAATGTATTCATTGTAAGCTATAATGTAAATGTTATTGACAACTTCCAGTTAATAAATACTGTAGAAAACTGATATGACTACAGTATATTGCTGCTGATAATAATAACATTTTAATCTGAAAGACTATTTGTCATCTTCTTTTCCCTAAAATTGAAAATATTTGGGCGTAGGAGGATATCTGCTTTATTTCTTAAGTAATTAATCCAAATGAGCAAGCTGTGCATTACTTACATGATCAAAGGCTTAGCCCATGTTTCGGACACAGATATGTTGAAATGCAAAAACTGAATTTTGAAATATATGAATGAAAGACAAAAAGAGTTTGTTAAATGTCAAGGCATTAAGAGTACATTATTTCACAGCAGATAGTACCCAGAAAAGATCTGTAAGCTCTTTCAAAAAATGGTCCTCAGTGCAGCTGATGAAACAATAAATGGGTAAGCCATTGACAAGATCACTAATTTGTGGTCACATGATGTGCTTAAAGACATTTACAGTTGTGGATGTATTATGTAACCCAGGCACTGCATAAAATAGGGGGGGAATAAGTATTGAGATGTATTTTTTACTTAAGTGAAAGTAGCAATAACGCAATTAAATGATACTATATAAAAAGGAAAAGTCCTGCATTCAAAATATTACATACGCAAACGTTGTAAGTATGTAGGATGGCCCCTAACAGTGTTACTTACATGTATAATATATAACATGTAGATACGCATCTTGTCAATGTGGTCAGTTGGTAAAGTAAACGTTTTACACTAGTCAGTTTTTGAATCTCTAATGCAAATTGTATAAACTAATGTAAGTATAAACTTGTTTTGAAAAGCAACTGGTGAGTTTGCAGCTAAATAAAAGTAAAATAGTTCTCTCTGTGGAAGTATTACGTATTATAAAATGCAAATACCTCCCATTTTCTTGATTTAATGTAGTCTTCTTTCATTTTACCACTGAAACCAGATATAAGCATGACTGGTACTCCTTTCAAAATGCTTCTAGTTTGCTTACATCTTAAAATGTCACCATAATTGTAAAGGTGTGCTCTTATTTTGAAGGAAAGGTGTTCTTCCCGTTCCTCGTTTTAGACAGGCAATGCACACGTGCCCCCAATTGAGTTAATTAGCTTTTCCGCATTTTGCTATCTCTTTCTTCTGGGAACAGTTCAGACTGTGATCCAACGACACCGGCGTGCAGAGCAAAAGCAGAGAGATGTTTTGCTGTTTTAGTACACTTCCAGACCCGCTGCAGGTAGATCAATCATTGAATTGTTCAACTGATAATTATCGTGTTTCTTGTACCACCCAAAGTGAGAAGTTTACGTCACTCGGGTTTCACCTTAAAATATGCGAGACTACATTGATTAAGTAAGTTTTTGTAATTTTGATACGCAACATTTTGTAGGATTAAGGTAACTAGTAAGCATTAAGTGTGAAACATAAACAATTAACTTAGCGTCTAGTCACAATATTACAAAATGACTTGATGTTAATATTACAATTTTAATGTTGGCTCTCTAACATTAAGAGGACTGTCATCTTCTACGTACAATTCGAGTAAGTTCTGTATATTTAAACATCTGATAAAACTCTCTCAAACTGTGAATACTTCCTCAGATCTGCATGGGGATGTGCCTGCACCAGGATATCACAGAAGAGAGTAAAAAGGCAAAACTCCAGAGCTCTAAAATAGAGCAAGACCTTAGTGATCATGCCAGGACCGAGGTGAACGTGGTGAAAATCCTCATGCTTGGTAAATTGAAGGTATTTCTGTAATTTATCAGGTTTCACTGAAGTATCTACATTTTGAAGCGCAAGCATTTCTCTGGTTTGTGTGTCAGGAGCTGCAGAGAGTGGCAAGAGCACCCTGATCAAACAGATTAAGATCATCCACAGTCAGGGCTTTTCCAAACAGGAGCTCCTCAGTTTCAAGGTATTGGCGAGCTGCAAAGCAAGCTTTTATTTTAACACCCTGGAATATTATCTGAGTCAAATCCTCACGTATGTGATGCAACGGCTGACTGTCATTCCCTTCCTCCACAGCCTGCAGTAATGGACAACCTGCTGACCTCTATGAAGTTTGTTCTTCGTGGAATGGGGATGCTGAGGATTAACCTGGCTAACAAGAAGAACAAGGTGAGGAGAGCTGGAACTGTTTTTAAATAGTTTCTTGTAGCCCTCTTTTTATTGCAGCCCCTCTTTGTCACACTAGATGTCAGTCTTGATCTTTGCACAGCACACATCAGAGATGATTGATTGAGATTGTGATAATTTGGGAGGCACAACATGCTGATATGTGTAGGCAATGCATTCCTTGTAGTTTTTGGGGGAAAAAAGCATCACATTTACTTTGGAATGTAATTGTATATTCTAGTGTCCTTTTCTGATAACTTGTCCCATGTATTGTAGATGTGCGCCCGCTCCATCCTGTCCTGCAGTCAGTGTTTGGGGGACGACCAAGAACTGCTTCCTTTCGTGGCTCATGCCATGTGTGCGCTTTGGGCCGACCAAGGGGTGCGAGTAGCTGCAGCCAGAGGTTACGAGTTTGAGCTGAATGACTCTGCACTCTAGTGAGTAGAATGACATTAAGTGCTTTACTTTTCACAAAACCGCCCAATGACGGCGGAAAAGTCATCGGAAATTGCCCAGTAAGAAGCACGTCGTCATATCTTATCGATACAGAGCGACAGTAAAGCAACTGCTGAGAAAAACACGTCTTCAGGAAATGATTCTTGTGACATTTATGGAATGGGAGGCTTAATTGGGACCAAATTTAAAAAGCACCATTTGCAAATATCCAAGAAGGTAGAAACTAGGGTGGAGCAGATAAAACGGACTTGATTAGTCTGTTTTCTTATTTAATGACTCAGAAGTGTAATGGGAATGTTCTATCCTTGTATAGGAACCTGTTAATGCAAATATCCTTCTGTCTAATGTTAATTGCATGCCACTCCCGTAGCTGTTATCAAGTATCACTCACGTCTGCCGACAGGTCATGAATCAAAGGAAGGAAGACCAGGGGGTCTGGTCCTTTTTGTTCTAGCCTCAACCTGAAACCCCAGACTTCTTTTGTTCTAACCTATCTTTGTTCTCTGTCTATAAATGCCCATGTAACATGTTGATCTTTAGTGCATCCTTGAGCAGTCTCCAGAGTGACTCTGTTTAACGCTGCCTCTTCTCTGCGCAGGGAATACATGATTTCATAGACAAGTTCTGGTTTCTCGATTTTTCTTGATTTCAGCTTTGAAAGACTCAACACCGGGTAGGGTGACTTTTTACCGTTACAGAAGTCAAAAATAATCATTGCTGTCAAGGTGTTGTTGCATCCGTGACTATCTTTTAATTTAATCCCCCCCCCCACATCTTTGTGGGACATTTTTATATTTATGTGGGCAGAATTATTTTTTATTTCCTGCCCTTTAGCAATTGTGCCCTTTTTGAATTGTTCATGAAAAAAAGCTGCCTGCACAGTACCATGACATTGTAACAGACCACTCTGCATAGATCCGTTTGAGTGTGTGTGTTGCATCATCAGCTGAAGTGTGGATCATTAATTGAAGTGTGGAATACATTTTGCAAAATGCCATTATTAATTATTTAATAAAAAGGTATTCCAGCGAGCCAGACTGCGCGAGATGATGTGACAGCCTCATTATCGGAACTCGATGGGTTTGGGAGCTGGAGGATGATATGAAACTCACCTAGCTGTCTCGCAGTGGTCTCACTCAGCTGGACCCAACACTGATTTCGCCCTCCGGAAATATTGGCTCGGACTCTGTCGTGACACACTTGACTTCCCCAGGGCCTGAAGGCCCATGAATGTGTAAAAGGACATTAGTGTTGGCTTGAACCTGACTGTTATTGATGCTAGAAATATATTTTTTACATGATAGTGAGACATGAAGATTTACTGCCATTAATCATCTGATTTTAAAGCCCAAACATGGTCTGTCTTGGCCTGATATTTGTGGAAAATGTGTCCGACAAAAGCAACAACTGGATGTGTATCTGCTCACAATTGACTTTTTTTTTTTTTAAATCCTGCTCTCATACGTTAGTAATGTTTGTTGTTCTCTTCTTTTCCCTTTCCAGTTTCTTTGAGAACATTAGTCGAATCATCTCTCCCAAATACGTTCCCACAGAGACTGATGTTCTGAGAGTGAGAGTGAGGACCTGTGGAATCATTGAGACGCAGTTTCAACTTAATGAAATTATCTTTCGGTAAGACTTATTAAACTGGCTGCAAAAATACAGCAGCGGTTGCAACATGATATTGTTTCATGCACACATAACTCTAAGCTAACATAATGCTGTATATTGAGTGTAAAGGTAAAGACTTTAACGATTCACACTATACTTATTGCTTGAGGGGCAATTGCATTCCTGAATATTGATGCACTATTTTACTTTCAAGGTGCAATTGAACACTTTAGATTGTATACAATTGTTGGCATAAGTGCATTTCATTACACATTAATTAGTTGATTATTTAGCAGACTGGAATAAATACATTGCAAGTTTTGTTTCACTGTAGAGCAATGTTTTGATGGAGGTTTGCTGTATTGTTTGTCATGTTCTACCCGCATGTGCACAAAGATGCCCGTGTGTTTCATGAGCATGATGGTGCTTGTTAACGAGGCGCAGCATGTGAATATGATGGGTTTTAGAGTTCGAGCAGTTTTTGTTGGTCAAGGGTAAAACGTGCAACTTTTTTTTGGGGGGGGGGGTTAAATGTAAATATATTTTACATCAGTGTTACTGTTCATGGAGTTATTATACACTTTAACATGCTGCTGTCATAGAAAGCAGCTTGTTGAGCCTCTGGAGACTCACTACCAACTCGTGAAGGGTCCCTGACAAAAGCAGAACTCTTCTGAGCTGAGGGAAGGTATAACTCAGACATGAAATGTTGACGTCGTCACACTGCCTGTTTATTCCGAAAATAACAACAGAAATATAGTGGAAGCGCACCAGTGACACAATGAAACCCTGCCCTCCTTTCCCCTTTGACCTTTTTGTTTTCAGAGTAAGCAGCCATTCATGATTCTCCCAGTGCCCTGTCCCTGTGAAATATAATCCATATGAAGCAGGACTTCATTAATATTGCATGTACTGTAGCTTCCTAAAGGTTTGAACTGCATACAAATGCTTCACTGGGAAATGTTAAATAATGTAACGGTATCCCCTTTTTTTGATGGTTTTAAATAAATATCTTTACTTTAAGGAACATTTAATGAAATGCTGTAGATCAGGGATTCTCCTCGTTTTGGTGACTATTTATGGAACAAGGATCTGATTGAGGGCCTTGCAGGAAAAGTGCAAAAGTAAAACTAAATATTTGTTCTATCTCACCTTCTCATTAAACTGGCAACTTGTCCACTGAAATTGCTCACTCGAGCTAATGGTACCAGCATTGAACACCACACATGGAGAGACAGTTGTGATTGTCTTTTCCGAATCAGAACATGCTTGGTTTGTTAGGGTCCGCCCTCGCCTATGTTCTTGATGCTAAAAACTAAATGTTTTGATGACCTTTATGGATTTTTACAAATGAAACTGCACATAAATATTTGATGCATTATAATCTGCTAAAGTAGTTGTACAATTATATTTTTTTGGTTACTGTAGAGATTTAAAAATTTTTTTTTAACTTTAGTGTTGAATACAATCACAGTGATGCCATACAATAGATTATGTTCCCTGCAATAGTTATCCTTTGCGTCTGCTTAACCTATATGCAACATGTATCGGTTTATTCTTCAGATTATCTGTGCTTGCTTTAATCTCCCTTTTTAGTAAATTCTAGGCACAAGATCTTTTTTTTTTTTTCTTAAACGTGTATAATGTAATTCTGAAGAGGACAGCTAAAACGTTTAAGAGTGAGCCGGTCTCGTATGTCCTTTGCTGATTCTACTAAATACTTAACTTCAATAACGTTAGTTCCTCAGAGCGGGCGAGCTGTATCAGTTTACAGGGCGGATCCTATCTCTTTGTGTCCATGAGTGATGGATTTTCTTTTCTGCAGCACAAAAACTGCTGCTGTCAAATGACCGTTACGGTTTATTGTCACTCAGCTCGTTACAACTGATTCTTGACCCAGGAGCATAAATGCTTCATTGCCTCTGACATGAGTTCTGCAATCACACACCTGGAGACCATTTGGCCCAAATGGGAAGTCATTACCTGTGTCACCAAGACCCTCGACTTCACATGGTGCCAGATCATATTTTGAAATGGATTGCCCCAATAATGTGAAATGGGTTTGACGTAACATCAGTATTTAATATCAATAATATTGTCTATGAATGTTTATTTATAATATATTTTGCCGAAAGGGCTTTAACCGTTGGTGGAGATTGTAGTCTTTTCCAGAGATCAACAAAGCAATTTATGAGCGTTTTTTTTAATTTACTCCTAAATAATTGTTTAGCACATGTAAGGTGTCAAGTGGAAGACTTTTTTTATTTTTTCTCATGTAGCAAATTGAGATTACAACTACATTTTGTTGTGCAACCCTACATTGTACAATGCTAATAATTTAAGTCATGTCTTTATAAATCAATTTGAGGCGTTTTTTTTTTTTTTTTTTTTGGTTTGGTTAAGCTGTAAAACATCTTTCTCTTGCACATATTTTTGATGTGACCAGTTGGATGAATAAAGCGTGACTGGATTTGTTTTTGCTTATTGACAGGTTGTATGACGTCGGGGGCCAGCGGAGTGAGAGGAGGAAATGGCTCGGCTGCTTTGACGGTATTCAGGCTGTGCTGTTCGTCGTGGCCCTCAGCAGCTATGATATGACACAGACTGAGGACCCTTCAGGGGTATGTTATGAAAAAGACTGATTGTAATCGCATGAATCAAATGTGACTATTCCTTTTACTTGGCAGACTAGCGTTTAACTGAAATTTGCTGCAAACTACATCTATTTTCTAGGCCACTTTACTCTTCCATATTTTCCGTTTCATTAGAATCGACTGCAGGAAAGTCTTGAACTTTTTACCTCCATCTGCACCAACACAGTCTTTACGAGCACTTCACTGGTAAGTTTAATTTATTTACTTATTTTAGATGGATGTCTTAAAAGATCAAACAAAATACTTGGAATATAATAAGGCATCACTGTAGAGCTTTGTGTTCGTTGCTTCTGCATATAACCCAGACTTGCTGTCTGGTTTAAAGCCCATCTGACTGTGTGGAGGTGACTAAAGCTGAGTGGGGCTTTTGGTAATCATCCATGCCAAGCAGATTGGACACTAACTGGCTTTGAGTGCATCTGACTGAGACATACATAATTTGCATACAAAGTTTAATTGAGATGGAGGGGAGGTAATTCTGTTTCATAATTTGCGTGCGAGCACTGTTCAACACTTGGTGTAATTATTTTGTTTTTCTTTTACATTGTGGGGCAATTGGAATCTGCATGAATGACGCACTTGTTGGTCAGTAGCATTTATATCTACACTTAATTGCATTGAAGCTTATGGTCATTTATATCAGGCATCATTTTAAAAATGTTGATTGTGTTTTTAAATGTTGGGCTCCCAATTGTTTTTTGTTTTTTCTATAAGCAAGATGAAAAATTAGTAGAGTGGTATAAAATGGTAGAAGTGCATATTGACTGAAGCAAACTGTCATGAGTCTGAACTTTAATGAAGATAAACTTAAATGCTTTCATTCAATGTCAAACAAACTATTTGCACGTTACTCTAACTTTTTCGTGTTTTTGTTTCTGGTACCTGAAACGGCTCAAGGTGACAAACTGCATCAACATATTTTTATAGTACATGTTCAGGGTGCAAATATTTTTTCTCTAAAACCTCAGGAGATGGTACATAAAGTAAAATGGGGATTTTTACATTTAGTGTTTTTAAAACGCAGCACTAATGCTAAATCCAGCTTTGTTGTTTTTTTCATGAACTAGACCATGATAAACATGCAGTGTCTGGTTTGTTTGGGCTCTGGAGAAGTGCAGTTGGCACTGAATACTTACTGTATTGGGATGGACTGTTTATATACATATGGTGATATTTTATTCATCAGAATTCCACAAGACTCCTGATGTTGCATGCCAAATAGTGATAAAGAAACAACACTTAACAGTATTGAGCCTCAGGTAGATGAAGCACTTGACAAAGTTTTGTTTGTACAGATATTGAAATGTTGTGAATGTGATACACATGGGTTATGAGAAACTGCACTGAAAAGCATCAATTTGAGTGCTATTTGAATATTGTTGATTTTCACATTTCTGTCACTATAGATTCTGTTCATGAACAAAACAGACCTTTTCCGGGACAAGATCCTGCGCTCTGGAAGACACTTAAGATTTTACCTTTCTAGTTACAAAGGTGAGAGGGTTGATTTCATGTTTGCATAATTCTTTCAGGGGAAACAAAGGGCAACCTTTTTTAGTTTATCTTTATTGAAAATATTAAATCTACATTATCAATCTGCTGCTTCTTAGAATCTCCCCTTTACATTGCAACGGACCCAATGTTGAGTCCTGACCGCAAACTTGGGAAACTGACAGAGTATAATGTTGACGTAAGAATGTAACAGTTGACATCTTGGAAGTATTTTCTACAATCTTAAATTCCTCAAGGATTTGGTTGTGAGTCTGTTTTCTAGATGGGCCACTGCATCCTCCTGGTCCGTTGGGTAATCTGAATTCCTTCCTGCCATAGATTTCACATACAGTCCACTGTACATGCGTATGTATGCGTGTGTTTATATATATATATCAGTCATTCAAGCTTGCTCATGTCATACATATTTCACTCATTTACAGCAACTGAGAAGTGAACTCTTGTCACGTTTTATTTGTGTATGTGGCGATTGAGAGGGGAAAATCTATATACAGATGGTCGCTGGCTACCAGATTTTTGTTTCATCAATATTTAATGAATCGGACAAACTTCAAACCAGCTCCTCCCTTTACTGAATTTAGTCGGATGTTTCCAGATTAGACATTTGTCGTCTTGCGTCCCCAACCAGGAGCAGATGCTGAAGTGAACGCTGCAGCCCACCACATCGCTGTCCTGTTCTCCTCGTGTAACGGCAGTCCAGACAAACCCGTGTACCACCACTTCACCACCGCCACAGACACCACCAACATACAGGTGGTGTTCCACATGGTCCTAGATCAGGTGATGAAGGGGAATCTAGCAGCTGTCGAGCTCCTGTAAAGTCCCCTAGAGACTGTTTTATATTGCGTGTTTTGTCATTGTCTCAGTTTTTACCGTTGGCAAATTGTTGCCCTTTTTTTTGTAAGTTGTTTTAGCAGCTAATAATGTTGCACTTGCCCTTTTATTTTTAAAACTCTTTTAAATAAAAATATTTATTGATATGCTTGGGTCTTTTTTTTATGCTGTTTATTTATGGTTATACAGCATTTTCTCCAGTCGAGATACAATTTCATATTCAGCATGCACACTTATCCTTTAACTCAGTGAGCGGTTTTTAATTGATGCATTTTAACTAACTGAATGCCAATTTGAATCAGTTTTCCTGTTAAATATTACACTTAATGTTTTTATTCATCCATACCTAAAATGATTACAACTTGACCATTTACGAGATATTCATGTCTGCAAAACTGCAGTGATTTAGTTTGTATTGGTAAATGGTGGGAAACAGTTTTCCTTTGTTTTGCATTCAGTAATTTCAACAAGGGGTTGCATTATGATGAATTTATTAATGAAAACTCATAAAATATTTACATTAATAAATTACTTTGACAGTTTAACAGGTTTACAATAAATCTGTTAAATGGGGAAAAGAAAAGTATATCTTCCATTAAGTGCAGCATTAGTGTTAAACTCAGATGTACAGTTTAAAAAGAAATGTAAAGCCTTAAAGAAGAAGGCTTCATCTTCCAGCCCAGCTGTCGGCTTTACTGTTCAGGCTCCTGCACAGTCGTCCGAGTCCAGAGTGAGGAAGACGTCCGCTTTGCACTTAAATGACCCCTTGATTTCCTGGAAGAGTTCACAGCTCTGCAGATTTGGTGTAATGTCTTTGATGCAAACAGGCTGGAGAGAAACAAAAGTGATGTTATATTAGAAAATGTAGCTTTTAAACACTGGTCACTTGAATCTGACAAGGTGATGTTTGATGTCCCAACAAATATTCCAGTGAATTACATAAACAAGAGTTTACATGGACCTCAGGAGATAAAAAAAAAAAAACTGTTAATCTCCTGCATAGCAAGCAGCACAATGAGCACATTACTAAAAGTATTCTCACTCAGCTTTATTGGCCGTGTGTGTGTACACATGCAGTTTGACTCCGCTTACACATTGCTCTCGTACATAAGATATACAATAAACAAGATGAATATAAAAAAAGACACTAAAGACAACAGTCTGCTGCATATTGAGATTTTTTTACTTTGATAAAACGTGTTCTTGATAATAAATCGTGTGGTTACTCAAGTAAATGATGAATAAGATCTTTATTTTTATTGAATTAATAGTGATTAGAATAGTGTGGTCCTTCAATGACTTCATATACAATCCAAGTTTAGTCTAAAATCTGAAATGCTCAAAGTAATGTAACTTGTTTCCAGCCTCCACTATTTTCAAGATGGCCAATAGCGGATAGTTTTACTCTTAAAGGGAATGGGTTATTCAGGTTAAACGAGCAGATTTTAAACACGTTGCGCGAGTCTTGATGCGTAATATGACCCTAAATGAATATGTTAATAAAATCAATCACCACTGACCATCGTTTTCAAGATGAAGTGCTGCGGAGTGGACTCAGGAAACGCGCTGTTGGTCGCCAGCTCGTCGCTGTCTGACGGGTCCGGCTCGGCTCTCCTGACGTACGGGGTCCTCCGGATGCCGGACAGCAAGCCAGACGCCCTGCCCACCGAGTAGTAGCTTGGGCCGGCCACCTGCTTGTACCATGCCTCCGTTGGACTGCAAGCCACCAGCAAGGAGACGATCACGATGGGGAACACGACTTTAGCGGGCATCTCTCCACGTCGAGCACTGCTGTGGTCCTGCGCACCTCCAACTGGTGGAACTCCACACTGACCAGTCTTTATAGGGACCCCGATCCTCATCAGTGTCATGCTGGTCCGGAGGGAAGGGGGGGGGGGGGGGGGGAGCTGCTCCTGGTGAGCTTCTTCTTTTCCATCGGAGAGGGGACATCTGCTCATCCAAAATGTTGAATTTAAAAGGCATCATCAATCTGTCACACTGTTAGTTCTATAAAAGTGCTAAGTCTTCATGTCCTGGAATTAAGGCATGTAACGGGTATAACAATAAATAAATACATTCGATTTCGGAGACACTTCCCCGTTAAATAGGTCATGTGAAAGTAGCTCCTTTTTAAAATGTGTACAGACTGTTGTGACTCAGACAGAACAAATTAAACCGAATAGCACGATCGTGTTAAAGTGTTGAAAAGGAATCAAGTCAGCTTTTACATGATCCATTTATTTCACCAACTATCAGAAGTATAAAATGAAAAAAGGATTTAAAAAGAACATAAACAAAAATGAAACACGTCTTCCCGTGCAGTAACCAGGTCGGCGCATTGTTTCAGAGAGACGCCTCTTACTGTACTTTGACCACAACAAAGCATCATAAGACGGGCATATGCACACCGCATATAGGTGTCTTCTCCATTCAGAGGCTTCAAGGCACATTAACCAGAATAGGCTGAAGCGATGTGCGTGTGACCTGATTTCACATCATACGTTTGTGAGGACGGAAGACCTTATTTTCCGTTACAGGAAGCATAGATGAAGGGGAAAAAAAAATCATTCACTGCGTATTTTCAGTAAAAGATCACCAACAATAGGTGCAGAGCCTCAAACATTTTAGAATTGATTACCGTTTGACTTGTTTTGTAACATGCACATTGCAAATATAAACTTGACATGGTCTCTGATGCCACTCTTTCTGGCTGGTGAGTACAACACATCTCATTTAATGTTTTATTAAAATTATCAAAAACCTCACAGGATATGAATGAATCCATCTATTTCAGGTGTTCTCTGCAATACATGGAGCGTGATATATCACCAGCCACACATCTGTGCAGTGAATGGCTCATATGTCATTATTCCTTGTTCATTTTATTATCCTGACACCCAGAGTGTGAATAGAGTCATGTGGATTCATGTAAAGTCTCATGTTAGGGGTCGTTTCATCGATAGGAAATCAAACAAAGTCCCCACCAGACAACAGTATATTGGTGACAAAAAACACAATTGTTCTTTAAAAATACACCAAGTGGAGCATAAAGACGCAGGAAGCTATACCTTCAGATTCATTACAAACTACAAAGACGGCAAATGGACTGGTAGAGTTGGCTCAACAGTACAAGTTGTTGGTAAGTGTTATTTTCTATAAACTAGCTGTGAATCTTCTCTGCACTTCAATTTGTAAAGTTTGAAGCTGAAGCCGTACTTTTCGCGTCTAGATTTGAACGTTTCCATGACACAACCCGATGGAAACAGAATGACGAAGGAAGGCGACTCTGTGAATCTGACCTGCTTAAACGTCTGTGATGCCGGTCCTCTTTCATCTGCTTTCACCTGGTGTAAAAACGGAGAACCCATACATGAAGGACCTGCATTTTATTTAAGCAACATGTCCTCCACAAACTCTGGAAACTACACCTGCTCTCTAAAAACACACACAGGGACTACTTCAAGAGTCATAAATATTGATGTTGAATGTGAGTATTGGACACAAGATCCACGCTTTACAGAGTGAGAATTAAATGGAAATGGTATAATTTAAATAATGAAAATTAAAATGTATGCTAATTTGAGAATAAGCCACAAGATTTCTCTGATCATAAACAGTTTTCTTTCAGACGGCCCCAAGAACACATTAGTGTCCGTCAGACCATCGATGGAGGAAGACGCCGGGAGCAACATCACCCTGATCTGCAGCAGCCACGCAAACCCTCCAGTGGAGAGTTATACTTGGTTCAAAATAGATGACATTGATATTATGGATGTTGGTCACCGGCCTGAGTTCCTCCCTGCTGATGGTGGCCAGTATTTATGCAGCGCCACCAACAAACATGGAAGCCAAAACTCCTCTGTTGTGACATTAAAGATGAAATGTAAGTATAATGTTGTTGATATTAGTTGTTTAGTGACTTTGTGTCTTGAAAAATAGTGATACCACGATGTGTTATATAGGTATGCATCAACTGATATGTATTTATTGTTTGTCAAAAAGTCATTATCATACAAAAGAATGTACAGTATGTTATAAGGATGTTACTTAATGTTTGAGACGAACAAGACCAAAGAGAGGTGGAACTCTTATAAACAAAGATTTATAAATCAGGATTGGGTTGATACCTTTTGTTAATAATGCCACGTCACGTTTTGGGATAACGAGGCATTGCAACAGCGGTAACACTCTGCCTTTGTTCCACAGCATATTGGGCCACATTGACCAGAGATGTGCTTATTATTGCTATTGCTGCTGTGCTTCTCATTGCGATTATCGGCATCTTCCTCAGAAGGTAAGCTGTGTTCATAGCGCCTTTCAGATATGCACCCCTCCAGTGGCACAACAAGTATTTAAATGCTTTACTCAAGTGAATGTAATACGTAATACTATTTTACAAGCAATGCATTAAAATGTTACTTAAGTAAAAGTACAAAATAAAATATACTTTTATTAATCCAGAGATTGATCAAACTTTACATTATCTCATGATAGCACCTAAAAACCCAGCATTGCTCCATGTAAAACACCTGCCTAGAGATCCAAGAGCCAGGGGAATGTAAATGAATGTGAAGTGTTTAATCCGCTAATTCTGTCAAATAAATGTCATGGAGTAAAAAGTAGTGTCAATACTACCCACCGCTATGTTACTCTGACGGCCATTCAAAATGTCGTCCCATGTCTAAATACACTCCCTTTCTTTACGTAAAAGAAACCTAGTACCTATAACAAGCATTCATGAATTGTTATCGAATTGAAGTACATGTGAAAATACAGACATTCATACTAAAAGATGTAAGTAAAGAGCGTCATCCATTGCCCTCAGAGTTTAAATCAAATTTTGTTGTTTTGCTTTTTTACTAAACATGGCCTAATATGTGTGAAATTATGACTGCAAATAAGATCCATGCAATGTTTTATCTTTTTTTCTCGGGGGTTCTGCGGATGTATATCGTGATTATGTCTTATAGCAGTGTCATGATTCTGTTTATGTGTTTCAGACTCCTCAAAACAAGGATGTGGACGCCGAAGACAGACGGTGAGGAGGACTCACAGGTGACTTTTTCATGGCATTCATTGGAGACAGTACTCTCCATCTATATTGTAACTAAAGGCGTCGGTTGCACAGAGGTTGTCTGCAACTGGGTTAAGCGTGTGAAAGGCGAATTACACCCACATCCTAAGTCTCTGCAAAAGGAGAGACAAGAAAAGAAAACACAGAAGCTCATAATGAGCTGAAGACAGGATTGGATGAAAGAGGAGGACGTCCTGCTCCACTAGTTAATATTGTGTTATTTCTTTGTGATTGCATGCAGAATACTGACTATGTCAACTGGCTCGCATGTGATAATAACCAATCACAAGAGGGAAATCAGTGGGAGGGAGTAACAGCAGAAGTCGTCTACACAACCGTGCACTTCAAAACAAAGTCAAACATGTGAGATGTGACTTTATTTCATTGTTTTCACATTTATTGCATTGGAGGCACATGTGCTGATTTACTGTATCACTTGCAGGGAGCAGCACATGGACTCCCATACTGATGAGGATGATGATGATGTGATTTATGTTAGTGTGAAGGTAAAACCCAAGAAATAATTTTTTTGAATGATTATTTGCATAAAACATCTAAAGTGCAAAACAAAATTCTTCTCTTTTTCAGAAACCAACTGTTGAACCCTTCGTACATTGAGCCGCCCACAGTGGAAAACAAACACATGCTGTTGCAGTAATACATGTGGCGTATAGGGTTTTGAGGGTAAGATGTATTGCACGTGCATGGCATTAAATATTAAAATCCAAACAAATAGCAAATGTGAAATCAAAAACAATGTGTTGTAACATCTTAATCTTAACGCTGATACTTGTAACTCAAAAGAAAATATACCAGAAATAGTTTTTAACCAAAACAGAGTTCAACAGCATCACCTTTGAAATGTTATGCATAAGAGACGTCTCCTTGAAGGTTCATATGAACAGAGCAGAATATCAATAAATTGTCTTTTGGAACATGCAGTATGATATGAAGTCAGTCTGCACTCTGTACACTCTGTGTTATGTCATTATCCTGCTAGCTGTGTGTGTGCGCCATTCTATTGTTTTACTTGTGTGATTCAACACAAAAAAATGAGTCAGAAAACCTACGTGCACATTGTCACAGAGGGCGAACTCTGCTGGCAACCAAATTAATTTCAAATGATCAAACATACATCAGGTTATTATTATTATACGGTTTCATCAAAGAGAAGAATGTGCACACACTTTCTGTTAAGTTGCTTTGTGGTGTTGAGTGTTTTATAAAGCACATAAAGTCTTGTTTTGTGCTTTTGGCACTGTGAAAGTTAATTTACTCTCGGTAGTCTTTAGTTCCTGAGCATTTCAGGAGCTGGCAACAAACATGAGATATTGTTGTAATTGTTACAGATTTTTCAAATCATAATTCACGTCACATCAGAGGCACATGTTCATGAACTGTCTCTCCGCGGGGAGCAGCAGTTGGTCACCCATGATGATGACAAAGGTGTGATTTACAACACAGTGTGCAGGTAAAGCTCAGCGAGCACTTCCTCATCTCAAGAAGAACGGTCGTTTCAAAACGACTTTCTTTTTTAGGGACTGCTGAACCCTTCGTATTCTGAAACTCTCTAGTTTCAATACACAAAGCTCCGCACCCTTTCACAGGAACATGAAACAAAATATCTCAAGCTTTTACAAAAACACTTTTTTTTCTATCCACACGGAATCTTGTTGCTCAGACTGAAGAAAGGCCTCCATCATAAGTGGAACTGCCTTATGTTAATGCGTGCTAATTATTGGATGCCTGGTGTAGCCTCCAGAAGAACTCAGTTCAACAACTTCTCTCGTTCTCTATATTTATTTACTAAATGATCACAAGCAAAGTAGTCAGCGCTGCAATTGCAAAAGCAGTGAGTGGTACAGCCAACACGCAGGTTGGGTCAAGAACCACTACCCCCCAAACGGAAGTGGGGCCTTTCATACACAGGTTATCGTCACAGGTTCGTCTCGCCTCGTCCTAACATCTGATTGGCTCTATCCTGTCAAGAGGAGGAGAATCCCATGTTCTCATCTTTTCTCACAAGACTGGACCGTGCAACGACCCGTCTGCTTCACTAATGTCAACATACTGATAAACAGTTGTAAGTGTTGAAGTGCGCAGGCGTGTGACTGACTTCCCTTGAGAACTGGACCTTTCATAGACACAACCAACTCCAGCTGCATAGCTGTGTTATACTGACCTCGCTGACCTGAACTTTAATAGGCATGAAGAGTAATGGAGAATATCTGCAGAATATAAGGATTTATATTATCACTTACAAGTGAATATGAATCAAGTTTCTTTGTGTTGCTCCACACCGGCCTGGTTGTCCTCTCTGGCTTCAGTGATGGATGTAGATGAAATAAAACACCTGCACATGTAAAACGCAAGCGCTCATCATTGATCATTTATTTACTCATAATTGTTTCGCTCACTATTTTTACTTTTCATACAAGTTGCATAGTGAAGACATTTTAATACTTTTGGATCTGACAGCCTGGGAGTACATTCCAAGTTACCATGACAACGAAACCCTCGCAAAAATAGAAGCTGAAACACTCAAGATAGGTGTTTTAGCAAGATAAATCAGGTGGCTGATTTTTTCTTTAGAGCACATTGGTGTGAAATTATTATTATTTTTTTTTTTTGTTAACACAATAGTGCCCTCTGCTGACAGTTTAAGAGAAAAGCATCCTAAAACAAGTTCAGTGTTGAGCCTCCATCATTCTCATGCATGCAACACATACGATAAGATACGATCAAATAAAATGAGATAACTGCCGGATTAGTCCGGCAGTGGGGAAATTGCAGGATTACAGCAGTAGTGCAGAGACACATAATAACAAAAAAACAAGTAATATAAATTTAAATTTGGACATTGTGAAGTTGATTTCTCCAGTGATTTTTCAACAAATACCATAATGATCAGAGATAATGTTTCCGCTCTTTATAAATCAAAACCAATTACCTAAATAAATAATTAATTCGGTCATAGTTTAAACTCATGTTTGAATCATGTGCAGCTTTTTAATGGTAACTAGCTTAGGTGTGTCTACAATGTATATGGACAAGTAGTAAAGGTAACTTGCCTGTAGAAAACATAAACATGTTTATTTTAAAAACAATAATAATAATACAAGAGGAATATCCCACATTTCCTCATCTTCCAGACAATCATATCCAATAAAGCACATATTCTCTCGTGGATTGCGCCACAATAGACAGCTACTCTGTTCTTCTGTTAAAGAGTACACTTAGAGTAGATATTCCGTTATTAGTCCCGCAGTGGGGGAATTTGCAGGATTACAGCAGCAAACAGGGTAAAGTGCACATAAGAGACATAGTAAAATCAAAAGTAATATAATAATAAACGGTTTAAAAAAACAGTAATGAAACTACAATACTGAATTATATAATTCAGTATTGATATATATATATACAGTTGAGTTGAAGGATTTTTGTGGTCTACTGGGAGCTCAGCGGGTTGTGCCGCCTGACAGCAGTCAATCATTAGTCAGTACTTTCCACACCTGTGCATGAAAACCAGCTCTGTCCATTCTGCCAGTACACAAACAATACTGCTATCAGTCATTCAGAAAGTCAACTTATTTTAGATGACGCCCATTTCTGACTAAACGAAACTTTCCAAGACACGCGGAAATGAGATGACTCAGGATGCGGTCGGTCGGTCCGAAGATGACATGAACGTCTGGGCTTTTTTTCCTTCTGCAAAACCAAAGAAAAAGGGTCGCGACGCTGTCAGTCTGAGGTAAGGTCTGCTAGCATGTTTGCGACAGCTTTCTAGAAAGCTGGAGGCGATAACGTCGGACTTTACGTTATGACACAATTAGCATCCAACTAGCTGGAGCAGCGGTCGGTCCTCGCTGTCAGAGGAAGGTGGAGGTCTGACTATAACGCGGGCCACTTGGTTGACACGCGTCATTCCACCTGCACACTAATATGTATTTATCTTTCTGGTAAACGAGTCAAGGAGCAAACGGAGCCAGCTAATGTTGGCTAACTGAACTGTTACGCAGCTCATTAAACTGGCTGTTTATAGAGCAAGTTGGTAAACCTCTCGCGAGAGACAGCTGTAACTGTTGTTAATTCACGTGTTTGTTTTACTGCAATCACAACGACCGCTACTGTGTTTCTGTTTAGTTCACTTTCTCGGTATTGCTGCTGTCAGGTGAGGTTATCGTTTAGCACGGGTCGAAGCAGGAAGTGACATTTAATGCAAACATGTTATTGGCTGAACTTTAGAGCCAAAAGCCAAAGATCGTGTCATGAGGAAGAGGAGTCACTCGGTACACCTACTTGAAACACCATCTAGTTTGGTTTGTACATAAGTATTCTTACTCCTTCTGTTGGTTTTCTCTGCAGTTTTCCATGCACAATAGCATTTCCACAAATAATATATTATGCTTATTTAATAATAATAATAATAATAATAATAATAATAATAATAATTACTTAGTTTGGAACACAAATAAAGTTGTGTATATAATGAAATT
This sequence comes from Taurulus bubalis, assembly GCF_910589615.1. NCBI lineage: Eukaryota > Metazoa > Chordata > Actinopteri > Perciformes > Cottidae > Taurulus > Taurulus bubalis. The sequence continues at coordinate 12,798,253 of NC_136605.1, forward strand.
CTCCTGCAATTTGATTTTTTATTATTTCCTGCATATCAATATTACCACAGTGATGATTTGCTGACAAAAATGAAGAAGAAAGTTGTGAGTCAAAATTTGGGCCAACATTTGGGCCAGTATCAGATGGATGGAGAGTGTTTGTATGAACTAATATAAATTAAAAGTAAAAGCCATTAATTAAAAAGTAAAGAAAACATTTAATTTCAGTCGGAACAGTGTTGTTGGTATCCCTTTTTTGCCAGTACATCGAAGTTTTGTGTCAGTTTGGTTTTGGCAATCCTCAGGACAGATCTGAGGTGTGATGTGTTGATATTCATCAGGTAACTGGGATGTGTGGTGTGATGTGTAGGTGTTCATCAGGTAACTGTGATGTGTTGATGTTCATCAGGTAACTGTGATGTGTTGATGTTCATCAGGTAACTGGGATGTGTGGTGTGATGCGTTAGTCTTCATCACACTGAACGGCTGCTCACAGGTAGAGCCAAACAACAACAACAGCAGCATCCTCTGTACATTCTCCTGATGTTTAGTGAAGCATACAATTCATCAAGTTTAAGGGAGTTGAACTTCTCCTTTTAAGACGGAGTCACATTGAAGATCAATCAGCTCCAATTGAAACTCCTGCAGCACCATTTCATAGTCTCATGACAGCCCAGGTAGACAAAACGAGTCCGGTTGTCGACTCAGCTGAGACTCGGGATGAATGACGCTGAATAGACTGGCCCGATTCTGGCATCAATAACCGTGATCAGCACCGGCCCGAGCCCGGCACGCCAGAAGAAACGCGTTGGTCCGGTTGCCGACGGGCCAGTACCTGCTTTAGTGCTGGCTGCCGCCTGCCAATAAACCCTCCTGCCATATCTCAGCCAGAATAAGCCCGTGTCTGTAACAGCTGAATCTGGGCCAGATATGGCACAAATGAAACGGACAAAAGCTGGCTCACATTTGGCCACATCGAGCCGGAACACAGCCGATCAGCCGACACTCAGCCGCAATACGGCCGAGTCCGCTGCTACCTGGGAGGGGACGTGACACCAGCTGAAGGGACTTTGTTTAAATCAGAGAACCGACAGCAGAATTCTCCGTGCAGGTCGTCCAGCGATTTACTGTATTTCTTCACATGTCGAGGGGGGAAGGAAGCTGGAGCAGAAACACATGAGCGCGCAGGGAGGTGCAGTCTCGTGGGGCTGATGCGCGTAGATTATGCCGAGGAAGCTGTTAGTTAATTTCACAACTTAAAAAACTTAATTTTTTAAATGAGGGCTATTAGGATGCGGTCTTTACTATAATTTGAACAATGTTTTACTAATATTCAGCGGGCCGGATTAAAACGCACAACGGGCCGTATGCGGGCCGTAGTTATGGAGGGTTATGTAATATATGTTTTGTCGCGCAGTGAGACCTCTTCGTTTTTCTACCTCTTTGGCGGAAGTGAGTTTCTTATTGGATGTTTGTCAGCGGCTCTGAGGGTGGGCGTGTCGTGCAGGAGTTCACCGCCTCTGACTGCTGCATAGTTGTTTCCATATCAAACACATAACGAAATGTGTATAGGCCAGTTTGTTTGACCAGACTGTTCTAAGTCCATGTCAATGAAAGGAACAGCTATGTCCAGGGAGGTTGTTGGTCCGTGTACGTTTTGCCGAGCTGTGAACGCCGACTCACGAGGCCTCAAGAGGCAAAACTGAAAGTGAAAGGAATCTTCTCCATGGAAAGACTTCAAGGCACATTGCAGTTCAACTTGTTCCTTTCATTTGCAGAGAGCTTTGACGTCCAAAGATGAAGTGCCCAAGTTGTAACCATATTATTTTGGAGAAGAAAGCCAAGTTCTGCAGTGAGTGTGGCCAGAAGATATCAGTCCAACCTGCAAACACACAGGGTACGTTGATTCATTTAGACATGTGGTTTAACATTATATATTCACCTGCAGGATTTGATTAATGAGGTCCACAAAATGTATAAAAGAGTGACTATGTTATGTTTGTTAATATAGCATTGAGGTATACTGAACATGAACCATGGATTGCTGATGACTGTATGTCTTTTTAGGTGGGGCTTGAACACCTTTATTCTGTATATTGTTATGACATTAACCTACATTACATTATAGTACTTATTAAAGCAAAATTAGGAAGTGCTTCACATCATCATAATAATAATAATAATAATAATAATAATAATAATAATAATAACAATAATAAGATAAGTGAACATTAAGTGTTAGTGTTGTTCTCTTACCTCAAGATGGCAGCGTTTCTGCATTATCTGTCCACACACTTGCAGACAGCAAGGTGAGTTGGGAATTAAACAAACAGCATCTTTACACACTTAGTGAGATTACAATTGAGAACAGAGTCGTTGTTGTGACGTACTTTGTGAAAGGCCTATGGGGAAAATGCAAACTTGAGCCACGTGACATAATGATCAAGCTCATGTTTTTTGTTTGTAACTGATCGTTTAAAGTGGATTTGTGGACATTTGCATTTGGCTGGAATGCAATTTGGGTTTTGGCAATACACTGCTGTTGCTTTGTAGTTGTCATTTGCACTGTTTTTCACATATTTTTAGATGCAGTCTGATTTTTAATACTGCACTTTTTGCATCTAGATACAAGCGATCAGCCCAAACGCTTGGTAGTAGACTCGGAAGGTACAGCTGAGAAATCTGTGTCTCAAGAAAATGACCCACCTGCGAACAGCAAAGAGTCCAATGAATCCCCCCAACGACCAAATGATGAGACCAACATCAACCCAAAGAGGAAAGTAAGTGTGACTGTGACTCATTTGGAATAGCGGTGAGAAGTTTAGTTCTTTAGAAATCTAAAATGTTTATCTGTCAGTAATACTAAGAATATGTTGATGGTTTCACATTAGCAGTAAAACTGCTTTTCTAAAACTACTTTTCTACCTCATTGTCTTCATAGAGGAAAAACAGGAAAAGAAAAAAAAAGAAGAAAGACAACCAGGGGAAGAGCACGCAAATCGGGAGAGACTCTTCTGACAGCGAAAGCTCAGATATTGCAAAGGATGAAACACTGGACTCGCTGCAAGATGGGCCCGCCTCACTAGAGAGCCAGCCCAGTTCCCTAATGGCTAACATACCTGCTGCACCAGCTGAACACATGCAAGTGGTTCAGAGTGAAACATCTGCTGCCGTTGTAGAAGCAAGACCTGCTAAGCAGCCTGAGGAAGCTGTGGGTAAACCTGATGAGGAGGAGAGCAATCCCCCAAAATCAACTCCGGATCAGAAACTCAAGACGGCACCAGCTGACACTCCGACACCCATCTCAGAAGACGGCAAGAGTGCCGCTTCTCAGTCGGGTTCAGGCAAAGGGACGAAGTCCACCAACCCTCAAGATCAAAAGACTGACAAGAAAAACCCCAAGAACAAGAAAGACACGTCCGCCACGAAACAATCCTCACTAGACCAGAATGCCAATGTGGAGCAAAATGTCAAACAGAAAGGACAAAGCAAACAGAAGGAAAAGACTCAGCAGGACCAGACACAGAAGCCGCCTGTGGCAGCTGAACCAAAGATGGTGTTTGGTCCTCATAAACCATCAACGGTAATGCTGAATAAAATTCATGAAAATCATTATTGACAAACAAAAGCCATGATTTTATTCTATTGACGAAGAAAGTAAATTGGTATGTTTTCATTCATTAAAATGTATATTTAACACTCATTAATAATGCTACTTGTGTAGGCTGACAGCGCCGGCTCCAGTGTGGACCCAGAGGGGACCGTAGAGCCCCTCGTGGGTCAGCAGTCTGGCAGCGAGCAGGACTCACCTGCAGCACAAAATTCTGACGCCGACAGGGGAAGTAAAGACCGCAGCAAGAAGTCCAGCTCCCCAGCTGCCCGGCCACCCAAAAGGTGATGAGGCTCTCTCAGATGGTTGTGTGCTTTAGATTGTGTGTGTGTGCAATATATTTGCTTTATCTGTATTTTATGTTTCTGCTTTGTAGGCCTACCCAGAACAAGAACATTGCTGCAAGTGACAGACTCACGATTTACTTCCATGCAGTTCTGTCAAAGGACTTCAAATTTGTTCCAAATGAAGATCGTATTTTCATCTGTGGCGGGAAAGTCCTTGGAAATTGGAAGGAGAATAATTCAGTTGAGCTGTCGGTTACCAGGTACGTGTTCTCGACTTAACTGACTCAATTGAGCTAAGATGGCGGCTTACTTCATGGGCACATCAAACATCGATACATCCCAAAAATAATTCTTCCAAAATCCATTTTTCTCTTGACAAAAACAAGTTTTAGTTTGCTTATTAATTCTCCAGCATACACTTTCCCATAACATACACAAAAATACTACAAGCTGCTTCTAACAGGGCTGCTCCTATCGTCATATCTCACTGACTTATTAACAATTTGACGTTTTTTTTCCTTCTCTTTTTTCACGCAGGGATCTTGGAGAACATGGTTTTCTGGTCGAGGGCAGTCTGCAAACAAGCAAAACTGAAGCTGAGTCTGTGTCGATACCATACAAATATGTCGTCTACAACCTTAAAAAGAAAAAATATGAGTATGAGTACATATACAAACTGGATTCTACACATCAGTTCACCAACAGATGCTTGTTTGTGAAACCCCATCTCGTCAATGTCGAAGGTAAATGTAATCTTCACTTGGTCCGACCGTAAACATGCGTACAAATGGCATCAGATTTTTTTTTATTTTTTTATGTTATGATGCATTTCACACATTTAATTTCTACTGTATTTTTTTTTGTGAAGGAGACTGGCATCAATATGATGACATCATCTGTGCCGATCCAGCGAAGAACATGCTTAAACGCATGAAGGAAATGATCTGGCCTGATCAAAGAAAGAAACTGATTGAAGGCAGAGGGATTGCGGGAAATATAATGCTGGAGTCCATATTCGATCATCTCCGAAGCTGGACGGATAGCAACTTGACAAGTTTTCTCATCCAGCTGAATCAGTTCTGTCAGGTTTATGGGGATCCTTTTGTGTATGAAGAAAAACAAAAGAAATGGGGCTCTTTAAACTATGGAGAAGAGGATGTAAGTATATCATATTTGTGCACAAAGTCTAGATGCTCTGGTGTAGAGTGAATGAATATATACTTTAGCCAACCCGATTTACTCTCTCTTTGTCTCTCGTATAATTTCCTAGGTCAAGCAGATGATAAAGGATTTCATGCTGAGAAAGGTGATTCCTCAGTTGCTGAAGGATGGAGAAGGGAAAATGCTCTACATGAAGGATCCCTTGAGAGCAGCTGTGATCATGCTCTGTGTATGGAGAAAGCTTAAATTAAAACTGGATCATGGTGAGCTCCATCGGCTCTGCAGTGCGCTCTGTTTACCCAAACTAGAAAAAGACGAGTTCCTCCAGTATTGGACAGAGTTTTCTCAGGATGTCGCTACCCTCAAAAAGTAGGTGCCTAATCTATTCAATAATCCTTTAGTCTCATGTATATCAATAATTTGAAATAACGTTCACAATCTACTGACTGCAGAGGAGCCAAAGGCTATTATCTATTCAAATAACATTTTCTTTGTTTTAGTCTGCCAGAAATATTGGAGAATCTGATCACCTCCGTGAAAACAGAGGGAATGCCCAGATGGATTCTGGTACTACCGCTCCTCCACCTCCTCAAAGGCACCACAAAGCCCTTTGAAGCAGCGATTTTTGGAAACTCAAGTATATTATCCTGGGCAGGTGTGCAAGGCCTTGGAATGACTTCCTCTACATACATGAGCAGTCAAGATAAGAAGTAAGTACCTTTTTGTCAGAGTACAGCTTACGTAAACACCTTCCAGTGCGTTTAGATAGATGTTGCTTGACATATGTTGACTTACTCATCTGTTTTCAGGGGATTGGTGAATGTGGTGAAAAGCAACAGTCACTTGCTGGAAGTGGATGCACTTTTAGTGCGATGCTGCTTGTTCTTGATGCCATTAGATGGCCTGATGGACTGTGTCCTTAACATCAAGACGGAGCTTTTGGACATACTTCAAGTGTTCAACAACAAGGCTCCCCAAGACATTTCCTACACTAACTTTCAGGTGAAGGAGGAAACCCGTTATTGAAAGTAATACATCTCAGGGTTTTAGTAAAGTTGTATTAATCTTCTTGGATTTCTGCTTTTCAGGCGGTATCTGATATTCTCTCACATATCCAAGGGCAACTAATTGAGGAAAAATACAGGTGATTGGCTCGTCTAGGTTTAGCAGATTTGAAATGTAATCATCATCAAGTTTCCTGGTTTAATCTTCTACTACTGTTTTGTTCATAGTCATTTTACAGCGGCTTATAGGAGACAGTGCCTGGCTACAGCAGTGAAACTGTTAGAGAAGCTCTGCAATGGAGTCAAACCAGCGTCATATGGCCATAACTGCTTTGATATTCCTGTGGCTTGTGTGAATCTGGTTGCATCAGTGTCAGACTTTGTTCACTGTAACCAACAGCAGGTATGTGAAGTGAATCTTATAAGGCAAGATGTTAACATTTCAGACCTAATTAAGTCTTGCTGATCTCAAATACTGTCCTATTTGTTCTCGTCTAGGAGACTCAAGAAGGAGAAAGAGAGCAGCAATATGCAAAAGACTTAATCTCTCAGGCAAAGAACACTATGAGAGACTGGATCAGTCGGTCCTACAAGCAGCGGTTGCTGAACAGGGCTTTATTATCCCTGTTACGAATTGAGGCTACATCGGAGATTGCGGTGAGCGGTTTTGTTGTGTTTTGTAAATAAAATGCAAAGTGTACATATCATTGGTAGAAAAGGCTGGACGATGGTTCTTTTGTTTGGTGTATTTTACAGATGTGGAACAACGTAATCTCCATCCACTTCAAAGACGAAGCTTGCACAAAAGAATGGAGACAGACGTTCACAATGGATTTTGAGGGCAAGTACAAGCAGGTATGGGACATCTTCTGCAGATCCCGGTTATTTTTTTGGATTTGTTTTTGGTTGAACTATAAATAGTTTTTGAGTCTTTAACTTGATTTTAGGAATCTGCTGTGGATCAAATTGAATTCTACTGCTCAAAGATGGAGGACCTCAGTGAATCCCATCCACACGTTGCTGCTAGTATTGAGAGATGTGCTCTTGAGGCTGTTACGTCGTTGTGCCAGGTATGAAGACTTCTCATTCCCTTACCTTAAAGCAACATACACCTTCCCCCAACCACTGAACCAAATTATGTTATGAACTTATTCATATTAATGTTAATCCCCATACTGTACATACCTGTACTCGGTGTAATCACAATAAAGTTGAGTCTAATTAACTTCATCATTTAAAAGATGCGCAGTAATTTTTAATGCCGTTTCATCTCAAATGCAGACCAAGTCTGAGGGAAAGCTGTTTGAGAAGTTCAAGGTAAACTGGAAGTTCGGGAAGCTCATCTCGACCATTATCGAAAAATCCTGGCCAAAGGACAGTCAAGGAAATTTTCAGGAAGATGAAGAATTGGTCCTTCAGCATCTGCTCTCCTGGACTGCCGCCAAAGACTATTTCCAACTGCATGGTATTTCCTCTAGAATAACTAAACTATTAAAACATCCAACCAATTAAAACAAATCTGTTTTAGTAAGGAGGTTGAATATATAGAGTGCCATGATCTCTAATTCATAAGAGCAATCACCTTCCGACAGTAGAAATCCAGGCTTCAGGTTATGACTGAACTTCATTGATGTGACTTTAGACAAAAAAACTTAAAATGTCCTTTCTGTCATTGCAGGCGCAGACGAAAAGCTGATCGAGACGCTCACCCAAGATGCCAGGGATAGAATAGCCATAGCCATATCATCATTCTCAGCCATCGTCAATCGACTGGTCAATGGAGACATTAAGACCAGCCTGCTCAGTATTGTTTTGGAGAAAAGAAGTTCCTTCTTGGAGCTGCTGAAGATTGGTAATCTACTTATCATCAAATATTTCCCAAGAAATGTTTTAAACGAATGAATAATAAATAACGGCAGAACATGCTTATTTCATAAGATTTCAAGCATTGGCCTAATGTATATATTTCCGTGTGTGATTTGATATGAACAGATTGCCTCTCTGAGAATGAACAATACAAGGATATTGTCAAAATGAGGAGGCTGTTACAGTGCAGACAGGACGAATTGAGAGCTGTGTACCATGAGAAGGAGCTTGTGGACGTCCTCTTAACAATGAGCAACATACTTGGGGTATACATGACAGGTATGGTGAAGGATCTGTCAGTATTGTTTGATCAAACAGTTGCAGAAAATGTTAACGACTGCTTATTTCATTTCCATGATAGTTGATCTTGGCGACATGCAAGAGAAACAGCAGGTGAACATCAAGGTCATGCCCCTGAACAATTTTATGGAGGTTCATCCATTTGACCAACTGCCCTCTCCCCTGGCCGGTGTTGTCACATACTTTGACTTGGATGAAGAAGTCAAAAACATGGCAGATGTCCTGTCTACCTTTAAAGACAGTCATATATTCAATGTGTGTTGGGAGAATAACGCCAAACTCATGGCCGCTGCAGAAATGGAAGACGGCTCCCAAGATGAAGTAGCGAACATTAGGGCAACACCAAAAATGATACATGATGACATTTTTGAGCCTTGCTTTGATGACTACAAAGACCTCTACACTCGCCTGAAGAATGGCAGTATAAGGCTCGAGGAGGTAAACCAGCTCTTCAGAGATTACAAAGGAAAGTACGAAGAGCTTGCACAGGACCTGGACATCATGTGCAGAGTCGATAAATCCACCGACAAACAGTGGGTCCACAGCCGGGTTCAACAGATCGAGCAGTATCACGAGCTTCATCTGGCTGTGGCATCGGCTCAAATTATCATGAAGGTCAAAGACACGCTTCGTCTTCAAGGGGACTTCAGGGTTTTGGAGACACTCACAGGAGTTGTAAGTGGCCATGTTTTCAGCGAAATATATTATAGGCTACACATCATGTGAAAACTAATCAGGCAAAAACCCTCCCTCTCCATATCACATGTGCATTCAGTTACTGTATTGCCTTTTGATTTTTTCATATTAGTTTATTATTGTATTTTGACTCTTCTACCTTCAGTGTCATGCAGACTTTCAGATGGAGCAGCTCAATAGGATCGACAATGACTTGATGCAGGCAAAGATGGTCCTGGTGGACATCACTGAGTCCCGCAGACAGTGCCTACATGAGCTGGGAATCAGAGGACACTTTGTAAAATGGGTAAAAGATGCACTTGAAGGTAAGAGTCATAATCCTTGGCTGTACTCTGAATACCAATTTATTCTAATTCTCATTTCGGTAAATGTTTCAACAAAATTATATTTATTTTTAGATATCAATGAGTTGAAGGTGTTTGTTGACCTGGCTTCAATCTCTGCGGGAGAGAATGACATGGACGTGGATCGTGTCGCCTGCTTCCATGATGCTGTCCTCGGCTACTCATCAATGCTGTATGAGCTCAAACCAGACTCTGGTTTTCTTGTCTTCAAAGAGGTCCTCAAGAAGCTGTGGAAAACTTTGGAAAATGACAGCAACCTACCAAAAAAACTAGTAAGCAGACGCCTTGTTAATACTACTACTAAAGCTTAAAGCCTCATTTGAACTAAACTGAAACCAGAGAAAGACTTCAGACATTGTTTTGTTGTCATTCATGCATCCTTTATTAATGACTGGCTTGTTAAGATTTTACTGAAGGGAATACATCTCTGAAATATATGACAATAGAAAATGCAAACAAATAAATGCGACTGGGGTTAACCAATTAAAATTAAACGGCACCATTAACAATGCTATCTTCTTTTGCAGCGGGACAGTGCACGCCATTTGGAATGGCTAAAGACTGTGAAGGACAGTCACGGGTCAGTGGAGCTGTCGTCGCTCTCTTTAGCATCAGCCATCAACAGCAAGGGTATCTACCTGATCAGTGCACAGAGTGTAAAAAAGGTAACTAACAAAAGCAGAGATAATGGCATCCCTATGTACATACAGCACAGAGGTTGTCTCCGGGAAAGTTCCTACAAAATCAGGTATTAGTGTATTTCTGTTTTTCCATCCAGTTGAGTCTCGAAGCCGCCCTGAAGCTCCAGATTCCAGAGGAGCATGATGAGGGTCAGCAGATGCGCTGCTATTCTCTTGAGGACCTGCGGGAGCTGCAGAACAAACTCATGCTGATGTCCGGTAAAGGGGATCAGGGGAAGAATGAAGTCGATCACTTTGCAGAGGTACATTGAAATGTTTCCCTTTTTATGTAGTGGAAATTCTACTCTTAAGACTGCCAGTGTTTCTATTAGTTGTACATGTACTGCCGATAATAACTATGGCTCCTAGATTTTTGTTGTTTAGATGTTTTTATTTTTTTAAATTCTAAATGATGATTTCCAAGGAAGTTATGAGCACATCTCTGGTAAACACCAAATTTAAAGCAGTGCTTTTGTGTGATTATTTGTGAAGGAACTCAATTATATCAAATAATCAATTGGTTGACAAAATCATGTGATTAATGGACCAATCAAAATGTCTTTGTTTGATGCCAGCCCGCGTGTTTTCTTATCTTAACAGATACATAAAATTATTTTGAAAATTTACAAAAAACACAATGATAACAATAATTGACAAAGCAAATAAAATGCTGAAATAAATATAGTTCTGAAAAGAAAGGGATAGAGCTTATAATATCTATTGACATCAGCAGTGATGGGTGTACTTAGCAATGCATGAATTGCAATTATCGAGTCACCCTCGTTAGCTCAGTGTTTGACAGATATTCTGCTGGACACAGTAATTAGACTAATGCATGCGTAATAAGTATATAAAAGAAGGATTCACATTTGACGGTAGGTTTGTATTTCTTTTTCAGGTTTTTGCCAGTGTTCAAAGACTAGCTGAAGCATTTATTGCCCTCTACACTGCTGGGAACCCTCTGTTCAGACACTGGGAAGCTCAAATCAACTGTAGTTTGAGCAGTGAGGAACCCAGCATTATGATGGACTTCAACCTGGGCAGTGTTCTCAGTGTTGTTATTGTGGAGGGCAACTTAGAGGAGCAGCTTCCTGAGTTTTGCAGGAAAATGGAGAAGTGCTTGGACTATTGGAGGGTTTTTGTGGACAAACAGAGGTCCCAGCATTACTATCTGAACTACTATACAGCTGAACAGATTGTCTACCTCTGCAGCAAGCTGACTCAGGAAAATGTGACCAATATGGAGGACCAAGTTCTCATGATGCTCTCCTTTGTCAAGCCAAATTGCACAGCCTCAGACTTGAGGCAGGTCTGGCATGCACTCCAGTATGAGATCCTCACCAAACCACATGAGCAAAATGAAGACATTGAGTTCCAGACTTTTGTAATGGTGCCAAGTGAGCTGGGAGACCCAGACTTCCCAAGCGAGTTTGATCCTCTGCTAAGTCTTGTGGAACAAGCAAATGGTTCGCTAAAATTTGATCTGATGTGGAATGCTTATATGAAAGACATGAATAATTATCTTCCACACATTCTTGATATACACAGTCTCGGAAGACTGTTGGAAATACTGGCTAACAAAGAAGATGAGAGCAAAGAAGACATTTCTGACATTAACAGTCTGGGTCTCGTAGTAAGGCTGCTACCCAAAGGCATGGCCACTGGAAATCCAAACCTTATTGTTTGCCCGCATGATGAGGTCTTGACATCTTGCCTCTCTGTTTACATGAATAGCGGAGGTGAGACACTGCCCACATATGATGAAGTCCTCCTGTGCAACTCATCAACACCATATGAACAGGTGGAACTATTCCTCAGACGCTGTCTCAGCACAGGCTACGACGGAGAGAAGATATACTGTCTAGTGTATGGCGATCTGCTCACTTATGATGTGAGCTCTAAAGTTGAGAACTTTTTTCAGCGAATAAAAATGAAGAGTAGGAAAGACTATAAACTTGTTATCATCTGCAGCTCAGAGAGAGAGCATGCCTACCTTCCGTCAGCCTTCAGCCAGTACAGATTGCACATGGTTCCCCAGGAGCCATTGGCAAGGATCCAGCGGTACCTCCACAAACACAATGTTGTGCTAGAAGATCAATGCAATGCTGCAGCTGCATTCAAAGAACGACTGTTCGTTGGTGTCGTCTCATCCAAAAGGGCTGGTGTTGGTTAGTATATATGAACAGTACTCGGCTATTTCAAATGCATGATAGTGAATATTTCACTCCTAAAATTATTAATACCTTATGATTATTATTTTTTTTTCCAATTGCAGGTAAATCTCTGTTTGTCGAGAGGCTGTATAAGAAACTTAAGCGCTCAACCAAAAAGCCATCAATGATGAAATGCATTCGCTTGATTGAACCAAATGTTGATGAGAATGTCATCCTTCAATCCCTGTTGGACACCCCGAAGAGGAAAGAAGAGATTACTTTGTTCCATTTTGACATCACATCAGTGGTAATAATGAGTCTCAAGTTAATGTTTAGCTTGATGTAATGTAGCATTATTCATAGGAAATGACTTGACATCTTGCGTATAGTGTTAATGGGCTGTGTTTTGTATGCTTAAAAAGGTGCAGAAAGGTCTCGATGAGTTTCTTTTCAAATTGTTGATTCTACGCTATTTGATGGACTCCGAGGGAAAGACTTGGAAGTGCAGTGACAAGCAGCTGTATGTCATAGAGTTTTTGGTGCCGACTGTCTTGTCAACCAGAAATGCTTCACGGCAGGTAAGAGTTTTTAGAAGTTTGTCTCTCTTGCATATCATTTGTCATCAGAATTTAAATAGTCGCTTACCCTATGTTTTCTACATAGGCTCAAACTGTGAACAGCACATTCATAGATGTGTTTCCAAACATTTTCTGCCGACCACCCAAAGAGGTGCTAATGCTAGAGATGAGGAAGCAAGAAGATCCTACCATTGTAAGCACTGACGACCCACTGATGGATGATGAAGAATTCAAGAGTGCAGCCTTTCAGCGGCCATATCAGTATCTCACACGGTTTCATAACCACAATGATCTTGACGTGTTCAGATATCAGGATGTTGAAGGGTCACATGTGGAATGTCTTCAGATGCTTCTCATGTACTGTGGAATGATGGACCCATCCTGGGCAGAACTGAGGAATTTTGCATGGTTCCTTAACCTTCAGCTGAAAGACTGTGAGACATCTGTTTTTTGTGATGCCACATTCACTGGAGATACACTGACTGGATTCAAAACCTTTGTGGTGGACTTCATGATTCTGATGGCAAAGGACTTTGCCACTCCATCACTCAGCATCTCTGACCAGAGTCCTGGCATAGTGCAGATGGACTTGACTGGTGTCCAAGATGAAGACTTGGCTCCTTTTCTGATCAGAAAGAGATGGGAAACAGAACCACATCCATACATCTTTTTTAACGATGACCATGTGTCCATGACCTTCATTGGTTTCCATCTTGAGCCCAATGACCAGAACTCTGTTGATGCCATTGAGCCCACCTCTGGAAGGGTGATAAAAAAGAATGTCATGACAAGGGTATTGTATGAAGGTCTAAAGCTTCAGAGAGTCCCTTTCAACATCAACTTTGATTCTCTTCCAAGAGGGGAAAAAATAGAGAGAATCTGCAATGTTCTTGGTATCCAGTGGCCTCTTGATCCAGATGAAACGTATGAGCTTACAACTGACAACATACTCAAGATGCTGGCAATCCATATGCGATTCAGGTGTGGCATCCCTGTCATTATTATGGGAGAGACCGGATGTGGCAAGACACGGCTCATCAAATTCCTTTGTGAGTTGCGGAGGAGTGGAGTAGCCACTGAGAACATGAAACTGGTCAAGGTGCATGGAGGGACAACTTCGAAGATGATATACTCCAAAGTTAGAGAAGCAGAAGACATTGCTTCTATTAACAAGCAAGACTATGGATTTGACTCTGTGCTCTTCTTTGATGAGGCGAACACCACCGAGGCCATCAGCAGCATTAAGGAGGTCCTCTGTGACAAGACCGTTAAGGGAGAAAGCTTGACACCCAACTGTGGGTTACAGGTTATCGCAGCATGCAACCCTTACAGAAAGCACACAGATAAGATGATTCGGAGGTTAGAATCTGCCGGCCTTGGGTACAGAGTTGGAGCTGAAGAGACCGATGAAAAGCTTGGGTCTATTCCTCTCCGCCAGTTAGTCTATAGAGTTCAAGCATTACCACCAAGTATGATCCCTCTGGTGTGGGATTTTGGACAGTTAAACGATGACACAGAGAAAATATACATCCAGCAGATTGTGCAAAGAGTGGTTGGAAACAATGACATCGCTCAAAGTTACATCAAGTGCATCACAGATGTCCTTTCAGCTTCACAGAAGTACATGCGGACAAGAAGGAATGAATGCAGCTTTGTCAGCTTAAGAGATGTGGAACGCTGCATGCAGTCTTTTGTTTGGTTCATTGACAACCACGTCATGTTGTTTGCAGAGCTTGAAGAATTTGAGAGTAATCAAAAAGCTGAGAGGAATGAAAGGCATTACAGAGACCCTGACGGCAGAGACCCAGTGCTCTGGTCTCTAGTCATGGCCATAGGAGTGTGTTATCATGCCTGCCTTGAAAAAAAGGATAAATACAGACAGAAAATCAGCAAAAGCCTACCACCAGCATACACCCCGGCAAAGATAATGCAGGAAATCTCACTCATGCAGGATTTACTTCTGAATGGTGTCCCAATGGGGGATACTATTGCAAGAAACGGTGCCCTGAAAGAGAATGTCTTCATGATGGTTCTCTGCATTGAGCTAAGAATCCCTCTGTTCTTAGTTGGAAAACCTGGAAGTTCAAAATCTCTTTCCAAAACTCTGGTGGCAGATGCAATGCAGGGCCAAGCTGCTCATTCTGATCTCTTCAAAAAGCTCAAACAAATCCACTTGGTGTCCTTCCAGTGTAGCCCTCACTCAACACCAGAAGGCATCATTAATACATTCAAGCAATGCGGACGCTTTCAGGAAGGGAAGAACTTGGACGAGTACATTTCAGTCGTGGTTCTTGATGAGATTGGGCTGGCTGAGGACTCTCCAAAGATGCCACTGAAAACTCTTCATCCACTGCTAGAAGAGGGATGCATTGATGATGAGCCACAACCTCACAAAAAGGTTGGATTCATTGGCATCTCCAACTGGGCTTTAGACCCTGCAAAGATGAACAGAGGCCTTTTTGTCTCGCGCGGTGACCCTGATGAGAGGGAACTTGTTGAGAGTGCGAAAGGCATATGCAATTCTAACGCAATGGTTTTGGAGAAGGTCAGGCATTTCTTCCAACCCTTTGCAAAAGCCTACTTGGACATTTGCCGCAAACAAGGCAAAGGCTTTTTTGGTCTGCGCGACTATTACAGCTTGATAAAGATGATTTTTGCTGTGGCCAAGGCTTCTCAAAGGAAGCCCACTGCAGAAGAAATCGTGAAGGCAGTGTTGAGAAATTTCAGTGGCAGAGATGATGTGGATGCAGTTACCGTCTTCACTACAAATCTAAACATTGCACCCAACGTAGAGAACATCAGTGCCATTGAGTTTGTGAGAGAAAACATTCAGGCAGTTGGCCAAGAAGAAGAATGCCGGTACCTGCTAGTGCTAACAAAAAACTATGCAGCCCTACAGATCCTGCAGCAAACATTCTTTTCCGAGAGTGGTCAGCCAGAAATAATCTTTGGATCCAGTTTCCCAAAAGACCAAGAGTATACTCAAATCTGCCGCAACATCAATCGAGTAAAGATCTGCATGGAGACGGGTCACACAGTTGTTCTCCTCAACTTGCAGAACCTCTATGAAAGTCTCTACGATGCCCTCAACCAATACTATGTCTGCTTGGGAGGACAGAAATATGTGGACCTTGGACTGGGAACCCATCGAGTGAAATGCCGGGTGCACAAAGATTTCCGGCTAGTGGTCATTGAGGAAAGAGAGGTGGTCTACAAACAGTTCCCAATACCTCTCATCAACAGGCTGGAGAAACACTACCTGGACATTCACACTGTCATTAAAACTGGGCAGAAGAGGATGGTGGATGATTTGGAAAAATGGTTGAGACTTTTTGTGCGTCTCAGCAGTCAACATGCAGCAGTGGCTCAGACTTACAAGTACCAACCGCCAGACGTCTTCATCGGCTACCACTCAGACACATGTGCCTCTGTGGTACTTCAAGTAATAGAGAAGCAGAAGGACAGCATGGATTTACCAGATCCTGAGAGGAGAATACTGGATGAGGCTAAACTCATACTGCTCAGATGTGCCACACCAGACTCAGTTGTGCGGTTGGACTGCACAGGCCTTCCCAAAGTGGAGAGTGAAAATCTGGCCAGAGTCTACTTTGAAGAGCAGAATAACAGCTGTTTAGCTGACTTCATTCTTGCTCACACAATGCAGGAAGCCCACTGCTACTCCTCCTTCACTGAGGTAACCTTAAAGTTGTCATACAAGTTTCAGATATATCCCTAAACTGTTCGTGTTAAGTATTAATGTCTTCATTTTAAAACATAGGTGACAACATTCTCCAGACTTCTGACAGCATCTGACCTGGAACCACTAGAGCAAGTGTTGCATAGTGTTGAGCTTCTTTCACTCCAGCAGTTTGACACGGAGCACTCCTTCCTGAAAAAGATCAGGTTTGTGAAATAATTATTCACAAGAATATACTTAGCCATACTTAAATATTTAAGTATAATCTCAGTCTCAAGATCAATTCTCTGTTTTCTTGTAGGAACTTCCTCATTGCTAAACATGGAAGAAGTAAAGCCGGACCCTGCAACAAGATCCTCCTCATTCAGTGTGATTTTGATGAAGCCTCTCACAGTGCCAATCTCATTGCATCTGCAAAGTAGGTCTAAAGCTTCTATCTGTTGGGTATGCACCACCGCTGTCTGATTTTTGCCATATTGAGTTTTTTATTGTCCATTTTTAGGTACTCATCCATAAATGAAATCAACAAGATGGCTCAGGAGAGCAGAGGAAGCCGGGTGTTTGTCTACTTTATCACTAGACTGCCAAGAGTGGAAGGAGGCACCTCCTATGTCGGCTTTCATGGAGGTAAGGCGACCACAACTAGTGATGCTTAACTTGTTTTATCACATTGTTTGAAGAATAATCTGAGGCATGTTAATGTCTGCAGGCCCCTGGAGATCAGTTCACATTGATGACCTCAGACGGTCAAAAGACATTGTTTCAGACATCAAAGTCTTGCAGAGCATGACAATCAGTCAACTGTTTGAAACAAAGACGAGTGGGTCTGAAGGTAACTGATTGATTGATGAATAATTGAGAGCAAATTATGATTTTTTTTTTTTTACTTGTATTTTTTTATGACATTACAACATTATTGTCTACAGCCATGGAGCTTGATTACTTGTACACTGAGAATGAGCATGAGGAAGCAGAGTTAAAGGAAAATGTGAGTACAGACAACATGCATGTATATACCAAACATTTGCTACTGTGGGAGAATCACAAATTTGCAATACATATTTGTTCTGCCTGAAATTTGAAAATCTACACTTGTGCTCCACTCACAAGTGACTCAAGTCTTTAACCAGTGTATCCTCCTGCTGCAGGGCTGCTATAACGTTGTGGACACGACAGCACTGGTGCGAAGCTGTGTGCAGAGTGCAGTAGGTATGCTGAGGGACCAGGTGGAAAGTGGCCTTCGCAGTACTCAGAGAGTTGAGATCCTGCTGACACTCCTCAGTGACAGTGACGAAGTCAAAGGTACAAACAACAACTTATTTTCCAGTGTTTTTGTTTTAGCAGTTGCAGCGCTCCTCATGTTATCTTACTCTTGTCAGCTGAATTTCTGCAAACTGTGAAGAGGCATCTTCATTCATTGCTGGCGACTCGTGATGGCAACACCTTCTCATCCATCAAAAGCAACTGGGTTGTTAAGGAGGCCTCAAACATTGATGCCTTGCAAGAAGGAGGCACCTTCAGGTAAGTGCTTCTGCCACAGAATACAAAAATGTCTGTTTGCATTTATGTATTTTTTTTTTAGCATTTTGGTGATCATGACAGGCACACCTTATGGAAGCGTGTTCGGACTGTGGTTGTGCCAATCTTTGCGCAACTGCTTTCAGTCATTGACCGCGACCAAAACTTGGACATTCTTCTCGATGAAAACTGTGGTGAATTTGTCAAGAGGCTGTGGTTGGATATCTTTAGCAATGATAAGCTGTTGGAAATCCCACACCTAACACTGGACCACAAGTAAGTGGTGGAGATATTGCACTTTGCATAAAGGATAGCAAATTCCTATCGAGTTAACATACTTTTACATGCATATTTAAACATTTTGTTATTTTCTCTTTTCGAAGCTCTGAGACGAGAACAATCCTTGTACAGAACTACATTGCTCAAGACAGGAACGTGAGCTGCAGCATGCCCTTCAGCTGGAGGATCAAGGACTACCTGGAGGAACTCTGGGTTCATGCGTTTCAACATGAAGGTATGGCCTGTTATCAGGTACTCTCGATAAATAGCACATTACCACCGTGATGTTATGTAATTTAAATGTGTATGTGTCTCAGGCCACACTCAACGAGAGTTTGATGAGATATTTTGGAAGACACCACTGGGACGATACATTGCGAAAGCAGACCAAGAGATGCAGACTGAGTTTTTCCAACGCTACCTTCAGGATTTCATCGCCATGACAATGAACATAACTTGCCAGGAAGATCTGAAAGTAGTTTTTATTTTATACCTAAAGCCATGCAATTGTCAGGCCATCTGTTTGTGTCTGTACTGTATGTACTAACGGACATTATTTGCTTTCCCAGCTCCTGTGTGGTGCCCTGAACTGTTGCGTCAATGAGCTGCGATTGCGGCTCAATACCACGGATACAGCAACGTCTCTTCCATGGGTCCATGCTGCTTATCACGAGTTCAAGAACAGGCTGCAGAACCTCTCCAGAATGATCTGCATTGAGCCCCAGGTGACCCAGCACCTCTTGAGGAATCACCATGCTAGAGACGGGGTTGAACTGGTGAGCCTCTAAAACCATTTAAGTCTTTTAAATAATACTTTTCTTTTTCCACTTAAGTACCAACATTGTTTGGTACTTAAATATAATTTACATCACCTTTTTAGTGTTGCATGTTGTGATAATATTCCCCCCTGTCTCCAAGGTACTCGATGTGTATGCTGCTGTGGCATGTGTGGAGTACCTGGAGCCGACACTCCTGGACACAGAAGTCCAAAGACGAGCCTGGCTCAGACGGGTCAAGAAACTCCAGGTTCCCATTGAGTTGATCTGCTCAGAGGACGGCGTGAGACGCTATGGAGAAAGGAGCAAGGTGATGGTCTGTCGAGTCCAGTAAGTCCAGCTTAACTAAATACATTCAAATGGTCCAAGCGGGGCAGTTGGCAGTATATACTCTAGTTGCATTGATGTGGATGGTTAATTGTTTGTGTTTCTCTCTTCTTAGAACTGGATGGAATCGGATATTCTCTCTCTCTCTATTTGTGGAACACATGTTATTGGGCATTGAGCAGGTGGAGAAGAAGCTGGCACCTGTAGTTTTGGAGCATACAAAACGGCTTTGCCAGGTTGGTCTGGGTTCTTTGTACTAACCAGAATTCCTATGAGTTCAGTCAATTACCATAAAACTGCCTCAACAATAACCACAACAATTCCTCTGCCAAAAATAAAATGTACTACATCTACTCTCATACATAGATACTGGAAACAAATTCAGACCTCAAAACCAAGCAGTCTTTTGAGGCAGTAATTGGTTTGCTCAAAAACTGCAAAGATGGAGTCAATGAGTGTATCTTCAGGTAGAAATTCAGTTTTCTATTGTTTGCATTTCATCAGAATCTGCCGTGCTGTACTTTACCTCCACCCTGTGTCTTCACCTATTTGTGTTTTTCCCAGGTTTGGTCTTACGCTGTGCCCAGTGTGTATGGGAGACCCCCAAGATCCACTCTGCCTGCCATGTGAACACATCTACTGTGTAGCCTGTATCAAACAGTGGTTGATCCCTGGTCAGATGTACTGTCCCCTTTGCATGCAGCCAGTGAACGACGACTTCCCCATGACCCCTTCAGATACCATAAGGTTGGTAGCTGCATGTGGATTAGAACAACAGAGTACATTTTCGTTTCTCATAAAAAGCACGTGCTGATGTGCTTTATTCCACACACGCAACATCATTTGATGCACCCTGTGCTGTTTCCTAGTTCCTTCAAAAGGATCGAGGTAACTTCGTGCTCTGTGAATATGGCATGAACTGAATTCTCACAAAAAGCTGTTTTTAAATTCTTGTGTTTCTCGTTCTGTCTAGGATTCTCATCAACCAGCATGCTCTGTTCAGGAAGCAGTGCAATGCTTTCTTCATTGACCTGGTGTCTACTGTGTGCTTTAAGGACAACTCTCCCCCTTGTTCAGATGTCATTCTCCATTTGTTGTCCTTTCTCATGGTTGAGGCCAACACTGTTCCCATTTTCAGAGGTGGGACACTGCTCTGAACATGCCCACACAACCTTGTCTCAAGTTTTGTCAGCTCTTAATATTCTTTTTTCTTCTCCAGTTAATCGACAAATTCTGACAAAGGTGCTCTCCCCGTTTGATGACTATGTGGATAAAAATCCAGTGGTTCGGTCAGTAGTGCTCAAACTCCTGCTGAAGTACAGGTGAGTTTGCACATTGGGTAAAGCCCGTATATGTGCAATTTTACATCTTTTACTTTGTTTTCTAATTTTTGTATATGAATTGTACCGTTTCTGAAGCTTTGATGAAGTTAAAGATTACCTACAGCAGCATCTGGTGGCAGTTGAGCAGAGCAACATCTTGGAAGAGACGGACAAAACTGAACTCTACTTGTTGTACATCAACTGCCTGGAGGTACATATGAAGTCTGACTCTGCTGTATATTTTAAATGAAACTCCTTTGTTCAGCAGCACTTGTCAGGATACATTAAATGCAAATCTTCTAATCCCACATGGATTATAGTATCTTGCGATGTGATAGAACTTTTATAGAATATATTTTCATTTCTCTCTAGGATTCCATGTTTGAACGGTTTCAGTTCAGGTCCATTGCGTGCCAACGGGTGTGTCTGCAGGATGAAAGTTCCTTCCTAACAGACTACCTGCAATTACATGGTCAGTCTGCTGAAACAGCCACTGTGGAGTATCTGCAGCAGATTGCCAGAGTGCGCATGGACCTGGATGTGGCTGCAAGCCTCATCACAGAAAACCTCAGAGCCACTGGTATGTAATTCTAATTTAGGCACATACTGTACACTCGCCAGTGACTGAAAAATAGAGGCATTTGTCATTGGTGTGTGTGTTTGATGATTCCGAACTGTCATTTTTCCTTTTCTTTTCAAACACAGCAGAGTCTCGGGAGACTGGTCAGAGTGAAACCACAGCCCTCCTCCTCACCAGCGCGGTGAACTTGTGTAGGCGCAGTGGAAACGACTGGTATCGTGTCTACTTGATCCGCAAGATCTGCAGCCAATATGGAGTGGAGTTTGTCCTGAAACTCCTCAAAGTGAACGAAATGCACTGGCTCTTTCCTGAAGAAGTGCTGCAAAAGGTTTGATTACTCACATTGTGATTTTCAGTGCCTGAATAAATGCACCGTTGTAATCAAAATGTAATGCCATCAGTAACTAAACAGTGCGATTCGATTTTCATTACACCCAGAGTGAGAAAGCCACTCCAATAGACCCATTCCTTGTGTGTGGGGAAGACTACAAGACCATCAGAAATGCTGTTGCAAAGGGAGTTATGGAGGGAAAAGTCAATGGACTGGATGAGATTTGTGAGGTAACGTTGTGTTACTTTCTTTTTGGTAACTGAGCATCAGGTCAGGACTCTGCTTCAGAATGCATGTTTACATGGCTGTCTTGTTGCTCTCTTCCTTTGTAGGGGTGCAGATGCTTACCACAGCGTACAGCAGTGTATCTTCTATTGGCACTCTACAGAGAAGTCACCACTCTTTACAGAGAAGACAACGCTGGCTTCCATCCCAAGCCTGAGGTAGATCCTTTTTTAATTTGCACCTTATGAGCTTTCTAAAACTAATCTGAAAATATTATTACTAATGTTACCATATAATATAGGCCTACACAGAATGGTCAATCCATTCTGGTCAATGTATGCAATATCACTGATATTTAAATATGGGTATTCATTATCTAGATTATGCAAATGATTTATCAGGTGAGATCAAAATTAGGGAGGCAAATATTTCAAAGGTCAAATGGGGGAAAAAAAGACCAATTAAAGATGATTGTGTCACAAAAAATGTGCCATTAATGTAATAAGCATTGTCATATTTTGCTTTCAATTGGGGAGTGGGAACCAATCATACATTTATTTTTTGCTCTACTGGGCATTTTTCTGTCTGTTTCAGTAAACTACATATCCATGTATTTATGTATCTTTGTACCTACAGCAATTGGAAGCCTTGACGACCTACATCCAGAGCTCCAAATTCCTTGCCAGCCAACAGATGAAGGCCTTTGCGAAGGCTTTGGTGAGCAACCAACTGAGGTCGTTGGAAGTTTGTCCCGGTACCTCTGGTGCCCAATCTGTGCTGGTGGACCTAACCATTCACCTGGCTGCTGTCATGCTCTGTGGGAACCAGGGGATCTTTGCTCCCCTGCAGCAGCTGGCAATGGACCCTGCCAACATGCAGGTATGTATATCGTCAGCTGCTTTCAGTGTTGTCAAAATTGGCCTTCTCTTTTTTTTACGCAAATGTAATATTTGTATCTGTTGGCACAGGCAGCCTTCTTGCCTACCATGCCAGATGACATGTTAGTAGTGGCTCAACAAGCTATGGGACCGGTGCAGTGGTACTGTAAGTAAACAGACAAAGAAAACTATTTACTCTCAAATTTAAATTATAAAAAATATATATATGTAATTTTGTATTTACTCTTCCCATAGATTGTCCGAATGGTCACCCCTGCACCATTGGAGAGGTATGTCATGTTTAGTCTGACTCATAATAAGATTGTAATGAGTCTTTTTTTTTTTTTTTTTTTTTTTTTAGCATTCTTTTCATTAATTTTCTTGCACCCTATTTCTTATTTTATTTTTTCCCTAGTGCGGTCAGCCCATGGAAAAAAGTGTTTGTTTGGACTGTCGTGCTGTAATTGGAGGAGAAAACCACATGCCTGTGACGGGATTTCAAGTTGGTCAGCTGCAGTAAGGAGGCTTTGACTTGCTGCAACTTTGACTTTGATTTTTTGAAAAATATTTTTTTCAAAGATTTGTATTGATGCATTAATTGTCTTCTCACAGGGGAGACCGCACTCAGACAGGCCACGTCCTCGGCAACCCCAGTCGCAGGGACAATCCAGACATGCTGGACACAAAGAGCATCTCCCTTGTTCCCTTCACCATGGTCCGCATGCTCACTCACATGGCCATGCTGTTGGGTGCCTGCAATCACCCACAGGTAGCTTAAATAAAGAGTGCAGTTCTAACGGAGATCCTTTTAGGTGCAAAAAAATGTTCACCAAATAATAAAAACCCCATATTTCACACAAACACTCTCAATATACTATTTGTGTTTTAAATGGGGGACTCTGGTCAGTCATCCACTTTATTTGTGTTTCTAGATTATTTCTGCCATCATCAAACCTCCAGTCCGTGACCCGGGTGCATTTCTACTTGCGCACTTGCAAGAGGACATGAAACATCTGACCAGATCTCTGGGTAAAGGGACAGACGACACCGTCAGCGCCGTCCACCTGCTCATCAGCAGCTTCCTGGAACCCAAACAGCCTCTAACATGTAAGGAACAACACACCTTCTGTAGAACTGTTCTGTTATATGTTTGGAATAACATAATGATACCAAAAATAAAGTTATGCACCAATGCAGTGCAGCTGTGTTACTGTTTTCACCTACTAAAAGCATGTTTCTGAAGTTTGTTGCTCCTGGACCTTCTTCTGTCTCATTACTGTAAATTAGGCTGCAGGACAGTGACAGAAAATATAAAATAGAGAAGAGAGATGTTGCGTTATACGGAGTCATTTTTCCCTCTAGATTCACTGGCTTACCTTCTACTGTTGAGCACAGCTGGTCTTTCCTTTCAGGGCCTGTTCCTTATGACAATGTGCTCTCCACCAAAGAGGCTAGAAATGGATGGGAGATGGAAGTGAGCAACGTCGTCATCGCACCTCAGCTGAAGGTAGAAATACTTTTTGAAAATTTGTTCTAAAAGGGAACAAATGGAGCACATAATCTAATTTGCGCATATAACACGTCCTCCTCTCATGTGTCTCCTCCACAGCACTTGGATAGACAGCTGAAGGACGTGAACGCGTTCATCCGGGCTGATTCTCGCATCTCGGCCAACCCAATCATGATGCTCATGTTTGGCGATCCTAGGCTTTTCTTGGCCTCACTTCCCCAGAATTCTCTGATCCACGGTTCTGTTGTGTGGAGCTGCAGGGAGAAAGTGTCTCTGCTGAGCCTCACCCACATCGTGGAGCAGAATGATGGCAAAGAAACCGTGCCGGTGCTCTGGAGATTTCTGCATAAGGTAAGAAAACAGTGACAGACCACTTTGAAAGCCAGCAAAAGAATCCTGTGTCCTACTTAAACCCGGTTTTGGAGACGTTACTCCTATAACTGCGTCATAGTGGTCCATGTGTACACTGAGTTCCTTGTGTTAAGCTACTTTTAGTCTGTTCTGCTTGTATGTGCTCTGACTTAAAATGTTGCATTTCCCTTAAAATTAGGTTAGAATGTCAGTCGATTGCGGTATAAAAAAGACATGAAGTCTTTATTTTAACAAAATGTAAGTACATAATGGTTTTAGGAGTGCTGAGGGTGCAATTTCCACTAGGGATCCTGTTTTTCCCCTAATTTTCGCAGTTTCAGTATAAATCATCCACTAACAGAGCACTAAACTTACAGCCAAGATCCAGATGCTAGAAGCTCTGATTTGATCAAAATGCTTATGAGTCACCTTCAGTTATTACCGTTTGCTTACAGCATTTAAGCTGCACATGCAGTTGCGAGTGATTAGCAAGCTTTAATTTGCCCCAGATTTAGTTATGGAAAGTATTTTAACGAATTAAATAATAACTCCCTTTGCAACACCATTTCTGATAACTCTCATTTACTTACATGTGTTTTAAAGGACCTCTGGCTTTATTGTTTATGGTTCCACAATTACCAGAAATCATGTATCATCTTGTATGCCAGAAAAACTACACTGATGTAAAAAAAAATCTCATATAATATGTATGTATGTATGTATATATGTGAGATGTGTTTGTATATATGTTTATGTATGGCAAGATCGGCTTACTTGCACAACACATTTTCTTAAATTGTGGCTTCTTTAAGTTTCACATACTTTAATATCCAGTATATGTACTGTATATAAACATACATATTTACCAAGTTATGAAGAGCATTTTACAAGCAATTATGTGAACACGACACACTTTAAAATTTTAGGAAGCAGAGCTCCGAGTGGTGAAGCACCTTCCTGACATCCTCACACTCCAGAGAGATCTGGTCAAGAAGTTTCAGAACATCACCGAGCTGACTTGTGGCACCATTGCCGAATTCCTCCACGGACAGAAAACAGGTACTGGAACTAACTGCCTACGCCGGTGGTTCCCAACTTTCTTTGTAACTGTGTGACTCACTCTTCATAAGAGATTAAAAAAATAATAAAGTTCCACGCAGTTCCTAATTACCTCCTTCTCGGAAATGTCATAGTAAAGTAGCTTAGTGGCTTAGTAGCACAGTAAAAACATGCCTGCCAAGAATGAGTTGTTTTAACCGGGACGGAGACAATGATTGATTATTCTTAAAAGAGCCAAATCTCTTCCACACGTCAGTCTATCCAATTTATGCAAGTTGTGTTTCTAGTTGACGCGTCTACACTTGGGATGATTTTTGTGTTCTTCATCTGTGCAGCTTCGCTGAAAGCCTGGTATGATAAATACATCCAAATCTTCCTGACGGCGTGGAATCAGCTCAGAGTGTCTTTGGCCACTAACGGTAAATAAAAAAACACACGTTGTTACACCAACGCTGGCCCGTTCAACATCTCCATACGATTTGAATTGAAACGTTGTCCTTCAGGTGAAATCAAGATCCCAGCCCAGTTCTGCCAAAAGGACCTGGACCGCAACAGTGACTTCAAGGTGCTGTTACCACGGCGACAAGGCCCGGGCCTGTGCTCCACGGCCCTTGTCAGCTACCTCATCGCGCTGCACAACGACTTGGTGTACTGTGTGGACAAGCACACTGGAGAGGAGACCAGGTGGGGGCGCTCATGCCACATTTTTGCTCACTTGCACACGTTTGGCTGTAGGAGCACATTGTGTAAACTTCTGTCCCCCCAAATATATACACTACATTATTATATTGCTTTTACTGAGAGATTGTTAAATGATAGAAAGATAGCTTTTTAAATACCAAGTCAAAGATGGAAAGAGAAAGCAGAAAAAAGCACGTTTGCAGATATATTCCCATCATTCATGCATACTGATGCTGGCTGTCTGGTTTGTTTTTCCCGCCCAGCTACAAAGTGAGCCCTGCAGATCTGACCGACCTGCATGTGATTCGGTACGAGATGGAGAGGGACCTGATGCCTCTGGTTGTGTCCAACACCCAGTACAGCATTGAGAGAGGCCAGGAGACTCTTCACGAGTACGACTTGCCCAAGATCCAGCAACAGATCGTCTCCCGCTTCTTACAGGGCAAACCTCTCATCACTCTTATCGTAAGCAAATTGAAAGCACGAGCAGAACACAGAAATAATAACAATAACTTTATTTATATAGCACCTTTTTTAATGCAAAGTGCTCTACAGATAAGCAAACCATAGTCGTACATAACGTCAATACCAGTAAACAAAAAAGGACCATTTTATTTATTTATTAAGGATCCCCATTAGTCTATACCGCAATGGAGACTATTCTTCCTGGGGTCCAGGCAGAAGCATTACATTACAAATCATAAAATGCAGTACAGCCTGATCAATCAAACAAAAACACAGACTTACAACATTTACATTCAAAGAAAAATAATAAAAATACCTAAAGTAACCTAATCTACACTAATTTCCTTACTGATTATTGCTGCCTTAAGTTATAAAGGCAATGAATCCAACAAAACCAAACAAATAACCAAAAAGAGCAAATGTAATAGAAAACAAACAAATAAATTAAATAAACAAACAAAAACAGGGGAACAAAAGAACTGCATAAAAGGATGACATCACTTAAATGCAATTCTATAAAAATTGATTTTAAGAATGAATTTAAAAGAAGTTTTTGATTCTGCAACCCTTATCTCCTCAGGCAGGTCGTTCCAAAGTCGAAGGGCCCTAATGGCAAGTTTAGAAATGACTCCTCTTTGTTGGGAACATTGTTAAAACACCATATTCCTCCTGCCTCTTTCCATTTTCCACAGGGCATCCCGACGCTAGTGAACAGACATGACCGCAACTATGAGATTATCCTAAAGGACGTAAAAGCAAAAGTCCAGCAAGTAAGTTTTGATGCACACTACAGTCCTGGAACTACCTTTACTTAATCACATGGTATACTAAACATGCTGCTGGAGAAAACCCCTCATATGAGATGGATGTGTGTGTGCCAACAGGAGCCTCTTCAGACTCTCAGCCTGTCTGCCGTGGCTGGGGAGCTGCACTCCTACAGTGAGGTGTGTGAGGCCTTGTCCGCTCTGGAAGTGGCCCTGGGTTTTCTCGCCATGACCGGGGGAGAGCCTCTCATGCAGCTGTCCTGCTACCTGGAGGAGGTGCTGCAGATGGGAAACCAGATGGCTGCGCATATCCTCAAGGTCAGCCTATCTGAGACAGCGATTATTCTATCCTGTTGCCGTTCTCCCACTTCCACTGTACATTTTGTTCCTTTTTTAAACAAACAATTTGCCAAATTGACACCTAAGCGCAATCACACCATGTGTCATCATACTATACTGTTACAAACATGGTTTCACTGTGGGTTTTTTTTAGGTGCTAGGAGTGCAATAAAACTTAATGTTCTCCCCGTTTTGCTCACAGGCCCTGAGCATGTGCTGTCTTAAGCATTGCGTGGCTCTGTGGCAGCTGCTGGTCTCACTCAAATCAGAAAACATGCTGCGGCTCAAGAGGGTAAGGCATCAGTACAGATACAGAAGTCTAAATGGTATTATTATTTGTAGTGGCATTTTAGTGACCTATGTCATACTACATGTTGCTTCATCAATCCTTTTGTATACAAGTGCAGTATTATTCTCTTTTTATTTTGACTATTTCATGCATGCTCTGTGTTCTCCAGGATCCCTTTGTGGAGGTCTCAGAGACCTACAAACAGGCCCTTGGGGAGGACGAGCAGCGGCTGCTGACTGGCTTCTTTTCTAAGAGCAGTGCTGACAATTTCCTGCTGGAGATGCACGAGTTCCTGTTGCTGGTTCTTAAAAAACCCAATGCACCTGACACCTACAAGCCTGATTGGAGGTAAAACAAAATGACCATTGCACGTGTCTATAAGTACTTAAACACGTGTCTAAAATGAATGCTAGATCATTTAAAAACTGAAAAAAACTGTTGCTTGCTGTGTTTTCGCTCTCAGTGAAACAAAGTAGATGTTGTTCCATTCCTACTTTGAGCCACTTTTGGGGGATTTAGCGAGCTGCACGCTAACAATCCTGAAGCTAACTTTGGTCAGATTTGGCTCTCTACATAATAAAGTTGGTTGTCTGAGAAAAGCCTGAGTAAAAAGGTTATTTTGTAAATTTTGAACAAAGTCTTTTATTTGATTGGGCTCAGGGACAACACATTACATTGAAACACTGCCTCCAGCATGAGTAACTACTGTCCTAAATAATTAAAAAAATGTACCTCTCGCCCTGATTGAGTGTGCCATGTATTTTAGCTCCATATTTTGTATTTCATTCAGACTGGAGTATGTTTATTTATGTGTGTGCGTGTGTTTTTAAATGTAATGTCCGATCACATGTACTATAAAGTGTACGTTTTGTCTTTTTTAAAAGCCTGAAAGTCACACTGGTGTCTTACATGGAGCGCAAAGACCTGGATGCCCCGCCTGATGTGGAGGAGCTCTTCCCAGAGGAGATCTGCCTCTCCCAGTATGTTGAAGCCTGGAAGTTCAGTATGGCCATCAAGCAGGAGCGCGGACAGAGACAATGAAGACGTAAGGAAAGGTTGTTTTTTTTTGTCTACCTTCTTTATCTTTATATCATTAAATCCTTTGGGTGAAGTTTACAATCATAATGCATCAACAGTAGCTGTATGAATGTCTGATATGGTGGTATTTTTCACTATTTATGCAAAGGAGATGTGCCTTTTTAAGAGCACTAATGTTGAGCTTCAGCGTGCCACAAAAGATGGAGTGCAGTTCACATTTACAACTCACCTTTGTGAAGAGTTGAACTTTTTGCATCATGTCTTCTGGTTTTGTTTGATTTTAATTGTTCCTGTGCTTCAACATGTACAGCGTTTCCGTACAGTTGAAAGTTTCCTTTCTCGCACTTTTTGTGTAATGTGAATTTGTCTGTCCTGCGAAGAGGCAGAAAATACAATCTGAATACTACTCAGGTATAATATGTGGTCTAAAAATCACATTGGAGTCACTTTCCTCAAAGCCACTTGTTTCCATTCCTTCTTTGTGTTCATGTCTTGTGTATGTTAAAGCTGCACTTGCCTTTCGTCCACTTTTTAAAATTCAGTCTTTAAAAAAATCTATGTTTATTGTATATAAAATATATTTAAAAAAAACATTTATTTCTTTAAGTTTAAATCCAGTTTTGACTTCATTTGATTTTCTGTAACTTTTCATTCAATGTTCATCATATTTACAGAATACAATATTGCCTCGTTAGTTAGTTTTGTTTGTGTGGCAATAAATACGGATTACAATAAAGCATATGTGTCTTTTGTGTGCTTGTTTACTCACAATACATAAATGTTTCTAATGAGGCATCTTATTCAGCTCACGCTGGGGTGGCTCAGTGCTGCTCCCGCCCCTTCATGGCTTAATGTTGACTAACATTGCCATAACTTTTCTAGTTGTTTGTCAACACATTACGGCAGCAAAAAATGTTTCCATCCGCCATTGTAGGCAAAACAATTGTGGGTAATTTCCTCAGTACCCTCTGAGTCGTCTTAAATCCTGTAGTCATAGTGGAGTGTGACAGTACAATATTTTGCTCAGCAGGGGTTTGGCAACAACAACAATACAGAAATGTGAATGTCGTGCTGAGATTCCCCTCCTGTGAGACTAACCTCATTTAAGCAGATCTTTTGTATTTTTTTGTTTGTCGTGTAACGTTGCTTTCCAGCTTAAAGGGTACTTCCCAAATAACAAAAACAAAACATATTTTCTCACTTATCTTTACTGGTATCTGCCCAAAGAGATAATTATGGTTTTACGTTACTCTGACATTTCTGTTGCTGGTCCTTTTTATAATGCCTTCTGTGTCTACACTTGTAAAGAGTGTTTTACAGTGGATTCTTAACAGCACTACTACTATAGGTCACAAGAAAATTGCTCCTTATTTACATGTTACATCACTACCAAAGACCAAAAGAGGCTGTCCATGATGGAGTGCTCAGGAAATGTCTGCCTGCCGAAGGTTACGTGACTTTCTGACCCTGTGTTGGTGGGAGAGCAATGTGTTTCTGATCAGGCTGATGGAAATGATAAGGACAAGACCGCTGTTGGACAGCTCCTTAATTCAATTTCCTCTATACCAAAGCAGTGTTTAGCATAACAATGACAAATGGAAGCATGCGCCTGTGAAAGTAAACCATGCCAGCGACCACCCTCTAGGAGTCTGCAGTCAGTATAAATGATAACCATAAGAAGACTCGAAGACTGCCGGGTTCGCTGATTTGACCCAAATGACACTTTTATTTCATTATGCCTCGATTACGCAAGTAATCTTGATCTATAAATCCTGATGAAAAATAGTTGTTGACAGACTGACAATCGGAGCTGTCACTGCACCAGGCCGGGGTGACATGTGCTATCTAACCATGTCCTCGCTGCTCATTAGTAAACCCGAAATGTGGAAGTACAGTACATGAGGTTAATAAACACACCCACAAATGGGTCATGAGGCGTGATTTGCTCAACAGGTCCTGTAGAACAAGCCTCACTGAGCAAGTTCAATCGCTTTCGTTTCCACTTGTGTTGGCTTCAAAGCCACCATGCCAACAGTACAAAGGGAGGGATACAAAGAGGCCACATTATTTTCCCTGCTCTGTGTTTGTTTGTTTTTTTGTCTTTGTTTCTTGATGAGGAGGAAATGGGGCCAAAATTACTGTGCATCGTGGCTCATATTTAATGATATTCATGGTTGATGGACACTTGGGATCAGGTCACAAGCATGAGGGTTTCACAAAGCTGGATAATGATGTGCAGAAATTACCTCTTTTGGTTTGCAGCTACAGTATGCTGGAGGATTTTACTGCCCTGGCTGAATTATGGGCATTTTGTCTCTGCTGGGTCATAAATGCACTCAAGAATTCAGCCAGAGTTGGCCATTCTTTTAAACTTTGGTGAAATGAGCAATGAGACCAACTCAAAACAGTATTTTAGAATGTGGGAAATGTGTCCCCCTTCTGTTTAAATGATCTGGTTTTGTTTTAAACCATAATATAACATTTGTTTTCCTAGTGGCAGGTTAAGTACATGCTTGGTTCAACACTAGGACTCGTTTTGTAATGCTTTTCACAAGCCTTTTCAGCCCGCAACCTAAATGTGTTTTTGATGTTGCCTATGAAAGTTATTAAAATAATCATTTGTTCCTCATATGTTGTCTGTCTGTTTCCATTCTTCCCAAAAATTATATATATATTTTTTGAAATACCACTTGGGAACTGATTGGTCGACAGGTTTTGCTCGTGGGCTGCTAACAACAACACTAACTGTTTTCAATGCAGACAAATTGATAAATAGTCACAGAAAACATTCAGTGTTGGATTTATCATGGTGGATTTACTTGACAGAGTCTCCATAATGACACCACAGGTCAAAGCTGGATTACAAGGCTCCTGAAGGAGCCCTCGCCAAATTAGCACAACAGGTAGCAGGCAGCTTCTCAAATATATTGAGTATGTCGTACACGACTTATGTTGATAAAGACACCTACAATATATTAATGGTAGGCTACAGGTAATGCAGATGCATTAAGACGGGAGACGTGCAGCAGCAGTAACATCGTAAATCAATGCCCATTATAGAATAGAGGTAAAATCATTGTAAATTGGCAAGGGACAACTCCGGTTTGGCTCTATGTTCAGTGATTATTTATTCATGTATTTCCCACTATTATAATGTATCTATATCTTAGCTTTCTCTCAACATGAGCCCTATTGCTCTCTCTCTCTCTTCTGTGAATCGTTAGGTAAATAATTCCCCAAAATAATATTTAAAATTTGTCTATTTTAAATCTAGGTCAGCAATCCTAATCAATTCTCCCCTTTGTACTTGCCTTGGGTTATACTTTTGTTTCTATTAACCCTTCAGAGATGCCCTCTGAACTTCACGATCCAGTTAAAATAATATAAAGTTCAGCTTTGAATCGTCACTGTGCCTTGATCTGTGGAGGAGCTTCAAACTTAACCCTTTGCCAAACAGCCTCAGATATTCATCAAGTGTACACCTTGGGGATCCAATATCATTCGCAGGCACCGTCGCCAGTCAGGCGCGCTCAGTCAATAGGGAGCTAAGATTTTAATGATTGTGGTATGAAATCAGTACCCTGAGATACCCCTGAGACCCCAGGAAGCACACCAACAGGCTACTGTATTTTCTATGGGGCATCACATGTGCTTTACTGGCGGTCTGGGAAAATGTTTTCTTTAAATTAGCCCTTCAGGGTGCTGCTGTTATTGCATTATTATCAAATTAGTGTTTTTTAATTAATACGTCATCTGAAATGTATGTGCAAGTAGGTCACAGCGGGGTGAGCGCAGAGAGCGTGTCCAGACTCTCGGGTTGCTCAGAGAGAGAGAGAGAGAGAGAGAGAGAGAGAGAGAGAGAGAGAGAAAACAACCTCGCTGAGCACATCTGTGAATTATATTAGCTAATTGTGTGCACTTCTCCTTGCACTTAACACTTGGGTTGTCCTCCAAGCACAAGGAAGAAATTAAGAGCACTGCTGCCATGTTGTTCTATTAAATACGTGAAGAGAAAATACAATTACTAGTTAAGTGGGAACATACCACATGGGATTATGAGAGGCACAACATTTCAAGATTCAAGAGGGAGTTTATTCATTTTGCCATGCACATGCAGGTTTACCAGCAACACCACTGTAAGATTTATATGCAAGCAGAGCACAGATAAGAGACAATATCATTTTTTTTTTCGAGTCCTATGTCTCATTTTTGCAGTAAGCAGTTAACCTACAAAGGTATGGGCTTTCCTTAATGGAAAATGGCTGTTTTAGCATAATACTGAGTCCCCCAGTCCAACTGGAGCCTTCTCACCTTGGGCAGAGACATCTTAACTGTACCTTTTTCATAACTACAGCTTGAATTTCAATACCAAACGGTCTGCTACAGGCAGACAGCTCAGCCTTTGCGTTCCATAACAATAAAACCACATGTTGAATCTGATTGTTATGGTAACATTTCCCAAATAATAAGATGAAGCAAAGGCAAGACTGGGTTATGTGTCAGGTACTGAGTTACATCTACATTGTTAGAAGCCCCTGCTGCTTTCCCTGACTTTTGTTTCGGAGAAAAAGGCGCTGTGAAAAAAATAAAGGCACTGGCTACCAGCCAGAATTGCTAATCCGTGCATTTTGTTTGGGAAACATTTGGAGCGCTGTCACCGGTATACTCTAATGTTACAGAATGGTTTCTGCTGTGCTCTAGTACCAGTGTATTGTTCCTTCAGGTGGTTATATTTGCTATCACGTGCTAGTGATCCAACTTGAACTTCAAGATCTACACCGAACCAAAACAAGTCCCCTGCTAGCCTGTCAACCCCCATCCTTCAAAGCCGACTTTTAAGCTTGGCTGGCTCTCTAATAATTCTGCTACTCGTCAGCAGATCCTCAGCTGTGCCTAGAATTAGCACTTCACCTCATCTGCCTGGGGTTGAGTACCAGCCACCAGACAGAGGAAAGTATTATAGGTGGTGCTTAGAGTGCCTACCTCTCTGGCCTTTGGCAAGGATGTCTAGATTTGACTGAGGAGGACTTAGCAGACCTGTCAGGTTCCCACCCAGGTTTCGCCTCTCCGCTCTGATTGTGTGTGTGCGTTTGTCCCTGAAAGCTCTGACTCTGTTTCTTTTTCCTGCCAAGAGATGGATGGCTGTTAAAATACAGAGGCGCTTGCCATCTTTATACCTTCAAGGTTTTAGTCATACGTGTCACTAAATTATTGTTATGCAAGATGTCCAGAAGTTTGACGGTGTAGAGTTTTCATTCTTGGAGGGATTTGGATTTTGTAACATAAATCAAACAACAGAGAATCGGTTTACATCAAGGCTGAGAAATGCCTGGAGCTTCTACAACACAAAACTCTCCTTTGAAAGATAGAAAACAGTTGCTGCCTGGCACACAGCAAAGAGTGTTACATAATACAATTAAATACTGCTCTCTCTCTCTTTCTCCTCTTTGTCCCCTTGTCTTTTCCCCCATTTGCTGTCTCTCACACTCTTCTTTCTTACTTTCTCTCGAGCTTTCTTGCATCTCCCTTCATTCAGTCTCGTCTCCTTGATGTGCTTTGTTATCTGACGGTCTTTGGCTGTGAATAGATAATGACTGTGCAAGAGGTCCTGTTTACCATGGATACCAAAGGATTAGAGTGATTGCTACTGGTGCCAGTGTTGTAACAAGCCGGGGAAGCCTTCCACAGTGTACGGAGGTGCTGACAGTTATCCTATACAAGATTAGAGAACTTGGATTATAGGTCGTTTTTCTCCACCTGGTGATGAGAGACGAGGAGAAAAGGCCGAGCGTCACAATGCCAAGACCCTGAGGAACAGGGCTGTCCTGGGAGAAAGTAAACCACAGCCTCCATGTTTGTTTTGAACCTTGGCTTGTTCATTTTTCAGAGTTGTGCGAGCTGTAGCCAATAATACGCAGTCGTAGTCGTGGAAACTACGTCACTTTTTACCTTGCCCTTTCACCTTGGTATTCCCTGAGGCCTGTGGCGGCCCACAGAGGAAGATGCCTCCAACTAAGCCCTCCTGTGGTCAAGGCCCAAGCCGGTGTTCAGTTTCACAGCGCCTCTCCTCTTGGCCCCAGCACAAATACACAACACCCTCTCCGATTGCACTTGATAATATTTATCCTCAATTATAATTCCACAGATATAGATTCTTGAGTGGAGTACAGTGGCAGCAGACAAAGCAGCGCGGCCTTGAGCCTCCAACTAGGTCTTGCTGAGGTGGGTTCCTACATGAACCCCAGACAATTCATGTTCTCTTGAGCCGTGGGGCAAAATAAGCAACGTAGCCATTAAGAGCTCCAATGCATTGGAGAAACACATTGCTGTATATTTGTCCTTGTGTTGAGTGCATGCATCGCTTTAGTGAAATGTGAAACCAGCTAGAATACACACAGTGTCACACGTGAGGGGTGGTCACAGTTTAAATAAATGAATCCAGCTTCTCATATTCCGCAGCCTCGTCCGCATTAACCCCCAAAACTACGGTAGGCAATGACAGAGATACGTTTTTTAATGACAGCTTAGTTGAACAGAAACCATGAAGTCGTAAATCGGTCAAATATACATAAGCTATGAGAAACACGCATGAACGCAGAGACTCTCCTCAGTCTCCACAATAAGATGATTAATAATAACCAGATGAATAATAATATCCGGAATGGAAGCAACACTGTCAGATTGTTGGTTTTGCGTATGAGGGAAGAAAGTGGTGAAAATGAACCGTTTGTGTTAAAGTGAAGGGTTTAAATTGAGCATTAGTCAATAGTTTCCCAAGATCATCCGGCCAAAATGTTAAAATCCTAAAAGGTTATGTTAAACCTGCATATTTTTTTATTTTTGGCCACTTGGTGAGGCGATCAGTGAGAGGAAACAAAAAAACATAGCTGTGTGCCGGAAAAACCAAAACAATTAGCTGAAAGACAGCGCTCCGTACCTCAGGGGAACCTCAAACTCCGGTGATAATTATTTGTGGGATTGTTCCCTTTAACCTACAGATAATCATTTGATCTATTGTTAATATTCAATTATTATTTGTAGCCAATATGAGGTTTAGTATTCGTTCAGTGACTCAACGTGTGCTAAATGTGCTGCAGGACACTCAGCGACCCAAAATAATACAGTTAGCTAGCGGCTCTTTACTATATCTTGGCAGGCTAACCTGTGACTATGAAGACTTATAACACTGCATGCATTTGGGATTTAAAAAAAATCAAATTTCTGTTCTACATAAAGAGCAATATTTAACTTGGCCAATCAGTAAGTATACATATTCCTTTACCTATGGGCCTTATTGCATCAAACTGTGGTCCCCATATGTCTTGAGATCATCCGTCTCATTTCGGGTCTGCCAGCATCCAGTATAAGCTGGAGCTCTTATTGAGGATCAGCCTGTGATTTGTTGGTTGTCTTGGCTATTAGAGATGGCATCGGAGGATTGAGGATTTTCTTGCAGGGGAAGTAGATGGAAATAATGAGGGGAAGGAACTGCTGCCAGCCACTGCTTTTTTAACCTGCGCACACATAGAGAGATCTGTGTGTAATATTGTTGTTACTGGCAGGGCCTATTTTGGGCAAGTCAGCACTACCCTGTGATGCCCAGGAACGACATGCATGTCATTTCCTGCCAGGGCCAGTCATTTGGTTTCTACTGCCGCTCACTGGCAGGCCGCTCATGTTCTGTCTCCGGTTTCCAAAATGAAACGTGTATATTTTTCTTTTGTCGACAGCAGCAATATTTCCAGGCAAATGAAGTTCGAGAAGGTTCGGGGTTTTAAAAAACTTCAGTTTATATTTAAACGTATGAAATGTCTGAATTGGACCATTTATAAATATGATCCTGAAGTGCTCGTGGCTTTGAAGAATTGCCTGTTTACTCTGCCTTGTAATGCCCCGTAGGTTGGATTTCCAAACTGTATACATAAAGCTTGCACAAACAATACAGACTAATTACAATGTATCTTGAGTTACATGATGTTTAGCTGGTGATAACAGGAAGGTCACATGTAATTACATGTTATTAATGAGCATACTGACTAAAATGAATGTTGTTTGAACGTTCAATATCTAAAGTAAATTGGCTCCACCTTTCTTTCCGAATTGATTTGTAGAATCCACTGGCCTGATGGGGCCAGTCTGCTTACTTATCTTCAACCATTAGAGGCAGACATATGGTTTATGTGCATTCTGAGGCCCATTCTCAGTGAGATCAATTCCTAGTTTCTATGACGCACGGGGAAATCCTTCGATTGGAAATCAAGCTGTTAACAATTAGATGTTTGGAGAGAATTTTGTGATTTTGATTTCTAATGCCAAATTCAGTAATTTGATCAGCCATGACACAACAAAGTAATTGCAAAAGATCAGACGCAGAGTTTGAAACCCACAAACAATGTGAAAGCCTTGACTCATTCCGGCAATTTATTCTGCCTTGGTCCCCATTATGAAAAAAACAAAGAGGACGGGCAAAAAAAAAAAAAAGAGACTTGAAGTTTTTAAGAGGCAAGAGGTTCACCCTCACCGGGCCCCACAGCTGAGCATCAGTATTCCACAGCCATCAGAAAGTTGGCTTCGTTGATAGCACAGCCGGTGATGTGGGCTGTTCGCCAACAAAGGACTAATGGCTGCATTGCTGGCCACAAGCAGCTGGGCCTATCAACCGATACACACAGTGAGGGTATATGTGTTTGCACTCGATGCACTTCATAATCATGCGGATGGACGAGACCAATTGGTGATACTCGCTGTGCCGTAACACTACGTGGCATGACCG
The DNA here is from genome assembly GCF_910589615.1 of Taurulus bubalis. Lineage (NCBI taxonomy): Eukaryota > Metazoa > Chordata > Actinopteri > Perciformes > Cottidae > Taurulus > Taurulus bubalis. Next base: position 12,836,113 of record NC_136605.1, read on the forward strand.
GAGACATACAGGGACACTCCTCGCAGTGCGATACAGCGAACAGCCCTGAGATGTCAGAATACACTCAAAAGGGGAGGAAGGATCACGCTATAGTCTCTTGACCTCAGGGTCTCCGGCTCAGCTTAGAGGTTCTGCCGTGGATAAGATAACAGTCATGAGCTCATGAAAACCGAAGATACCGTAGATGAAGTCTGACCATGTATCATAAAGCCTCATACAGTGGCAACAAGGGTTTTGTAATTCTGCAACTTCTGCAATTTGCACTCCTCTAGATTTTAAAGTGAATTGGTTGCAGCCAGGTATTATGTATTTGACAGAGTATAAGCTATAGCAACAATTAAACCAATGTAGCCAATTGCACATCGGACACCCGCGTTAGTATGAATTGTTATCGCGAAGCAGACGGAAACGCAGGTCATATTGTAGTTCGTGTCTGCCCCCCTGACTAATTGAATGGACTTGTTATCAGTGGTGCCGGGGCTCCTTGCAAACTGTTCAAACCTCCTTGAGGCGGAGAGGATGAGGAGGAGGCACAGATGATAACCTGGGATGGCCTGCCGCCCACGCAGATATCACACAACTGTCTCCTAATTGCGAGATAACCAAGGCCAGCACAACGTGTGGAAGGCAATTTATTGTTTCAGTGCTTGTTTAAGTAAAATTGACAACTTTGAATGAGTATGACACAGGGAGTGGTTGTTGTGTGATTTACTCAAGCCCATGCACACAGTATGAGCATTATAACCAATGTTTATTTTGTAGATGTGGTCAATAGTGATATTGATGATTCATTTGGAGCAGTGTGTCAGTTCACACCATAATCTGAAGTTCACAAACAAAGAGCACTCTCTTGATTGCGCTTAATATAACCATACTTGTTTCCTTTCATGTCCTCACAATTTCCACATCTTAACTCATGGTCGGGTTGAAGGAGATCGGAAAACATTTATTTCAAATTACGGACAAAGTAGACCAGGGCCCCCTTGTGGCTTTTTTTGATGGATGACGGACGTTAAAATTTACTCTATATTCTCGGATTTGATCTTAAAAGATTGTCATAAGAAGATTTTTTATTTTCTGTGAAAAGTAAATGCAATGTTAAAGAGGTACTTGTGGAATAATTTGCTGGGACAAAGGTCTGAAAATTCACAACACAATAATTATACCAGATACTGTAGTTGTACCCCAATATAGTTCCATATAATCAGTTGTAATTATGATATCCATTCTCAGTTTATATCATATATTGGCCGCCAATGTTTCATGTACTGAAAATAAGTTCAAGATTCCTCAGGGAGGAGACAAGCAGTTTGTCAGTATAAGGGCATTGAGACTCGTAGATCCTTTTCAATGCTCTGGGTCAAACTAAGGACTCAGCAGCTCTCTGAATCAGGCTTACTTTGTCAGACCTTGACATCGAACCAAAATCTGGTCAGCCATGTAAATCTCTGACATACCTTATGCAGACAATCTAAAGAATAACATTAATAAATCTGGTGAAGGGCAGGAGGGAAAGGAAGGCAGCCACTTGGGGGAAAAAAGTGAAAGAAAAATCAAATAAGTATTTCATTTCCTTTTAAGCTTGAAGTGGAGGAGTCTCGGCGTGCGCCTGCTTTACATCACATTGTGATGACTTTACCACACAGCCCTCGTCCCCCTTTGGACTCATCCATCTGCAGGTATTTAGTGCAGATAAGCAGACAAAGCGGGATCAGAGTTCATGCCAGAGAGGTGTTCCTCTGTCACGAGGTTACAGACAGAGACAGTGGCATTTCTCATACTTATAGTATTTATGTTCTGCGTGGCCCTCTGTGCTGGAAAAGGATATTCTGTTGATCTGTTTCTACCTTGCACACATGTAAATCTGTCATTTGAATAAAGAACCATAAGATCTTAATATTTCAACAGAATGTTCCCATTTGGGACACTCGTCTGAGTTCAGAGGAGCTACCGGAGATTTATTCCTATCCATACATCTTCTCTTTGCACTCCTTATGATCTTCATCCATGATAACAGGCCATTTATTTCCACATTTCTTCACTGACAGGACCCTTTCCTCCCAGCACATTACATAAACCTCACAGCTCTGTTAAGTTTCTGGAATACATATCAAAACAAACAGAAGGTGATATATGTATCACTATGGCTCTGTTTTGTAGCTTTTTCAAAGCTATTGAAGATATACGAAACACTTGTATTAATCATCAGAGATCTTCTGAATTTGTATTTTTATAAATACCAATGCAGCAAATGTCTAGCCTTATATTTTTTAGCCCTTTCATACCTTCAAAAAAAGAAATCTGTGTTTGTGCAAAACTAAAAAATAATGAAAACTACATGCTGACTACGAGCTGATGAAATAAATCTATCTGCATACTCAAGGAGACAAATTAGACTAAAAATAACTTACTAGTTCTCGATACAAACAGCACAGGCATACAACACAAAACAGTAGTGATCTATGTCATGTAGCGCACACACACTTTGTTATTCCCGACCGGTGGCTCATATTCCAGTAAACCAGCTTCTATTAACAAACAAAAAAGACATTTTCTCCTGTTTTTTCAGACCCTTTGTCCAGTAATCAGCAGAGATGTGGAAAGGTTGTTGATACTAATGCTGTACGGCAGAGCCTTCCGACGCGCTGCTGATGGACTGTTTGCTTGGACAGTTCTCCTGCGATTGAGAGGTGATGATGGCCAGAGGGAAGTTGTCAGTCAGAGTTGGCCGGTGCTGCCGGTGCTAACAGGTGTGAATGTGTCACCGTCTCCATGTATTTAGCTGAGCTGCCTGGAAATACACATGTTCAACAGCTGCAGGGAGAATGTGTTATATGTGTCTCCCAATGGTAGGGTGGTGGGATTACTCTGAGGGGAGGAAGCCCTGTATCCCTCCCCATATTTTCAGTGAGTCTGTCAGCGCTGCAGCTCCTCAGGGTCTCAATATAGTGAACCAATATGTCAGCTAAATTCTGCTCCTAAAGGTGAAGGTATTATATTGGTCCGGAGGTGACCAGAGAGCTATGGAGGCTTCTGTCGACCTTTATGTCCGCTATAAAGTCAGTAATATGTGACAGTGGCTGTGTTACTGGTTATTGGGAAAGTCAACTTCACTTCCTCCTGTCAGCTACAAGGAACTCTGGGTTTTTAGCGTTTTTTTTCTTCTAATATTGCAAAAACCTGTGGTTTTGTATTGGCCAGCCATATTATATACTGCACTAAGCAGCAATCCGAGGTTTATTATGTGCAGATTTTGGTCCGAGGCCCTTAGTTTGTTAATCTAAGGCATCCAAGGCAGTGCTGTTTATCACGATAGCGTTTAAGCTATTTACACTACAGGCTACCGGTCTGAACACAAAATAATGAAGCTATGTTTAAGAGGGAAGGCTAGATACATTTAAGACCCATTGAAAATGTAAGACTCATATTTGCCATGCAGATTGTGTCCACTCTTTCATAACACTCCATTTTGGAGTGAGATTGTCTCATTCCATTGGATCTGTCACCAGCATGGACACATTAGCACTTATCTTAGCATTTGCACTGCCTTTGCTGTTATTTGCCAGTGGTATATTGGCAAACCATTCTCACTTACCCAGCAGTCTACAGCATGACTCTGGATATCGGTCTAATCCCAAAATGTCATCCTTCCTCATCATCACATCATCCTGAGGAAGATAGATGGCGGCGGCAGATGATGTCGAGCATATTGTCACAGCATGGGTCAGCATGAGGTAATCTGTCCTAGTCTGAGGAACTCCTCCCTTTGCTCTGCTTTATAGGCTCGACAAGTAGCCCGTAATAGACAGTGTAACAGAATGACTCAGGTCTATTTTTTGCCTTTTCTGCTCATGCGTAAACCACTTTTATTTTGCTCAGGCGTTACCGTACATCTTTGACGTCAATATTTTGTTTTTTTCTTTGATCCCATAAATGGCTTATTTTGTTTTTGCCAGGAGTGTTGAAATTCAAACATTATGCTCTGCCACATCTAAGATATCCAAGCTAGGACACACACGCCATCTAGTTTTGGGAGCTTAACACAAGTATGTTTGACAGAAGAAGACATTTGTCTAGTTGTTTAAATTGCATGGTTGATATATTTACTTTCTATGCTCCCTAAAGACTTCATCCTCCAATCCTTTCCCTACATCATTACCATTTGTTTTCTAACTATTGAATGAGACGCAGGTACTTACACAGAAAAGCTCTTTTTGTGTATCTTAATTTTTTATGGACCTTGAAATTCCAAAGGCGTTCACTGACAATGAAGTATTCTGCTATTAATCCCCCAAAACATCTGTTAAAGTTAACTTTGATGAAAGTATTGGCTGCACAGATAGCCATTGTTATTTCTCTTACTTAGATTTGGAAGAAATAATGATCCGTGCAAAGCAAATGCTGCACGCCCATCAAAAATGGCATTGTTAAAGGCTCAATTAAACAGCGCACAGAAACAAAACAATGCAGAGAACATAATGATTGGGAATTAACTGAGTTGAATTGTTCTTGAGACAGGAATGTATGACAGTCAGAAAAATGTTAGGAAATTGAGCTTTGAGTCCAAACTGTAATACCACAACTTGTCTCTAAGGTCAAAAGGCCAAACACTAATCATTATCCCGCCTTCAAACCAATGGAATAAATAATGTCTTTTTTTTGTAATGCACAAACACAAAGAAAGCTCAAAGTGCTGAAAATGAGGAATATTATACCTTGAAACAACATTTAAAAGGACAATAAGTCACACTTATGACATACATTTTCATGGCTTTCTCAAGCCTCGGTTCAAAGGTTTCCTTTTTTTTTTAGGGCTGAGTAGAAAAGTATAATAAAATGAATTCTATAATATTTATAAACAGACGCTTAGCACACAGTATGATTAATGGGCCTGTGTTGGACCTTTTGGACCTTTGAATAGAATCTACATTAAAATAAATACCTTGAGCATGAAGCCCAGATGTGCCATTAAGTGTGCAAATGCATAAAATCCTTTCTTATTGTATTTTTCTCACTGAAAACTAAATTATAAAGTCTCTCTTTCCTTCCACAAAAAGGTGGGATTATAACTACAATTAAAAGTTGAGCCACAGCTTTATTGCCTTGTAAAATTAAATGCAAAAGGTAATTTGACTCACCTGCAGTACCTTCGCCGATCAAGTGATGGCAATCTGGCTCCATTCAAACAGCTTGACAAGTTTTTAAATAGGCCTCTGTCCCATGTTCAGTTCAGGAAAAGGAGAATTACAATAAGTTATTAAGATGTATTGACACCAGATGTGCCCTGCCCCTGTTCTCGAGATGGGGCAAAAAGGTTCAAGCACTAATTGGCTTTCTGACCGGCCAACATGGTTCATATGCAGTCAGTTGACACATGCACATATGAATGCATACATGTATGTATGCACACACTCATTTCTGTGGCCTTACGCTTGCAGGTTTCATAGAGTAGCCCTTGATAACGCGAACAACTGCAGAAAATAACACATATACAATTTACGCATGGAGTAAATACAGTGCATTTATACATTCAAGTTTTGCAAAAGTATTACACATGTGATAAATCACTGTCGGCAAATAAATGTCACTTTTTTCTCGGGGGTCCTGGCTACATTTACAAAAAAACTAAAGAGAAAATTATCACAAACACACAATCTTTTTTGTGACAATTTTAGATCAGGAAAAAGATTTTCTCCCATTTTAGATGTACAGGTTAACCAAATATTAGAAACATCTGTCAATTATATGAAATCTTACACAAGCTTACTGCAAACTACAGCCTCATTAAAGGCCTACCGTAGTCTTTGCAGAGATTTAAATTGAATTGCAGTACATAATCCAAGTTTCTATATTTCTGGTCACTGATTGTTTTGCTGTTTTCACTGATTGAGTGCTGGTTGTTTGAGTATGTATACACTTGGCTGCTTCAGTAACTGGCAACGGTGCATGGGGTCAAAGGTTATCAGCAAGAGTCCTCTCTCTCAGATGATGTCACTGATAGACTCTGACAGACTGAGTGAGATCCCTTCAACATAAACAAAGGTTCCAGCCATGACACAGATTTAAATATTTCCCCAGACTTTTTGTGGAGTTGTTCCACATGTTTTGGGATGTGTTCATTTTGCATAACGTTAAAACCCAGGTCATCCCTCTAAACGGCAGTATGGGGCTTTGATCACCACTGATAATACACCTGTCAAAGTACCCTGTCACTGCTCAATTGCTTCTTCAAAGTGCCTGGCCTTCTACATCAAATCCCTTTATTGTTCAAGACCTGTAATTACAATGCCGTTGCTAACTGCCAAAGCAGTGGACAAACACAGATACACACTAACTGTTATTAACGTGTGGACATCTTTACTGCGCTTTGGTATAGAGTGTGTGTACAGCTGAATAGAGGCAGTTAAGGTGTTGCTGGTAAACAGAGCTGAAGTGAACATGCTTTTAGTGCTTTTACACACAAACCAGCACCTATACAAAAACAAATGTTGACCCTTGTTTGTACTTTTTATTTTGGGCAACAGATTCGAAAACAAGACATTTTACATAAGAAAAAGACACCACAAAAAAAGTAGGCTGAGCTATATTATCTACTAGTACTAAACATTGCACATTCACACCCTTCTGAAAGTATCAACAAAGGCTTTCATCTGATTGTAGGTCTTGTGGAGAAGAAAATAGTTAAACTACTCCTAGAATACAGAAGGATCGGCTCATGTGCATGGATGCAACGTTCAGGATACTCAGCAGGGCATCTTTTTATTGCTCGTAATATGGGCTAAAATCATTTGTTCAACAGTAGTTGAAGACCTCCTTAGCTTCTAGCGGGCAGGAGGGGGCTGAGACTTGGCCAGTGTTGAAACGGCAATGTGGGCCCAAGGTGCCATTAGTGGCTGTGGAGCAGCTGGAAGTGATTCCAAAAACATGGCGAGGAGGAGGCAGTTTAAAACCACATGGTTTCAACAGGTTTTTTCACACTGTTCTTGGCAATTTATAACTAATGGCTCCACGTAGCCTCGATGTGACTTTGTTTGCGTTTTACAGGAAAGACAATATAGCGATGGCCGAATTAAAGATGTGCAACCGTGGTTTAAGGCAAAGCTCGGCAGCATGGCTACTGTAATGTAGGTGTTAATGAGCTTAAGGAGAGTATATGATCCCACATGGAGAGCGAAGGAAGGCCATCTGCTTCTCTGACCCAGAGAGTTTGTTTTGGGTGTCCACAAGTGCTGCCTTGACTTAGTTTAAGTCAGTTTTAGATTTAGCATGAGCCAGATGTTTTTTTTTCATTTTCTTTTTCATTTTTAAACCTAATGCTTGCATAAAACTGATGCATTTCGATATTGAGAGCGGTGACGATACTGATATCAAATAGTTAAATCCAGAATGCTGGTTTTGGTGATGCATAAATACACCATACATTTTTGCAGCCGGATGCAAGCAGACAGCCAGATTACAACCAGCAAAAAGAAAGTTTCTCTGATAGGATTCTTGTGCGTAGTGTTACGGTATCGGTGGAAAGCACCTAAACACGCTCTCACTTCTATGCTTTTGTGCTTGGCTGTCTCATGCAGAGTGGGTAGACAAGGCAGTTTAAAAAGCCCACCTGAATAAACTTCCTGTGCTATCTGCTCTAATTATGGGATTATCTCTCAGGAATTCTTATGAGTACAGCATCACACAGAGATACACATACATGCACAAAGAAACCGGCACACACACACACACATACTCACACATTGTTTTGTTAGTTTGGTATGGAATTTGCAACATGTTGCAACAGTAAGTAGGAAGTATAAAATAATAATGAAAGATCTTGAATTACATATAAGTGTAATGAAGGTTTTTTTTAAATTATAAGGCATTCTGGCTACTTAATTGTGTTTTTGTAATTTCTTATTCAAAAGAGCAACAAGTCTACAAAATAAGGTATGTTATTTAAAATAAGTTTGGACTCATCCTTTATACTACTATGTACAACCTTTGAATGCACCCCGAGCTGGTGGTCAAAGCTAAATGACCATTATTCAGTGTTAAATTCACCGGATCTAATAGGCTCTGCGTTAGATTGAATTTATCAGATTTGCAATGTTATTATCCAATCTAAAGCAAGAATATTTTCCTCAGTTTGGCCTAACACACAAACAGGCTCTCCACTGTAGATTGCAATGAGGGCGGTGCAATGTCAAACTAATCAGCTTGTTGTTTCCATCTCTTTGAAAATAAATGGTCCTAATAGCACATAAATGTAGCCTGTTTTCTTAATGGCTGAACTGGCCATTTCATCCACAGATCAGAGAATTTGTTCAGTATCCCCTGTGATGTCTATCTTGCATGTTTGCAGTCCATTTGCACAAGGTTACTGTGGTTAAAGATTCAGAGTTGTGATTTTAAAACATTGTTTTCTGTCCCTTTAGAGCTTACATTTTGCAAGAAACTGTTATGTCACTAACTATAACTATCAGATCTTAGATTCCAAATACTTCAGTGATTTCAACTCAGGCCATTAGGCCTTTAAATTCACTAAGGTATTATCTCAACATATGCAAACATATGACATCTATTGTTTTCGGGTCTGAATAAATAGTAGCTTGAAGCGGACAAGGGCCCACACATGAACATGAACATGCACAACACAAACACACAGGTTTCTGGTTCATATCTTTTAGTCCCAGGTCCACTGTGAACACTTTTATTTTCCTCTGAGTCTTTCAAGCATTAAAGTGACTGTGATGCATTACCTCAGGGGTGTCTCTCATGAGAGCTAAGAACCAACGAGCTTCAGTTGGAAAGCACTTAAAAAACAACAACGTCTTGTGCAGTCAGTATAACAGCAGAAAAGATCCATTTGAAATGACTTTAAACCAGTTTTCATTCAGGCCTTTATCTTAATGAAGCTAAGTATCTATCTACTGACCTCTTGCATTATCTTGAAGGATGCTTCTTGAGAAAGGTTAATCCTCAGAGGCTTCTGCTGTAACCAGACCGTATATTTCTCTCTCAGAAAAGCATGCTGGTTTGTATTCATGGACCATGGCAGGCTTATTATATACAGTCCCACTGCATCAGTAAAAAAAAAAAATCACATATGAAACAGAAAAGTACAGAAGATCTTATTGTAAAATACGAAAATATAATCTTAAAGCCTTAGGATTTAAAATTAAGATGATCGTGTCATATTTTTACAGCAATAGCCATTTAATCTGGGTATGCTTATACTATTTTCCATTGCTGGAGCTGAATCTACAATTACTCTGCAAAATTCAAATACAGTTGCACTCACAGCAATTTACTAGAAATTAGTAGTGTGCTTATTTTGTCATGTACGGGACCTCACTTAATTAATCAGGGATTTATTAATCAAAATAATACAAACCTTTATGGTAAACCCTGAGGCAACCATGATTACCAGATTTATCTTAACAAATAACAAATTGTACATTCTGTGATATGTATTGTTCTCTGTTTTGGTTAATAATCAAGTATAACATCTCTTGATAACTTTCCATGTTAAATTATATGTTCAAAACAAAGGCAAAGCTTTTTCACTTTCAATTTCATCTTTTTAAATTCAATGTTATATTATATGTTAAAATGACTATGCAGCTTCATATTTTGTGCATTATTAATGTTGCTCTTGTGGTATTGGTTGAGGGAATAGTAATTATTACTGAGGGTTGTTAAAACTGAGGGTTAGAGTTACTTTCTTCTACATTTATTGCACTATTCCATCTGCCAGGAAATGAAGCACTGAAAAACGTTACCCACTTGCAGAAATTGTAAACTTGTGATCCCGTTTTACTTTCATGGCAGCAGTGTGTTTCTGTTAGTCTCCTAAAAGGTAGACAGTACTTTGAGACCTTCACCCAAACGATATCCAAGGTACTAAGGAAGCGCCAATGATGTAACCTAACATAAAGTTAGACAACATGGCTATTCCAGGGGCTACTTTAGTTTTTTTTACTTTCTGTAGGACTCGGAGAAGAGCATTGTGCTGTTGGCATAACCTATAGAGTCACAATTGACACTTTTATGGGAAATATGCCAGAATGTCCTTCTATGTCTTCATCAACAGCTTTGGAGTCTGATGATGGAGGATGGGATCTGAAGTACGGGGGGTGGGGCGGGTGGGGAGGAGGGGGGGGGGGGGGGGATGGAGTAGCCGTGTAAGACATGTGTCTGTCATGCTGGCAGTTTCCTGGCCTTGACTAGTGTCTCCACCACCTGGGGATGATGGGATATTTACAGAGCGGATGGAGTGAGACCAGAGGGCGGCCCGGCACCCTGGCTCCTGCATCTCGCACGCATGTGCAGGAACTTTTGTATTTTTAACATGTGATGTGTTTGGGGGAGCGTACGAAAGTCCAAATATTTTCCTAACTGATTTTCTGTCAGCAGCTTTCTCCAAATTATGCATCTGATTCATTCTGTCATGGATGAAAAGGTCCTTTCAGTGTGAGGGCAGGCTTGTTCTGACCGACCTGAGCTTCAGAAGCTGAAGACGTTTTACTTTTAAAACTTTACCAATTATTATGTAAGGCTTCGAGAGGATGATGATAAACAGTTAACAGAAGCTGTTGAGCCCACTTTTCTTGTGGCATTAATGCAGTTTGCTGATTATTGAACACACACCAAGCCCCATTCATTTACTGCCAGCAATGCTTTATGCATTCGCCTTGATTGTTGTTGCTAGGCAGATCTCAAATATTTAAACATTGATTTATTAAGCCACATGAAAAATCTCCTTAAGCGATGTGTAGGCTGTAAAAATGACAATCGCAGAAAAGTGCTTTATGGGTGTGTGAAGGGCAAGAGCCAAGCACGGAGATGTATTTCACTTTAATTTCCTCCACAGACGGCTGCTGCTGCCCCGGCCAGGCACACTCAAGGATGTTATTGCTCCAGTTTCACAGTCTGATACTGTACATGATAAGAAAAATAGTCTCTTGGCAGAGAGGGTACAGTGTAGGAATTTTATAAGCTGCTGAAATGCTCACCTTAACACATATCTTAACTTGTAACATTATATCTCAGAAGGTGCTCGTGTTTATCATCTGATATGCTAAATACAATTATTCAAAATATAGTTTTCCTTGAAAAACTACAATATTTTTAAGGGTAAGATTTGAATATGTAAAAATATGTTTGACTTTAACATGCGCTCAGTGCATGTTTTCGTCTTTGCTGACAGGAATCTCGTGGGATCTTGCAGGCCACTGATGTTTAGGGTCTCTGTGTGATTTGACAATTAATGATGCTTTCAGGTGCCTACATTCCTCTGTTTGAGGAGAATATGAGGGGTCACAGCCTCGAGCCTCCTCCATGGACGACTAAACCTTCAATTTACACAACAGGTCAACCTTTCAGACTATACAGGAAGGCAGGTTTGATTTTTTTATGTAGTTGCCATGATGACTAGCTCTACAAAATATCATGTCTTCAATTGATATGGATGTCAGTCTTCCGAGCAATTTTTAGTTTTCTTATTCCAAGATGTGCTGTACAGATATATAAATAAGCTGACCCTGTGATGTGTTTTTTATTTAAATCAAGTTTACAAACTTTACACACTCTTCTGATAATGGCACAATGGCTGCATTCACACTTGATAGCTCCAATTTCTCACCAATTTGTTCCCAAGTAAAAGCAAACAAACAATATATTGTGTTTCCCCCTGAGAAACACTTTACAAGTGTTAGTTACGGTGTCTGTTGAGTTAACCTGGAAATCTGGTTTACAAAAAAAAAAATAGAAAATAGGTGTAACTATATGCTGGGAAAATGATCACATCTGCTGTCGTTAACTTCAACACAGAGATACTAGTTGTGCCACTGGTTTAATGTGAGGGCACGCATGTTGCCAGCCGTCCAGGATTATTTGTCGGGACACTGAGTAGGGAGTGAATGTGGCAATTAACGCCTGGTGTAGTGGTGTTGTCAATGTTATGAGGTGAGTGACATGAGGCAGACCATGACTATAACAGGTGGAAGCAAAGGTCAGGAGGGAGCAGGTTTCTGGAAGCGGCCATTATCAAACATGTAGAGTGGGAAAGGAAATTTAATTTCCTCACAGGCGACTGTTAAACTCATACTTGCTACCTACACAGTAGCCCAACATTACCAGTCTACCAACTCAGCGTTGGGGATAATGGAGCTCTTGAAGTCAGTCATTTGTGTGGCTTCTGTTGCAGTTAGCCCTTTACAAAAACGTAGTTAAGGCCTTTTTAACCACTCTGTATTGACCGGCTAGTAGTACACATGCATGGGGGTCTCCCATTTCTTTCACGAATATAACCCAGGTCAGAGAAGTCCAAAATGTCGGATTGGTCTTCACGGTTCTCTAGAGACCTGTATGGCTCTTTTGTCCAGTATGCAAGCTGAAGTCCTGCCCCGCGTGTCTAGACAGAGGAAAAGGGAGAAATATCTGCCAGCATGTGTTGTAAAAGGACTCATTCTGAGGGGAGGGAGTTTAATTACTTTTTCCTTCCTGATAACCTCTTATTAACTCTGACATTTACTCTCCCTTGCCAAAAAATAAAATACAAGGCATACAGTTAATTCTTCATGTCGTTGGAACACAAAACAATTGTGGGCAAAGTTTGATTGATGCATTCGCCATTTGTTGACATGCCGCAGCACCGTTGGTCACCAAATGTGACTAAGCTCACTTAGTTGGAATGGGAGACAGCAAATGTGTCATCTAAACTTAGTGGCTTGCAAAATGACATCAAATGAAGAGCCTCGTTGAAACCTGACTGCTTCCCAATACAAACACTGTGTTACTATTTTAGCCGATTGAACATTTCCAACGTTTTCAAAAGTGAACGGTAGCTCCACATTTCCTCTCCATTTCAAGAATGAACAAAATTATTGCATCAGCGCTGCAGTCAGATACAACTGCCAAGTGAGACTGTATTTGTTCTAAAAGCGAGCGGAGAGAGAGAGCGCCAAAGCAAAAAGTGAAAGTATTACTTGTTAATACTTCGTGGATCCAGTACCAAAGCTGTCTCATTGTGTGGCCTCAGGATATTTAACGACCACAAATTGAATCTGAAAATAAGAATCACAAACCATAGCTGATACAGTAAATTCAGAACTAATGTGATCTGAATGTATGAGTGCTTTTTTCACAGCTTGCTCAGCCAACCTAGACAGATCAGCTTTCCGTCATTACAGCATTTGAGATGACTGACAGACTGAACAGACCCTGTCCTGCCTCCTCCCTCCGTTTCACTGGCTACTGAGCATCTCCTGTCACCAGGCCTCGCAGTGTAAAACCACCGGCTCAGCCGACGCGTCATGACTGGCAGCGGAGAAAAAATAAACAGACCTGGATTATGATAATTGGTTGGTTAGCTCCAGCTCGAGTGCAGCACTGAAGACATGCTCAATTAATCAACTGTTCTGCTGAAACCTTTTATAACGGGTACAACAATAACCTTTTAACAGATGGGAATCATTTTCCTTAATTAAAAACAGAAATAAATACGGCCTTATGACAACAAAACCACTCTGGTTGTTACACACACTTCAGCCATCCCCTCAAGATTTTTCTAGCTAAGCCAGGGGTAATCAAGTCAATTGCAGCGAGTGTCTTTTTTATGACCTTGTGCCTGTTACCTTAATTGGACCTTGAATCTTATGAGACATACTGAGACATACAACAGACATAGAATACAAATTATTTGACAAAGTATGATATTAGGGCTATACACTGTGTAATATTAAATTAGGAACTATTTCAACAGTCAGATGTGTGGTAAAGACTTAAAAAAACATTTTTGGAGATTTAACTGCATTGACATTACACACAGTAGCCTACGTACCAAATGTAGTTGAACACATACAACCAGATCATTCAAACAGAGTTGCACGATTAAGGATAATTATCTCCGTACTCAGAGAAAGTTAATGTCTTATAAATACAATACTTGTTTGCAGCATATTTTGCTCAGTATTCCCTCCCAGGGCAGAGCTGTTGGTAGTGAACCATACTGAATTTATCGGCACATTCAAACAATGATCTGACTATGTCTAAAAGCTGAACAAACCAAACCGTAAGGGTGGGATTAGAAGGCTACGAGCAACTCTTTCACATTTACCAGTCAGAAGACGTGGATATTGTGCAGCCTTGACTAAAGATGGCCGGAGTTAGAACGTTCTAGCCCAATCTGGCTGAATTGTAGCCTACCTGCTAAATTAATGCCATTCCTGTCAACTCTCAAGTTTTTAAGACAGGTAAAAGTGACATATAATCCCCCCTCCCCTTGGCTATTCGTGTAGCCCATTTATTTTTTTTGATTGGCTGATGAGTCCAGGGTTATTCGGGGGAGACGTGCTTGATTCCTCCATGGTGAGGGCAGCGCGACCAGGTCATGTTTGCGCGCTGCGGCACATTAAATAGCCTAGAAATAGCCTTTTTCAGCTTGAGAAATACGATGTGTGGCGGGAGGGCGTGACTTAAGACCGAAATGCGTGACAGTCACGCTCAATGCGTGACACTTGAGAGCCCTGTAAGCATCCTCACTGTAGGCCAGTTAGCATGCTAATGTTAGCATCTAACTCAAAGCTGTGCTTATGTACAGTACAACCTCACACCGACAGTGTGGCTGTAGACTGACTTTTAATCTGGCTACATGTAGTATTCATTCATGAATGAAGATCATGGAGCTTTTAGGCTACGTAGTTTATTCACTGATAGAGCTCTTCCAAAGCTGTCTTGGCTACGGACGTATGCATGAACTTGTGCGTTCCAGTGGAGATGTGAAAACAATCTTTCCAGGTCTGTGACAACTGGTCCCCATCCACAAGCTGCCCACCAGCAGACAGGACTGGTCAGTTTGAAGTCGCAGGCACATGTTGATAGCTGTTGCTCCCTATGTCTGGGTGTCATATATCACTTTATTTTCTCTCTCACACACACTCACCCGCTTTCTCTTTCTTTTAATTCTCTCTCCATCTCTCTCAATCAACCCCTCTCCCTCTCTGTGGTCCAATAAAAAAGAAAAAGCTACTTTGACACTGAAACCACACTCAGTCAGACAGACTGTAGAGCTGGTTTGAAAGAGCCTCTCACACTGAGTCTATTTCTCTTCAGATTGACCTGGACTGCTGGCGCTTGACTAGTTTAAAGCGGACTCTGGGAGGAGACAGACTGTAATCTCACCCATAATCCATTTTAATCAACAATAATACACTACCTCCAGTCCCGGGGCGAGGCCACAGAGCCTTTCTGAGCCCCAGATTTACAACTCAGTGAGGCAACGCTGAAATATGGCTTTGATTTATTTAGGTTTTATTTGGCACAAATTGTCTGAGTTACAGATCACATATCTCAGCCCTTTTCCCCCAGGTTAATAGAAAGTGCTTGAGTTGTGCTTAATTGCGAAAGAAGCATTTCACCCTTTGTCGTCTGCTAGTTTCTTCAGTGGCCCCTTGACTATTTAAAATATGACATTTAAGAAATAAATTACTTTTGAGAACTTAAACAGTCTTAGACTAACTTTAAACTTCTACTAACAGGTATTAAGGACTTTGGGGAAACATGGAGATCTGAATGATGTTTCATGGAAACTTTAAGTTGTCCCAGGGAGATACTTGCTGTATGAACATACTTCACAATTCCCATTGCCTGGAATCTAAATTATTATTACTTGGTAGATTGCATAATAGAGAAAAAAAAGACTTAATTCTTTGTGTTATAATCTCAATGGCAGATTAGATTAACAAAATATGATTTATAGTGGTGTCAGAAGCATCTTCATGTGAGTAACAATCTGTGACTGAATTACATTGCAATTTGTGAATTATTTTAAATCAACTGTCTAAATCTTATATTTTTTCTCAAATATTGTATCAACTTAAAGAAAGACGAAGAAAAAAGTAAGTCATTGATTACATTTTACACATTCAGGCACATTTATGTCTTCCGCATTAATTCTTCACCCCATCAATACTTCAACAGGCCCAAATCATTCAATATTTACAAATTGTTGCTCGGTCAGATAATACCAACTTTGGTGAGCCATTTTTCATTGACACTTCTTGCCACAATTAGAGGTCACCTTGAGACGTAGTTGATTATGTTGTCACACAGGTCTCTATAAATTGAAACCAAATAGAAGGTTGCAAGTCCTCACCCTTTTTACTATGACAGCCCCACTGTATTTCATTGAACAGACACAGCATGACTCTCTCAACAGTACACAGAGTTAATTACACTTGCTGGAGTTGTATCCTTCCCCATTACACCCCTATTACTGGTCCCATCCAGCCCTGACAAGCTGCTTCTTTGTTCGGCGAGGCTCCTCCAAGTGACAGGATGTGTAAATATCACTTGGTTGATTGGATGCGATAAGTCTTGCACGCTGCAGATTTTTTTTTTTTTGCGTGTATTCAGGCCCAGTGTCCAGCAGAAAGCTCTGCATCCAAATCTCTCGGCTGGCTCTGAATCGACTTCTTTGTCCGTCCCTGCAGATCCAAATCATCAAGGCCGACGCTGTGCCCTTGTGCTCTGTCGCCATGGGAACGGGGGCTGCCAGTAGTTTGCTGTTTGCTTTGGCTGGAAATCAAAGCGTGCGCAGAGGTGGGGATGAATGGGGTGGAGTGGGAGGTGATGTGGCTTGACGTGGGATGGTGGAGGTGATAGAGCGTCTTGAGGCACACCGTGGCTTTGTCCCCCTAAACAGGAAGCCACGGTACACTGGTCCTCCCTGAGGAAAGAGATCAGGTTTTTCCTGACCACCTCTGCCTTGTCATCAACCCAACATGCTCCTCCTGATCCTGACAAGATCTGCATGTGTCACAACCTACAACATGACCCCACCTCCTGAAAACCCGACCATACCCCCTCACTCAATTTGTTTGCTTTGGCGCACATGGCTGGAATCCTGGAAAACAGATACAACGTGCCGCTCTAAATGGGACAATATCAACCACCTCCAAAAAAATCAATAAAGCTGCTGTTCACAGCCCATAGGCTCAGCAGGTTAGCATGATTCTGTTGCAAGTGACAGGTACGCCTTTGTTATCGTAGAGAAAGGTAATCACTCTTGAAGCAATTGAAAGCAAACAGGCTATTAAATACCAGAAAACCACACTGTTGCTGCTTCGTTCCCTACAGAATCACCCGTAGATCACTTATGTGTCATCAGGTGCTGAATTTGAATTTATCGCCAGCTCCGTTGTACAAATAAAGTTATCTCGGTTTGTAATTTTTGTGGGCGCAATTTCATATTCGATGGACAAGGCCATTTATCACTGTCAGAGGCACGACTCACTTAAAGCCCCTTCACCAAAAGAAATCCTTGTTTTGACAGGCGTTCTGCAGGCAGACGCAGTTGAAGCTGGGACAGGCGCTGTAGGGGGTCTTCTGGCTTACAAGGTTCTGACCTCCCCAGGCCTTCTCACATTCAGGTGTAAAACCCCTCTAGCGGCACAGCCAAGCTAACATTGCTTGGGACTTGCAGCGCCACAGTGTCTGCTGTTGCCCCAGAGCCTTCCCGCCTGCAACTAAAATAGAAGCAACCTCACACCAAGACATGGCTTCACAGTTAGCATATAAAAATCTGAATATTCAAAGGATTTGCAGCTCATCCATCATTTCTTTTTCATACTGAAACCAACCTAATTTGGCTTTTTTTGCACGAGTATATTGGGCACACTCAGTTATAGATTACTTGAATTCGAAGCCCATAACCTCGTTCTTCTCTTATCTTTTGATGCTTTAATTCTGTAGGTAAAAGATCACACAGATGCCACAGAAGAAAAGTACTCTTCTGCTTTTCAAATTTTGTTGTAAAACTGTTGTGTGGAGGTTTTCTATAGGGTACAGGTGGAGCCCAATATCTCAGATGATCAACAGATGATTCCCCATGCCATTCACCTCTGTTTCCTGTTCAGCAGCACAGCGGATATCAAAACCACACATGTTCCTTCAGTGCTCTAGATTCCCTGTCTCGGAATGGCCCCCTGAGGGTCAAACCTCAGGTTCTTCCTCCTCTTCCTGCTATTTGCAGGTCAAAGGCGACGACCTGCTGGCGAGGCAGTTCCCAGCACAACTCCACCGGATTCACACTGGAAACCTATGACGGAAGGGCAGTGGCAACTTTCCTGCATCGGAAGACGCCAAACCAGATATAATCTTGTGAGAGCTAATTGTTGCAAAGGAGGTTGTGTTTACTAAAACAAGCCAAGACACAAGCAGATAATGTATAACCATCACTGGCCCCGGGAGGAACTAAGCAGATGTAACTGAGAAAGAGGCCAGATGGGAGGGAAGATAGCGATGTCTGTCTCATTGGGCCTTATGAGGAGTTACAGCACAATAGAAAGGATATAGCACATGATTGAAGTCTTGATGATAGGCAGTATGCTTCGAGTACAACACGTTTTCTGAAAATGACTTGAATAGATTGTTTGACAGATGAAATCAATCCGAAATAACCTCCCCCTAGAATATTATGAATAAGGAGAATTTGACTGGATCTCAGAGCATTTTTCTTGGGCCTCATTAGTGTCATGACTGATTTCCCCTCCAATATTGAGTCCGGGTCTCCTTGAGGGACCCCTGTACCATGGAAGCGGATCTGTCGACTGGAGTGATGATGATGGGAGCCTTTTGACACGTGTACTTTTACAGTGAGAGGGCATGCATAATGCATGTGGCTTTAACCAAACATCCAGCGCCCGACTCTAGTAAAGTGTTATCTGGTGTGAGACTTGGGCTCTCTTCCTGAGTGGGATGATGTATCAAATTCCTGGAGGCCCTGCTTCCTCCAGTGTACACATGTAAATACTCACAGGCTGCAAGCATATGTGCACAAACACACATGCACATACATGCAAAACACACATATATCCAAGCATACATCTCCCAGCTGATTAAGCACCAGATGTTGTGTTGCAATATCTACATTCTGTGTTTAATTGAGGGAGTAATGATCTTGGATTCACAAAGGATTAGTGCAGGACAAGTGGTTTTCTACATCAACAAAAGTGGCAGAGGTCACTAGTAAAAAAATATTTCCATTGGGTATTAGGGCCTACAGACATCAGCCGATATGTAGGATGTATTATTATTATTTATTATCAAAGAACACCATACTCAATCTCTCCTTAGATGCTAACTAGAAAGATCACAAGAGATTTAGAGCCACACAAGCTTCTTCCCTCTGGCCATCACACAGTCTGGCATCTCCCCCGAGACCCAGTGGAGGCTGCGTGGGCTAACTCCAAGACATCTGGCATGATAGTATGTCTGCACTGTCGGGTCAGGTTTGCAGACACAAACACACAGAGATTCAAGCTTATTGGCAGAATGAACATTTTCAGTGAAATCGTGTTGTCATTTACCATGAAAACGTTGTGTAATATAAGGGTCCCATGAAAAGAGGAGCAGACAGCATTGACATGTTATGTAATAGCTCAGGCAGCTGGAGGCATTTGCTTCATGCAATAACGAGTGGCAACATTTTAATGGTGCTTCCCAAGCCCCAGTTTGCTTAGCATTTCATATTCACAGAGCATGCCAGAGAAAGCGTGTAAAGCGAGTGTGAGTGGGGAGATTTTTGGAGTCAGTCTTTTTCTTTAAGCTATGGACAGTCATTACTATTGTGCGAAGAGGTGAGATGGAAGAAGGATTTTAACACAGCCGTCAGTTCACACAGGGACGGTATTATTTCCAAGAGTTCTCTTCCTCTTTAACTTGCTCAGGCAACTTAATGTCAACACTACTATCGACCTTAATCAAGATGAAATATAGTTGACGTGTTGCATAGGTTTGAAGAGTATGGCTATACCAAACTGAAGGTCCGTCATCAGGGCCTCTTATAAGTCCAGGTAGGCCCCACAGCCATCCTGATCACCAGCATTTTCTAAGCTTCAGCTGAAAGGGAATTGTTCCCAAGGTGCCTTCTAGGGCCCATTTAACCAACGGTCTTTTACGCTCTATGTGCATTATATGGACGCTTTGTGGTTTCAGCCTTCCCTGAAAATGAACCACTCACTGCGAGGAGCCAACTTATATCTGTGTGTTTATATCTGTCAGGAAAAGGCCAGACTCAGCGGCGTGACTGAGGCTCCGCTGCTGATGTCAAAGTTTTGATACCTCTCTGAAGCGTGGAAGTACCCTCCAGCCAGCTTGCTCCGATATGGTTCAGGTGAGTGTGGATCTGAAGATTGTGCAAGTGTACCCATGGTGTCAAAAGTAAGCTTTTTGGCAAATGAAATTTCAGTAGCTTAATGATCTCTAAAAAACTGTTAGAACCACAATATATGCTGTAGTGATGTGTTAATGGGTCCAGAAGGCAGGATTCTCTCATGCTGTTATTTCTTGGTTAGAGGTGTTATGTCAGAAAATATTTTTCTTTATTCTGGGCTCTTTCAATTGGCCCTTTTCAATCATGTAGGAACTTGAACGTTTTATGCAGACACTCTTGGTCGGTATAGTTTCTAACACCACATCTACTGTCTGTAATAGGCCCCATTTATGAAATATTACCAGACAAATAACATTAGAGCTTATTTGAATGTAAATCATGATTGCCATTTTATTTTTGTAGATGATTATTTACGATAATTGCCAATTACACTTCAGAGTTTTATTGAAAATGTGTAGTGGAGGTAGATTCATTTGGCTTTAAAAGTCTGCTCATTTAATTTCTGCAATACCCCATGGAAACCAAATCTAATGGTCGTTTTATTAAAATGATTAGCTATTGCAACCTAACAACTTAGTGGAAAGACAGAAAACATTCACCATATTGTTTAACATGTTTATGGTCAACTATACATATTCGTAAACACAAAGGTTTAGACAGGCAACACAGAATTGCGAAACATTGGAGGTGAGGGCCCAATATCCATAATATGATTTACATATATAGCAAGGCCAAAGCTGGCCTCGTCCAGCATTGTGTAACACAGTAAGGGTGGCAGGTTGTAAGTGTGTGAAGTGCCGTGCTGGGGCAACTTCCCCTCTCATTTACAGTAAGTTGTGTGAGAATATGCAGAGTGCAGGTCCAGGCCTACAGCTGCTTATTTATAATGGAACAGTCGCAGCAAGCGGACAGGAGCAAGAGCAGCAGCCAGGAGGGGTCCTCTAGGGGCCTGGCCCGGGGGCCAATACAGTGTCTGACAAAAGCATAAACATAGGGGACCTCCAAACCCACAGGGCTGCACCACTGCCAAACACTGCCTACCATATTCACCACCGTTTCAAAAACCTCACTTTCCCAGCAACGGTTGGTTTTAGAAACGAGCATTTTGGGCAGCAGGAACCTGACACTGCTTATGTTATGATTTTATAGGCATGTACTAATTACTGTAAGCATAACAGGAACTGTGCAGTATTGGTCATGATGAAACACTGAAAAGAGGTCCAGTCATGTGTGAGCGTGTTCATTCAGGCCTTACCTGTCAGCAACAGACTCGGTTGAAACATATACACTAGTCATTCCAGTGATCAGTAAAATGTGCATATCCACTATACTGTACCTCTGAAATTCATGTTTTGAATTTGGACTTTTTTTTTACCATTTCAATAATATCTGACCTCACTGAATTCACTTAAATTGAATGGATGCAACAATCTGAGCCGGTCTCTGGAGCTGTTTACCCCGATACGATAGCAGTCCCATTGAGGCAGACTGTGAGGACGCTGGGCGTCTTATCACTCTAAATTGTTCCTATGCCTGTCACTGGTGCAGCCTGTATAGCAAGGTGCGTGGGCGAACAGACAGAGGCCTGCAAAATCTCTTTATTTAGTGCACTTGGTGTGTTTAGCCCTGCATTAGCTCAGACAGCATTTCAACACCATGGAGCCTGTCTCTGCTGCAAGCTGGCCGGCAGCGTCCACCCCCTCCTTCCTTTAACACTTCCGGAAAATGGAAAGAGAGATGTCTCCGTTGGACTCGCATCAAAGGAAAGAGGAAAAGAGAAGCGGAAGAGCTTTGACGTGCCTCAAACTACTCTTGTGGAATCACTTCAAAGACAAACCTGCAAAGATAGCTGCAAAAGGCAACCCCTTCGGTCAAGTCAATGTAATTCTCTACCTCCAAGTGTCTCAAAAACACAGAGCATCTTAAAACCATTTGCCTTCATCTGTCTTTGACCACAGCGCTGTTGTGTCTTTCTTCACAAACAAGAACAGACTTCATCTGTTTTATAAAGCCTTTCGATGTTTCATCATTGCTCACTTTAGATGGTGTGTTATGTCTGAGGTGCACAGTCTCAAGATGTCACATTGTTAAAATGCAGTCCAGCAATGACAAAAGTAAGCATTACAGCCATTGCAGTGATCTCATTGGTTCTTTGTTGTCCAGAAAAGTAAAACAAAATGTAAAGTGGGTTCTTTGAACAATACATTTTCTTGCTATTTAATTAATTTGGATGGTTAAAAACCAATACATGTCAATACATAGCACACCATACTAAATAGAAGATCCCACAAAATATGCAAGACATCTCCGCACTCTATGATCCACCGCACTGTGTGCAGAAGAATCGATCTCTATAGTTGCGTCATATGTTTGGACGTTTGTTTTATTCCTCCCCTACTCAGGTGGCCTGGTCACGCTAGAACAATGAGGGCTGATTGACTCCAAACGTATGTGTTGGAATCAGTGGCGGCTGGTGAATTTTTTTTTGGGGGGGGGGGGGGGGGGGGCAGTTGGGCGGCGCGGTTTAAATAGCACTACACAATGAGAAGAAGAGAGGTTTTGAGTAGAATATTCTAAAAAACAAAGCTTTATTTCAAGACAACACAGTACTCAACACTGTCCAATAACAACTATCAACAAACATGCCAAACAGGCATGAGAGGTTCAGAGCAGAATGGTTTAAGAAACATTGGGTTGGGTTTCAGAGGTTTACAGAAGAAAAGAGGTGCCCACACCCTCACATGAAAGAAGTTTAGAGCAGAAAGAAAGAGAGACATCACATTTTACATTGGGTGTTTGACAGAGTAGGCCCCACTACTCGTAAAGACATTTAAACTGGGGGCCCTGCAGTAAGGTGGCACTGGTGAGGTGGTCTTTGAAGGCAAAGCGTTCCCTGGTGTGTCCAAGTATGGTGTCACAAACCTACAGATAAATATATAGAGAGAGACAGATAAGATGTGGGGAAATATCTACTAAAAACAAGCTTCATACTACAGACAAAAGCCAACAATCAGAGTTGACAAAAAACAATGTTTTGTGTGTCTTGATGGCCACACACACACACACACACACACACACACACACACACAGTTGAATTAGTATTTTAGATCAAGTTATAGTCTGATATGATATCCACCCAAAGCAAACAATGTCCAACATGTGTTCTTCTGTGGGAAATATAACACATTAAACTCTAACACAGGCATCTGCTCATTTGGACACTCACCTCTGCAGCAATCCTTCTAAGCTCATCTTCCTTCATAGCCCGGCGCTTCCTCGCTGCGCAGAGCCACTGCTTTGCTCCACACTTAGCATCCAGCTAACCAGCTCCGGTTAGCATATAGCCTTGAGGAGAAGCTCCCGCGGTCAGTGCTTTGCTGCTAATTTTTTAAATCCGGACGTTCGGGTCCCAACTCTTTCAGCCTCTTCTTGTCAACATCTGATCGTCGGTTGAAAGGTGTTTCGCGTAGAGATACCACAGAGTTTTCAGTCGCCATACTAACATAATCAAAGCCTCTGCTAGTGTTGCTCGCGTAGCTACGTGGGAGCTGTATGGGCTGTGAGGGAATGATAAAGGTCTCTGATTCGACGGATAGTCCAACCACGTTGCAATAAGAAACGATGTCATTGGCTGGGGGCGCACTTTTGTGCGCCCGAGGATTCTCGTTTCATCCGCCAATGAGAAGCTGTCCTCGCCGTAACGCCCCTGAAATGTTTGCTCGCTTCCATAGACTTCCATTTGGCCGGCACCCCGAGAGGGGAGGGGCTTTTCTCAGTGACGATGAACGGCGATATATTATATTTGGTCACATTTAACTGGTTTTAAGTGGTTGTTGACAGGGGCTTACAGTCTCCCACACACATTTAGCGCGTCAACACGGTATATTTATTATTTAAATTATGTGGTACATAATCTTTTTTGACAGTATATATTATGATTTTTTTTTTCTTCTTTTTTTTTCATCGCAAAATGTTAAGAGGGGCGGCGCCCTAGCGCCCTCTATTGACGCACCGCCACTGGTTGGAATGCGTCTCATGTTGTGGAGGGTTTCCTGCGGTGGGCTACAGGCCGAGAGGTGCCACGGTATTTAAATACGCACAGCTTACAACTTCTGCCTGCCTACGGGCGCATGAATATGAGCTTTTGTTTGCATAACTTTATATATTGATAATATATTAATATTGTCATCTCAAGAACAGGCCTCAAATCAGGCTGGCAAATTTAGGTGACAGTGTGTGTGGAATGCGGCTCCATTTTCAAGACTGAACTGAAGTGAGAGACGACGGACAGAGAGGGAGCAATCCTCTCATTATGAAAACAGAATGAAATAGATCCCGGCCTTAAGCATGGTATTGCAAACATGACAAGACAACATCTATTTTTATTGGGCCTCCAGGCTGAGCCTCCAGACAAAATTATGTTTTATTAAGGAACTAATATTTCCTCTGCGGTGGTGTTCAAGATGGAGAGAGGTTTTGTGTATCAGAAACTGAAACCGTTACTTGTTGAAATTGAGAGTTACCTTGGTGATGGCCTTGTCTTTGTCATTATAGAATTTACTGAAAATTGAAACCAAGTCCCACGGAGGGAAATCACTATTTGCTTGATGGAGAAATCATACTGCACCCTTGCTCCTCTGCAATTATCCCATCCCAAATTGAAAGGATAGGAAATGTATACATGCATAGAACGCTGGAGCGGCAGTGGGAAAGAAAGACAATGTAAATTCCAGTAAATGTCAAATGTGTAAATAAACTCATGCGTGTTTTTGGGTCGATGGGGTCTCAATGCTACCTCGCATTCTCATTTCCAGACACACGAAACCAGAAGTAGTCTCCAGGGCTGAGTGAACACCACATGAAGGCTGTCTTTGTCCTCTGTGGCTGTGGTACCGTGGCTCGCTAACACAGCAGCCCTGGCCTGCGAGCAGCAGTGTGTCACCAGGAGGTGTCGGCCCGAACGTGCTGGTGACTCTGACATCAGCCTCTTTTTTTTATCACCGTGTTTGTATTTTCTTGTGTGCTTACGTGCACATGCCTTTTTTGTTTGTGTCGACTGCTTTTAATGGAGATAGTTGGTCTTGTTTGGCTCTGCTTCACTCTGTGTAAGCAGTCACTTAAAAGTTCACCTTGCTTTTTGCTTGCTTCAGAAAGGTAAGGTGGTATTGTATTTATGAAGCAGGCATGACATTCTCTGTCACTGACACTCTCCCTAATAAACAGACTCCAGAGAAGGCCACCTCCTATAATTATTCGCTCATTTGACCCTGAGTGAATAGAGACGTTGCTTTTTCCATGCCAATGGTTTGCATTTGCATGAACACAAGCATGTAGACATGGAGATTTGTGGATGTGGATGCCAAATTGTGGCTCTCGCACACTACTTTATGCATACTAACACACACAAACAAGCTTACCGTACTTGCTGGTAGAATCATTATTTCCGAAGGTGTATGTTGTCTTAGTGTTTTTACTGCTTCAGTCCTGCCAGTGTCATGCTTCTATAAAGCTGTCAGTGTCAGTGTAGGCCCCTGCAAGTCTACTGGTTTAAATCCCTCTAAAGGCAGCAGTCTTGTGTTTCTGTCGACCTGTTTCTCAGCTCAGGTGAACTGCCACCTTGCTGGGTCACCTAAGTGCTGTTGGACCATTAGCACCATGTTTCTCAGTAGTCAAACCTATTTTAACTCACGCAAGCATACAGCTTATATAATATGATGATTGTACATTTTTTGTCTCGAGGTAACACAACGATTATTTGCTAAAATTAGCATACCCACCTACTGTCAGCTAGTATTTTCAATTATTTAATTATTAACCTTGTTTTGGAGCTTGTAATAGGCGCAGACTGTGCCGCATTCTATCGCCCGTGTCTCAGTTTGGCATGTAGACATAAGGCTGGTGGGAACCGCTTTTTCCAGAAGTCACATGACATGTTTCCAGTCTATTGGCAATGCCAAACCAAATGGCCAACCTGCATACACTCTATACAGTACATGCAGCTGGTTTTATTCCAAAGTATTCTGGGAATGGATCCACCAGAGGTGCGTGTGTGTGTGTATGTGTGTCTGTCTGTCTGTCTGTGTGGTGTAGACTGTGTGTGCGTGTATGCTTTTTATAATGAGTATGTATGCACTATGCCAACTTCCAGGGCCCACATCCACCTATCCAGCCGGCTGTAGTGCAGTACACATGTCCCATCTGAGCCAAGCCAAATAGCTGCTTACCCTGATATTCTCCCACAGCCTCAGAGCTGAACCAGCAGACAGCAGACAGGCACGCTCCACCTTCTAGAAAGGCCAGATACCACAGCACACCTTGCTAACAGTACATAACAGTGTACCAAAATGTCTCGCAGTGTGCTGGCAGCCGTATTACACAGTTGTTGCCATTTGGTAGAAGGTTGTATTCTTATTATTATTTTTTTTATCAGCGTTTATTCTCTTCCATGGGCATATTTAATAGTTCGATCATGTTTTCAACTTGAGTATATTTAGTGAAACTGCACCTCAGGAGCAAACTCCATTGCTTTGGGTATCAAATGAAACCAGTAGCATGCAGTTGAAGAGGTCAAGAGTGTGTAGGGTCTTTCTGCAGTAATAGGCGCGCACAGGACAACGCTGGCCTCTCCAGAGAGAGCACCGAACACCTGACCTTCCCACAACATTCAGTGGGAGTTCAGATTTTAAGGATTTATGAGAGAAGGTGAGAGGCTCTGGCACAGGCTCTGCCCCATGACCGACCGTCAGGGGTCCTGCTATCCCTTGTGTGTTGACAGTGTTACTGCGCATGTGGACCCCTGAAAAATTGGGTGTGCTTTTCTCCCAATTGTTCTGACCCCTATAAACGGTGGCCTGGCTACCAATAGGCTTTTCCGCTTGGAATATCTCACCCTTAAATGGATCTTTCAGGTATGGGGGCCTCTTAACGTGTGCCTCCAGTGGGATACAGGAGCCCCAGGACTGGGTTCATTAACTCTGCATTGATTGCTCGAGCTTTGAAAACGTCCGGCAACGGTGGGGATAATGTGACTCTATTAAAAGGCATCGGGGGTCCCCAAAGACTAATTATGGCACAGACAAGTAGGTTTGTACAGGTTTAACGGTTTGCCTTGTATAAAACTCACATTTCTCCTATTTGAATTATGAGAAGTCTTGTTTGAATAACGATTCCTATTAATCTCCATATTATCATAACAATGAGGTGTTTATTTTGCATTAACAGAAACTTTTCTTCATTGTAAACAAAGGTGCAAGTTACACAACAATCATGCCTTCAATGTTGTGCAGTTTATTTCCCATCTACGCAACACGTTTCCCCACCAGAGGACCCTGGTCAGTACATTAGATTGCCAGCCATTTTTTTCAGGCCTGTCCATGCTAGTGCCTGTGGAAACGGGCCTATGTGTGATTGATGAAGGCTCTAATGTGCTGGGCCCTCCCAGGTGAGCGGGTCCTCAGAAGTGTAGTGCTTCGAGGCGCTGTGCGATAACATTGGAGCTGTCCTCCTTGCCACCGTCCTGCTAGGAGCTCCATTCATCACGAGTATGGGATACTGCTCACCGCACAGCGGCGCTCAAATAGGATTCAACCCTCTTTCCAAGGGTGTTACAGGGGAAAGAAGGAAATGGCACTCCCAATATGACTCAGCTTTTAAAAGAGCATTCATGTTTTCGCATAATCAGTATTCAGGGACTTTTAAGTCGTTTGAGTTTTAAAGGAAGAGAATATATTTTAAAAGACACTTGAACACTTCCAGCTCTCCTGACATGACATCATGTTGTCAAACAAGTGTCTCAAGAAATGTAATTTCTCCAAAGCCCTAATTGCTGTAGAAGTTGTACTGTGCACTGAGCAGAGAGACTCTGCTCCAGGAATGCATCGCATGTTAACTCAGCTGAGATGAGCTGATGTGAGTTGGGTTCTGCCGCAACCTTCCAGGAGCCATCCCACTCTTCATTCCTCCAGAAAGCTGTGTGGTTTCCAGCTCCTGATGGGTTCGCTGGCAGATGGGGCTAAAGCGCTTACTGAGCACCTCTGTTCCCAATTGCTCACAGAGAGGCACAGGATTTACTGCAACCACCCGATTGTTTTTGATACGTCTTGACTAGTTTACCCAAGGTATTCCCATGCAGCAATTACTGTGTGAATAGACTTATTATACACAAAGGTCAACCACTACTCCAGGTCAAAGAAACACCACAAGTGACACCACATTCAGCATCTACTGTCGCTTCAGAAATGAACCCCTTGACTGCAACACAATTATATCAGATTGCTTTATAATGCAGTCACACCTTGTAACGTGCTAGGAGGTAGTTGTAACCATGTACAGTGATATGGTGCTAGTGCTATATGCTACTCCATCCATTAATTGTATTCACATAAGATTATGAACAATTTGACAAGCAACTATTTTAACTTGCCCATGAAGCGCAATTAAATTACAAATAGGCATAGTAATCAAATGAATCTCACTTCATAATGTGGACAATAATAACACGGTCTTGGTCAGAGGATGTTGGCAAATGTGTGATGTTGGGCTGTAGAAATGAATGGAATTGAATTAAAATGACAAAAAGATGATTGATTTACTTTATTTCTTTCAATCTCAAAGCAAGTGATAAATACAATGAATTTGAAATGTTGTACTGTAATGTTCTTCACGTTTGCTGATCGTTGTTCGTAGTCATAAGAGCTTAATGAGGCTTTACTGCCAACAACTGGATGACACTAACATTAATCATAAAGAGTAAATTACTGTATATGTTAGAAATAAAATATGAACTGTATTTATAATAGGCAATAAAATAAAATCATCAATGTCCCATGCTTAATTCCACGTGATTTTCTTTTTTGTATGCATAGTCTAGCCTTTCTTCATTACAATATATGGTTCTCTGTAAACAATGACCAGGCTGTTGGTCGTTGAAACTACTGTTGATCTTGGTGATGCATTTGGTTGCCACAGCCCTTTGTAAGCACAGGACACATGTTTCATATTCCGCCCCTTTAATTAGGCCGGACTGGAAAAACTGACCACACTCCTTGTTTTTTTGGCCTATGGGAAGGTGTGTGGTGGGCCTGAGAAATGAACGTATGCATCTCTTACCCCGTACCTGCAAGATTTATAACCAAGTATGTTTGACACACCGAAGTGGTCAGATTTTTTAAAAGCATGTAAAACAAGGATTCATTTCAACAGCTGATAGTTGGTTATACTAAGCCAGTTACCACTAATAAACATAGACACACTCCTTTTCTTTAACTATTAACTATTTCTTTAATATTCTCTGTGGTGAGGCCTTTGTTTGAATAAGGCAGTTTATGTTTCACCATCCTCTACATTTCACCAGAACTTTGCCTACATATGTATTGCATTTGAACACTGCATTGAACAGAAAATATTATGTTCAAACAAGTGGTTGTTGTATGACACACATGGTTATCGTCAGTCCAGTAGACAGAATAAATACAGTATTTTGCTCACTTAATATTTGCAAATATACAGTACACTCAATAGTTTAAATCAGGAAAAGGACTAAGGGATTACTGTACATGCTTAATCATATCTAGGTATATGATATGGATTACTGCTGATAGATAATTAAGTATTTTTGGATACACTGGACGGGATCACATGTTTGTGAGAAACACATGTAGTCGAACCTTGAGGGTCAACATTTACAACGAAACACCTGGACAAAGTTCCAGTTAAAACAAAGATGGGCAGGGTTTCCCGTCTCGGACAAAAATACACAAAAATGCACTTCTATTAAAAGAAATGTTAAGAATCAGCCCCTTTATGAAGCTCTTTCCCCTTGTTTATTTCCCTAGAAATTCAATGAAGGTCAAGGTCGAGCAAACAAAAAAGACTGTAAAAGTGGAAAATAGGAGACACATTAGGGACAGCAAGGAAGATGCCATCATGAGTCATTCTGTCTGTACAGTAACAATCCCTGTTTGTCTCTGGCTCACTTTCTCCAGGTTGTTCGGAGTCATCAGCTGGCGGAAATTCATGTGCAAATCCTTGTGTGAAACTTTTCTTATTTTCTTCTCACTCTTGCTGAAGCGCGTGCTTATAGTTGATCAGACAATGCACATCCAGCTACTCTTACTGATCTTTGTTTTGCAACTGAGGAATTGTGTCACCAGCTGTTTTTTGTGTGTTTTTTTAAAATCAGTTTCACTTTTACTCATGTGGACTTCTTTCACATATGTTTACGAGCTTGATTAATGTGTGGTTCTTTCTCTGGGCACTTGATGTTTATCTTTCACTGGCGATACTTTGTGCACTCCTGACCCTGAGGGACAATCTATTTTTTTGCTTCTTCAGGGAAAGGTTATTTAAAGGTATTTAAAAACAAACTTTAAATATCCTTCAGGTAATGTAATAATTCATTTTTTAAGCACCTTTGGTCTAAATTTAGTTATAGGAGTTATACTATGGTATAATTGTATTGGGTCTTTTTGCCTGATTTGTAAACACTGTCATTGAATTTCTTTGTCCAATATTGTTTTAACATTTTCACTTTGTATATGAAAAAAAACCTTGAAGGCAACTGCTGTCTTCAGCCTTCATTGAAAGGCGCTGCATAGCACACAGTGAGCTCAGAAGAAAAAAAATATTGTTTTTTATTCTAAATAGAAACCAGTGAGTTCATGGCTCTCATGAGATGATGATTTGATGTCGCACGGCCATCATTATAATCCATGAAAATATGAAGAGACATATGTATTGGATTTCCTTGAATAGAGACAGCGTAGACGAGCATTTGCCAGCTATGTCGAGCAAGTGCAAATGTTTATTTTAAAGAGATGTTTGAATATTGTTTTATTTCCTTATAGTTGTAGACTTGGCTCAGCAGGTGAGTCTGTCTCGGAGAAATGTTTGAATTGAGAACCTGGTTTCAATTCACGTACTGTAGGAGTCTCTATCAGGACAATGTGAGTACAAGGAAAGCCGCGATAAGAGAATCTGTGTCACCGTATCCAAGTAAAATAAGCAAAAGACTGGCATACTTTATTTTTAAACATGGTCATAGAATATCTAGGCCTGCCCCATGGAAAAATACCGCAGGTCAAATCAAATTCAGGGTGTCACTTGTTCTCTCGAGAAGTTTTGAGAAATTTAAGTTTACTTTTTATTATGTTTGTACAGGTTTGTGTTTCACGTGCAATAAAACACCTTTCGGCTTACTCCAGTAAAATATGAAATTCTTGAATGTGTATTGCAAAGTCGACCGGCTTAACGAAAATTCTGCCGACATGGAAGACTGTGCAACTGGACTCCGGATTTTAAATCAAACTCCGACTGCTGGTCAGTTGTGGGACGTTATTTGTTTTGATCTAAATCTTTTAGGCTTCATGCTATGTCCTGTAAGGGGGCAACCTTTTGCTGGTGAAATCAATCAGTCAATCAAACTGGTAAACGCCAGCGAGTGTGACTTAGGTAAGTTAGAATAGTAGTCTTGTGTCTAGACGCTAAGGGAGGGACAATTTTCTATTCCTCCTTAAGTAAATACTATATATGCAGTGGGTATTAGGCTCCATCACAATCCCTGGTTATTTGGCCGGCTGTTGCTAATGGAAGCATGGTCTTGAGTGAACGTCACGAGCACACGGCTGAACAAAGAGGCCCTTTCTGTGGGCCAGAAGGTGCTGAAAGGCAGGCTGAGGGTGGCAGGTCTGTATGAAGCACCACTATCATGCTGGGCGTCTTATACCAAAGCTCATAGACAAAGGTGAGGCATTTTATCGCCACTCCATTGCCCCAGGGCTCTGCTGCGGGGCACAATCTGTTATTAAATACCGCTGCATGACATTTGGAGATGATGAGTCAAAGCAGTATTCAAGTGCTCACACGACTAATGCAAAGTGTGGAATTTATCTGGCTCTATTTGTCAGACACTGATGTAACCTCTTAAAAGGACAGCAGTCACCCTTGATAATAATTTGCGGTTATTATATGCATCGAACAACTCATTAAGCGTTTACAGTGCAACGCAGGAAGTGGTGTGTGCTGAGGAAGGCACAAAAAAAGCTGCATTCTGCCCAGTTTTCTGGATTGAATGATGGGATCTGAAAGTAGACATGGCAAAGCTTCATACCTCATTGATTCTCTGTGCCACAGTGTTTTTGCATCATATAACATCATAATTTGGACCACATGTGCCCACACATTCCCTCCTGAAGAGGAAGAGGTGAATGTCTTAGACAGTTAGCAGGGAACATAAAACATAGTCCGTCAAAACACTTACGTTGGGTTTCTCCAGATTAAGAATTGAGAGAGAAGCCGGGCGAGGAAACAGATTCACTACCAACTCATATTATATTCAGCGGCTGAGCTTGTAAAACACAACTGCCTTGTATCTAAAGCACAGATTCACAACTGCTCCGCAAGACATTTCTAAATTGTCTCCTGCAAGGTTTCATAATGACATTAATTATGAACTGTTCAGAGGGGAAACAAGAATACATAATTTAAACAACACATACTCTTAAAACATGTTCATAATGTTTACCTCATTGCATGCTCCAATGTCTGCACATACCATTGGGAGTTTTCTTTCCCGTCGTTATCATTGTATTTATTTTGGGATCTTTCTGATTGTGTCACTAATTGGACACTCATGCTGCTCTGAAGCAGGTCCCTTTTTGTTATGGCTTTCAAATGTATATGTTTTATTCAATAATATTACCCCTTATTGGAAAGTTTACAATTCTACCATTGGTCATTGGTATCTGTTGCTTTAACCTCTGAACAGATAAAAGCACAAATAGAACAACACATTTTTAGCATTGTAGTCAGGAGACAAACCCCTTTTTTTTCACCTTACTGCATTAACATTGAACATGTACAACACATAAATCATCATAGACCGTGACCTTGCCATGGGCTTCCCATAACGTGATTAACTTAAAATGTGTACATACGGTAAACGTGCCCACTTTCATAATAACTGTTATTATTAAAAAATGGCTTGTATTCCTCTTTCTCCTCTCCATACTGGTATTTGCGTCAATGAGAGGCAGAGCAATGGGTGGCCATACAGTATGGCACATTTCTGAAGCTGGAAACAGGGAGGGCTGAGCGTGCTAACCAAAGGAAAGCCTCAGGGTCACGCGACAGGACCTGTGGAGCCACTCGAGTGATCCCCTAGCCACCACATACAGTCTGCCTTTTACCTCCTTATGTGTACACAAAGGGGAACTTATCCCAGTCCCTCGCCCTTACCTCCCCTCCTTCTTCACCCCCCTGCCCTTCATAATGAGACAGAGTCAGGTCCTGCCACGGCATAATAAAAACTTGCCTTCGCTGCCAAACAATCACAGCAGGCCGGGAAGGAGAGATAATCTAAAATCAGTCCAACAGAGGATGGGGGACCTGATACTGCCGGCACATAGGGGGTCACTTTCCACCTCTGATATAATGTAGGAGCAGTGGCGCTCCACATCAATCTGTTCAATATTAAAAAGAAAAGTTCAACTTTGGTCAGGCAGGGGCTTCACATTATACACTGCACTGTTGTATGCCATGTACACGGTATATGGAATATACTCTGCTAAATTAAAACAATAATAAACATCAGTTATGATTTTTTTATTTAGTGGTTGGTATTCAAGTTTTGTCATCATTAAAACACTATCGTGAGAGAGAATACATCAATAGGTTAACTCTCTGAATACCTCTCTCGTCTTCACAGCTGAAGTCTGAAATCCGCGGCCACGTGTGCTGGATCTGTCACCAGTAGAGAGTACTGTAAAACGTTACGTTTCCTCTGGCAGTGCCTTTACAACACAGGAGCATAAGGGCCACACACAGCTGCCAGAGATCCAGAGATGAGAGTAAATAAACCAGGGGAGCCATCCCTGACACCATGTGTGGCTACGTACAGTGCAGACTGGTGGGAAAATAAAGTTTGGTCAAGCGTGATTAACGCCTCACCTTTTTTCAGGATGCACTGTTACGGTCGTGTGTCGCAGACACCAACGCTTGACTTCCCTGTGAGGTCATAACTGATCTTGACCAAAATAATATTAGAAATCTTATAATACTTTTGACATTCATGTACACTACATCAAAGCAAATGCTTGGTGACTACAAAGGAATAGTGTTGATTTAAGAACATGTTTTAATCAATTGCTTGTTGTAGTAGTCCTGCCCGGTCTCACAGTAATACTAAATGTTCAAAACATGTTTACCAAGTACATGGCGGTGGGCACGTAACGTGTTTAAATTACTTGTCGCCACCAATAAAGCAATGCCAATGGAAAGTCATTAGGATCCTTATTTTTGTGGTAGACGCATGTATTAAAGGCATCCACATGAATATGCAACGGACAGAGCTAGCGACTCAGAATTAGAGAGAAAAAGACTTCTGTAGAGAAGAGACCGGTGTCGTTGTGATGTTCTTCCTGAATCTGACTTTTGTTTTGCTGCTTAAATCTAACTTTTGTGTTGTTGCCTAAACGTAACTTTCATTGTATTTCCTCAGCTAAATCTACGCCCATAAGAGCAACCATGATGTTTTTCCGAAACCTAACCAAGTGTTTTTGTTGCCTAAACATTTGTTTGGAAGTCGTTCTCAGCCACATGAAAAATGGAAATAGATACAATTTCACAAACTGCCGTGAGACAGGGTTGAGTATTCATCCAATAAAGCATGCAAGATTATTTCAAGTTTTTTTCAATTTAATATGGATTATATGGATACATATTTGTTATTGTTTCAGCATGATCCTTTTTTATAATATAACGATGTTGCGGTTAGGTTTTGGCTCAAACACAAAAAACTACTTAGTGAGGTTTAGCAAAGATCCTGGTTTGTTTTAAAACAATAACTTGGTGGGGTTGGGGGACCTTTGTTGTCATGGTTAAAGTAATAAACACTACATGCTACAAAGAGTCTTCCATCAAGGTTTAGTTGGTCTAACATCCCCCCTGTCCTCCTGCCTATGTGGATTTGTTACAACCTTATGTGACTTCTTCCGATGCTCCTGTCAAAATGACCCCACCACCAGAGGGCTTTGTCACTCGGACTCTACCCTGTGTCATTTCTCTTTCCCAAAGATAAATGGTGTGATTTTGCTTTGGACAGTTTCCAGAGAAATCTGTCAGACTCAATTTTGCTTCTTCCGCACGTTGGTAATTAGTTCAATAAATTACTGAGGAATGCCCAGAACAGGGCGTGCAGGCTCAATGGAGCCTCAAGCGGTTTGTCTGATATATTTACGATGAGGTTAATCTTAGTATTACAACTGTTTCCATATACCTTGGAAGGAGTGTTAGATTCATCTAGGAAATTGTGCAATAGGAGAATATTGTGGACGTAGTTGGACAGCTCTGGACTCTCAGCTTGAAAGTTAATTATGGCTCTAAATGTATTAGGTTGAACATTGTTGCCTATCGTTGAAATGAATGCCCTTGGATTAGACGTCACATTTTTAGGAGGCACTCAAGTAAATGCCAATCAAAGCGGATTGTTTATCTAAGAAAAGCCTGTAAACATGCACCCGAGTTCAGCCCCTCTGCAGGTTCTCTGTGGATGTCACAAGGTGCCGAGGAGCATTGGCCTTACAGTATACCAGAGCAAAGCAAGCCATCGTCACCAGGATTGAGAGTGACAATGCTGACATTTCAACAGCTACGCGCTCTGAAATGCGCACGCCTATAATCTGTCCTCCTAAAAAGGATTTGCCTCCAAATTGCTCCATTGCCTGTGGTCCTTCTGTTTGTTGTCATCCGTTGCCGCACATAGACTTTAAATAAACACAGCTTTGATAAGCTCGGGGCCAGACAGTCACCTCTGACCCATTGCAGTTCCGATCGGGGTCCTGGGGCATGAGGTTCACCAGGTGACACAAGCATAGCTTTAAATTAGCGGCCCTTCTCTTCAGAGGGAGGTTTATAAACACTGCGAGTGGATGAGGGAGTGTTGGTAGGAAATTGACTTTGTCCAGAGTGTGTTGACCAGGGAGAGAGCAGAGGTTAAGAGGCACGAGGTTTAAAGGAGGTTTGGGAGGTTATCTCGGACAACATCATTCATGAATTGGATTAATATACAGATATTTGTTCAAAAACAATCACTATCAATTATTGTAAACTTTACTTTTTTCATCCTGTCAAACAGCTGGATGTTTGTATTGCAGTGATGATCTGTACACATTTTTTTTTTCATGTAATAGTAAAAACATGCCATGACACTTCATTTTAGACTTTATTTGTTTCCCAATTGTTTTATGTTCAACCTTGCGACTATCACTGAGCTTATTCTTTCTCTCCTTTAAATTGTGTATATATACACTTTGAAATTAAAACCGTTTCCCAAGAGGTCTAAAGCTAAATTCAGGAAAATAACTTTATATTGTACAAATATTTCCTTCTGCAGAATAAGGGTCCATGGCTTATTTGTAGTGGACGTGATCATAGGTGCAGCCAGTCAGTAGCAGTCTGAGGCCTCTTTGTAGGCCGTCGAACATGCACCAAACCACAAATTATCATTGGAGCAGGACAGGCCTCCTGCACCATAACTAGGCCCACCACTGCCTCCCCGAAAGCTTTCGATTTATGGCATGTGTCCAAATAAACATGTCTGAACGTTGTGGCAGAGAGAAGCTGTGGGTGAGCATGCATTTGAGAGGTTCAGATCTCACACCTGTAGGAGTGATGTGGCCCGCTGCCAGGGAATACAACCACATACTTTCTTAAATAAATCTTAAAAGATTAATTCATGTATGCATACATGATGTTCAGTACCTCTCCTTGGCACCATGTCTCTTGTTTTGAGCATGCCTTGCCTTTTGCCTCTTCCCGTTCTCACCGTGTCTTTGCTTAATTCAGTAGACTTTTTTTCATGGTAAATGAGGCGTGCAGCAAAGTAAACATTGCTTAGAGATGTTTACTTTTGTCTCTGTATAATTTCTGGTCTGTACAGTAGTCACACTTATGCAGGTAGAGGACTGAATGGAAATCTGTCTTGCGGTTCTTCGTCATTTGTAACCATCTACCAGGGTGGGATTGCTCATTTTAATATTTCCTTACCCGTTGGAAGAATTAAGGGCATTTCTTCTCCTCTTGGTGGTTTTGCAAATTTTGACTATTAATACCAGAATGTCAGAGGGTAGTCTGTGTAATAATTACTGTAAATGTATGCAGTTAATGCATACAGAGCAGTCAATTGTATATGTTTTTGTAATGTTGAGTATTAAAAAAATATAACGATACTATACAAACTTAAATTGATACATTGCAATATGTCACAAAAACTAAATACAGACAGATAAAGGAGAAGGTCAAGCACTGAACTTTAGGGCACATCAAAAGATATTTAGTAATTAGTATCACTTTGCAAAAGTCCACAAGAGGAGAGAGAGAGAGAGAGAGAGAGAGAGATAGAGAGAGAGAGAGAGAGAGATTTTAACCTCAAAACTCTGTCAGTTATAAAATGATGATCAATCAGTATCAAGTACCAATCAAGTACCAGAGAGGCCACAACGTAGCAGAATAAATGTTTGTCCGAGTCTTATTGTCTTTTATATTCATAATACCAAACACCAACCTTGTAGAGTGGCTGCTTCCAATTGTGGGAACTTTTACCAAATGCCTCTGTGCTACTCTGCCAGTTTCAGGATGGCTCTTTCTGAGCCGCACAGTTTCACCAGCATGCTGCCGGCCTGTAAGTCTACAAGTGTGCACCAGCCGAAGTTGAGATTCTGATTTTGGCATGCTGTGTTGGTGACATCAGTAATTTGTCACTCTGCAGACACACTTTGATTTATGACTTTTCACATGCAGCAAAACGTGCCCTCGGTGTTTCTTTATTACATTTAAAACCTATTACTGTAAAATAGTGAGATTACTGCATAATACATGCTTGGAAAATAGCTTCAGGTTGAGCAAATATGGTGTGTTTAATACTAATAAAGTAGCTGGGTTATGGGTAAATGTTTATATTACTTTACAGCTTGCCTTGAGGAGGGAAAATATTTCCATTTATTACCAGAGTGATGAATGTGAGTAATTACCTTGTATTGTAAGCAATATACTTCACCCCTAAAGCTTCACACTGTTTTATGATTTGGGTTCCACACTCACAGACTAATGTTAAAACAAGTCTATATTTTTGATGTAGTTCACTCCATCTGTATTTTGGTAATTGAGGATGGATGTCAGTTAATTATTTTTGTGGTCGGCTGATTTAAATTGTGTGAAGTTTTGAAATGACAGCAGTTTAAACCTGACCATGAAGGTTTGAACTAGCATCTTCCTTACATGGACGCTACTGTGTGATGAGAGATGCACAAAACACAGGAGGTCGGTCGAGGTAAAAACATGTCCTTCAATATCATATATGGACCTTTTCAGATCTGTTATTTCCAAGACCAGGACAGAGTGACTTCTAGCTGATGGACAACCAGCCTGCCAGGCAATGGGCAGTTTTTGTATATTTGCCGGTGAGTGATTTGCAGAAAGACATCCTTGTAAAGGCCACCGTCATCGCTCTCTGAGGGCATTCTGGGTGCTGACACTTCTTGTCCATCAACTCCAACATGGCTGTCAGCGCAGAGCACCCTCTGCCACTTGCTCGTATTGTACAGTATCAGCAGAGACAACCCACGAGACAAAGAACTACAGAGCAGACAAAGATGTCTTTTAGTGGATATTGACACACACACAGTTTGATTGCATTTAAGTAAAGTGCTGAAGGATCTTGACCACCAGGGATATAATATAAATAAATGCTGAACGTTGGTGCACGTGGATCCTGCTTGAGGATGTTTACGTGTGGTCACTGATTATTTGTGTGTTGAGGTAAGGACAATCTGTCAGTTAACAACAAAATGAAAGATAATCTGCAGCGTACGAGTCATGTTAATAACATCCTTGTGAGAGGAAGTAAAACAAAAAAAAGTCAATACTTCCCTGGAGGCATTTCATTACAGAACCCTTTCTACTTTTTCTTCCTTTTTATTGCCTTCCAGCAGACAGGCACCCTGGAAGTGGAGGCCTATAACGTGCTGATAGGAAGAATGAGTTGTACAGTTGTCAGCACCGGATTGATGAGAGTCGAGGGAGCATCGGTGTTGATGCTGAAGGGGTTAACGTCAGCTCCGAGGGCAGGAGGCAGTCTTTTCTGGGAGTCCCATCACTGTGGTCAGTCTGGGAGTTGTTAGAAGTGCTCATTAATCATAGTCCTAATTTGTTTTTACACTGTTGTGCTGACACAGACTGAATATTATTACAGCGGTATTTAGGTGGGAATCTCAATGGTCAGAGATGTCATTGTAGTGCATGTTAAAGGACCCAGTGAGGCTCTCCCACTGTTACATGGGGCAGGTTGAGGTAGATGTCAGTGTGGATGTGTGGGCCTTCACTTGTCTTCATAATAAGATGTCAATTTGTGGAAAAATGGAAAGCAAACCTCTATTAAGTGCTGCTATTATTGAAAATGGTGTAGTTAGATAATGCTATATTTTAATATATATATATATATATATATATATATATATATATATATATATATATATATATATACATATATATATGTATATATACATATATATATATATATACATATATATATATATGTATATATATATATATATATATATATATATATATTGTAACATTATAGAGGAGTAAATTCAATTGTTTTTATGACATTTTCAACAAAGAAAATTATCCTGTGTAAAGTGCAAGCATTAGCAAGAGGGCAATATCTATGAGAGAAGTTGAGATTAAAAGTTTGCGTATTTATTTACACCTGTCCTGTTTTTGGAGGGTTGTTATGTTGATGTTACAACACATGTGTACATAGTGTGTTTGTTGCCTGTTAACTGTATTCATAAGCATGGTTCCCAAGGGGGGGCTGAGCTATAGACTTAATAAAGCCACAGGACAGCTCGGGCTTAAATGTCCCTAAATGTATTTTCTGTGGTGAATGTGTAAACTAGTAAACTATGCCAAACCAGAACAAACAAAAATATAATTTAAGTTTGCATTCACACCATGCCAGCAGGTTCCCTTAAATAAATCAGTTAAGACAGCTCGTGTTAGTTTAGCTTGACGTAACAGTCTTCTCCGGTCCTCTCCAGTGTGTCCTTGGCCAAGACACTTAACCCCAAGTTGTCCCTGCTGCCCCTGCCATCAATGTATGAATGGATGTGCATGGTTGAAGAACAAGTAGTGTAAATGCACTTGAGACTAAACAGACACTAAACAAGTCCATATCATTGAAATCATATCTAAATGTGCTTATTTTTTTTGTCCTTTTTGGCAGCCAAACCCCAATGTGAGTAATAATGAAGAGTGTTTTTTTTTTTATTGTATGACATAGTATTACAATTTTGAGGCTTCACAATTTTTCATTGCTGACAGTGCTATAATGTTAAGCAAATGTCTGGAAGAGTCTTAAACAATACCTTTACCACTTGTACCACTTCTAACCTACAGATTTGACGA
Organism: Taurulus bubalis; assembly: GCF_910589615.1. Classification (NCBI taxonomy): domain Eukaryota; kingdom Metazoa; phylum Chordata; class Actinopteri; order Perciformes; family Cottidae; genus Taurulus; species Taurulus bubalis. Next base: position 12,876,731 of record NC_136605.1, read on the forward strand.
ATTAGCCATTTCACTGTGGTAGACACAGTATCAAGTAGTTTATTACAAATTTGTATTTGAAGAATGGCCTCATCATTACTTAACAGGAGATCGTCTGGACAAGTTTCCTTCCTGTTGTATTAAAAATGACGTTTCACATTAAACAAATGTACTGATCTAGGAGTTAAACCAAGGAAAACACTCCTCATCTCCTCCCATATATGTGCTGGAGAAGTTGGCTGAGCTCAGTGCAGTAGAGCAACAGCCTCATCCATCAGATTGGCTTTACATTCAGTCAGTTGATTATTACAGCATCTGAGGAAATGTCCTCCCCTTAAAGCTCACGTATAGAAGGGTAGACTGGACAGAAAACACAACGCATTATGGAAATGCCATCTTTTTGTTTTGTTCTATTTTTTTTTTAGGAAAACGTGTTTAGCGTTGCCGGAGCTGTTATGATATTAATACAAATAAGTGGAAGAGGTTTGGGATTTTTTTTACTGAAAAAGTCAACTTCTTTATTACCAAGGTAAACCAGTAGAAACATGTATAATCAGTGCACAATACTATTTATTCTTATACAATAGATTTAAGACAAGGTCTTGCAAACTAGATAAATAAACACAATGACGTCTAAGTATGTGACTGTACCTTAAAAGATGCAGGATTTATATTTATAAAAAAATACATATATTTTCACAACCACTGAATGCCAGAGGCATTCATTAATGGACATTAAGAGTTCATGTAACCATCCAGACCTACAGGATATTATAAACATACTATTTATATAACACCATATTCCATATTTACACATGTTTGATATGTAGGCTAATTCTAAATCATTTGATATTGTTTGCTAATCTTTAGACATAGCACACATTCACATAAAAGGCCTTTTCACCTAAAGTCGTGGAACGAGAGAGTTGAGAAAGTGAAAGACCTCATTGTTTGTTCTCACCAGTAGCAGATAAGGCCAAAGGTTGCTATGGAAACTCAGCCAACTGGAGCCAGAGTCCAATTTAGGAAAACCACAAAGTCAACATGAACGCGTGCTACAGGTTGGGAAAAAAAAAAAAAAAAGGATTGTGATTATGCAGACCATAATCAGAAGTCTAAATATATGAACCGAAATACCCGCAGATACGGTGACACTTCACCATTCATTTCCATCAGTTCAGGTAAACTATTATTCTGGGGCACGATGACACATTTACAGGATATATAATGTGAGACTGTCGCTGCTGCTGAAACCATATCCTTTTATTTATCCAAGGCAAGGCCAAATACAGCAATGGTTATGTGCTTCCTTTAAATATTTTAAATCAAGCATATCTTCTGGAGTTGAGACATTGAGCTAATATCTTCACGGTCCCAACAACGTCTGACATGAGGAACGGAGAAGCAGCATCGGATGGAAACACTAACGAGACAGATTCTTGAGAGTCTTGTTTTTAGAAACTGTAGCCAACTTATTACTTCATAAAACATTCAAAATGGTATTTCATATTTGCACAACTAACACTTCAAATGAAACTGGGAAATGCTGTAGGGTAGACTGGCAAAGATCTTTCTACAACAGTGTATTAATAGTAATTTTGTATTTTTTTAAACTCTAATCTAATATGTATAACCCAATATATCTCAGACATGAAAACATAACTTGTGGCAGTACCATCAGGTTTCATGTCCAGTCTATCAGTATTTTTCTAACCTTTATAACAGTTTTAAATAGGAAAACTGTCGGCTTTCAACACATATACTGTACGGTATATGTGAACTTATATTCCAATGAGAGCGCCTCTGTGTGAGACTCCCTCTGTTTTCCTTACCTGGCTGTGATTAAGATGCAGGAGGCTGACATTGATCAGGCTGTGGTGGCCAAATTATGCCTAACCAGCCACAAAACTGGAGAGTAGTTAGACTCCAATTAACACAGGCCAACGTGATTTCCTGGTTGCATCAAATGTCGCATGCAATGGCAATTACCATGTAAATATTCAGCACAGGCCTTTTGTGAACATGGCTATGGTCTTCCTTCCCCGTGAGCAGGCTTTTCATAATAAACTGGATTGTTTGTAGAAATCCTAATGTTATAATGAGGTTTTACTGCTTCTCTCTCGTGTAACATGATGACAGTTGTGGATAAAAATTGGCAGATAAAAAAATAAAAACACGAGAATATAAGAACAGTTTTAGAAGACAATTTCAGTTCCCAGGATGGGTTTTGTTTCTGACTGAGACTAGCTTTCATATGGGATGAATAATAATAGTTTGGCTTCAAAACCTTTGTACATATAGCCACTGTAAATGTTAAATACAGGGCAAGTGATTCTTGGCATATTTAACATATTAATCAACATGAATAAAAAACAACCTCAATATGTTTGACACAATAATCTGATGTATTCTAATAAATCAAATAAGGTATTATTTTAATGGTTTTGGAGCAGGCTGATTGCTTTCCATGCGGAAGTGCAGATTGCAGCGTTGTCGAGAACTGCTCATCGCTCTTTGACGCCAATAATTATTATTATTACTCCATTAACGTGTCACATGTGCATATTGTCCCAACTTTGACACTGGGTGTCTTTGGAAGTAAATCGGATGGACGATTCTCGCGGTGCACAAGGATAAAACCTTTCTATGTCGATAGCACAATCGAGATGCTTCAGTTGAACCAGCCAATCAGAGCGCAGCCTGAGGTGAAAGGAGAGAGGTAGGGGGAGGATTGTGGTATTGCCAAACCGAGATGGGAGTACAGTACAACATGGACAAAATATGTGTCCAATAAAACGCATTAGAGATTGTTTCAGTTCTAGTTCTGACAACCCTGCGATGTAAACCCTTGTCATCGCCTTGCAGGTCAAATCCACAATGCAAGATAAAAAAAATACTTTTCTCATAAACAATACTATGACTACTTTTTTCAAAAAACTGTAATGTGGGTTTTTTTTATTTATTTTTTTACATCTTATGGGTGTGCATTTTTATCCATACTATATTATTAATTTTGAATGCCTTTTTAAAACTGCTATTACTTTTTCATAGCTGTTATCGTTAAACAATAATATTACTTTTCTCATACTATGTTATACTATGACTTTTTTCGTCATACAAAATATTTTTGACAATCCAGCGAAATAGCTGCAGGTTTTAACCCACCAATCACCTCCAGGTCTTCATCATATGTCACAGGAGGAAAACTTTGTAATTAGCCTGTCATTTACTAACAAATGGGGCACAAGTCAGTGACCAAATTATTGATTGTGAGGGCGTTTTTTTTTCCTCAGTCTGGAGAAAAGTTCATTACACTGCCTGTTTTAGCACGGGCAACTCCCGCCACTGGTGTGGTACCTGTCCAAGAACAACTTGTCTGAGGTCACCGCAGAGCCGGAGTCTGACACAGTGATTATAGGTGGTGCTCTGGCTGAGGAAAGCTGCGGTTTTCGTGCTGAATATCTGAGAAATCCATTGTGAGCTTTAGCTTTTCTTAAGTAGCTTTTGACTGAATTATTTGCCGTAGGGAGGAAACGAGCGAGTCCCCGGTTTGTTACTAAGAGTTATATCTCAGCCAGTGCAGTGTGGAGAGACTTGGATGTTGATGTATTCACGGATGTATTATGCATTTTTCAAGTGTGTTCATTTGTTTGAACAGAGGATTTTGGAATACGTCTACAACAACCAACTTATTTGTTAACATGAGTAATTCTATACAAAGATTCATATGAGTTAAAGGATGGGAGGATTTGAGGTGATCGACACTCGAGATGCCATTCACTTTGCTTCACTCTTAAGAAACCTTTGAGGGGGAATACACCTTAATCAACACTCAAATGGAGCCATTGTGTTGGCAACGCTTACTTCATGTGTACCAGCAGAGACCCTCAATGCAAATCTCTGTGATGGAGGAATTGAGATGTGGGTTTTGGAAAAACTATATATTTCTATCTGAAGAGCCATAATGCCAAGAATGTTGCAGTCCATCAGTTACCTGCCACAAATAACTTCAACCAAGTGGGCTCCAGGGAGTCATATCAGAAACTTTGAGGTTCCTTTTTCCATCTCTTTTCAGACAGAACTGCCTTATGACATGCTACCGCCGACTCAAAAGTCATACACTGGACATGTGAGATCTTCTTTGTGTGTGTGTGTGGTGGATGTGAGGGTGGGCCGAAATATGTGTGGCATGTTTCGGGGAGAGAAATACGGTAAGCACGATGCGTGTACGGATTGTCATGACGTGTTTCGTGCTGCTTAAGACACATTGTAAACTCTATCAGTCACCCAATAAATCCAGCGGGAGGGAAAACACAACACATGATATATGGCTGTTTAATGATTGTGAGTTGAGGTGGAGGTGTAGTGGACTGAACTGAGCCTGAATGGGGTGTATGGGTTCAGCTTGAGTGGGGGTGTAATCCATTGGGACTACTCTACAGTTCAGAGACCAGCCTCCATGGGGGAGACACAAGGCCCTAGTCACAAGGGGTTAATTGTAGGTGTTTAAAGAGCACATGTCATTAAAGAGCTAGTGCGTGGAAAGAGTTCTATTTATACATGGCAGAGGTAATGAGGTGAAATTATTCTGTCCGACAGAGATGGGATGTGACCACAGCAGGCTGGTGGAGACTCCCCTGCCCTGGCTCGGACTCCTGAGAGTGTTTTCAATCCAAATACGGACGCTGAAACGTAAGCTTGCTAATTAATTCCCATTTACATAAAGCCAGCTGTGGTTTCCATTGCGCCCTCCAACCCAGGTGCCTTGTCACAGCAGCAGGCGATTGATTGAATAATTAATGATTCCCCAGATGCAACAATTAAATTAAAATGAACTTAATAGGCCTCAGACGGTATTATGCTATGGTAATGTTTTCATTACTCATGTTTACATGATAACATATATAAACACAGGAATACATAGCAAGGAAACACACAAGCCACTTGAAGGCTTTTAGATTGTTTTATTATTCTGGAACCCTGGTCAGTTTGAAAGTTTTATTGAGTGGGGTACACATCTGTAACTATTTGCTCGACACAAACCTGTGTGTTTATAGCACTGTAGCTGCACTGTGAAAAAGTAATGTGAGATTGATTAAGTGCAAATATCTCTGGGTTGATTAAACAAGCTCACCTTGCTCCACTAGAGGGAGCAACTCCATAGGGATCACATACATAGAGATGCATCCATGGTTCTGTTTGATATTGTATCAGTCTTACATCTAACAGCCAGGCATGATATTATTTCTAGATATTAACTCAGAACGTGTAGTTTTCTTTCAAATTCCCAGTACTAGCCACTCATCACAATGAGTCAAATAACATTAGTTAAAATAACAAATAATTTTCAAAACCACTTCAAGATTCAAGATATTTGTATTCATATGCACAGATAACAGACAGCTACTCCATACAATGAAAAGCTTATTTTCCTAGGTCCTCCTTACACATAGAATTACTTAAGGTTGAATTAGAATTAAGAATACAAACAAACATTGCTATAAATGCTAACAATTTAGTTTCACTTAATCGTTCAATCGTTCAGCATTGTTACATGTTCAATAAATCAATACATTTTCATTATTATGAATTGTATGTTTAAATAACTCAATGATCTACCTGATGAAGTCTTAAGACTTGTTGATAGTCATAATGGTATTTTTAGATATCTCAAATGTTGGGACCATTCATATTGTAACCAGGAGACCCTTATATATTTGAAGTGTGTCTTTATCTTTTTTTTATACACACGTGTCCATCATTTTCATTTTCAGTGATAGTCTTAGTTATATGTTAATTACTTAAAATATGAATTAATATCTCGGGGTTTCAATTCATTTGAAAATGAAGAAAATATAATGAAGAATTTAAATCAATGTAATTCTACTGCTTCTTACGTAGTGGTTTCTCTCTCGGTTTAATTATTAGTTACATCAACACACATGTTGTGTACTTAACTGGTGAGTAAGGTGTGGTCCCTGGCCATGTCTTCAGCTCGTTGTTGAGCTGTGATGGACGCTGGATGGAACACAGCCTGAGGATGTCCACTGGGAAGAGTTTGTAGCCGCCAGAATCTGATCATGTAACCAAAGAAAAAAGAAAACAGCAAACTGAATAACTTGCCAAAATCATCATGCAATTTCTGGACCACTCTGAAATGCCAAGGGAAGCTGGATCTCCTTCCTTTGCTTGATAGTTTTCTTAAATTAAGACTCAACTTCCTTTAAATCCCTGTTAAGGATCTTTTTTTTTCTCCCCCAATTGATTTTTATACATTTGGAGAGGAGAAAATAGAGAAATAGCAGAACACCAGAGAGAAGTGAGAGTCTGTGATTAATAGATGCATACAGCAATGAAATGTCTGTCATTCATACAGCCTTTTCCCCTGGCGCTCAGGTTACACGGACTGAAACAGTATTTGTCCATATTAGTGAGTTCCCAGTTTTTACCCTTCCTGTCTGCCTGCTGGTAGAGGAGAGAGGCCAGAGAGCTATGGCATGACGGTCAGTGGCACCCACCCTGGATTTCCATCGGCGCCTGCTGTCCGCGCCAAGCCTGAAAAAGGTGAGATGGCTGATATATACACCCTCACCCACAAGGCCATCAAAAATAAGTGAGAGGCCACCTCACTCTGGATTGGTAAGCTTTCAGAGGACTGAAATGTGAATTCAAGCACGTACCCCCAACTATGCGATCCTTATAGCACTTTGGCCGATACACTCAAAGCTCAAAGCGCTCAGTGAAACACATTATCTCCCTTTGTAACACTGCAGCAGAAGAGAATAAATAAAACTCGTCAACAGCGATGACATGCTCGCAGTTGGCTTGCTCAGTGTTGATAGTAAAAACGTCACGAGTCGGGTGCATATTTCATTATGTGTGCTTTTGATTTAAGCACGAGAAGAGTGTCCTGCCTTAGGCAAACCCACACGAAACGGTAATTCACAGCCTTTGTGTAAATATTCTTTTTGGCTGTTGTCTTTCGATTGCGTCTCAGTATGACTTTTCCAGAGGAAGGGTGACCTGCAGTCATCATATAGGGCCTGTCTGGGACTTCATTGTTTCAATACCTCATTTCCATTTCTTGAAATGTATCTTGAAAAGTAACCAGTTATAGTAATTACATATACTTACTTATTGCCATCCTCAAACCTTATAAGTGTGAAAGCCTCCACACGGCTCTCAACATGGCGTCGATGAGCCGGCGGCTAGAAGGGACTGCCAGCACCAACAGTGCAAACAATGCTGATGGGTGGCCACTCCTCGGCGACGCGTACTGATGACAGCTGCAATCTGCAGCGTGTGTATGCGAATCATGTCAACACAACCCCGTCCTTATTACAACCTCAGAGCAACTGACTTGAGGGGGAGGGGTCCAACAGTTCAGGAGGCTGTTGTTTGTGTCCCGGGCGAAGTAGTAAATGTTGACATTTTGTCATGTGAGTCGTTGGTGTCGTTAGTCAAGTGGCTCATTTGTCACTCACCAGCAATGAGGGTCGTTAGTCAGTGAAGTTAATAACAACCACACTCTTTTCCTAAACCTAACTACAAGGGGTTCTGTTGCCTAAACCTAAACTTCCTGTGAGTTTATTTGAATGTTATGTGTGTCCAAGCCATCCCTGCCGCATCATTAAATTAATTAATTGCATTAAATTCTGACAGCAGACAAAATCTAAGTCTAGTTTCTGTTGACTTTGAGGTGAAGCCCAGCAGACAAACTCATCCATGAATCACGATATAATGGCTTAAAACATAACTACATCGGCCTCCTTTGTCTTGGCAGATGATAAGCTGCCAGCTAAAGAAAACCTGATATAATATTGACAGATGTAAATATGTATAATAACCATAAACAGGTTCTAAGTCTTGGTCACATCCTGAAAGTCAACAAGTTAACGTGGCAAATGTTTTTCTTGAAAATCCTTATGAAGACAAAATTTGTTTATCCATGAAAGTATTAATTAAATGAACTAAAAGGAGACAAACAAAAACAAAAACAGAAAAGCGGAAAAGTAGAAAGGGACAAGCAAATGTAAATGCTTGTGGTTCAGACTTTTACAGCAAATGTAAATGAATGATCACCATTTTGTTGAAAGCAATTTTGACCTCAAAAACACATTTTCTACTAATTTCTAAAAAATGAGAATGATGTCATCGAAATCAAGCAGGTTGAGAGGTCAGAAGCTTGTGTGCGCCGATAGCTGTTGGAATTACAGTTGCAACTGAAAACGTGTTATTTTTCACAGATAGAAAGTCAGCTTTTTTGCAAAATTCAACCAAAAATGTGTAATGCACTTGGATGTATCAATATCTCCTTTTTCAAATCCTGATGTTGAATGACTTGTCGTACTTTTTAAAGAAGAATCCTGAGGTCAAATAAGGGCCGGGGGCTGAGAACATTTAAATCCCTGGCACCTCTTTCAACCTCTAAGGACCTATAGCTGCTGCTGCAGAGGAAAAACTAATCAACATTTCCCTTAATTCAGCCACATTTCATCAACACTAATTCCAAACGGAGTGATCAAACTTTGTTTTCCGCGTTTTGTTTTGGAAACCTTACAGTGGCCTTTTGATGGGAATCACAGGTCTGTCCTGGTGAGGCAGCTGCTGGAGAGATCATCGTCTGCGTTTGCATGGCACCCGCTGAGAAGCCGAGCATCATGGGAGAGCTCTCCCAGATCATTTCCATAAATATGAGAGATGTGCCTCTTTTCCACTTTGGTGTAGGTCCCTAAGGGAGGATGTGGGGATAAGAGTGTATGCCGTAACATCCGCAGACCAATAAGTTATCTGCAAATGTGTTTCTGGATTTACTGAGATTTGTTTATTGCAGTTTAAGTTCCAAAGATGAACATCTTAATGAGGACATTAATTGACCCCGTGACTGGGAACAACTTCCTGAAAAAAATGAAAAAAGACATAGCAGTAGCATAGCATATCATAAGCATAGCATAAGCATAGCATTTCAGATAATCAGTCACTCAAAGCAATCAACAGTAAAATTATGACTGCAAATGTACCAAACAGGTACACAATTGAATCACTCATATTCAAAATATTTCCCCAAACGGTGGCCCTCCATAAATTTCAGTAATTACCACATTTGTAGTATTTTCTTTGCAGTTTTAATTTCTCCTCACTATTATAGCTAAATGCTTCATATCCAAGTGTCACGGTCCATTTAATTTAAGACTGTCATCCATGTCATCTTTTCTCTCATGGCTAAGGTTGCTGCAGGTATACAGGGTAAACACCCTATATAGTACCTGCTTTAGGCACAGTGCAATGCATACAAAAAGGTCTGCATGGGTCAGAGTACAGCTAATAAAACCCAATGCTGTTGCCAGTGTTGTTGTGAAAGAGAGGGATTGTAATAACTGTTTATCATTGTATGGACAGAAAGGACGGGAAAGAGCATGAAAGTAGTGAAACCACATCTAACTAAGCTTAACCTTCACATATTTAAGTTACTATTTCACATATAGCATGTGTACATAGAAACAATGTACACAATGCAGCATATACATTTAACCACCACTCTACTGCTCTTTGTTGATAAAAGAAATTGACTAAATAAATACTGCTGCTATTTGATAGAGATTGGGTTAGCTCTTAATGGTAAAAACAAACATGTAACTGAAACCAAAATCAGCACTTTGTGATGGATTTTGAAGCCCCAGGTCTAATGTGGTGAGGTCGTATTCAATGCAAGAAAGTGGGAGAAATAATGACAATATTAGACTACATATAAAAGCTTAATAGTGGAATAAGAACACTGTATTTTAAAATCATGAAAAAAGAGAGAGCAACATTTCTGCGGCTGTCCTGGTTTAAGTAAATATAAAATAAAATGGGTTTTATATGTTTCAACAAGAACTTCAGCTCACAAACTTCATGTCACCCCATACCCATTTCAGTCTTTACAGATGTTTTCCCCCTTTATGAATAGTAAGGTCAAAGGGCAAGACCTCCAGTGTATGTGATGGTTTATAGGGACTAAACCCAGCATAAATCAATTCCTCAGACATAAAAAGTATTTGAGTTGATTTTGGGATATTGTTCTTTGAAATGTAATTTGTAGTTCTGTGCTCACCCAGATCTTCAAGCATCCCCTGTTCCTCCCCTCCATCGCTTCAACACACACACTGTAAGTTCAACTGTGCTCAGTAAATCAAACTCCTACGAGGAAACCATTTATAAAAGTCTGACATCCGACTTCCTATTTCTGATTGCTGATTACACCTCAGAGTTTCTGAATACAGCTTTGCTTGTCACCTCAGGACCAAGGAAAGGACAAGATTAAGAAACCTCCGAGCTGTAAATTAACCACATACATTATCTACGGCCCCAAATTTGATCCGCTGATCACGTCTCCTCTTTGCAGCAGCCGTAGTGAGGCCTCCAACCTGGACATGATGAAAGAGAAGAGAAAGCCCTTAATGGCTTTAACAGCGTACTGAATCCCTGCCTGGTCTTATATTAAATCACTGCTTATATTTCTTACAGTTGGCTAAGCTTTGAATGGCAACTCAGACAGAAGTCGCAAACCAATGCCTAACAAAAACATGGATTATACCTAAAAATATGTCAACATTAGTGCATCACTGTGTGCATGAATGGACACATTAATATTGTTATATTCGCTCATGTTGAGGAACGGCGAGGACAAAACTGCATATAACATGCCAAGGTTGGGTTTTGCTTACTTTAATAAAGTGGCCTTTCAGAGGTCAATTTTTTAAGCGTGACATGCAAAGAACAAAAAACAATAGTCATGAGGCTGTTTTAAGACTTAGGATCTGCAAATGAAGTGTATCAATGGCAGCATAAATCAGATTGATTTAATTTTAATAGTGACATCTCCTGCTCTCACAAAGTTAAAGATGAATCCACATGTTAAAAATGTCCTTTCTATGGACAGGTCAGTGAACAGAGCTGAGACAATATAGAGTATTGTAAAGAACAGCGGAACTATTACTTTATAAAACAATGTCCTATCCTATATTTAATAATCATATTTAGCTAATAGGGTACTTTTCTGTCAATCATTGAAAAGAAACTAAGACCCATACATTTTATCCTGAAATACGCTATGGTGCATGAGAAAGAAGGAAACAAAATGTGTATAATTCAATTCAATATATTTGTATCGCCCAAAATCACAAATTTGCCTCTGACAGCTTTATAATCTATAATTCAGAAAGTGGAATCATGTTGTCGTTCATTTGAGTAACAGCAAAAAAACAAATTGCAAAAAATTGTAATGAACTTTTAATCATTACATTAATGTTGTAAAATGAGGACAAACTTAAGCAGAATATATTTTAGGAAAACAAATGTGTTTCCATAAAATGAGATTTAATAAGGATTTAAAATAGCAGTACATTATGAACATGCCATTTGCATCTTTTTTTTCAGGTAAATTAGGACACAAAACATAGTTTCTATTTTGTGATTTCACATCACTATTACCTACATTTAGTTTAATCATGACCATTCATGAAACCCTTTTTGTGTATAATGTAATGTTGTGTAATCATATTTGTCTTAATTTTCAAATACAGAGCATTTAATTAGATATTTTTCTGATAAATCATTGCTTTGCAGGTTATTGAAGTTATTTCTTCCTCAGCTCAGACGTTGCTTTGAGTCCCATCCACGCCCTACTCTGAACATGATGTAAAAAATAGGTAAAAGGCCTCTTTCATCAGTAATTGATAGGTGCTTGTTTTGGTTCAGCGGCATTGTGTCACTCTTGCCACTATGCGTTAGGAATATATCAGAGCTGGAGTGGTATGAGAAGGTGGGGGAGATGGTGGAAACAAGTGTGTCATGACCAGAGAGAGTGGCACATACGCCATGCTTGTCAGGATGACTAATAGCCCAGGGCAACAGGTCTCACTGTGGGGTGTTAACAATCAGCCGGGCCTCAGGTTGGAGCCTGACAGCCAGCCACATGATTTGAATACAAGTTGGTCACCTGCACTTTGTATCTTAAAAGGACCTTTGTCTCAACCAGCTTTAACCAACCAGTTTCACCTTTTTCTTGGTAAAAGATAACATTGCTACAAGGTGTTAAAAAAATGCTTAATTCACCTCCATGCAAGTTTATTCAACATTAATGATCATAAAAATAAGTGAAAATGGCTTTTAGAACTATTCACCAATGACATGAAATGAAAGACATTTGTAACGCTTCAGATCAAAACACATGGATCATTTGGTCGTTCGGCTGAAGCTGAGAATCTTTATTTGACAAGTCGGCTCAGATGGCAGTTCATCAATTCAGAGTGACATTTACACTCCCACTGACCCAGAGGGGGTAAAAGAAGAAAAGAAAACCTGCCTGTTCAACACACTGTGCAACAGTATCCCTTTTTACATTGAAATAAAATCAGTTAGTAATGTCGATACAGTAGCCAGCTCATTCCGATGTATTACATGATTATGTATTATGTTTAATCTTGTAATGCATCATTAGAGCTTTTGGGCCATTACACCAAGGGTTGTGTGATATATTGTGTAGTATAGTTCAATAATTAAGCAATATATTAAATGCGAAAAAATGTCTTGCCCTTTAATTACCTTGTAATATTAGACTGGGTGAAAAAATATGTGAACTGTAGACAGCCACCGGTTGGACCACTTTGTTAGACGCCTTAGTGAAAACTAAGAAGCTTGTCTGTTGGCCAGCTTCCTGTTCAGGGTGAATTCCCTTTCAATGAATACGCACCCTTCACTTCCTAGAACTTGTTCTGTCAACATGTACAAAATAAAAAGACATCGTGACGAATAAAATACCTTCATTACTTGACACAATCTCCTAAAAATAAACCTTGTTTTTGGCTCTGAAGTTGGATGAAGTTGGTTGGTGGAGATCGCAAGTAGAGTTGCTGCACGTATGATATTTAGACTGGATATGGACACGTCAGCACTGCGTCACTCGGGAGACCTGTTTTCTTCCAGACTTAGCAGCAGTACTTGCTGCCATTACACAGTAAATTTGATATAAAATACGTCTGGTCATGTCCACCCCATACTCCACATGTTGACAGTGAGAGATTTGGCAAGTTGTCCCAACAAAAACTGCCAACAAAAAAACAACACCTGAAATACGATGCACCTGAGCATGCTGTACAGATATGTAGTACAGATAACTATGACTAAGAATTAAAAGAGATCTTGATTTGAGTACTGTCCAGAAACAAATACAGCTCTGCTCCACAGTCGCACACAGCTGACTACTGGTTTCCATTTTGCCAACACTGTTGACGTCTCTTCCAATTATGCCTGTTCACTTGCACATCAGTGTAACGGTAGAGCTCAGGTTTGTTAAAACAGTGTTAACAGCCAATTAGTCATGAGTTGAGGTGACGGACTTTATGTTGCCCTGGAAGACAAGCGTTTTTCAGCAGCATTTTATTTTCCAGGTGTGTTAAGCCCATTTTTATAAGGTGTGGGCAGACAGCCTTGCCCACCCTGTAAACAGTTATGTAGAATGTGTCAGGACAATAAAAATGGACCACCAGAAATTTGTTGTGAGATTTAATTGACTCAAAAGAAAATCAGCTTGGTGAGTGCTGGTCATCCAGTTCAGTTAATAAAATAGGTGTTGCTGTTTTAAAATGTAGATGTTTAACATGTCATACTATGACATAATACAAAATATGCCAGTTTTAGTGTGGTCACCTTGCTCTCCTTGTTTTTGGCACTTTAATTAACATTTGTTTTGAGCGATTTGTTATGCGACCAAATTCAAGTTGTGATTCAATGAGTTGACTTTTCTGTCATGCTACTTCACATCCATTCATATCAATCCATACACAATTTTTCCAATTTGTGCAAACAAAAATCTGAGTGAAAACACTGGAAGTAAAAAAAAAAGAAGTAAATATATAACACCACGTTTATGCTTTTCCACTGATTTAGAACATATGGTGTATCTGTACGAACGTAATGCGACGTGCAATGGCGAGACAAAAAATGTCATGACATATGTGGACCGATAATACATAATACCAACTGCTCATCTTGTCCACCTCCCAGCATCCACAAAACAGTAGTGGATGGAAATGGGCATTCATTTGCATCTCCCTGTATTTTGTATGGTTGTACATTTCCGGATTGTGCTTTTAACACATGTAGCAAGGTGACTTGTGCTTTACTCAAATCTGGCATAAAGCCATGCTATGTTAAAATCTGAAGGATATGTGTATCATATTTCTCTCAAGGCAGTTGTTTTTGTGAGTCATGCAGTAATCTGAGGGAAATATTTTTAACCCAATCCAGAGATGTGACTGCCTGAGGTCTTGGCAAAGTCCTCCACAGTCCGGGAAAAACTCCACTGAGCACTTGTGATTAAGTGTCTTTATTTAAGCCCATGAACTCAAACGAGCAATCAGAGCCAAACCAAGGCTCCAAACTTCCTCAAAATCATGCTGCTGGAAGCACTGAAGAGTCTTACTGAACCGACCATCATCCTTTCTCTCATGTCAGCTGCTACTCCACAATATACTTTAGTTTTTACATTCACTAATGTTGCAAACTTTGTAATTAAACAAAAAGCATTAAGCTTTATTTTATTTTAAGTACTATTGTCGTAGTTTATTTTCAGAGCAAGGCAATACTTTGACATTTGACTAATTATTCAACATTTTGTTTCCCTATTGTAGCACACAAAGGAATTATGCATAATGATGTCAATGTCTTGTTCTGGTATATGTTTTCCTCTAAACAGACAGATCTGGAACATTCTGTCCCTTGGCCTCAATCCAGACGTCTGCAATGGCATTTCATTGTTCTGATGTGCTATCATGGCTGTAGCTCCGTGTATATTCTAAATAGTTAATGCACGTATACAAAATAGCATAAACTTTTAGTTTACCCTGATTATTGTTGTAAAATCTGCTATACATTAAGTATGTCTTAAGCATGACTTCAGAAGCTGGTGCTTTTGAAATGAAGAGAGAAAAGTAATCAGGACAGGTTGAGAGATACTACTTGTCTGGATGATAAAGCATGTTTAGCTTTCTGCGGCTTTTGTGAATGAGTGAATGTCCCGTGTGCTACAGCCCGGTCTTGTCTCGGCCTGTTTGACGGTGAAATTCCCAAATTCTCTCTGTCTTGCTCACATCACTTCAAGGAAGTTGGATCGTGGAAGTGTTTTTATTTAGTCTTCTCAGAAAGATTATATAATGTTCTATGTGATAGAAAGACATATACAACACTGCTTTAATTTGTTGCATTACTCTAAATAAACAACGGCTTCATTGCACTGTATATATTATGATAAGATGTTAACAAATAGAATTAAAGAGATGTGATTTTATCTGCGTATGTGTGACACACAGGTACAATATGACACCAGCTGGGTGTGAGGACCTGCGTGGGTGTGCAGCCAGTTAAAATACAGATTTTAGAAACATTTGAATGGAGGATGAGGCCATAATTTGCTGCATTAAACACAGATACACCTTAGGGTGATTCCAGTGGCATTAACGTGTGCCACCTGGTCTGTCTGGTCAGCTCAGATGTTGAGGCAAAACCATTTTTTGATTGTCTCTCTACAGCTCTCAATATGGCGACAGCCAAGACGGCAGCTCATGGCAAACAGAGCTAACAGCGTAAACAACAGCAAATGTGCTAACAGAGCTAACAGTGTTTACCTGAGGGCTAACCGGTGGGTGAGGGACATAATAATCGTCTTCACGATAAAGCTGTCGGTCGGGAGGGCGTCATCAGCTGTAACCGCCATATGAGAGCGGTGCAGAGCTGCAACCTTAAGCTAACCAATGTGGCACGCTAGCATGCATAAAGATGCACTAAAAGCACACGCAGCCGGCATGGCTATGTAAACAAAGCAAGGAGCAGCCCGAATAACAACACACACACACGCACACGCACATACACACACACACACACACACACACACGCACACACACACACACACACACACACACACAGACAGAGGGAAAGGGACATCATTCTCTGCTCCGGTAGATATTACTCCACTATATCTTTACAAAGCAAATAGTGGTTTGCTGCTATAAAGTCATAATAAGTCATAATAATACAAACAAATTAAGTGAGCAATAAATGGCCTTTCATCTGTCTTGCATGGCCTTCATGGACAGATGAATTGCTCAGTAGCTGTTATGATTTCTGGTCCATGCCTATTTTCCTATTTTAGGACGTCTCTTCTATGTTGGTTTACAAGTTAAGCTTGAAAGTGAATTCTTGACCTTGAAAATATTAGTTTGGCAAAACATTCCACACTGAAGGTCTACTTGTGGCTTTTAAGGATTTCACATATTTCATCATGCATATATTAAAAATGTTTTCAAGGGCACCGAATGGACTGAATGTAGCTGTCAAACTACGAGGATAACAAACAATTATGTCAAATTCTGCAACACTGCATGCTGGAAGCAAAAAGAAATAAAAAAGAGGAAGAAAAAATAATATCAACCTTTTGGATGAGTGGTTTAACAGAAAATAAATACATAATAATGACAACAATTTCAGTTATTAATCAATTGTTGGCTTTATTCCCATGTCAATGATCATATGTCAGTCAGCTTTGACAGACAGAACATTTCAGATATGTCAACAGGAATGAATGTATTACATGTGTTGTGATTTTCAAACCTGCATTATTTTTGTGATAAGCGGGGCAATGTCATGTCACTCAGACTGTACACGAGAACACAGCCAGGCAACTTAATCCTCTTGTTGATGAACTATTCAACAGCTGGCAGCTTGGGGGATGCTCCTCTGTGTGTTTGAGATCTGCATTTACATGTGTTTTTTTATGTGTGTGTGTGTGTGTGTGTGTGTGTGTGTGTGTGTGTGTGTGTGTGTGTGTGTGTGTGTGTGTGTGTGTGCAGTATACTATTTCTGCGAAAGAGTGTGTGTCACAGCAGGTTCAGACGGCCAACACACTAACCTGTTTAACTCACTCGGCGCCTGGGCCACTGATGGGGGCCCTTTACTGCTCCTGGCTGGTCCAGCCCCTAAAACAAGCTCCCGGGCTGCGGCAGCGGTTAGGACCCAAACCAAGCCTCCATTCACCTCATCGACCCAGCTGTTTATTTTCAGAGGCATTAGAGGAAACACTCGACAGGGCTTATCAGATCCAAACAGTCGCACGTCTTTGTTATTTTACACACAGGCCTCCTCTCAACTCTGCCTCATTTTCAGTAATTGTTTTCTTTCTTGCTTGGTAGAATAACATGGAGGGCTACATTTAACACAAGTGGTAAGGGAATCTGTCAGTGTAAACAAGGTAGATACAATGCACACTGGGATTTTATCTGAGCCTTTTCTGTTATTCTATGGTTTTTAAGGGCAGGGCTGGAGCAAATATTGGAGTGTACGTGTGTTAAACTAAAATTGGTGAAATGAAATACAGGTCGCTTGAGTCTTCAACCTCCCATACAGACCTCTGTTTTTCTCAATTACTGCCTCACTAAACATCAGACCCACTCAGGGCCACATATTGGATCCCTAGAGATACTGAACCAGTATGCATTAGGGTGAAAAGTTGATATCTAACTCCTTAATTTCATCTTCTTTAAACCATCGTCCGCTCACAGCAGAACAGAAATCCTTTGCTTTTTAAAATGTGCCAAAAGTATGTTGTGATGCTAAAGCAAGGGGGAGTTGTTGTGACACTGTAGTACACATGTCCAACATGGTGGCAGTGTTGCACTGTCTTTAAGCCACTGAGGCCCTCAGTGCCACCCAGTACTAAGCAGCTGCAGACAGTGCTGCTGATTATGAAGCACAGTGGGGATGGGCAGACTGAATGGACCAAACTGTGACGTACAGTGTTCTGCATGTCGGGTTAATTGTGCTGCTGATTGGGATGTCGATGCATGGGCAATACACAAAATACAGAGTGTACTGTATCATTTGAGCGTTAACTATTTCTCCTTATCAAAAGAGACAGCCTTGGTAGAGAAATCAGAGAGTATTTAGCGAACAGGAAATGTTTGCAGTCACTCGTGACTGACAACACAACCTCTGTTCAGCTGCAAAGTCCTCGGACAAGCCAACGTTACAGCCAAATATCAAGGCAATCATCATCCAAATCCCCCGGTCCACCTCCTTGCGCTGCCAGCAGGAGCTGTCGTAGATGGGCCGAGCTCCACTCTGCCAACTGCGCCATAAAATAAACACACAGTAAATCCGGCACGATTAACATTAATCATGATCACGTCACAGCTAATGCACTGACTGAGGGCCATACAGTGAAATCACACTGACCTAGACGCTTGTCTGCTAGTGAGGAGGGGGCTGGCACAGACAGGGGGACGCTGTGATAACAAATAAAAATTCATTAAATGTGAAATTAAACAGTAGTGTTGTGAATGAGTTTCAGACCACGAATGACGTGACCCAAAATGCCCAAATCAACATAGGTGTTAGACATGGTAAACTTCACTTTATTTGTGTGACCCCTGTATCTGGAGGGAGCACTGCTTTGAAAACATGCAACTTTTGGGAAAGACATTCATTTAAAAGGCTCTTTTCAACTGTGGCAGTGCCAGACACAGTTTGACTAAAAGGTCCCGCTAGGCTTGTAACTTATTGTCAAGGATTGGATTTCAGCTAAAATTAGCCATCAGACCCAATTTATTACTCTGATTGAGGAGTCTGAAAATGCCAGTAACGGGCTCCCCATTACATAAGCTAAGCCCTGAGTTGAAGATATCACATTGCAATTTAATTCAACCCATATCACTTGTGAGGCATATGTGTAAAATGTCGTAGTAATAGTAGCTTAGGTTTCCCCCAAAGTATTGAACTGGCCTGAGAGAGGCTTGGAAAAATAGCAAAATCCCCGACCAATTTCATGGAGGTGGCAAAACAAGCGTCTTTCCTTCGGTGACTTGACTTATTAAACACACGGGAGACTGTGAGTTATGAAACGGGAGAACGAACTCAAACTGGCACATTATAGCTCAGTCGGTTTGAGAACAAAATGCACAGTTTGGGAGCAGCAAACAATATCTGCTAGAGAGCATTTATGTCATTCATGATCTTAATTCAAAATAATTAAACATTGTGAATCTAACTGAAATGTGTTTAAGTTACAATGATAGATAGATAGATAGATAGATAGATAGATAGATAGATAGATAGATAGATAGATAGATAGATAGATAAGTACATATACTTAACAGTAACTCAAATGGGGTCAGTGAAATAGAGACATTTATTATGGTATCATAACCATTCATGAGGCCAGTCACATCAGTGTTCCATCATAAATCATTTAAATATCTGTGGAACAGAGTGCACAGTTATCGTGCCGTAAAAGACCTCTTTTACATGTATAATTTATCCAGTTTTATTACAAATTCTTTATCATTGTACTGATCTTCTGTCTTTGAATTAACAGTGGCAACAGTGTTTCTCCAGAGGTTTGCACACAAGCTCAGCTGAAGACAGACAAATGTCCTTTTGAGTGAAAAGTCGTTTCCTCCTCACTGTTTAAACACAGGAGTTGATTCTGGTGAAAATGACTGCTGTTATACTGCATCCCGCCCTGCATTTGCTCTTTTAAAAGTGAAACAGGCCAAATGGTTCCTTTGATGAGTACACTTAGGCAGGACCTGTGGACACTGCAGCAATTATTATTATCAAGGATTATTTGACATCCCCCACACCAACACACACATACACGCCCTTTCGAGTTTTTCCACTTACTATTACACTCAACACACAAGAGCGTCAGAAGATCGTAAAAGTGTGCAGTTTGGATAGGTGTGCTGCTTGTAAGCGTGTACCGGCTCTGCTGCCAGGAAACACTCTGTCCTGCCACACTGCTTCAGTACATGGAGACTGGCTCTGGACAAGAATATGGGCCAGACGCCCCTTTCTCCTAATGTCACGTACTTCTCTCATGCGATATGTTTGTTGCTATCCTGTGCAGAGTTCAGAGAGAGAGAGAGAGAGGGAGACTAGTTTTCAGCCTCCTGAATCCTTGCAATACATGCAGACAATGTCATAGACGCACATAGATATTGCTGTAGAAACACGTTAACAGCTTTCTATTCTTTCTTTCTGCTGAGATTATCTGAATACGTTTCTTATCCTAGGGTGCAGTATGGTTTCCTGCGTCTGTGGTTGGCACACATGCATGTCTCGTGGCACAGATTCTGGCTTGTGGCACTGGCACCCTTTGAGCCCACACCCAGTGCCATGCTGCACACTCTTCCCCACTGACATACTCCACTCTGACCAGAGACTGTAAACACCACTGGAATGGACCACACACACACACTCCCAGTGTCTGAATAAGCTGCTTGGTGCAGGAGCATGCGTGGAGGAACACACAGCGGCCCAATCAGTAACTTTATAATTTTTTGACCAGATAAATTCCAGATAAATTCCAATCTATTTCAAGGTTTTGAGATTTTGTGTGTTTCTTAAACAATCATATTTCAAAAATACAGATCAGTTTCAAACTTGTGTTTACAACCATCACTGATGTAAGAAACACTTTGCAGCAACAAATAGAATATATTAAACATGTACTAAATAATAATATTTCATCAAGAAAGTTCTGTTCAGATACATTTTTATTAACAGCATTAAAGATTTACCTGAGGAAATTCTGCAATGAACCATTTTATCTGTAAATTAATTTGAATCTGACATGTCAAGTCATTTTTAATTGAAATGCTAAAAGTCTTGCATTAACTGTGCAATGTCAAGATCTTCAAGTCATCCTTATGTTGTTTGAATACATTGGTATTTCAATGAAATATATCCCCCTGAGAGGAGAGCAATTTGTTGTCCACCGTGAATGGTGCAAATTTGAAATGTCCCCAAAGATTGTCAAAATAAAATCAGCAGGATGTGAAATGTTGTTTCTTTTTTTATTCAACGAATAATACAAAATACTGGTAAAATATCAAATGAATAAAATCAGGGTGAAAATGATATGTTGAGTTTATTATTCTTTTTTTTTATTGAGTTTTATTCATTTTATATTCCAAGCAGCTACCAACGGAAAATGTATGCCAACCAACTGTATGTATACAGGGAGGCATGGTGACTATTACGACTACTATAATGACCTACAATGCTCCATGATAGTCTCTAAAGAGTTAAGACATTGAGAAGATGCATGCATATATAAAATATCCCCATTGTAAATCACAGGCATGAAAGTAGCAGCAACAAGTCTCCTTTTTGCATCAACAGACATACAGGATTTATTTCTGAAATAAAAACCCAGCCTCAGCTTCAACCGACTTTTAGAAGTCGCTGAATGCGAGGCTTAAAAGAAAAAGAATCATCGGTTAATATTCCAATCTATTTAATATGAAGATACAAAATATCAGTAGAGTAAAGGTTACATAATATCCTAACTGGCACTGGTGTAAATTGGAGTAGATGGCACAGTAATGCAGTAGGTGTGTTGCTGTAGGAAGTGGTCTGTTTGTACTGCGCGACAATGTGTACTTTGCAGGCCTCTGCGGGTTACAGCCGCGTGTATATAATGGCCGAGCTGTACAGTAGCTGACCACTCGGTGACAGATCCCAGTTGACAGGTGGGACCACAACACCTCTTCTAAATCTTAATGCCCAGGGGCCAGAGAGTCATTGCTCAGGCCTCTTTGGCACTGCAGCTAATTCTGTAGAACAGGACTAAAATATCTACAAACAGTGAATTTAGAGTGCAAACAGGTATAATGTGGTTCCTCTGAAAATACTGAAAACTTGTAAAACAAAATACACACTGCACTGCCCTTTCTTGATCCTCACAGCAATGCTTGACAGGGACAAAGCCCAAGGCACCAATCAGTCACTGAAACAGACTCCTGAGTTCATCCCACCACACGCGTTGCAGACTTGAAACAGAGTTGAAAACACTCTCCAAGCACCGATTCATCTTGTCCACTGTTCAATCCAGCAAGCTGTCTCACTTGGTGAGATGTACAACCCCAGGTGAGTCTGGCGGACAGGGACCTACGCAGGAGCGTGGAGGCAGGGTGTTGTTTGGTGCTATCGCTCCTGCTTGTTTCACTCTCAGCTGCAAAAAGTGGGCTCAAGTTGTCCCCCTGCACTTCATTTGAGTCAGGTTGAAGCAAGCCGCAGAGACAGAGCTCTCTGTCAATGAGCACAGGCATCCCTGTCAGCTGACATTCATTGGTCCCTATAGGCTGCCATCATGCCCTCCAGATGACTCCATTGATTTATATTGGCCCTCTGTGGTCAGACTGGTTTTACTGGTGTAGCTGCAGCAGCGCCCTTTGCAGTAAAGCTTACGTCAAAAGCGCATCATACAGCAAACAGCTTTGCCAATCCGTCTAAATATTAGAAGGAGGAATGAAAGGGGGATCAAAAACAACATGGCCGTGACTCAAAAGAGCTTTCACATGGGTCGAGGCAGACTACATCTCGCTCTCTTAGCTTTTGAGGGAGTCGCCAAGCTGCGCGTGTTTTCTCACCAGTTTTAAGTCAACAAGCCAAACTCAAGATTTAATGAACAGGAAAAGCAGGCTGATGAGAGAAATCAATTTATTTAAGGACTGATGCCACATGATAAACAGTGGGCTCTTAGCATCACTTATTTTGCATTTTTGGAAGTGCAAATGACTACGCGGTTGCCAAGATATACATAACACATTTAGCGATGTAAATTTGGCAGTGTAAACGTAATTTAAAGAAATTATTTTAACGATACTATTGTAACACAGCTATGGAAAATAACATAGTTCGGAAGATTGTGGTGCAAGGCTGTGAAAGAACTCCTGTGAGGTCATATAGCTGAACCAAGGTGAATCCCCCTCATCTGTCAGAGCAACATTTGCATGATAGCCACGTAATTACACGGGTCAACATCAACACACATTCACCCAACCAAAAGGAAAACTGCTACCTTTGTGATCTATTGACTTTGTAAGCAAATGAGATGAGTCTAATAAAATGTCTAAAGAAGAGCGGAGCAGTTAGTGTGTAAACACATGTACAAACAGCTGTGAATACAGCATGTTTTTTTGAATATGAGCTGAGAAAAGATCTTTGTGTGAGAGTTGAAATACAAGTCACACTGGGTATGCAGCAGCACTGAATCCATGAATCTTTAAATCCTTTGTCTCGGACGGAGATGGGAGCGGCTGAAAAACTGTTAGGGTAAAACAAAGGTCCTCTGTGTGCATAAGTGTGTTATACTATTATATATTTGTTTTAGAGATAGACCAATAAATCTGTCAGGCTGATATATCGCCAAAAGTAGCATATTGCAGATATGTTGGTATCAGTTTATTGGCAGTTAGCAAGAAATTACAGGACAGACATGACACAATATATGTGAGGTAATAGTTCTACTGGAGATGATTTGTCAACTTTTAATTATCCAACTTAATATGCATCATAATCAAATTGTTCACAACACAAATCACTTGTTTTTAAACTCCTATTGTAAATATCTATGTCAGTATTGGCTTAACAAGTCCAGTATCAGCTGGGCAGTTGCTTTTAAGTGTGCTTAGGTATAGTACATGTATCTGTGTTGAACTAGTCATAGTCAACTTAATAGACTTCCATGGCACATATGTGTATGTTCTACACGCACACAGGACAGGAGTACAATACAATATATGTATCCATATTCATTTGTGTGGTCGGGTCATCTTATAATATCAAGTCAGAGTTAAAGTCACTTTAAGAGTAAACGTAAGTGATGAAATTATTCAAGAGTTATCTTTAGAAAAATACTGTCCATTGATATTTAAATTAAAAACTTGACTAAATAAAAAGCAATTGCAATAGACATTATAAAACAACATGAAAACATGGCTGGAGTAAAACAGTTTGGCCCTCAATATCAAGTTTTAATCAATTCAACCTTTATCCAACCAGGAAAGCCTCATTGAGATTTTTTTTCCAAAACAGAAAATAGATTTTGTGAGACTTTGTGCTTACTTTAGAAAAGTAGC
The DNA here is from genome assembly GCF_910589615.1 of Taurulus bubalis. Classification (NCBI taxonomy): domain Eukaryota; kingdom Metazoa; phylum Chordata; class Actinopteri; order Perciformes; family Cottidae; genus Taurulus; species Taurulus bubalis. The sequence goes on from NC_136605.1 coordinate 12,900,667, forward strand.
TTGACAGCCATAATGGGGAAGATAATAAACACGTTCATGTAAACATATTTACTATCAGGTAAATCTCAAGTTAAAAGAAGCTCCTCTTTCACCAACACAAAGCGCTCAGCCAGAAGAGCTTTTTATGCCACATGAGGGAAAAGAGAAATGTGCAAGAAAAACACAACCATGTCACTGATGACTTTTCAGGAGTCGAAAAAGACGACATATTAAAAAGAAAAAAAGATCCGTGACAGTATCCAAGACTGGCTTTCAGATCACAGGTTGCAAAGCATAACAGCCTCAAGGCTTTTATCATCCCTAGCGAGGGCAGCCGGGTCGGAAGGATAAATGAGGAGATGCACTCCGCGTTGCTGTCAGGTGGGTTTCAGGTTCCCACTCGACAAACTGTTTTTAGTGTTGACTTTCACCTTGTAGCCGGCTACTCGGCCTCCTGGGCCCACTTATCATGTACAACAAGAATGATTGATGACCTGGGGGAGTGATCAGCAGCTTCGAGAGCTGATGCAGCAGCCGGCTCATAATTCTTTGACTGTGTAGAGATTACATTAAACTGGAAGCCAGTCAGAAGAAAGAAAGGCCATTACTTTTCCTGATCTTTTTGGGGGATTCAGTGAGACAATGTAGAAACAGGTGCGCCCATGTTTGTGTATGTAAATGTTTGTCTGTTTGGCATGCTATGCACTTTTTCCCTTTTTTTCCCTCAACAACATGGACAGGTTTAAAGGCTCTGTTAATGTTTAAACTTGCACGTGTAATCATTTATTTAAAGCTTTAACGGCCATGTGTTGATCCTTTTCATTTCAAAGTTTAAAACGGCTAACAGTTCTTAGTGTTTTGTATGTTTGTATGTTTTACGCCGAGTTATCACACCTGATTTACATGCACAATGAACTAAATAGCATTATTAAATTTGAATGGTTTACGGAAGAGGATATGCACTCAGTGGTTTCAATGAAACAAGGAAACACAATGTGTGAAAAGACCCGACTGCAGAGCAAATACCGATAGCAACCTTATTTGATTGGTAGCTAAGCAAATATATTACAGTGGTTAACGCTGAGCCCCAGATCAGGAGAGTAATATGCTGATTTGTTTATTTAAACCAACAGCTAATAAAAACCTTCAACAGTTATTCTTTGCACCTGTGATTTTATGCGCACGTTACAGTCTGATACAATATTCTTCAGCATCAGTTATTAAGAATATTTGTTTTCCTCCAAAGGAACAAAAGTTCTCTTTGAAGGTATTTAGGTAAATGTTCAAGTAAAAGTGTATTCTTAATTATCTACTTATACCTACAAAACATTACTCTTCTCATCAAAGTTGATCACGTCATCATGATCTTAATTTTGTCTGTAATAAACATGGACACTACCTTGATACTAGTGAATTCTGTTCATCTAACAGAAACCATCGGGAGGCAGAGATAGATGGCATGCCAAAACAAAAAACGCAGGTCACATTCAAATCCCCCAAACATGGAATATGATCAAACTAATACAGCCACCAGGCCTTAAAGCTTTTCCTGCTCAGCACAAACGGAAATATTAACACATGACTGTGCACAGAGTCGTAGATACAGTATCATAGATATCAGTGTCTACCAGCCTTCGTTTCATGCACGTTTAAACTGGACATCACACAAAGTGGTGACATATAAGGAGCAGGTGGAGGGTCAGAGACCATGTCTGTAGACAGGTCTGGCTATCCTGGAATGTGTGTCTTTGATCCCTGGATTATGGCTCATCTCCTTTTCTCTGATCCAAGGGGCCCCTCAGATCCTATTGATATATTACCTGTCTGTCACGATATGCATCGTATCACCTGCATGGACCCTCAGCTAGGATTAAACAATTTGTAATATTATACCAGTTCGGAATTAGTTAACATATCAATGCATAAATTAGCTTTCCACCCAGACAAATTTGCTAAATTAGTTTTCATAGTTTCATCATTTGTATATATATTTATATATATATATATATATATATATATATATATATATATATATATATATATATATATATATATATATATACAACTTATGAATATATATATATATATATATATATATATATATATATATATATATATATATATATATATGTACATATTTTTTTTTTGTTTTTATATTTTTTTTTATTTTACTTTTGAGTGACATCAAAAGCAAAACAATACACTCAAACAAAATAAATAAAGTTAAAAGTTAGTTTTTTCACTCACAGTAAAATCATACAAAAATGTAAATGAGATAAACAGCAAAGCCATGTTCATGGACTCTACCTTAATGAAACAATATAACAAAAAGGTCCCTGCACAAAAACAGCAATATTTAACAATATAGAGCTTCTAACTGGTATAGGACCAGTTTGATCAAACAGAATAACCATCCAACTAATTGCTGGCATCAAAGGATTACAACTATTTTACAAGTACCATTTAACAAGAGAATTGCTACAGTAAAGGGAATATCCTGTAACAAAGTTGAGCAATCAGTAATGTTTTTTTATGAGGCACATTCCTTTGCCAGAGGAATGCCAACCGAGTGACCTCAAAAAGAAGAGGTGTGCTGGATGTGGGCTGGACTATGCACTACAGTAACCCATCAGGTTTGATTCCCTCCATCTATTGGTTTACTAGCCCTTCTGTGAAAACATGCTGTCATCAATGCTCTCTTTACCTCATTTTTCTGCAGCAACAGAGGAGTGCAGCATTGTTGATAATGCACTGTGGAGCGAAGTTGCACAAATTTAACAAATAAAAGCTCTATTATGATAAGGATTATGGTGAAGAATGGACATGTCATCGAGACAGTGATGTCTGAACAAACTGTATGATGATCCATGTAAGAAGTTCAATTGAAGTGGCTGCACTTTGCATTCTACACAGTGTTCCTGTCTGACACATCAGTATAGGGCTCCATCAAACAACCTTTGGTGCACAGGTTCTGACTAACAGAGCTCCTTTACATAAACTTCAGACAGCCTTTGGTCTCCACCGCCTCTGATGAAATTACTCTTGAATTCCTGACGAGGGTGAGTCAGATAAAGAAACAGTATGGACGCACATGCAGGTTTCGGTTCTGGACTCTTCTCCACTCATAAAGTGCATAGATGCAGATATGTAGTTTTAAAATGCAGATTAAGACAGCAAGCCATATCAGTGGATAAATCATTAATATTTTTTGGTGCTGATTTCATCAGGCATAAGGACTTTCTATTCATTTGTAACCTTAAAAATAACTGTTCATATATCATCTGTATTGTTAATTCAGTTAGGTTAAGTTTAGGCTGTCATGCCCAGATCGTCCACTATAGTTACACAAACCAGGGAAATATTGCACCATTTAAAAGTTTACTGAATCATTGACTTTACTGCTATCATGCCTGGTGTCAGTCAGTAGGAATACATGCTGATATCTGTCCATAAATGTATTTTTCTGCGGCGCAGTTTATAGCTTTCTCCACATTTGGTGCCAACCCAAGTTGTGTTTTTCCTTTTAGCACAATTAACATGTCAGCACATGGGCTCAGCCATTAATCTACTCTACTGGTCAGGCCACTTAAAGAAATATAATTTACAATTAAATGTTTATAAATAGGCTACGCTATTTTTGGGAAATTTAATATACATGTAATGCAATACAAAGATGATCAGTCATGAAGATTCGAAAATATGTCACAATAAAAAGTTTGTTTAGATTAATTCCTAAAAACAAATGACATAACACAAATATGAATTCCCCATTTGAACCAATGAACATAAAGAGAGTGCCGTAAATGAAAGATCCTTCACTGCCAACACAAAGTTTACCTCCCTCAACCTCACCACCGCTCTTAGACAATAATTACAGACTTTTCATGTTTCATGTGTTTTACATTTCCGCCCTCGGACGACAGTGCAACGAAGCATTCCTCCACAAATCCCGCAAAGTTTATCCAAGTGTGGTTTGGAGGTTAAACCTATTATCCGAATAGCTGCTGATCAGACAACAGAACAACTCAGAGTGCCTCCCGTAGAGATCCAAATGTGCGACAAACACATAATGTTGATTTCATATTAATGTAGGAAAATAAACACGGCCAAGGGTAAGTGAAATATTTGCCATTCTCAGCTATTAGGCTGCTGATTCACTGTAAGTCTCATGACTCAGTTGGTCACGTATGTAAGTGTATGTTTTTGCGCTGTAGCGTCAACAGAATCAGCCTTTGATCCGGCCATTGCTCAGCAGAGACTTACAGTCTGACCCGGCGTTTAGTTACAAGGTGGGTGTCCTGTGGATATGCTGTGGGTTCCTTTGTGGCAGCACTCATCTGTGATTACTCATTTGGACCCCTGTTTAAGGGAAAATATTAAATTTACCCTGTATTTTTACCCGGCATACATTTAATCCACTGGCAGTTTCCTGCCGCAAATCCTTCCTGTCACACATCACACATCATGTTGAAAAAATAGCCAATTTCCCCATAGGCCAGTCTTTGCATTTGCACTGCATATGACTCAATAGACATACTATTACACAAAACACACGCGTACCCTATAATTAAACCTGTGTTATGAATGTACCCACCCTCCCACATACCTTCGTCTGTACAGTAAGTGGGTGCAATTAGATCCCTCACTTGTCAACTTTTATTATCAGGGAAAGCCCCGTTAATGGGGGAGATTCATCATATTATAATCTAATCAGACATTTCTGTTAATGAAGTACAAGATAAACAAAAGCATTCAGACACGGGACTTGGATAATTGTCTTTTTCTCCTTCTTAACAGTGAACTGAAAAACACAAAAAGAATAATTTTGGAAATCCGTTGCTGTTATCCTTGTGTTGCCTTCTGAGAATATATGCAACCATTTGTACAGTGTAACAATAAAAGTCGATAAAAAGATATTATTTTGCAGTGTGAGATGGGACATATTCAGGATCACATTCACAGACAGACACATTTATCAAACATTCAGTTGCTTCCTTTCTGATATTCACCTTCCAGACAAAAGTGCAGTGGGCAGGAGGCCAACAATCTCAGACACAGACAGTATTAGCTGCTGTCTCAGCTAATACTCAGACAATACATCCTCCAGACCACGAGTGATTCATATGGGGCTGTGTCACAGAGCCTTTAGTGTATGGAATATCCTTTTACATAACCAAGGCACACAATTATATTAAAACAGGTCATGCAAACTTGACACCAACGTTTTACTGCTGTACAAATGTTTTCTGAAGATTTGTATGGTGAACTGCTATCAGTTTGCTGCGGAGCACAATAAATGACACAAAGTAATCATCCTGATTTCTAGATTTGAAAAACACTGTTGAGTGGGTGAGACTGATGGAGGACACTTGCTGACAAAGTCAGCACATAATATCAGAGGAAAATATGCTGCATAATCTAATCAGTGCAGACAGGGCCGTGCAACTGTGTGTGCACATAAATGAAGGACTAAAAGAAGAGAAGACATACAACAGAAAGTGGCAGAAACTGCTCAAAAGAATTCAAGGTATTTATATGAAGAATACAAAAAACATAAAGGGGATGCCACTGTGTCATTTAAAATAATTTAGGGAATGCATTGGTGCTGTTGGAAAATATAAAGATACATGAAGAGCCGGTGTGGTATGTTACTACACAGGTAGTCTTTACGGTGGATCTGCGCCGGATTGTGCTAATTACTTGGCTTTTGAAGCTGATTTAACTGCCTGTCAAAACTGAGTATGGTCACAAGCATATTTCATGATTGGGGTCAGAGGTCAGATACAACTTACACCAGTCTGCTGCTTTGTTGTGTTCTTTTTTTTCAGAGGGAAATCTCTCTGTCTGACCTTAAAACACATCTACTTCCCATTTTTCTCCCTCACGCCTGACGCACCCTCCCACTCATTTGACCTCTGACAACCGGGGCCCCTATGTCACAGCCTATTGATTCCTTGGCATTGAACTTGATTCTCGGGGCCACAGACACTACAATCAAAGAGGCATTGTCTCTTTCGAAGACAGATTGCAGACCAAACAATACTTGTTCACTTTCCCTTATTTCCCCATTCAGAGAATGAACCACTTATCCTCAGCTGTCCTGGTCTTTTTGACCATTCAGTTTATGTGGAATGCATGCATTTCCTGTGCATAGAAGATGTCCCATTTACTTTGACAGATCACCGGATGATAACAATCTTCATACGCCCCGTGGCGTAACCCGACCAGTGTTGGTGGCAGGAAGGAAGAGAGGTCCCTCAAATCTACTGACAAAGAATAGACCTGCATCATCTATATTACAGCTTAACATCAAATGTATTTCACACATACACTCATCTATTCTATGTATATAAGTAAAAGAATATAATCTGCATTGCTGCTTTATATTTGTGTATAATGCCACACTGATTGAGTTGTCACAAACTCCGTGACCGCTCCGTGAAACTAATTACAATTAGATGTCCCTGTCATCAACCCTATAGCAATGTGACATTTACAGTATATTAAGAAGATGTGGCAAAAATGTTAATGTTTCCTCTTAATTACAGGAAAAAGTCTTAATGATTCCAGTGGAACAGCAGTATACACATGTATGGTTTACTTTACCGTGAGCTGAAGCAAGTTAGAAAAACATTCACTGACTTATGCTGTTGTAAACATGAGGCATCTGAGATTCATTACAATGAAGACATTAAATAAACAGTAGCCTGAAGAACACTGGTGGATGCACGGTTCATTAAAAAGCAATGTTGTTGTAATTGGCTAATTAACATGGGGCACTCTTTTGGTTTGCCTCTACCGTAAATATACAAATGAATGAATATGGCCCCTGATTGGTGTGAGAGCGGACCCACAAATCACTCTGCACACACACACACACACACACACACACACACACACACACACACACACACACACACACACACACACACACACACACACACACACACACACACACAGTAGTGTATAAGGATGTGCATGGGAAAGGCCTCGGAAAACCTTCACAATTGAACTGCATCTGAGCACCATTCATATGACGAGTATATAAATAAAATGTAGAACTAGATTATATGTTATTATTATTTTGTTAAATTAATACAAAATACTAGTAAGGTTTAGCATAATAGAGGACTCCGTCTGTATCTGGAAAGATTGTTTCATTTTTCTTCTGCTCCTGTTTCACTCCCTTGACCTTGCATATGCTCACAGTAGAAAATGCAACTTTTTACTGTCTCCAGCTTCTGGCCAATAAGCCTCGAAGAAATGATAAGTTGTTCATTAAAACAGCGCTCTCACGATACTCTCACACCGACCCTGCCTGTCAAATCTGAATTCCAGACACCGATGATGGAGATGTATGTTAAAAACAAGCCTTTGGGATGCATGCCAAGCCATAACAGTAAAGCAGGTAATTTTTCTGTAATGGGGGCATGACCTCTACATTTTGTCAGGACCTTGTTCACTCCTGAGAAAGATAGTAAGATTTTCCTCACATGAATTTGACATCAACGCACAGACAAGAACTAGCCTGCTTCCCACCAAACACTGCCAATTGTGTTCATTGGAAAGTCAACCAACCCAGGGCCTTTGCAGTGGCAGGAGAGAAGTTTGTCTTGCTTGTGCCAACCATGCATCTTTTCTCATACACTTATGATTCACCATGTTCAGCTGACATGTAGTGTTAGACATGACGGGCACATTTGTTTTGTCTACCTCAGCTTGCCATCACTGACCACCCACTTCCTGTGCCAATGCAATTAAAGCTGCCTGTCTTTCTCCCAAAGGAGAAGTGATTTGGTCTTTTTTTTTGCTTTTCTCCTCCTAAGTGTCAATTCACCATCAGCTGCAGCTGTTTTTGACCACCCTCCCAGAGTAGTCCGTCTTCAACTTCAGTGACGATAGTGTTGCATAAGGCAATATGCCATCCCATTACCCAGAAATCCTACAGTAAGCTAGAGCAGTGGTTCTCAACCTTTTTTCAGTAATGAAACCCCCTGTGGAAAAGTCTTTCAGACAAGTACCCCCTAAGCAGCGCAAAAGCATTTTTGGTTGAAAACGCAATGTAATACACAGCGTTGTGCCATCAGTGTCTGATTTAATATAGAATATATACAAATCAGTTTAAGAACTTACACTTATGTTATTGAATATTTATGAAATAACTATTTTTATTTATGCTAATTTTAAATATATATTTTTTAAATCTCAAGTACCTTCTGGGATGCCTTCAAGTACCTCAAGGGGTACTAGTGCCCCCATTTGAGAACCACTGAGCTAGAGCATGCGTCCGACTCTGGACTCCACACTGTCACATCCCAGAATAGCCGTTGTGCATGCGATTATGAAACAATTACTGGAATATGTCTTCCCTTGCAACTGAATCACTTTCATAGGCATCGTGCACACATTTCTACATTCCCTCCCTTGCAACAGGAAGTAACAAGGGATGAAGATGTTCCAGGACTATTGTCTCCTCTCTTGCCCCTATAACTACCACTTAAATGGCACTTACTTATGGCACTTTGTAGTTTGGCTTTTTTGAAGAAATTGTACTTTGGTTCTTCCTGTAAAAACTATTGCTTGCTTCCTGGGTGCGGGGGGTTTTGTCAGTTTTGTGGCGTCAGGGTCTACAGTGTGTTTCCTTTCCAGTAAGAGACAGCTGCTGTGTTGTCAGTCATTGTAGTGACTCACTGGCTCATTTTGTGGGTGATACCATCCTTGAGAAAAAGCATGAAGCTGTGGGATGCCTTTTACAATATTTCTGTTGGGTCGTTGGTGCTGAGAATGGTTGTAACAAAACATTGCAAGAACAGACACTGGGTGAGTGGCTTGTTGGGGCCTTTCTCAGCAACCTGAGCGAATAGATGAGGTTGGGAATCCAGCAGCGCAGACAGCAAACAGCAGCAAGTCATGTGTCGCGTCAAAGTCCTATAGCTGTCCCTATCATTACAAATTGGGATTATACAGCCGTGGTTATCATTTTCAGATTGCTTATACAAAAATTGCTCTTAAATGCATATGGTTTGACAGCTGTTGTATGTCAGTAGTTAGGATGCCAGGTAGACAAAACTATGGGTGGGATGAGGTCAAGTCATTATGTCAAAACTCATCAATCACGCAGCAGACTTAACAGTAAAACATTTTGACAAAACAGCCACATTTTCAGGCCCTCAGTAGCATTGATCATTTTAAGATATCATAATAATTCATGATTGAAACAAAGATTAATAGTCTCATTTATGAGTAGTGATTAAACATGAAGAAAAAGGTCAACTCAGGGATATTGGATTTCTTGTAGTTTACATGGATGGCATTTCCCCCCCTAATGTTTCTCTTTACAGTGTGAAATAGGGGAGCGACAGTGATTCATATGTCAACCTTTTGCACAATTCCCTGTCCAAATAGCCAATCAGGATCCATTTAGGCGGCAGTGGGCTGGAACAGGAACTGACAGGCCTGGCAGAGGTGTTCTGCGCCACATGTGAGCAATGGAAGTCCTCAGCAGTCCAGGGTTGAAATCCATACTGTGGTTTGCACAGACACTGCTGATTAGCACACCGCTGGTGCAGACGTGCAGGACAAGGTTGTCAGGTCTAATCGTCTAATGGACAGAGAGTTAAGTCACCCCAATAATGAATAATTCCTAGAGAGTTTTACTTGTTTCAGACTTTAATTAATTTCCCACTTTTGGGATGCAGTCAAAATCATTCAATCATCTTTTTTTATTTTTTAGAATGCTTACTGTGGTTACATTTGTATTTCTCAAAGTGGCTCTTGGTTATATTTTAGGAATGTCAATCTAATATTTCAAATTAATAAAATGTTTGTGTATTTTGAAATAGTAATTCACAAGCGGTATATCAGTAATAGTACAGATAAATGAAAAAAAAGATGAAAAATAAATATAGGATTACTTGGTGACCTGCACTGTTATTTGGTTCTTCATTATTTGTATTTATCCTACGTAAACTTCAACTCTTGGACCGTGGCTCTGCCACTAGATCACCTTTCAGTCGGCATGCAATTTCAATGTCCTGCCTCTCCGCTTGGATTGGTTTGGTTTAAACAAACTGGCTCTGGGCTTTGTGAAGCCACTCAAACTACAATCATTGTTGAGGGCCTAATCAGCCACAAGTCCTCTTACCGCTCTGTTTTTTACAAAGAGCAATGTGACTATTTTTAAATGTTACAATATGATGCATAATGTCAAGTTTGATATAACACTTTTGTGATTGCATCGCCATTGTGTTGAGCTCAAAAGGAATTGCCAATACTTACTTTATATGTTTAATTATATGTCCAATGTAGCAAAGTTTACAGTATAAGTAGAAATTATACTTGATAATGATCCTAACAGTTACCACACTTCCATGGTGTGATGTGTATGATAAAAAAAAAAAAAAATCAAATTCAACTTTTACAATAAAGAGTTAAAAATCAATACAAAAATACAATTTGTCATCTCCTGCTTGTTCCTCAGTGTCAAGTGAGTGGCGTGAACTGAGCTGCAGTGCAGTGGGCACCATGCTGGCTAGCTTCACCGCTAACACTTCCTCCTCTAAAAGCATGACTCCAAATGAGCTCAAACATGAAACAGTTTGTTTATAGAAAATACCAGTCAACCTACTTGGCAATGAACAGATTTAAAAACAAAAACACAAAAAAATATGTCGTTAGACTCTCATGTGTTTTCTTTGTGAACTTTGCCCAATTTGTCTCAATTGCTCAGCCACGTCACTGAAACTGTATATGACCTGTCAAAACGAGGCAATGTATGACAGATCACCCCTGAGTTGATTCATCTAGAAATTGGCATGTTTTGAAGTTGTGTACTCTCTCCGTGGCGCCACGCTAAACTGCCTAGCGTTTAATTAATTTCCCTTTATGTACACTTGGACTTTGCTTCTCCCTAAAGACAAAGTACGCCTATGCATAAGTCAGGGTTTTTAATTATCATTGAATACCAATAAAAGGTTCCTGCCAGGAAAACTTGGCCAGTATTTGATTTGCTCTCAGTCCAGCACAACTACAGTCCCATAAAAACATTATCCATTTACATTCTTTTCATTACCACCTCAGGACATCTTTGAGTGCTGCTCCAAATGTTTGGAAAAGCACATTTTCAATTTGAGAGCATTTTATGCCTTGTGAGAGTTTACTTTATGGTGGATAATAGAACCCAACAAACCTTTAATTTCACACAGAGTTTTAAAATCAATTTGAATTCCACAAATGTGCTTGCATCGGGCAAAAATGGCCTCATCTCAAGGCTTCTCAAGGTTTTCTCTGGAACATCCTCCAGGCTATAAGTTGTTTATTAAAACCAAAAGCATGACTGTTTTTGCAAACTAACCCCAATCCATCCATCATCCTATAGCAAGTAACCAAATTAGTCTTCTTCCACCTTGGGACTTGAAGACAGAGTATACTGGGCTTCCTGTATGCTCAGAGGGGATAAAGGTGTTCAGAGAGCTTGTGGGTGATGTTGCACAGACACCATGTAAACACCATCATCATCATCATCATCATCATCATCATCATCACATATAGGGCACATACGATCCTACTCAATTTACTTTAAACGTGGAAACAGTGCTACAAGAATATGAAAACACCAAGTTGATCAAATAGCCAGCGAGGAGAGCTTATAAGCGAATGAGCTGTGTTTTCAGTCTGCTACCAAAGAGACACATGTGTCTACTGGAGTCTGAGCTTTATTGTATATAAAAGAAAGAAAAGAAAAAGAAAAAAGGAAATAGATAAAATGCTTATGAAAAGATAATCTTACAAAAGGAAAGAAACAAGACACACGGTCAGAACTTTCAAACTGCACATCCTGTGTGGGCTGTGAAGGAATTTTTGCCCAAGCATCTTGCATACTTTATAAATCAAACCATCAGTGCGAGGACAGGTTGATGACATCATTCACGGTCAATTTCCAGCAGCCGGCAGGGCTTTGATTAGAGCAGTAAATCTCCTCCTGTTTGTCTGTTCTCCTGGGTAAAAGGGCAGCCTAATGGTCAGCTCTCCATACGTTGCTGAATAGTATCTGTCTTTAACTGGGCTTTGTGGAAACGCTTGTGTTTGCCAATACTGGAATTCTACTTTAAGTGCTTGAAGCATTTTGTACTGCGTAGAAATTCACGAAATGTGGATGATTAAAACAATTTAAATTTGCAAGTCGCAGATTGGTATGATAGATGATTCTCACATAACTGTGCTGTTTGGTTAAAACGTTTATAATGCCAATAAGAACTATGCCATTATCTATTTACATTGCACCAGACGATGGACTGATTACCAAGTGTTGACTATTGGAGGTCTCAATGAGGTTACGTTGCAAATATTACAACTTTCCTCAAAATGCTACCAAACAACAAAATTAATGGCACGAAATTACTGAAAAATATCTTGATTTATTTTTTTACGGTAAACATTATTCATTGCTAGCCTGAAACACATACGCCTTAATAAGCAGTGTCATATTGGAGGAATGATCTAGTTCCAAAGAGATAAACTACTGAAGCACAGCAGGTAGAAAGTAAGAAATGTTGTGGATGGAAATGCTTTGAAAAAAGGAAAACCCTAACCCTAAGGGAAAAGTCAAATTAAACAGATTTATTAAATTGTCTGAATACCACTAACATTTTGTGTGCATACATGTAATATTCATCTATCAGAAATGATCTGCATTTTAACAGGGACATCAATGTTGACCACTTCTCTGGCATGTTCTCTTATCAGTGCTCGTACCACTTAAAGAGATCTCTGCTATGGCCTGAGGGTCTAAAGAACAGTGAGAGAGCAAAGTCCAAAGTCTGAACTCTATCACTGTGATACAAAGGGAGAGGGGAAGGCACTGAAAATATTAAACCATCATCATAACTTGGAGCACTTTAGATCTTGCACCAGCGTCATGTATATATTGATTGCTGAAGGACTCACATTCACCCCCACCTCCAAAACCTGCACAGCATATCAAGAAGTCTCATTACTGCAATGTACACACAGCACACATTGCATCCCAAGATGCATTTGACTGTTGTCCAAGCCATCATTGCTCAGGGAGCCGATGGTCCTAAGTGCTCAGCCGGTAAACAAATCAGGGTTTATTAAATACACACTTGTCACTCTCCACTAGCCATGCATGGGGAAATTTATTTTGACAAACGTTGCCCCACAAGACTTAAGTGTCCCTGGCTGACGCCAACAGATAAATACCTCTGGATTAGGAAATGGATTGAGTTTAGCCAAGGTATGCTTTTAAAACATGGATTTCTCCCTATCCATGCCTATCTAAGGTCAATAAACAGTCAATGAGTGACACATCTAATTGCTTAATCTAATTGTGTTGCTTTAAATGTCTGACTACTGTACATTAAGGCGAAGCGGCTAGTTAAAAAAAAAGTGTCGGAACATGTTTATTTACAAAAGTAATTTTAGGAAAGTGTGTGAGAATTAAAATCAGAGAGAGAAAGTAATAAAGAGAAACATTAAAGGTCCAGAAGCTCCATACTGCACATACATATGCTGTCAAAACACTTATGTCAACTAAACATTGCGGTAAAGTATATTCTTATGTGTCTACAGTATGTGCGCATGCATGCATCTGTGCACGAGTGTGTTTATGTGCTGGTGCCACACACAATATTACATGCTCCTGTGAGAATATGCCTTTAGGTCTGTGAACATGCATTCCATTGCACTCATTCTGGTGACAAGGTCAGACTGAACAAATGGGAAATTTTTACTCATGTCTGGGCAAAGGTGCATATACATCACATGCGTGTGACGCTTTGCATACATTTACTGTAAGTGAGGCCAGGTGACTGAGAACGGTCCCTTCGCCGTGATCGTGGCATAGTAGTCGTCAGATGCCAGGATTTTTTGGGCCACACAGAGGGAGACCCGCTTCATACAGACATCTGTCTGATCGTGGTAATACAGCAGGGCTGCAGTGGCACAAGTGAGTTGTCCAACCTGCCAACTAACAGTAGGGGATTGGGCAGTGGAAAAAGCTGCAACTGTGTGTTTGGGTTTGTGTGGTGAGGAGGGAGTCGAGCGTGGACCAGTGCTTGGTCAGGGTGGTAGCGCTAGAGTGCTTATGCTCCCCGAATAAAGCAGTACAAGTGCCTAAAGAGACAATATAAGGGATTGAGGAGAGTTTTGGGTTATTCTTTACTCAGACAAATCATAGTTACCTGCTCTCCAGCAAAGCAAACATTATATGTTAGACCACATAGTGTGGGGAACTGCAGTGAGAGCTTCCAGACCTGAAGGAGACCTTGCCTGTTACCCTCAAACATGCTCACACACATGCCAAGCCCGTGGCAGGTCAGACCATGTAAAGCTACGAGCTAGACAAAAACACAGTGGAAAGGTGGGAATGATAATAATAGCGGGAGTGTTTTCATCTACTTTGCACAACTTTGGCAGTTTTTCTAAATTAATACTAAACTGTTCTGCTCTTGTTACAGATGCTGCGTTTTAATGCACCACACTGCACTTTGTCACAGCTGACAAGGTTCTACAAAAAAAGGAAGAAAATGTGATTCATTTTTGTTTGGGTTCTCTTTACTTTTTCTCTGGTAACTGATGCCATATGGTCAATGTCACATGTAATCTTTGCTATAAGTCCACAGAACATGGTAGGCATAAGAGCTTAGCAGAGAAATACAAGAAAACGAGCATCCCTGCAGAATGACATAACATATTCACATCTAATACTATTTACATTTAAAACAGGTCAAGCCAGTCCTCATGTAAGTCATACAGCAAGAGAGGGTTGTTTGCATTTCATGTGGGGCTCTGTGTGTGTGTGTGTGTGTGTGTGTGTGTGTGTGTGTGTGTGTGTGTGTGTGTGTGTGTGTGTGTGTGTGTGTGTGTGTGTGTGTGTGTGTGTGTTTGTGTGTGTGTTGATGCTCGTGTGCGTTTGCTTTTGTTCAGCACCACTGACTTGACTTTCTAAACGGAACTCAATAATTAATTAAGGATTCTTTTATAAGTTGTCCCTTCTTTGTTTCCTGTTGGTTTTTTTCTCTTTCAATTTGATCTGCAATCAACTTTTAACATCTCTCCTTTTTCTTCTCTCTTGTGGGCTGACTCATTACCATAACAACAGAGTGAGACACAAAAGCCCTATGGGCATGTGACAGAGTTGTGGGATGGGGGCACATGGGACGTAAAGAGAGGGAGAGGGAGAGGGAGAGAGAGAGAGAGAGAGAGAGAGAGAGAGAGAGATAGGGAGAGGGAGAGAGAGACGACCCATGCTAATATCTGCAGCTGGGCCTTTGGTTTTGTTCTCTATGCAGCTGGGCTGGATGAGAGAGCCTGGATTCCAACACACCCCCATCAGCATAAATCTTGCCATGCTTGAGGCTGCAAACACTGCAACAATGCCACTGGGTCATTCTATGCCAAGTCGGCTGGGTCGGCACAAACACATACACACGCACGCACTTGTTCACAAATAAATTGTTGTTGTGTGGGGTTGTTTGTCGCTATCAAGGCGTTTTTGTTTTTTTTTGTCTTGCGGGATGCATATATTAATCATTTATCATCTGTGCAGACTGAGGCTAAAAGAAAGCCCAGACGATGCTAATTATTCCTTTCAGTCTCATTGGCATTGTCTACAGAACAGGACCAGACAAGATTGTGTCATGTGCAGGGGTCAACTCCAAGATTCATTTTGATGATCACTTGTCACGAAAGGTCAGCAGCATGAATAATCACAAGTAACTCCTTGTCCTTGTAACTCTGCAGTTGTTGAGATAAGGTTATTTGGGTGTTGACTTTTGAAATAGAGACAAACAGATACTGGACATACTGCAACACTGTGACAATCAGATGTGCTTCCCAACCGCTGGCATATTCAGCAACCACCAACGCGCTCCATCGTGGTGGAATGCGCCTCGACTGAACGAGCATAAATTAAAACAAAGCAACGGTCAGCCGCAGTCACAAACGTGGTCCCAAAACATTTGTCCACAGCTTCAGCATATCATTAATAACCCCATAAAGAGCTCTTTATGTCTGAGTGGACAGTGTCACTTTTTGGAGTCGACTTTGATGAGATGAATGTGCGTGGTGCGCTTGAATGCTTCGCAGCTGGGTGCGAGCCGGGCGCTGGTGACAGCGGGTACCAGGGCACAAATCCCATGGCAGAAAGGGCATCTTTGTTTGGCCCAGGTGCTCTCTGGATGCACTGCCCTCACATCCTGTGCAGTCTCATTCATTATGCATGAGCCGTACATTTAAAATCATGAGCTTCCTGTCAAAAGCCAGAAAGGGTAGGCACGGCCAAGTGCGCTTTCTGTGGCTTCAGAGGGAGAATAGAAGCGTAACATTTTCAAGGGATTGAAAAGCCCTAAAACGAAGGCCATTGTGGAACGGGGAAGCATTATAAAAACACATTATAGCTCTAACTTTCTGAGATAGAACAAGGCCTCATAAAGCAGTCAGTGCTTTCAGCTCCATTGACATGGCCTCTGTATGGACCACATAAATATGCATTGTCTGAGTTTTGTGCAGCCTTTTTGGGAAGCTTTTGGTTGCAGCAGTTTGTCATCAGTGGCTGCCATAACGAATACGAATGGAGAGTCCACTCCTCTCATGTGCCCCACTGCTCCCATGAGAAGATGTGGCTCAGTAATTACTGGAGGATTACAATAATCTACGTTTGGAAGCGTAACCTCCCCCTAGCCTTTGTGGCTCAGCACGAGATGAATCCAGTACAATTAAGCCATTTTGTTTCACTGCATGACTGTTCATTAGCATTATCTACACCAGTGGCTTCAGCTCTCAGACCGGTTCCCCCTCAGCTTCTCATCATAGCATCAGTTCCCTTGGTTACAGCTCTGTCTCCCATAGTCTGGGGTCAGGAGGGTCAACGCCTAATGATGTGATCAGACTACTAGAGTTACTCCTGCAAGTATCAGAACTATCACAACTGAGGTCTCTCTTACACAGTGCAAGTCATACCCTGTTATCTTCATTATGTAGTATCAACACAGGAGAGTTGCATGTGTCATTAGTGGGGCCGACTTTCATGTAAAGCATATTCAATCAATTAGTGTCCGTGCTTTATAGTTTAAAGCCAGTTAGCCTTGGATCAGTGGGGTGCCACACCTCTGGCAAAAGGGATCACAACCCTGTGCAGCAGCCACAGTCTGGAAGCTCTTCCCACCAGCCAGCCACTCAATGTGACCCGGCCCTGAGCAATTGGTTCACGCAGAGGCACCACAGGTGGGGACATTAACCATTAAAGAGACACTTCTGCTGACCGTCTGGGGATGGAACAGACCTGTCGGCTTCCTCGGGGCTTGAAATGATCATCTGGGGCAACTCAGCACAGCTTGGCTTTAACAGGATTTGTGGAAGGAAACCCCTTTATCAGGGCTTACACGGAAGCGACCATATAGCTGCTTAAGCAGATCCCTGAGATCCTGCTGGGATGAATTCTCATAAAAGTAGAGATGTTAGGGAATAATACCTGGTCAGTTTAGTGTTGTATTATATAGTGGATTTCAATGTACTATAAAAGTGAATTATGTCTGTTAAGACACAGATTTAAAGTATTAGATTACAATGGCGTTGATCTTATACGTCACACTGAGGTTTGGATAAGTAATGCTGACACAAAAATACCATATGGCACATGCAAATAGAGTCATGCAAATTCTCCCAGTATCTTAAATATTTAGACAATTATCATTTGTCTTTATTTGTATTGACTTTGCATCAGTAATTATGTAGAAATGTCTTTTTTTCTCACAAAGAGATGCCCAGGGTTCGGTTTCAAGCAGGTCCTTGGGCTTTACAAGACCTTGTCCTCAGTCTGGTGGTCAGCAAGTCTTATCCTGATTCCTGTCACCCCTCATCTTAGGCCAAATCTGGGGCCAGACATAGAATATTGGCCAGTGATGAAAGGTAAGATATACCACCCACTGTTAGTTACAGATTTAATCATGAGCTGTTCATACCACAAGCAGCAGCTCCAGCAAATCCTGTTTGTTTACACTATTAAAATAAATTGCACGTTGTAATGCTCTACATGGTATTTAGGAACAGTTAATTCCAGATAATGTATTCAGGAATGTAACACATGCACACGCACACACACACACACACACACACACACACACACACACACACACACACACACACACACACACACACACACACACACAGACACACACACACACACACATACAACTACACAAAATAAACTCATAACATAGCTCACAGCAGGGTGTGTCGATATTTGATTAAGCTTCCAAGTTTGACTTTCATTTGCTATCCTGACAAGCTGTCATATTAAACAAGTTATTGCTATACACCCATTAGTGAAATGGAAAAAATAATTTGGCAGCTGAGTAGATTCCACTGTGAGGTCAGTGTCTGAGGGATCTGGATCGCTAGCAGCCTGCTGTGGGTCTGTCTGTCCCACATTATAAGCCACCTATCCCCAGGCAAGATAATATCCAGTCATAAGACCCAAAAAGAATGGCATCAGTCACACTTTAATGGATCCTGGATTATTGTGCCCTCGGCCCTCCACCCCACGGAGCCCACGGGTGGGTGGTTGGCTCCGCTGCAGTCTCCAGGAGCGGCCTATACGTCTTCCCTTGTGCCCCTTAATATCGCCTGTGGGCAAACTCAGCATGGTAGCTGCTAACCAGAGGGCCAGACCCTGCTGTGGCATGCAACTTACAGGCCTCAATTTTGTCAAATTAGTAACCAATCTTAACTTGTGTTATGTGAGAGAACCCATAATCACACTGAGAGCAATGAGTGACCTGTTTTTCCCACTGCAGGTGGACGGACGGGAACAAAGCACTCCCACTCATCCCGCTGATAACACTCTTTCAACTCAAGACTGGAAGGAAGTTGCTCCGGGGGTTTTCACATCCACATCAAGACAATACTTGATGTTTTCCTGAAATTCACAATCATTATATTCAGAATAAAAGGAAAGATAATATCATGCAAAAATATAATTATACTCACTCACCAACTGGATTGACTCAATATGAAGGAGAGGGAAAGAGAGAGAACATATTTCACGATTTGATTTTGGGGACACATTAACTTATATATTATAACTGTACTTCTGTATAGTGTAAATATACCACATGCATATGGAGCACATTAAATGACACATTTAATCCTGTGCATAGCCTTTGTATACATTTTCCAGCAATTGATAGTCTATGTTATATTTGTTTTATAAATTCTAAATGGTAATTTTTTTCATTCGTATAGGCTTTGAAATATAGTGCTTTCTGAGGGAATTAACTGTAACCTTATTGAACATAAAATTTGTTTCTAAAAGGTCACGGATTAAGCTCATTGTAATAAGAACAATTAACTTCTGTCAAGGCAGCGTTTCAGGCCAAGAGGCTGCTATCTGATCATTGGTACCACTTAGTGGGGACCTGCTGAGACCTCTGTTTATGCATTAACTGGGCAGCAATAATGAGCGCTGGCCTCTCACAGTGCATGAGTCAAATCAAATTCCCCTGCCAATTAGAAGGAGATTTACACGAGGCCCTGTAGCACAGCGGCTAATCTTCTTGGGCGATCTACATTGTCCCCGCACTAAAACAGCCTCTTATATTCTCATGGACCACTGGTGCTGGCCCTCGTGGTGGGATTTGTTTCTGTTTTCATATGTTTCTGAAGGATTGGGAGGCTGGAGCCAGTCTGTGTGTGAGCATGCTGCTTGTGGAACAGTCCTGGCAAATGGCCCACTCAGGACATTTGACCCTGTGGATTTTTCGTTCTTCTGTGTGGTTTTTTGGAGCTAGCGCTTTTCCTTTAGCGAGGGCTAAAAGGCTCAAAAGGGTGGAAAGCAAAATATTTTCATAAATCTCCTGGACGCCAGGTTGCATAAAAGGTTCCACAGGAACGCATCAAACCTGGACCGTTGAGACCACAGATTCTGTTTTTGTTGCCATAAAACTGCCTTTTCCAAAAAAGTACATATATGTATATTCCATTTGCTCGAGTCTTATAAATTTAAATGAACCAAAAAATCCAGTTAGCTCCCCAAAGAGAAACAGACCGCTAAATATGTCAGGCATATTACTGTAAAGATCCATCCATGTATTAATACTTTGGGGGTGCGAAAAACACTCAAGGTATTGTGATGTGTGGTGTTCTGGAAATGCACAAATTGAGATTTTAAGAAAAGATAAATCCACTGCACTTGAATAGTATCCATCAAGAATGATCAATTCCATTGTTTCTACTGAATCATTTAAAAGAGTCTGATCTTCTTCCATGGTTTCGGATGGTATGGTGGATGTGACCTCAGCTTAAAAGGTTGTGTTTGGGCTCAGTTTCACAGGTGGTTCGACAGAGTATCTATCTGGCTGTCATAACAGCCATGGGCAGAGCTCGCGTGAGCTCTTAACATAATCTGATTCTGTGGAAAACACAAGGAAGCCCCCCAAAGACCTGAAGACCTCCCTTGTTTACTGATGCAGGACTCTTTCCCCCCTTCCCATAGTAGTGATTATAGACTAGTTTGTTGGGGTTGTCTGGTCACAGTAATTGCAGGTTAGTTGTCCATCACTCCGTGGTCTGCTGGTGAAGGGAAAGGACAACACAGCTCTGAAAAGAAAGGATCCATTTAATCAGCTGGGAGAAGAGGGGAATTCTAATTGTGTGAATGGGCCCCTCGCTTTGCCGTAAATGCCAAGAAATATGACTCTTAGATAATAAAATTAGCCACAAATTCATACAAAATATACATATACATATGTGTGTTGTGTGTATATATATATATATATATATATATATATATATATATATATATATATATATATATATATATATTAATGGGCAGAAACGCTGTGATTTTACACCCTGTGTAAAAAAAGTATCCTTGAGAAAAAGTTGAGCCATCAATCATTGCGTTAATGAGGCTCACTGGTTACCTAAAGCTAAAGAAAATGTTCCAATGATATTTGAGGGTGTGAAGTTATATAAGGCTGTTTATAACTTGCAGCTTTATTCACTGCTGGGGCTTTCAGAGGTGGCTATACTGTCACTGGGGAGCTGCCTGAGTTGGAAAAGCTATGAATACTCGTTTACCACATTCCCAGCCTTGTAAAGAAAACCCATGATATGGACACAAACTTGTCAGCATGTGTTCTGGAGGCACACTGCAAAACCTACAGGTATGGACGCAGTATTTTAGGAATAAGCAGGCACACTGTATCCATAGTGGACTGTATAGCAGATTATCAAGTCTTAAACGTAGTTTATGCTTACACGTGGCACTTTGGTGCAAGCCTCTGCAGATGGCCCGCAAGCTCAAGCACGCACAAAGGCGCTCATGCTCAATGCACTGTTTGTTGCATTATTCCCTGTAACGCCAGAGGGACATAAAAAAAAGAATAAGCCAATAATAGAATAAGCCAGAATAAGCAAGAAGCCAATGAATGTTACCAGCAAAAAACACCAAAAAAACAACCTCCACCACGCTGAAGAGGAATTGTTATGAACTGTAAATTCACATCTCTAAATCATGGTGAGTAGCTACTCGCCCCAAGTCGAGTATTAAATGCATTATAATTAAACACAAGTTGAATATCTTGTAAACAATTCAATTTGACTGGAAAAATACATACACAAATGTATAATTTTAGCACCTCCTGTTTCTTAATAAGTCTTCATAAAAAAATGGTCTGTCATTGTAAAATCCTCAGACAGGTTAATTGCTGATTTTTATTAGTTAACTATCTGCGACAGTCATGGCTGAAAAGCCCCCAGTTACAAAAAGTAGAACTGCAACAACTTGCAAAGCCTAATAATTTCATTGTATGGTGCACCTACCTCTTGCTGGCTTCACTACAGCAATCATGAACCACATTTTATTCTTCATGACTTATCAGTTGTTGAGTATATCAAAGCAGCATTAATTTAACCTAGAAGACAGTGTTTTCCTGGTGTGATTTGCCTCCGTGACGTTATCGGTGGCCAGGATTAAGTCTGTTTGCTTATGGACAAGAATGCAATTAGCAGAGTCACACTCACTGATCAATGCTGGCATATCACTGGCAGTCATCCATGAGCAAACATGTTTTTCTTTTAAACAGATAGGAAAGGAATGTCAAATACAACCTGAAGTCCAAATAGTTTGCTGGATATGTTGGACTTGTGTTATGTAAGTGTAAAATATAAATTATTTCCCATGTTGTCTGGCTGAAAACCTTTATGAAGTCACCTGTCTAGTGTGTGTTCACTAAGCCGCAGAGTCTTTGTGTCACCCCAACCCTTTTCCCATCCCTCTGTTGCAGGTGAACAATGGATATGAGACCCCATGCTGCTTTTCCAGGTGACCTCATCACAGCGCCGCCAATCGGCCCCTACTCACGCAAACAAAGGTCGGCCAAGTGAAAATGCCAGTCCCGGTTCTCACAGTCACCCCGATAATATCTCCATCCCCCCAGCCCCACACGCATTGACATGGAGCAGCCACACAGATAGAGTTGCAAATGGGCACTTCTATGAGTCAAAGCAGGGAGGGTGGGACACTGGACATCCCCCCAGCGGACGCCTTGTTCTCCCATTAATTGATCGCTACTTGATCTTGGATGGTGATTCAGGGGTACTCTCTAGGGCAGGCCACCGGTCTCGGTGATATGTGTGGGAACTGTGTGGAGGCCACGAAGGTGCACCTGCTAAATGGCCGTTTCGGCCTATTCCCCCAGCACCCTGCCCATTGTTAGGGATTTATATTCAGTTTCCTTCTCAGATGGCCACACAGTGGAGGACTACTGAAGTGGGCTACTCTCTTTTCAGAAAAGGGGTCGCTTAAAAGACAGACCTGCTAAGGTGGGGAGTATTGAAAGAGTGACACAGGAAGAACTGGGATAGATGCGGAGCACAAGGGGGTTTCATGGCAATGATGTCAGAGGCTTTGTTTTACATTTGGACTTTCTGCTTCACGTAGCAGACCGGATCTCCTCAAGCTTTCTGTTAACAACAACTTGAACGCTACAGGTGTTTAATGTATAATGAAAAAAATGAAAAGATAAAAGGAATGCAGTTTATAAATGACTGAAAATAATTTTTTCAGAGGAAGGAGGATGATCACAAGCCAACAATTAGCCTTGATGACAGCCTGATGTCCTGTGGCCTGCTGGTTGACCCATGACCCTCATTTTAATGAGGGCTTTAATAAGGGACATTACTCTGTCAGTGTGGGGTCTCGCTCGAAAGAGGATGGCGAGATGAAAGGTACCCACTGAAGTGTGGGCTGCAGGTGGGATGACAGTTTAAATAGACAAGAAGAGTCAGGTGTAGTAATGACGTGAAACAGACACAGCAGCACAGCAGGCAAAATAGCTCAAAAAGGTTGCTATGTGTACACTAATTAATACAAATGTTGCTTCTGTTTCAAATGTTTTGCAAATATGAATTTTATTTCATCATCTATCATGAGCCAAATATGTAAATGTTCATTATTGTGCCAAAAACAGAACCATGTTAATCGTTGAATAAATATCCCTGTTCATGAGAAAATACATTTTTGTTTTCAATGTTTCACTTTTTTCACCTCTCTATCTCTCTCTTTCTTTGTCTCTCTCTTTCGCTCTCTCTCTCTCTTTCTTTATTTCTCTCTCTTTCTCGCTCTCTTTCTCTCTCTCGCTCTCTCTCTTTCGCTCTCTCTCTCTTTAATCCCTTCCGCAGAAGCATGTCATCACAGTGTCATTCTCACATGTCCACTCTAAGCTGAGGCTGTTACCCACTGGCACACCACTGCCGTGATCTTCAGAGAGGAGATAGAGAGGCGGAGGAGTGGTGGCGGGATGGGAGCCGGGCGTTGTGTGTGGGGGGGGGGGAGGAAAAAAAAGCTGGAATTACCAGATTTAAATAAAGTCAACTTTCTGGCCATCTGGCCAGTGTTTGGGATAGAGGGGGAAGCCTTGAAGGCTGAAAGAGCCGGAGTGAGACAACTTTATTTTTAAGGCTCGGTATCTAAAAACTTTAAGCAATACAAAACCCACAATTTTACCAAATTACTACTAATATTATTTTCTCACATTTTCTTCCAAAATACTAGTGACACAGAGATGATCAGACAGTGGAATTCACTATTGGAGGTTTAATTTGTGAGAATTGGATCAATTAAAAACAATTGCCACACTAACAATGGGGTTTGGCTATCTGTAGTAACTCAGTGCACTCCAGATTGATGAGTTTATCGCAGTACACCCTGGAGTCAATGTAAGTGGATCTATAAAGACACGCATCACGGCCCAGGAAAAGTGGCACATGGGCCGGTGAGAGGAAATCACATCATTTGAACTCAAAATAAGGTGACCAAGAGGACATATGCCTAAACTAAGCACTCTTAAATTAAGGACAAAACAATGTGTCAGGCAATGATTGATCAGACTGTGGTGTTTTGTCAAAATTCAGTCGTCTTTGCAGCCCCACCTCCAGGCACTTCCTATAATCAAAGGCCATGCCCACCCATGGCTAATTAGACATTAAGCAAACGTCAAGAGGGCCTAATTTAAAGCAGCCACCCTAGACCTGAGCAAAACAAAGAGAGCGGAGTGGGGAAATGGGAGAGATCAGATCAATATTGAGCGAAACTTTTGTTTGCTAAAATGCCATAGAGGCTGAAATAAATCAGATAGAGGAGGGAGAGAAGGGCCGGCACTTGCGTTCTCACGGCTCCCCGGGCACTGCACTGAGAATAGGCACACCTGGCCTAACAAAGCCCAGGAAGAGGGGAGGGATGAGCATGCACACAGGCATGCTCCACCAGAGCCACACACATACACTATCTGACTACTACTGGTAAAGATCAACAAGAGAGGATTCATAAGCATGTTCTATAAAGGCCATCTGTGCGCTCATCCTCAGCATTGGTAGACGCAAGGCTAGAAATAAGGAGACATTGAAAGCGCATTGGAGAAGATCACTAAGGATTTATATGTTTTGAGACGCTCTCGTGAAGCCTGGGTCAGGAACAATAAAAAAGTATTGCCAGCCGGGGAAACTTTATGTGCCAGTTTAGAGAATGTGCCATCTGCAACTTTAGAAAGGAGCACACAAACACACTGTTCTCAATTGAGGCTAAAGAAAGAAGAAACAAGCATGTTTCTGTTGCCCACTAAACGCAGGGCAGTAGATGTGTCCTTGAAATTTAAGTGAGAGATGAGAAAATGTTACACTGAGTTTTGTAAGCCATTGTGCATGATCAACGTTCGTTGGAAGCCCACAGGGAACAGTTAAGGTAGTGCTACTCTTCTTTGGCCAAAATCAGAGCCAAATCAACTTATAGCAGCCACTGAGCTGTTATCATCAGGATATGAGTTTGCTACCGACACTCGTGCAGCTGGTAGCGACTCATTCTCACTCCCAATGTCAAATAATGCAGTTTCAGACAAACACTGGACTTTTGTGCAACGTTTTTAGTCGCTAGTCAGTCAGGTTAACGTCCACCGCGCTCTTTTCCTAAACCTAACAAGTGATTTAGTTGCCCTAAGTTTCTGTAAAGACTGAAGTTTATTTAAAAAAGATTGTCACTGACACGTGCAAAACCGACGCTCGACGTCATACGTTGAAGCTTAGTGCGTCTGACAGAGCTGGGTTATTAGAGGAATTGGCGTGAGAATGTGTTGCGTAATGATGTTGTCATCCTGAGCTGCAGTCCTGTAGATTTTTCCGTCATTTTGAAACTAACAGAATAATCACTTTCCAGAGTTATAGGGTTTCCTGTCTGATGAAAACACTTCACCTCACCCAGCTCTCCCGACCGACTGGTCCTTCACTCTGCAGCATCTGCGCCATGGTTCCCAATGTAAATCATACTGTCACTTCTCACACTCAGCACCTCTAGAGCGTGAGCACCCGAGCTGGTTTCAATTTGAGCCCTGAGCAAAGTTAATAAGTTTGAGATAAATTCAGCTGGCCTGGCTGGAGCTGATTTGGAGTGGTGTACGCTTTCGCCCCCCTGATTAGCCCTGGTCCTAAACTTCATTGGCAAAGCACAAAGACAGAGTCTGTTTCACCCTGACCCCTAATGCGGTGTGACCCCATGCAGAGAAGCCTGTTATCATTGCTATTTAGAGAGTTCAGGTTACAGGTGAGTCAGGTACTAAAAAGATAATACTGACATTGCACGTGGCGACTGCTAGCTGTGGGGGTTCATTTAGGAATATTGAGAACATCCACATCAGTGAATCTTCAATTGCGAGGCAGAAATCAAGCTGGATCCTAAACGCAGACAGGCCAGGTTTAGTTCACAAAGGTAAGGTGATGTGAAATGATGACTTGTCTGACTTGTCGTACGAGAGAAATCGACAAGTCAGACAAGTCCGCATTGTACCAGTGGTGAAATCATTCATAGTCGTTGAGTGTGGCTTGCCACACATAAGTGGCGGTGCCATTTAGTAAAATAAACCTCACATGGTGCTAATACTCATCCGTGGTAACCTTTGGCAACAGGCGTGATGTTGGTAAGCACCCGTTTGGACATCATTTACCAGCTGGAAGTGACTAGAGCCCTTTCTGCTTCCCAGCACATGATTGGACGCTATCCCCAGTAACCCAACGCAGGGGCCAATTATAGATAATTTAAGACTTTAGCAATTTGGACAGATTTCTGGAAATTACTGTAGAGGTCTTGTTGCTGTCGCCGAACAGAAATGAGAGTGGGATATTTTGACAGGTTTTTACCACAAACCAGTTCTCAGATACACAAAGGCAGAGGTTACATGGTGCCTAATATCCATGTGTTGATTGGGGCTAAAGTCAGGGGGTTAAGCAAGGTCTAGCCGGGTTCTGAATTACCACAGAGAAGGTTAAGCAAAACAACAGGCCTTCATCCCACCTGTCCACCAATTACCACTACATAAACACGATGGTCGGTCGGCTGCATGCACACGCATAAGATAAATTTACGTAGGTGGTCGGACTTCCCCAATTAAAGAAACTGACAACTGGAGACTGGAAAGGGCTCAGTTTGAGCCAGATAATATAAAACACCTCACTAGTGACCAGTATGGACTCCACTGCTAGTGCTGTCATTCACTACAACTGTATTTCATGGTCGAATGATTTCATAAGACACATATTACACAAAGCAGTGAGAGTCAAAACTGAAACAAAGTATAGTAGCGATTTTTAGACTACTGTGTTGCTGTTAGCATTTTCTTTAGACATTTCTGAAATACAATTCAACAGTGACCCTATAACACAAGTATCTCTCCCACTGGAGCTGAGCCCTGCTGTTTTGGGCCCCTGTGACCTGGCTGTGTTAACAGGTGGATGCATTCGTGTTTGCTGCCCGTCTCTTTGTATTGCCCACGATGGTCAGAGAGGAAGCTGGCCAGACTGTGGTCAGCCTGCGCCAGCATTGAATGCTTTCAGCTAGGTGTGAGGAAGACTTGGTGACGTCACTGTTATGGGATACTCTTCTGATGAAGGCGAGAAGGAGGAGACTTGCTGTGAATCTATTTCTGGCTCTGCTTATATACCTAAGCATTCTTCACAGGAGCTTCTGTTCAATTGAAGCATTCTCAAAATCTAGCATTGTAAGGATGAAATCATCTTTGATATATACTCTATAAGTAAACCTTTAATGGTTTATGTGAGCATTGGTCTCATGCTGCATATGGGTTAAATTAAAGTAAGAAACCAAACCCATTGAATATTGGCTTTGGTATAATGCTGGACAATGGACATCACTTTTGAATAGATTTGAGATATATTGTAAAAGTATCTGCCCCTGGCATTTAGTTAAACCTTCCAGGCATTAGCCAAACAAGGCCTAATCCTACGGTCTTCCTGCTGCTAGGCATTGCTGTGCATCAGGGACTTACAGTTCTGTGGACCACAAATATAAAACAAAGTCATGTAAAATTACAACTGTGATGGTCATTCATTCAGGCCTTGGTATTACAGCATTTGTGTGAACGTGCATGTGTGTAAATGCATGTGGTTGTGTGTGGTCGTATTCACATCACACACACCCCGCCACCGCTGGGCCGCTACCACTTCACCCAGAGACACAATTAAGAGCTCTGGCCGGAAAGCAGGCCTGAGCGGGTGGACGCTGAGACGAGACAGGCTCACAGGGCAGTTCCTTTCCTTCCTCGTCTCTGAAGGCTCCTTGGCAAGACGCAAACGCCCCGAGATGTCAGGGCCGAGCAAAAGTGCAATCCGTCTCGACGCGGTTGGCTGACTGCGGGACTAGAAGCAATCCCGACACGTAGCATCTCTGTGCTTGCTTTGCACTGAGCCGTGCATGCTCACACAGGGGGAAACAGGAAGGCCTGATCAGGCCAGCATTTCACAGCAGTTAAGGTGGTCTGCATGTAGAGCTGCTGAGCTCACGGGACATGGCCTCTGATAATTGTCTCTGCTGTAGGCCAGCTTTTCCTGAGAGCCAGTGAGAAAAGTGTTGCTTCCCTCAAAGCCGCTGCCGGGCTCTGTGCTACAAGGTCAATTACCAACAGATGCTTATTCTGTCTTTATTTATATATTCTAATTGGAAACATTAGTCCATTGTTATCCTTAATAACTGAATGTATTTTTACTTAATAAACACTCCACAAGAAAATGTTTAGATGTACAGTAGTTATACGTGAGATGTTGATAAGCGTGACACCTCACTCTCTCTGAAGAAAATAACAGTTCCCACTAAAATTACAAAATTACCACCAGTGTCCTCTGTCAACAAACTGAGACAAATCAGCTCTTACATGTCTATCCCAGAGTCCCTGGGGTCATATGACAGTCCTGACCACGTATAAAGGCCTATATTTAGGACAGCTTCTTGTATTACCTCAAGCACCACATTAACTTCTGACCTCTAACTAGGCACTAAGTTCCTGGTAGTTTACAGCTGGGACAACTACTCCACACTGAGACTGGTGATAATCTATCCGTTGGACAGTCCTTTGCACCTTAACCCGACTCAAGAAAGAGATACTCTAAACACAGATGAACATATTAAAGTTGAAACTGTGTAACAAACATTAGCTATTTATTGCAAAGAAGTTCTTCTACCCATTGCCAACTTTCAGAAGGTTGATGAGTGCGTTTCAGCACCTCCTCTACCATCACAAGAATCTGTGAGCCCCTCTGTTTTTAAGCTTGGGGTGTTGATCCAGAGCAAACAAACAGATTTACTACTTAGAAACGCAAGTGATAAGTGAGACTGTTGCATCTCTTTAGGTTTTCAGGGCGACTAGGCCTTTGAGCTTCTGTGATATGAAGTAACAAGTGTTTGTTTAGCCTTAACGTTTGATGTAATGAGCGATTACAGTGCCACTTTATGTATCTATTTAATGCATTTAACATTTGAAGTCACCTAAATAATCCACGTTTTGAATTAAAAAATATATATAAAAATGCAACAAATTAGAATTATACATTATGAAGAGGCAACATTTAGGCTGAATAGCTAATTTCAGAAGTTAAAGTAGTAAACTTTCCATTTCCTTATTTACACGAGTGTCTAATTGATTGCTGGTGTTTGACACCCAGGCGACAGGTGTTTGTATTTCCATTCCTGAAACCCACAGGCGGTTTATTTAGGTTTTCACACACAGACTACTTCCACAGCCCAACTCCCGCTCTGTCCTACACAACAGGAGGACGGCATCATCCGTGTGACTCACATTTCTATCTGGCAGCCCGGTCGGCCTGAAACACAGCTGAGGTCCTGGATGTAACTTAGCCCCTCGGCTCTAAAACTCCAGCTGTAAAATGACACAACTTCTCAAGTAGCTCCTCAGCAGCCATCAAACCCCAAGTGCCTGTTAAAGTACCTGACTCCCCCTCACCTCCACCATCCCGCCCTTGTCTTATAAAACCAGGAGCCATAAAACCACCACTGGGCTCATTCTCTGTGTGTCCCCTCTCTGTTGAGTCAAATGGACGTAAAGATATCATGATAATATTTTGATTATTTGATGAAGATCAGAGGTCAGAGCACAGAGGCTGCAAACTAGATGCCTGGTGTAACACCAACTAGAGAATAAGTGATTGTTTGCAATCCAGGGATATCAGTACATCAGAGACAAAGTGTCTAACACTGTGCCAGTCACATAGTCACAGAGCTGCGTGTGCAGAATGTCCCAATAATGAAGCAAAGAGAGTGACTGGAAATTTTCATGACCAGCTTCCAGACCGACACGGGGAAAACATCACCACCCTGAGTAAGTGTGCTGAGGAGTTGGATGTCATACCAATCCGCCCCTCCCGATCATCACACCAGCCCTTCTATTCTGTGTTCTCACTCCACCCTTTTCCTCTGCCACCAACTCCAACTCCTTACAGCGGTGGAATAAGAACATTCAGATGAAAATCCAAGCAGCTGCTTCCATCTTTCCAGCATATTTAAAATAAATACAAAACTACTGACACGATCAAACTTCAGTAATGGACCGTGACTCGAACATGACATTATCCTCAAATAATTTCACAGAGGTGCAGCATCAACTCAGGCGAGACGTCCAATAAAATATTAATTCACAATGTAGAATATTCAAGCATTCATTCAGCAGAGTAACCTTTCATGTTTTATATAGTGTGACTTATGCATTCATTCTGTATTTAGCAAAGAAATTCTGTTGAGTTTTGCATCTTATAAAGTTACATGGAAACAATTACTTCCTGGCAAATGAAGATTTGTTGGCAGATCTCTTCCTGAGTGTGGGTGTGTGTGCCTGTGCACATTCACGTGTGTGTAGTTCCACTTGAGCACAAAGAGAGTAATTGCCACTGAAACGTCACCAGGTTTCATTTGACAAGTGTGCTGTGCTTCGGCCAAGCAACATCTGGAAGCAAATGGAGAAATGACTGCCAAGCACATGCATTACGGCTCAAACCTCTCTGCATGAGGATGCCTGCAAGGCTGAAAATTAGCTGAGAAAGTAAAGTAAAAGCTGCAAAGCAGGAGCGTCTCTTTGTCTGCCACTCTCCACTGATTCCACAAAGTACAGCTCAATAACACAAATTAAGCAAGCGGCAACACACATAATGGTACATGATGTTTGAGCCTAAGAGAAGGAATAGTTGGTGGTAAAAGCTGCGCAAATACAAATAAAAAGTACCCTAAAATAAAGCTAAAGGTTATAGTCACCCCAAGGAAGCATAAAATCCTCATAAAATAAAGTCCTCTAATGCATAAAGATGTCATAAATATTCCTTTCAGTGTTTTTACAGGACATATTAACTTCACAAGTGGCTGCTATGACCACGTCCATACACAACTCCGTATGAAGTGGACCTTCTTTGTACTTTTAAGGATTCAAACATGTAAGTTGAGGTTAATACTTTGGATTTGTGGTGATAATAAAATGTAATTAGCAATTGTGGAAAGGTTCAAATAAAAGAGGAAGACATCACTGCAACAACAGCGATGAAACAAATAAAAGTAAGCAATATAATAACTGAAACGTCAACCAAATCTGTTCCGAGTGAAATTATTTCAAGGGTAATTGTGTCTAAATGTCAAATTTAACAACAGTACCTAATAGAGGGTCTAAGCACATGTTTTCTAGTCTGCACCATACCTTTTCTAAACAAGGAGGAAAAGCCGTCCTCAGATGAACTCTGACCTGGTTATCCGTGCCACTGAAATGTAGAGTGGAGGGCCTCTCAATTTTGCATGTTTAATGAGAGCGACTGACAAATTGAATATAAGTGCCCACTGAGGGAAGGGATGGGAGGTTGGTGGAGGGGGTTAGACCAAGAAATTAGCTACTGGGGCCTGTTCTCTGTTGGTTTAAGTGAATCTGATTGGTTGTAGGGGAGTGTAAGCCAAATCATGTCAACAACGATACTGAGCATTTCCTTTCCTAAAGATCTGTAAAATAAATAATCTGCAACCTGTCTTAGTGCCATAGTGATAATAATGGGGCTGTCAGGCTTTCTCACTGGGAATAACGTTGATATTGAACGATTCTGCTCCTCTCAATGTGTATCCAATGCCAACGTTCAGTGCCAATGTCTCAAGTAGTGAGCCCTGCAGTAACGAGGATGTTAAGAGTGTGAGGCCATCTTTCACATGGAAGCCAGGAATAAGCATCCTGTCACAGACCTGGAAAAGTCACTATCTTGTCGCCAAGTGATGTAACACAACCCACTGATAAAAGCCTTTGCCTTTGCAGCCTTACTAACTGGGTGACATTACCGGGAAAAATCAAAAATCAAATCTTTGTAAAAGGTGCTTTAAAAGTCATAAGTTCCATCGAAGAGAACGAAACGGAGATCAGGAAAACTATGATGTCTTACAATTTGGGGTGTATCCTAGTTGCCCTGCCTTTGTTTCTCGAGATGTCGGTATCGGTAACATTTCTTAAAGTAGGTCCAAGGGGCCAACAAGCACGAGTCGCCATGGACTACGAAGGTTAAAAACAAAACCCTGAGTTAGCTGAAACCGGCACATGATGATTTATCAGCTTACTGATACATTTCTTTCAGATTTAACATACATGTTTTCTTGGCAGCAAGAATGTTGATATCAAAGTCTCAAGTGGCAACTTCACTGACCCGTCTCACCGCGGCGGCCCGCGCACACACATCTGCTGCTGGTTTTAGAGTATTGTACTGGTTCATATGCAATCCCTCACATTTTGCAAAAGGACAAGCAATAATTGGCAAGACAACTGTAAAATGGCGATCAGTTGTTGAGTGTTATAGAAACCGTATGGCAGCATGATAGACCGCGAGAGCTGTCCAGCCTGCAGTTGTCTGGCTGAGTGACTGGCTGTGAGGTTTCATAGGCTGGATTTTCCCTCGGGGGGACCGGCAGCCGAGGCTGACAGCTTTAGGGGGGCGGGGGAGGAGGAGAACAGGAAAGAGGTGGTGCAGAGCATTGGAGGCAAAGCCATTTTTTATGACTTTGATTTGCAAAGGACACTACATCACTTGTATAGTGATGCTGGCAGAATGAAAAAACAAAACAGGAATGGGGCCGGTGCACTGAGTCCAGCGCAACGGGGAGGTGAAATGAAGAGTCCAGCAATGATGATGATGATGATTAGGCTTCCTTTAGCTAATGCGAATGCTGCAGGCGGCCTCGCTAATCAAACTCTGGATTTTATGGTCGGATCAGTTAAGTAAACTTCATCTGGCTGCTCTCTGCTTCAGCCTCGAGGACCTCATCGTTGTTCATGTGCCCTGCTTTGTTTCCCCTGTTCTTGGCTCAGAAAGCTGGCTCAGAAAGGGACTGAGATGTTAGTCTGTATCTGTGTCTGTATTTCCTTTGATTACAGATGTTTGTAGATCAAGTCCCTTCTGTGAAAGTCAACAGAACAGAACATACAGAGTTTCATGATTACATAGACCATGTATGGTCCATAGATAATGTAATTTTGTGTAAAAGTCAAATCATATAATGCATGACATTTTTGAAAATATTCTTACGTAAACATGACTTTCCTTAATAATGCTTTGACATAGTTCTTTTGGGTTATTCGTATTTTTGTATACACCATGAGTTGAAAGCCATATTGAATCTATTTCATATATAGTAATGTATCAGTTATATATATATCAGTTATATATATATATATATATATATATATATATATATATATATATATATATATATACACGTGCATATATACGTATATATATATATACGTATATATATATATATATATATATATATATATATATATATATACGTATATATATAAAATATATATAACCTAATCAAAAGAAGAATCGAGATCCACACCAGAATTTACCACACTTCTCTCCAATGAACAATTATGCAGATGTCAAACCACACAGTAATGTGTAGTAGTACGTATGTCACTAAAGAATAAAATACTACTTCAATTGTTCAGAATATAACTAGAAGTGGCGTCCTGAAAGACTTCTTGTGCAGCCTCATATGAGACACGCGTGTCCACATTTAACCAATTTACAGTTCACTAATGCCAAACCATTCCATGACTCCCGAGGTGATAATATAACAGAGACATAGACTGGCTGCCATGTGGGGGGGTGTACATGGATGATATCATTATTGTGTAATTGGCATTGCTTTGGAAGTCTCTCCCAATGTCAGAAACCAAGCTTAACCCACATTGGAACCCTGTAGATCAGCCAAACCTCAATGTTTGGAGTAAGGCCCGAAGATCCATCATATCTGTTACAGCCTACTGGGCAATATCTGGCCTGCAACTACCAACCGACAATCAATCGGCCAATCATGAACACCGTGGAGTCCTCCAAAACGATCTAGGCCTGTTACGGTTGGATGTCATGAAAATCAGATCTTTTATTTGTTTAAGTCACTCCCTTTTGGAGCAGAGGGGATTTAGAGTAATGCACTACACAAGACTTGATGGAATCCAGATTTCACTGAGCACACGACAGGATGCCAGGCAAGTATAGTAAAAGGATTACATTAACCGTCAGATGATAAATATTCATAAGCGGTCAATGTTAAGAAAATAAAATGGTTACCATAACAAATAAACAACTTTTATTTGAATACTGTATATTATGGATATGGATTACTGTTGTTTATATTGCCTCGAAGAAACCTGGAGCCAAGGTTTGTAATACTGGGCTTATTATAAACAAAATGAAATGAATAAGAAACAATAAAAAAAAAATACAAATGTTTTAATTAGATCAATCACTGGGCAAATCCCACATTACATTCACTATTGTCGATACAAATGTTAATTATCAGTCACATTTCATTGCCGATTCTATTCCAAAACGCTCTCTTGGAAGTGCTAATGAAGTGCTAGTTCATAAAGTCACATAGATTGACGTTTTTTAAAAGCTTACACATATGTATTTTCATAAAAACAGCATGGTTGTATTGAAGCAGATATATAACCTTGCTAAATGAGACTGTTCATGGTAGATTTGGACTAAGCTGTTATCATTTGTGTCAATAGGAAATTTATGCAGAACCCCAGAGAGTAAAGAGGTTTGGGAAGCGGAGTCAGTTTCCAACGATAAAAATCAGCTGGCGCCTGTTGAGGAGGTGCCTGTGTATGTGTAGATTCTCCCCGGTCACACCTAAAACATTCCCCCCTATTGCTCACCTACATCTTGGCTCTTGAGTGTATTACAGTGGTTATATGTGTTAACAAAGGTCCAGTCTGGTTACCACAAAGAAACTAACTAAGAAACTCTTAAAACCAAATGTCAACTCAAGGTCACATTGACAGTGCTTATTATCATTATTCTGATACTTAAATTGTCTTCCTTCAGCTCAAGTGAAACACTGCTCTCCTAGCCCTTCCATCTCATATTCTCTGTCATGCTCTCATGTTGTTGTTTTTCCTCACTATTAGCCTTCACCTTCAACTGTAAATTAAAGCCCCCAGTGGAACTGCAGGCATCTTGTGTCGCACCCTCTGCCTCTCTTGGCTTGTGATCTTTAGGCTGGTGAGAAACATGCAGAGGTGTTCCTTTTCCTTCCTGTTCCACGCACGATTTTAAGTGGCAACCCAAGAGACTTGGATTGGGTTTACTGACCAAACTTTACACTCCCCCGACAGACTTCATCTGCTCCTTCTCTGGCTTTGCCATCTGCACGTCCTTCTGTATCGACACCCATTATTATAGAGTTAGGCCTCAGTGAGCAACTTCAACCAAACTAAGGTGCGCTAGAGCACAGTTTTAGGCCACAGGAGTGTGCTGAGTTGTAGGTGCTGGGTAACTCTAGATTTTTAATTACAGTGTGTGCATGGCGGTGCGATAAGAGGGTCACGGCTTCCTGATAACCTGTTTGATGAGTCAGAGGCTATTTGTCGCCTAGACTGACTGTAAACTGTGAGAACGGGACAAAACCTCATCTTTGTGCAAATACATCTCTCTGCACTTCCTTTAGACTCAAAGTAAGAGCCGCCATCTGCTTTCACCAATGACAATTGAAACCACACACCTGAGTCACTATTCAAAGTCTACCGTAGGTGAATACAGTGACAAATCCAGAGGAAACAATGAGAACATGGTTGATTTTCAGGAGATGGACAGTGTCAAAGCTGAAAGTCTCAACGGTTAAAATCATTTCTTCTGTTGTCAGTATATTGAGATTATTCAGACTATTTTGGGGGTAGTTAGGCCAAAACTATTAGTGTGTTGTTACACGTATCTCCAAGAAGATTCAGTTTAGTTTGAATAACACATTATTTTTTTAAGGTTTATCAGATATCAAAACACTGCACATCAGTTTATAATACCATGAAGATTGTACAGCTTTGCAAAGTAATTGTTGTATACTTTGTGATAATGATTGGGAGGTAAAGGCAGAATTCCCCATTCAAGTTATGAAATAATCTACCTTGAATGCGAGCTTGCACATATTTGTTCAGGCATAATCAGCATTGATTGTGTTGCGACAAAAGGTGAGTCTGGTTCAATGTTTTTGCTGTACGACCCTGCGTTTTTTGTGCCAGAGTTCTCCATGTTGGGGTTTGTTGATTGAAGTATATGAGAAGATATATATAGTTGGTCGAAACATCATAGCTTTGTTAAAAAAAATGTCTGTCAGAGCATGTTAAACATGCTGTAGCTCCATTCAACACGTTCATTTTGTGATTATCCAAATCATCTATATTAATTATGCATATTGACTTTCCTCTAAACATCCCTCCATTCACGATGACACCGAGCCAATAACCAGGTGGTGTGCCAGTTCCAGGACGCAGACAGGACACCACTGAGCTCTGCACCAAATATATTACAGTTTTCTTTCTCCCACCAAGAATGGTAACCAAGCCGCTCACATATTGGATCTCAGGAAATAGTGGAGGACAATTTCCTTCGAGCGTAACATTAGAATGCACGAGCTCGGCTCCCGGAGGTTTGGGGCCACCACCGCTGGGCCGCTCCAATTAGATGGAGCTTCCCTGCTGTGGCTGAGCCAGTCTGAACACAGGAGCATCCGAAAGGAGCTGGAGGAAGGGGTGAGGGGAGACGCACACACAGCCCTGAGCGGCGTGTTATACTTGGCACATATTACGCCGAACGTCTCTCCCTGTCTACACGTCTGGCCCCTGAATATGCTGCAAAGTGATCATAAGATGGCAAAAAAAGAGGACTTAAAGATATGAAAACATGTAAGGGCAGCGAAAGTGAAGACAAAGTCCCTACTGCAGTTATCTCTGAAAAAAAAATCCTATTTTGAGGAATCTCTGCCAATTCCTTTGAAAAGAATCTTACTAATCTTCACAGAGACAATAGCTGCCAGCCTCTATATGCATTATCTGAATATCTTAAAGAGTACAAATATTCATTGGAAGACATTGGACGTCAATGGCTTTTTTTACATACATTATCCTGCCAAGTTTGCACAACTATTCCTTAAATAGGATAAAACTGAACATTCACATTTAAAATGGTATACTTACAGTCTACAATCCCTAAATGGAGTCTGTTGACCTTTTATGTTTCCTTTCCCCTGAAATAGGATTTATCAAGAATAGACCTGGCTTTCCCCATTGTAATAAGACACTGTTTAAAGCCCTTGAAGTATGCCATTGTTCATTTCACCCTTGCCCTTTCTAAACGTATTAATCTCATTGCTGCGGTCTAATTCTGAAATCCCCAGTGGAAACACCTAAGAGGACTGGATCTGCTTGACCACACAAGATATTCCCATTTCCCCTGAAACAAGCAATTTCAAAGGTATAACCATGGTCACTGCTGAATAGCGAGAGGAAGTACATCTGTATGCCATCCATTTGTGAGCGTTCAGCAGAGGTCTAGGTGCCGGCTCTGCTGCAGGTGCTATCCTCTGGAAGGTGATTAGATATCATCACTCTTTCATTAACTCCGTATTTCTAGTATCACAGTGACTGTGTAGGAAGAATGGCCCTTTTCATCGGTCGTACCAACTAATGAGCCCTGTTGAAAGGACCTGGTTAAGGTGGGAGGATAATGAAACAAGAGAAAAGGGGGTAGAAATGTGACAAAAAACATGACACCAGGGATTTGTGAAATAGTGCAATATGGGTGTTTTCTAAATGAAAGTATTTAAATGTATTAAGATTGTTGATGTTTCAATTTCATGAGGATAATTAAATATGAGCCTGTACTGAGCTAAAAATGTTCATGTGAGAAATGAGAAATACGGATTTAAACCAGAGCAGATGACAAGAATGAGAAGGGGAAGTAGTAAAAAGTGTATTTTTAGGTTACGATACTGCGGGCGACAACAACAGTCTCCTTTTCACCTGATCATTGAAACAGGTAGGCGGGGAATAGGGCTGAATGTTCCATTACGTAGACCAGACCCAAGCACATACAGGTTCTTTGTGAAAGGTGTCTCTGTGTGCAGGCAGAGGTGCCACACTGACATCATCCAGAGCCGGGGATGGGACTTTTCATGTGTAGCGGTGCCAGGGAGCTGCTATAGTACTGTCAGCCAACCTGACTCAGCACTAAACACTCCAGACACAACCGTGCAAGAATCCGTGACGGAGGAGAGTTTCACAACTTGCATCGCATTTCTGCTCAATACTCCCTCAACATGAAGTCTGGGCACTAAAGAATTATTTCAATAAGATTGAAATTATTTGTAGTCAGACAATTTATAGAATTTGAAAAATAAATAATTCGGTTACTCAGAAAAAGACGGGTGACAAAAGCCAAGGTACTAAAGCAAGAGAGATTAGTTTGTTTTGGAGTGTTGGGAACGGTTGATATGTTCGCCATTGCATTTTGGAAGTTGGGGGAGTTTTGCCAGAAATCCGTATGAAAATGTTTATGGCGGATGAATGGAGATACGACTAAGCAACTCAAAATTACTGAATTATGTCTGAGACATACTTCATTAAATCTTCTGTGATTATAGTGGTAAGGAGGTTGTTTGTATCAACAATTGTATAACATCTTGCGGGACTATTCGACTTTTGCAGGACAGCGGCCTCTGTGGCCACAAGTGGCATGTTGAAGTTTATTACATTTTCCAAGATTTTATAAGAAGAGTTGCTTTGATAACTATATTATTTGGCATACAAGGACATTATTGATCTCGGAAATTGTGACAAAAGAAATCGTAACTTAAGGTCAACTTACTAGCTTTTTCTGGAGTTTTCAACCACATGACACAGTCTTCCTCAGAAAATAGATGGACTTTTCTCAAACCAGGACTTCTGTACCAGAAGG
This sequence comes from Taurulus bubalis, assembly GCF_910589615.1. NCBI lineage: Eukaryota > Metazoa > Chordata > Actinopteri > Perciformes > Cottidae > Taurulus > Taurulus bubalis. The sequence continues at coordinate 12,939,775 of NC_136605.1, forward strand.
AAATGTGGTTGAAATTGATGTGAGAAGCTAGAAAAAGTAGAGAAAGTCATAACAATTACTCAGTGGTGTCACTAACACAGCAATAGCTGCTTTCTAACAGTAGTCCCCCAAAATATGACTGGTCATACCAGAACGTGTATGACTTGAGCAAGGGTGTGTTTTACTGCTTAGGAAGTCACCTTTTCAATTACAACAGGAAGATTGTTATTTTCCTCAAAAAAGACCCAGGTAATGTCATAACATTTTGTCAGCACTCTGAGATTGAGCCATTGTTATTCGGATATAATTACAGGTCATTAACTACAGCTTTATTATTTGAAATGCTGGAGAGTGACCTGGAGAGACCATGCTCTGCTTTTATCGCATTTCATTGTCATTTGAACTGACTCAGAGGTCACTTCACCTGAAGGCATGGAGGCCACCATGTTGTCACTCAGCAGAGCTCAATATTGGATGTGCTTTTAAAGTGTGCTGTTAGAAAGTTTGGAGGGTGAATATTAGGATTTCATGCAAGCAGCTCCTCAAGGTTTTAACAAGACAAAAAACAACATCAGAAGAAATATGTACACTCGTGAAATGATGCTGTTGTATTGTGTTTTTTTGCGTGATGACAACATTAAACTAAGGCTCAATGGTGGCAGCTATCCAACACTGATGATGTTTATCAAGAACTTTAGGTTCCACTGCTTTCCCAGATCAGCGTGTATTTCCTTCCCCTAGATATCCTATCAATGAGTGCCCAAGGCGTTTCAGTTTACTAAAAGCCAGGAGCAGATAAGGCCGAGATTACAGTAGCACTATCTGCAGAGGAGGCTAGAGAAAGGAGAAGATATACAAGAAAGCGTGCAGCAGCAATTATCACACACTGCTGCTCACAGGGGTGAAGGCCAGAAATTGTTTCTAGTTGGACTTCCTTGGTGGCATAGCTGAGCTATCTCATGTGTTATCTGACCTGATGATGGAGGTGGTAACTGCCAGGTCAATTAATAAAAGCACAGTTATCCAAAATGCCATTAGTCCACAGCTGCCCGTGGCCAAAGTGCTCTGATCTGGTTCGGCAAACACCTGGAGCACAAGACCTCGGCTGACAGTGGGCAAGGGTACAGTTCTGCAACCAAACCGGCCTGAACTTTTCAAGAATGAACAAACAAACTGCCGTTCCGATGAGAACTGACAGCGGAAGCAACCAGAAAGCAAAGGTTCAGACAGTTCGCCGACAGGATTATCTCAGTTCTCCCTGTCGCAGTCTTCTGCCATGTCTAGGGCAGTTGGCACTAGTTGTGGAAAGTCTCAGACAGGTGTTACGTCTGTTGTGAGCGGCTGAAGCCACCTCTGCCTCTAATGCGCACCTCTGCCACAGTATTTGTCATCCGTCTTCCAATCCCTTCTGGGTGTCATGGCAGATCATTTAAAAAAGGGATTTAATGCACTTGTTGTTATTGCAACATGTTTAATGGTCTCAGCATTTTAGAAGTTCTCCATATAGCCGGCTGATTGTTGAATCATGGTTCCCTTTTTAACTAACTGGGGTATTTGGTTGAAATTCTACACATTGCTGCACAGGGCACTACATGTAACAGTTCCTTTAATAAAATAAATACACAATGCAACACGTGCTGTGTTCCATTCTTTTGATTCAATTGTTTTGACCAACACCCTTCAAAGACAACACACCAACACGCTTTAAAAAAGAGGCGGTCTGCTCAAACATTTGCAGTGGAATCTAAGAGACCGAGGAGAGGTGGAAGACATGACTTGGCAGTTTACCCCCAGTGTTTGACTCAAAATTTTGACGCCATGGCTCGAAGTCAAGCTGAGAAGTTTCCCAAGACCTGCACGGCCTGCAGGCGGGTATTCCATGTAAGCTGTGAGCCCGGACCCAGAGGATTTGTGTCCCCCCTCCCTGGTCTGCAGGACACCTCAAACCTTCTCCAGACAGCTCTGTGGGGGCGCGAACATGCCCGACCACACCTCTGATGCCTCTGTGTTAGCCATCACTGGGTTTCCTCCTCTGCATGTTGAGACCAGCAATCTCAAATGGCAGCAGTTCAGCTCAAAAAAATGAAAATGGCATCAAGTATTTCCCCTCTAACGAGACAAGTGGGTTGGTTTATACAAACAAAAGTACGAGACTGCCAGTATCCTATTGCTGCATGACACGAAACCCTGAGAGAGATCTCAGATGTTTAACTTCATTGAGGGAAGTAGATCAAGGATTTCAGCCCAAGTACAGAGAATCAGGTTACTTTGAAATGCTACAAAATCAACATAATCATAACCATTAACTGCCCATCAAGCAAAAGCATCTGACAGGCTCATTAGGCAGTTTTTAATGAACATGTCAGGGTCAAAATAGACTGAAAGGCTTTCACAGGAAACCTTGAACCACTGCCCTCTTTATAGAGAAAGTTGATATTCATGGAAAATGGTTATTCCTAGCAATTTAAGGCACTGACTACTGACAAGGACTATTACTGAAACAAACATATTCAGAATGAAATCAGATATGTGACACGCTAAAAAATTTATTTAAAGAAAATCACACAATCTTCATCTAAATTGTCCAACAGATTTGAAGTGGTGGACTGTAGCTCACCATCTTTTGTATCACCTCTTCTGGGATTAATAGAGGATCAAAAAGAGAATGGATTTGACCAGACTGTTTCATGAAAAGGTGCAAGGAATGTTTTATATTTCTATCAGCCACATTCAATGTGTGAGCAATATTCTTAATGATTACAGATTTAAGCATCTAACGAAGTAGCTTTACTTTTGACCAATGAATTGTTAATCCATGGTTGTGATAAAAATAGAAAATGTTCAAAGTTTTTATGTCAACTCATAACTAACACGAGTCGGATTTGGTTTCTAAAATTATATACATGGATTATATCGACTGAACTCTCTCAACAAAGTGTCCTTTGTAAACCAAAAACAAGTGTTGGAACAAATCCAGCAAAGTAGATTTTAGTGTTGAGACACGTTTGTTTTGATCTGCTTTTTCACAGACTTTATATTTAAATGGTTTGCGTTGACTGAGGAAAACTTCAGATCTATTCAATATTTTATTATATGTAATACCTTCATGCACTTTTATATTACTGTTTAAGTGATCATAAGGATTATTATTAATTGAATCATCATTGTTAATAATGTCAGTGTTTTATTTTCATATATCATTCATAGAAAACAATATTAGAATTGCAGGCAGTTGCTCCAGTCATCTAAATCATGAATCAAAATAATAATATGCAATCTTTCTCAACAGAAATACAAAACAAAAATGTAAAAAGTAAAGACATTATGGAGTAAGTGGGAGAAACAGCGATGCCACTTGTTGATTCTTTGCGATAATTCAATAAAATGTATTTTGTTTAGCCCTAAATCACAAATTTGCCTCAGAGGGCTTTACAATCTGTACACATACTAAGTATATGTTTAAAGTCATATGTTTTATTCTGTTATCTGTAATCCCTGTTGGAAATAAAAAGGCCTAACATAAAAATGTTGAAATATCTTTCTTACTACCTCTGAATCTGTGCAGCCCCTGCACAGTTGCGGGGCTTCTTCTCAAGTTTCTGGACTGCTGTCGCCCCCTATTGGCCCACGTGGTCACTACAGAGCCGCTAGGTGACTGAGGGATGCGGCTCAGCAGCAGACACACACTGAACTGTCTCTGTGCCACAAACACAAAACAACTGCCCGCAATCTCCCGAAAACAAGATATGCGATTAAAAACGTCACTAGTTTCCAAACGAGAACTGCTTTAATGTATACATCAACCAAACAGGTATCCAATAACTCAAATGGCATTGTGCCTGCAAAGAAAACTCAACTCAAAGACATTTAGTTGGAAAAGTAAATGATTTGTCAATCTGGGTACAAGTTGTAAAAAAAATATGCAAATGAGCATGTGTGTTGTGTAGAAGAAGAAAAAAGTATATAAGAAAGTATAATAAATAACTAAAAGAAATGCAATGCCAATGTGTTTGTGCATCTAAGAGTAAAAGTGAGGATTATTCTATGGTATTAACGATTCTGTGTCTGTAATCAAAGAGAAATCAGAGGAAGTGTTTTGGTCTTTTTTCTTTTTTAATATATTACTTGATACCACTGTAATATTACAATCCATCACATTATTGTATTGTGTAGCTATGATTCGTAAGTATAGCCCTACTTTTTTTGTCAGAGGGTATAATAATTAACATTTAAATGTTATCTTTTTTGTAATACAATAATAAATGTGAATGAAACCAAAGAGTATAAAGGGAAAAACTCCTCTTTCCGACTCGAGCTGGGGTTTCGCTGTTGTCGACTGCACGAGTTCTTCACAGCAGAGTCAGATTACGTCCCCGCCCACCAAAAGTTTCCCCCAATCATTTCCTTGCCGTCAAACATAAATCCAGGCTTCGCCTCCTGTGTCTCTAGACTCTTCAGCAACCCTCCAAGAGTAGATCTCTCAGTCACATTTCTTCTTAAGTCACAGCTGCAACTGTTGAGCATTAGAAAGCGATCACTTGCAATTCCCCTTCTTCTCTGCGAATTTGTGAAAAGGAAGGATCGTCAAAAACTTTTATTTTTGACATTTTTGTTGACTTTAAAAAGGATTCAAGTTTGCCAGTCAGGCTGTGCGCCCTCACAGGCTGTCACTGCAGTCTTTGGGCACAGCTCTCTTGGATTTAGAAAGAAGGATTTTTCTCCCCTTTTTTCTTTTTTTTTACTGCGAGAAGCTATTCTTTAACTTTTGCGCATGAATCTCCTCGACCCTTACCTGAAGATGACAGAAGAACAGGAGAAGTGTCACTCTGACGCTCCCAGCCCCAGCATGTCGGAGGACTCCGCAGGCTCACCGTGCCCGTCCGGGTCCGGATCGGACACTGAGAACACCCGGCCGATCGACAACCACCTCCTCTTGGGTACAGAATATAAGAAAGAGGGCGATGAAGAAAAGTTCCCCGTGTGCATCAGAGATGCGGTGTCCCAGGTGCTGAAGGGCTACGACTGGACGCTGGTGCCCATGCCGGTGCGCGTCAACGGCTCAAGCAAAAGCAAACCTCACGTCAAGAGACCCATGAATGCGTTCATGGTCTGGGCTCAAGCCGCACGGAGGAAGCTGGCCGATCAATACCCGCATTTGCACAACGCGGAACTCAGCAAAACCCTGGGCAAACTTTGGAGGTAGGTTCGCTTTGCATTCGCAATCACACTTGTGCGCTTTTACGCGCCGCTGTGCGCAGCGCACTATTTCTTCGATTCTTCGCACTATTCAGGCACCACCTGACTGAGAGCTTCACAATCTTTCTGGAAATTTAACTCTGTTCACATTACTTTCTCTCAACTACTGATATCTCATTGTGCTTTTGGATTCACTTCTTAATTGTATGGTGGAGTAGGTTCTAGAAGTTTGGGTTTAGGATGCACAAACTTTTATTTTAACTCCTTCTTCTTGATAGTTAATATTTAAAACAGTGGATGCAATAATTCAGTCAATTGCACATCTCCTAAAGTAATTAATCAACTGTCTTGTGCGTGTTGTTCATTGAATGCGTTTTAATGTGAATGTACAATTCTGTGATATTTTCAGATTGCTCAACGAAGCAGAGAAGCGCCCGTTTGTGGAAGAAGCTGAGCGTCTGAGAGTGCAGCACAAAAAGGACCACCCCGACTACAAATACCAGCCAAGGCGGAGAAAGTCAGTGAAGAACGGGCAGAACGACCCCGAGGACGGCGAGCAGACCCACATCTCTCCAAATGCGATCTTCAAGGCGCTGCAGCGGGCCGATTCTCCAGCCTCAAGTCTGGGCGAGGTGCATTCTCCAGGAGAACATTCAGGTAAGAAGACACAAAATAATAATAATAATAATAATAATAATAATAATAATAATAATAATAATAATGAAGAAGAAGAAAAAAAACATTAGCTGGTATTGTTTTTCCAAGCATGACTCACTGGCACTGCATGTAGAAATCAAATATTTAGAAGAGGGCCTTGAACAGACACCTGCTAATGATTAGGGATTAATGATTAGTGCTTTACAAGCCATCATGCAGATATCTGTCAGTATAGTGTCAACAAACTCCTCCTCCTGAAACCATTTGCAAATATACTGGTATTTCAATGCACCAGTCCCTTGTGGCGGTGCATTTGATTTCAAGGCTAACTCTGCCTTCCCTCTAACCAGGTCAGTCCCAGGGCCCACCAACACCCCCGACCACCCCCAAGACAGATCTCCCCATCAGCAAGGTTGACCTGAAGCGCGAGGGTCGCCCCATACAGGAGGGCACCAGTCGCCAGCTCAACATCGACTTTGGAGCCGTGGACATCGGCGAGCTGAGCAGCGAGGTCATATCCAACATGGGCAGCTTTGACGTCGATGAGTTCGATCAGTACCTGCCACCCCACAGCCACGTCGGAGTGACGGGAGCGGCCCAGGCCGGCTACACCGGCAGCTATGGCATCAGCAGCTCCTCAGTCAGCCATGCGGCCAATGTCGGGGCCCATGCCTGGATGTCCAAGCAGCAGCAGCAGCAGCAGCAGCAGCAGCAGCAGCAGCACTCTCTGACCACACTGGGTGGAGGAGGAGAGCAAGGCCAGCTGGGTCAACAGAGAACCACCCAGATCAAGACGGAGCAGCTGAGCCCCAGTCACTACAGTGAGCAGCAGGGTTCCCCGCAGCACGTCACCTACGGGTCCTTCAATCTGCAGCACTACAGCGCCGCCTCGTACCCCTCAATCACAAGAGCACAGTATGACTATTCAGACCATCAAGGTGGCGCCAACTCCTACTACAGCCATGCGGCTGGCCAAGGCTCCGGCTTGTACTCCACCTTCAGCTACATGAGTCCCAGCCAGAGGCCCATGTACACCCCGATTGCCGACACCACCGGGGTGCCCTCCGTGCCGCAGACCCATAGTCCGCAGCACTGGGAGCAGCAGCCCATTTACACACAGCTCTCCAGGCCTTGAGGAGGCGGCCCTCAGCACTGACTGTACAACACCCATCACTTCCATAGACTTTTCTTTTCTGCACGGTGGCCTTTGTTCCACCATGACACACACCCTTCATCGCCACCGTAAAAAAACATGACTTGGACTTTTTTATAGTACTGAAAATATATCTTTGGATTGGCTCACAACAGTGCCTTTTGTATTGGTTGGAATTGTGATTATATTTTTTTAGATATAATGTTTTTAAAAAAAAAAGTTAAATCCTCTGTGAGGACATACTGGTTATAAATATTTTAGTATGTACTGTGTATGTGTTTTGCTCTTGTCATCTTCATCATCGTCATACTCAGTGTCATCAGCATCGTCATCATCACAAGTTGAAGGTTTATTAAATCTAAAGTAGTGGGAATGCCGGGTAAAAATACCATCAGTGGCCTTACGTCTATATTTTTTTTCTACACAAGTAAGAAACATCAGTTTACTGACACTGCCGTCTTATAATGCCTACATTCTGCTTTGAATTTTTGTACTGTATATATTTTATTATAATTCCCATGAGATGCAAGAATTGAGCAATGCAGGTTTGAAATAGATTTACATTTTTTGGCCATGATATGACTGTGTCATCAGTGAATTAGTCAAATATTCTACTTCTTGTTCTTTGCTTTAGCTTAAATGATTGTGTTGGAAATGCTATAGCAGGTGCCATTTAATTCTACTAGGGGCCTTACTGTGTTGCTCGATGTAACTGTGCAACGCTTGCTTTTATCTGGGTACTGCCTCGATACCATTGGTGCCTCCGGAGCCCCAGTGGAGAGGCTCTGGCATTCAACACTGGCATTGCAGTGTTGAAACCACGGCATAGTTCTGACTTCCTGCTTGAGGAGATGCAGGATGTGACCTTTGACCTGATTCTCCTCAGCAGCCAGCAGGTCTGAGTCTGGCATGCTTCTATCATTCCTAAAGCCTCATCTTTGTTTCTAACCTTTTTTTCTTAATTTATTCTTTAGCATTAATTTTATTTGAGAATAACTATTTGCAATTATCTTTTTAATTCAGCAGCAGCTAACTGAGATGAGAGGTTTTCGGTGAAGTAGTTTGCTGTCATATGTGGTACAAATTGTTTATTTATCATTTGTAAATGTTTCCATATTAAAGTGTTCATTCATGATCTAGTTATGTACAGATTACTTATAATTACACAATGAGTCTTTTTCTAAAAACAGAAAAACTGGAATTTTTCTTTTTTTTCTTTTTCCTAACAAATTAATTAATGGATATGAAAGCTGCGGCTGTTTTTGTAAAGAATTTGCTGGAATCAACAATACTTTTTGTTTTTGAAAAAAGTTGTGTTCCTCATTTTATATTCTGTATCATTAGTCCTCATCTTGTCATCTCCTTAATGCAGTTTCCGTAGGTAAACATGGCATTGTCTTAAAAGCTTATCTTTTGTATTATATTGTTTGCAATAAAAACAAAACACTGAGAAATATGCAATCGTCTGGTGCAATTAATTATAAGCATGCTTCATACTGGATTATCTGTGTTTTATTTGTCAGTGAGGTCAATTCTGAAAAGATGGCAGAAGACTGGCTCAACTGAGTTTGAGTCACAAAACAGAAGATTGTTGTGATGTGACCCAGTTATTCTAACTTCTTCTGCTTTAATCCGATACCCACTGCTGCAGCTTGGTTCATTTTTCTTTTTGACCAATGTGAAGTGAAAATGAAAGTCGGTAAATGCACGTGATCGCACTGGGAACAGTGTGTTTGCTTCTGGCTTCTCAGACCATGAGGTCACAGGTCCATTATTACCACAGACTATTGAGAAGACGTATGTCCGCACCCCTCCCCCGCCGCCTGTATACACCATAGCTTAAAGAAACAAACTATACATTGAATATTGTTTATTCATTACTTGCCAAGTAATATAGGAATAGAGCTGACCTTAATAAATCAGTGGCAGTGTAAACACAATCAGGTACTATAGCTTTGTGTTGAAATTTGAGGCACATTCACAGATGACGTCTCTTTCCTCACATCAACTCCACTGAACCTTCCTCTGCCACCCACCACTGCACCTCTTCTCGGTGTGATGACTGGACATCTTTTTTTTTTTTTTTTTATTCCCTCAACTTATTGTACAAAAAATACACAAAGACTATTCTTGGCAATCCAACAAAATTGACAGATAATTACAGTATTACATCCAAAAAGTTGTCAAGTTTGACCTACTAAGCTGAAATGAGATACATTTAAACGAAGAAATATTCCAACGAATGAGTGAGTTTTCGTATCACTTTTGTATCTCTCATGGAAATTAAAAAGGTGGATTTCCACCACACCAATCACAATTAATTTCATACCTCGTTGTAACATTTTAGCATTGGCAACAGTTTGTAACTTCCTCTCACCATTTCTTGATGAGAACTACTGAAAAAGGGAACCAGCTTTTTTATTTTTTCACTATGTTGCACCAAGTGTAAAGAGGAATAAAGAAAGGACTCTTTACGCTGTTGGTTTGCATATTTATGTATTTATTAAATGATTTTAATTGTCAAAATTGCACAGAATGTGAGTCAAATAACTGTTTAAAAAAAAACATGTCAGTGTATTTCTTTTCAAAATGCTAGAAGTAATGCTGCGTATATTTCTATCTTTTGGTATCATATCATTATACGATACTGTTCTAAGCTGCCAACATGTATCTCTCTCACATGCGGTGGCGTTTGTTGAGAGTGGAAAACAGTAACTCAACTTTGGGAATGTGGGTTCGGCTGAAAAGGAAATCTCACTATTTTAACACACAATACCTCATTCACCGTATTCACTGACTGATGATGACAGTGTATCAGGGAGTGTATAGCCTACACTTAGAATTGTGATTTAAAGTTGATTTCCACAATTGTTGCAGTAACAATCTGCTATCTCGGCTTCTTCTTCAGTAACTTTGCTTCAAACTGCTGCTGCAAATAGGTGCTGATTAAAACAATATTGTTTTATATAAACTTACAAAACATGTATATATATATATATATATATATATATATATATATATATATATATATATATATATGTGTGTGTGTGTGTGTGTGTGTGTGTGTGTGTGTGTGTGTGTGTAAGACAGTGATCCTACTGCAGGCTTGACTCTGCTGTCTCTGGTTAAATATGAGGGCTGAGTGTGTGAAGTCCTGAGCCCACCTCCCACAGAGAGCTCCCCTGAGGCACATCCATCACTGGATCTCCAGTGGCTCAGACCCGGAGCGAGGCAGCGGGGCAGCGGGGCCCCGGGGCCTAACAGGGCAAGGGAGGCCAGTTAGTGATGGCTCGAGGGAGAACCGAAAGGTTTAGCAGGGGGATCACAAGGAAAGGAACCTTTTTTTTGTTGTCTTCCAAACCAAGGAATTTTGTTAATGACTGACAGGGCTGAGACATTAAGATGCCGGGTCACTCCATATTTTAGAAGAATTCCAAATAGGACTCCAAAACAGAAAAAAAAGCAGACTGTCAGAAAGACGAGTTGAAGGGGAATAATGGAGCGTTTTCAACACAAACATTGACATTATAGTTGTTAGGAGGAGTTCTAAATGTAAAAGAAATCCTGCCTGACTCAAACAATTGGCAAACGCCATCCCAATGTCCTGATGCTGTCTGAGCTGGCTCCAGCAGGCGTAGAGTAACACAGCACTCAGGACATGATTGGCTCCTGATGGAGGACGCTGCTTGAGAGTGAAACTGTAGCCAATATTTCTGTTCAGCAAACAAGGGGAAAAGTCAACTTCGGTAAACACAGGTCCGGGTTCTTCCAGCTTCAGAGACGGACCAGAACACGTTTGCTCAATTGTTTAATTCTCAGTTTGTTGGCGTGTGCGCGCATGGGAAAATGTGAAACGTTTTCATGTTCAAGTCCAGCTCATAATGAGTTCAGATATACTGAAATCAGGTGATCATATTAGTATTACTTTTAGGAAATAATTGCTCTTTTAAAATTAAAATTCATGAATACCAACAACTATTTCCATAACAGGAATGAAAGACAGCGTGTGGATGGGATAAAAGTTTTTAATAAAAGATAGAGGAAACAATGTTGTGTGTGAAATAAAGTTAGAGCTAAAGTTAGGGTAGCTGGACGATGAGAGCCACTTTCATCGTGTTTCATCAGAATTTCGTCAGAATACTGTCACGTGTGTCACCAAATCAGGAAATTACATCAGGATTGAGGCTTTCCCTGGGTGAGACCACACTGACTCATGTTTCAGCTTTTCTGCCACCAACAGCCTTGCCCAGTAGCAGTGCAAACACAATGATACATTTAATGTGTTCCATATACACTGTATTAAAGGCGAGGCAAATAAAAAACATCTTTTCTAAAGCAAGAACCCCAGCCTGCTGTCCTGGGCTCAGAGAGCCTTGGCAGTGGCAGAGTGACCCAGCCAGTTGGTGGATCTGGGGCTGTGATGGGACTGCTCCCCTCTGAACAGCAGGAGTGCCCGGATGGATGTTTCCAAGAAGGATCGGAAACAAGACCAAATTTTTCTTTCTTTCTTTTTCAGACAGGCCTTTCCACGGGCAATTTTCCCAGGACGACCCCATTATTATTCCACAGAGACGTCTGCCCCCTCCAATCCCTATGGGTGGTCTTTCTGACGGCAAAGGGGAAGAGGAAAAGAAAAGGAAAAGGGGAGAAAAAAATCTGGTGATACACCCGTGGAGACTGAAGAACAATAAAATATACAACAAAGTAAAATGAGATGACGAGTCAAACGGCACTCCGGCATAGTGCAAGCTTACTCCGTCCCCCCTGGCGGACAGCCTTGTGTGTATAATTGTCTATTACAGTATATCTAAAAGAAAACCGTTTCTAAATTTAATTAAGGCAAAATGAACATATCCAGATATATGTTTGTGTTTCAAACATAACGTTGTGAGATCAGTTTATTGTGTTTTCTTTGTGGATATGTACCGCTGGTAACCATTCCTCTGTTTTGATTACCCACAGGGACAGTTTGAATTGACCCCCACACTGAGTTGCTTTTAAATTGTTCAGTCCATAAAACCCTTTCTTAAACTAATAAGAAACATCCAGTGGAGGAAACCCCTGCTAAATCACTGAGCAAGACAAGCCGACTACAAGGCCGTTACCATGGGAGCTACACCCTCAGCTGAAAAACGACTATGTGCTGATTCAAGATGGGAGCAAACATTTCCTACATCCTGAAGCGTATTGATTATTGTATACATTGAATCGGAAGAGTTCCCTGAATAACGGTCACAGGAGTCCACTAACTCATGAGGGATGATATGTATCTAAGTTTACGATACCTTCTTGCCACTGTTTGATTGTGCACTCTGTTTGAGGAGACTTAGGAAGTGAGACTTTGCCCCGCAGCCATACATCTTGCGCTGGGCCCATGAGGACATTGGCCTGTGCCAAGAGGCCGAGCTGGGCCAGCCTGCTGGAACCCTTGGTGAGCTCCCTGCCTTTGTCTGAGGATGTGGAAGAAACCTGGCACCGGCCCGAGGTCAGCGTCCCAAAATGATATTACCATAATCCCATTAAGTGTGTCTGAGGCCTCATGAGCTCCAGCTCAGTCTGGAGGAGGTAGGTGAGAGATGGCAGTGGGTGGTTTTGTGGCTGAAGAAATGGAGATGATACTGTTTGAGGCCATTAATGATATCTCATGTGCAGGCTGTGTATGCTGTAGCTTAATTACCTTTATATTTTAGACTATGTGATAATATGCAAGATACATGCATTAATGTAGGCCTCAGTTGAAGCCAGTGTTTTATCACAGTATGTGCAACCTATTTTCCTTGAGAAGTTTTTTTTTTTTTAAGTGTGCCAAAAAGGAAGACAACGCTCCATAAGAGAAGCCAGGAGCCAAAACAAGATGATGGATCAAGTGGGTGTGTCTATAAGCTTCATTTAATCAACCTTTCTCATCCTTATCTGTATTATCCCTCGTGCTTCAGAAAAGGATTCTCTCTAATAATAATGAGATTTCCAATCCTTTCTACATTTGTTTCCGATTAAGACACAGAAAGAAAACCTTTTGCTGTCCAACCAACCACGGACGCAGTAGTTTTCTTTGCTAATTCCCTCGTCTGTACCTAGTACATTTCCACAGAACATATCATTTTACAGTGCACATGCCCAATTTGGCACAGGTTGTTTGAGGGGTTGCAAATTGACACGTCAGCAAAAGCATGAGAGCTGACTGAAAGCAATGATCTGGCAGTCCATCCTTGAGGCATAACCGAGTTTGGAACACATATTGAGACATTATGTGACATGTAAAACAATAATTCAGCCTAGTTCCTGTTTTGTTTCATTGTTTGAATTGGTACCACAGCTATGTATAAAATAACCAAAACTTGGTCGCAATAAAGTATTTTTCTGCCATGCAGTCTTACATTTTTATTGATTTGTTCAGCTACTGAATTGCAAACAGGAGGGCTGTTCAGAGCTTTCTGTTTGCTTGCTTTCTCGTGTCATAATTATCTCTTATGTTTGTCCTGTTCTGAATAATAGCAGGAAAAACAATGTCAATTTAACACTTTTCTCAGATCCGAGCGAGAGTGGGAGGAGTTGCATCCGGGGTGGGAGTGTGTGTTATGTAAAGTGTGTTTATTTTCGTGGGAGCAGAAGTATTAGCTGCTGGTTCTGGTGGTGACTACAGTGATTGTCGGCAGCCATTTCTTTACTTAAAGGGCCCAGCATCTCAAACATACCTCCCCTATGTTTGTCCATTCCATCTATGGGACAACCAGTGAGACTTAATCCCTTGTCCAAATAAGTTAATACCTCAACTAACATGTAAAAGTAAAGTTCAGGGCCAGATGCAGATTCCTGAGAGACACACTGTGCATAACCTGGCAGTAAACCAATTAATTACACACAGAGTGACAAAGTGACACACACACAAATCTGCAGGCGGACATGTCTCTCTCTCTCTCTCCCTCTCTCTCCCTCTCTCTCTTTCTCTCTCTCTCTGAGTCGCACACACTAACGGAGGAAATTATCTGTTTTGCTTTTAAAGTAAAATGTCCCCGTTCCATATTTTTTTAGTTTGTGTGTTTTATAAGTGTGCGTATGTTCGTTTCTTCTCTCTACCCTCTTTCCCTTGCTGACCCCCCCACCCCAGCATGTGTTCTGATATGGTTCGTGTCTGCTGCTTTCCCCTTTGGGAGAGGGGCTTAGTGAAATATGGGCAGAATGCCTTACGGTCAATGGGGTCTTCACCGGCCTCATTTCCTCCATGCAGGGCTCTGTCAGAGAGCGCTAAGCAGACCCCCCAGCATTGATGCTGACAGCACATGAGGAAGCAGACAGTATTGAGTTACCTTAGAATTAAAGTAAATATCACTTCACTGTAGTAAACAGAAGCGGTTACTCAATTTGAGTAAAGAGACTACTAAGACACAAGTTTCACTGCTTAAGGTTTGCTGGGAAGATTACTGCGACATGACAGTGGACCACTCACATAACTGGGTGACAATAAAGTGCACGTTAAATCTGCACTCACTTAACAAATATATAAAGAAGAGACCTAATTTAATGGATTTGACAAAAAGAGCATCATGTTCTTATGCTACCATCCTGCAACTTTCACAAAGTTACATGTGCACCCTCTTTAGTGCATTAATTGGTAGCAGTTCTGGGATGGGGGTTGGGCAGGACTCTGGGTTGTTCTTCTGTGTGCCCCTATTATTTTCTCCACAGGCAGTTTAGTGCTTTCCAACTACCTCTGAAGCATCAGCAGTTTTGGCCTCATCATGTGCAGAAGGGAATACTTTGGTGCAGGGGGACTCTCTGCAGGAAGCTTTTATGCAACTCTAATTTTAGAGAGCAGTTGTTTTTACAGATGCCCATTCCTCTCAGACAGTTTCATCTGTTTGATGGTAATGTCTCTTTTCTGGCAGGATATCGTTTAGTCCAGCCCTAGCTCAGGTTAAGATACAACTCTTCCTCATTCGACAGCTGTATAAAAAAAAATACAAAAATAAAAATATTTTTTAGCTCTCTTTTTTCTACCAGTGACTTAGACAACATGGAATTACCATCATGTCCCAGAGTGCCTTGCAGCAACAGCTGTTGGGAACAGGTGTGTGTCATGAGCACATGGTGATGGTGATGAAGTCTGCCACATGCTAAATGCATAAAACCCAAGAGAGAGAGAGAGAGAGAGAGAGAGAGAGAGAGAGAGAGAGAGAGAGAAAGAGGGAGAGAGAGAGAGAGAGAGAGAGAGAGAGAGAGAGAGAGAGAGGAACTCATGGAGGTAGAGAGAGAGAGAGAGAGAGGTGAACGTCTATTAGACCAATGTTGTGTCCAAATAGAAATGTAGAGGAAACTAGCCAACACATTTGGGACAAACTTAAAAAAGATGTAATAAGTGTCTTTTTCACGTGGGCTTGATACGGGAGGAATTTGAATCTCTCAATTTGGGGCAAGATGATCACAAAGTGGGATTTCAATAAATGAGTGAGTGTTGTGCCCAAGTACGGAGCCAAAGCTGCCAGACGTCTCTCTCGCTCTTTCTCTCTCTCTCTCTCTCTCTCTCTCTCTCTCTCTCTCTCTCTCTCTCTCACTCTCTCTCTCACTCTCTTAAGCCACTTTCTGTAACTTACTGTGAAATTCCAAGGAGGTTTTCATGTGCAACTTCTCAAATGCAAGACGGCATGTTTTCTAAAGATTATTGTATTGTGTCCGTTGCATTTTAACGTCTCCCTATCTGGCAAATGTCATCATTGTTAAGTTTAAACCCAAGCAGATGAGAGGGAGAGGCCCTTGGTATCAAACTACAGAAGAGCGCACACTGGTTTCCATGGTAATAAAGCCTGTTGCCGTTCGTGGGCCTCGATGGCCCATTGGCATCGGCCAACGGCCGATGCGAGATGAAGCTCCTAAGCCTGGGAAAAACCATGCCCTTTCTTGATTTATGATAGCTGTGAAAACTTCAAAATTCTCTCCCAGACGTGTCAACAAACATCACAGCGCAGGTTCAGCTATGCGTGTGCTCATGTGCAAAGGTCCAACAAGCCTGTTTGACACCTTGTTAAGGTTTTCCTCTCCTTCCTCCTGCTTTATCTAGCCTTTCACATCCATGCCTCTCTGGCCCTTTGGACTCTGGGCACTGACCCCAATACTCAAAGAAGCCTCCTAACCAACACAACATTTGGCTTCCAGATTGCTTCCCCTCATGTTTCCCTATGAACCTCCCTTTAAAGCGTCTCTGTATTGTTGTCCAGCAAATGTATGTGTTTCTTTCATATGTATATGTTTTTCTGCTGTTATTGTACTCTGTAATGATAGATACCAAACACAACTTTATCATCACAAAATGATCAATTCGTAGGACTGGGCTCCAACTGAGAAACAAAGCTGATTTCTCTACAGTTGCAATTCCTTTTTCAATTTCTATTCAGTTCTACATCTGATAATTCAAGGGTCTGTTAACCTCTCCATTACAGGTTTCATGTCCTACCTAGAGCATGACAAAAGTCCAATGGACCTGTGTCCCTGTCCCTAATTTGCCAAAGTACTCCACATTATCCATTAGAACTGGCTCTCCTGTAAGATCCAGGAATGCACTGTTGCATATCAATGACCCACATCAACAGAGAAAGAGACAAAGAGAGAGAGAGAGAGAGAGAGAGAGAGAGAGAGAGAGAAAGAGAGAGAGAGAGAGAGAGAGACAACACAAAGAGAGGATGAAAGGGCCCCTTTCTAACACAGTCACACACACACAAACACACTACAAACACACAGAGGCAGGCAAGTCCGTGAAATATGACAGCACAACGGTGAAGAAGGTGGGGGTCAGGGAAGCCATATTGTAACAATCTTATTCTGTAGTCATTAATCGTATCCTGCTGTTCCAGCCTCCCCGACCGTGTGCACTGAGCGTATGTCAAACACATTTCCCCTCTCTCGGTGGGCACACTCCCAGCCAGCTCAAATGCTACACAAAGACACAAACCCTGAGAGCTCCTGAAGGCAGACAGGCCAGATAATCTCTCCCTCGGACTCCAGCGCCAAGTCCAAAGCCAGCCATAAAGACACGGAGAGACAAGGCCCACGGGGATCGTCCTCTGGTCCGGCGGCTGCTGATGCTACCACGCTACATTCACAACAAATGCCCCGACAAATCACATGTTGTGGACTGAAAAAGAAATATTTCAACAAACCACTTTATCTCTGTCCCTACTGGCTTCATGAGTAAAAGTTGTGAAGTGCTACTGTTTAAATGTACATTGAGTCACTATTGCTTTTTTACCACATGGCTTTCCATAAGTGGGTTCCAAACAACAGATGGTTTAGCTCAAATATCTGTCCTGAGTAGGCTTATTTGATCTGTACAATGGGACACTTAAATGTGACATTCGGTTGGAATCGAGAACAAAAGTAATCATTTGAGATATGCTTCTGTTATATAACTGATTACAGTTTCTCTCCAGCAATCCTAAAATCTGTTCATTGATCAATACAGACAATTTCTGGGCAACCATGGGTATTTGGCAACAGCAAAGTGGTCTACCCTTTCTTCCTTTTTATCCATCTCTCCCTCCATACTGCCCGTCTTGCTCCCTCTTTTCCCCTCCTGCTGTGAGCTGCCTCATTAGGGAAGTGATAACGTAGCCCTCTGTTTCATCAAGCGCTGCCATTTGTCATTATGACAGACAAGTGCCGAGGTGTGCCAACTGAGTGACAAGAAGAAAGTCCTCCCATTGGCCCTGTATCTAGTTGTATCTATCTTTCCACCTTTCGTTTTAACACTGCCTTCGTGCACACACAGACTTAAAAAATATAAAATTCCCCTGTGCTGCGCTGTCACTATGAATGCTATCAAATATAAATACATTACAAATATTGTTATCATCAATAACTTACATTTCCATGTTGTATGTGGCTCTACATATGTCTCAAACTGCAACTGAGAGAACTATTGTCAGAAACCTGAGATGTCTCTTGACAAGTAGAGTCTCCAGAGCGATGGAACCCCATCAATCACAGCACAGGAGGTCAGGTGAGAGAACTGCTTTTCACTAACAGTCTGGTCTGAGATCCTGACAAGATAATAGATTGTGAAGCTGTCAAAATGGCTTGATTGAGGAGACGTATTGACCGTAGATCAAATAATTTCTAGAGAGTTCAGCAATTGTAAGTGATATATATTAGTATCACTACTGTTGCTATTAGAAGAAAAACACTGTTATGGTGTCCATTGGAGCTGTGGAAGTAGACCATTATGCAGTTTGAAGCACGGAGTTATATCTTATCATACAACCTGGTCTTTTGCGACATCTCCATTTTACACTTACACCACTCTGAATCAGTTGCTTCTCCTTTTTCAGGAGCTACCAAAATAAACTAATACAGAAATGAATGGCCAGAGCAGCAGTCCACGAGAAAATCAAAGGAGCTAGTAAACCCAAACAGTGCAATCGTAGCAAAGGTAAAATGCTAATCTGAATGTGACTGCAACAAATAGGACAATGGACAATAAACACTCCTAGCATAAAGACACACTCACATTGATCTAATAAGTTCTCCTATGGTCAAGGGACGAGTGTAAGGAGCTGAAGATGCCTTGACAGAACCCTTGACCTGTGGGTCTTAGTTTGGGTGGGTGCCCGTCAGTGGGGGCAGGAGGTGGGAGTGATTGATTGGATCCCTGTCAGCAGGCTCAGCTGGACATCCTAGAAAGATCTCCCCATCCATCAGATTGTCCAGACCCAGAAGGAGCTGCTTCCAGATGGGCAGCATTGTTCCTGGCCCACCCTGGCAGAAGTCTGGAAGACTCTGCAAGACCCAAAATGTTATTGACAGCAGCCACAGACAACCCACATCTTCTGCATCTGTGCCTGTCTGTCTACACGGGAGTCAAAGCACACACCCGACCTAATCAATAGCACACACTGGATAGGACTTGCAGAAACAAAAGCTGTCATTACAATCCCTAGCCATAGCTCAGTGATCATCCGCACAGTGGCGATAAGAGGTTGCAGTGATGGTGTGATGGTGTGCTGCCAGCGATCACTGTGTCTAGTGCCTAGTGAGGCATAACATGGAGACTTAATTGTGGTGCAAGGCCTAATTGCATGGTCAGGACAGGGGGTAATGAGTTAATCCCAAACCAGTCATCCATGATGAGAAGAAGCAAGTCCTCAGCACAGTAATTACACTGCTGCTCATTAACCTCTAAGCTTCAGGACACAGCAGCGCGGGACGTGCTCAATTTTAATGTTCTTTTATATATTTGATTTGGTTTGATAACAGGTTGAGTATTTGTTAGTGGTGGTCTTAGAATCAAGCAACACTCCTCATAGCATCGACCAGCCAAGCCAGGGAGGCCAGAAGCTCAGTCAGTGATTTGGAAAGTCCAGGAGTACTTTCCAGGTTGCAAGCCCTGTTGACAGATTCAAAAGTATTTTCTTGGGGAGGGCTATTTAGGAGAAGAAGAGCGGGGAGATATTTAGGGAAATGTGTGGGGATATATGTGATCCCATGGCCCCACTATGACAGGCGTCACACCACCCTCTACGTAATGATCTCTTCCATATGGACCCAGGCATGGTCAGTCTCTGTTTACATGAGCTGATACCCAAAACGTGTCCCGAGACTCGTTCTCTGGCACTGCAGCCCGGGAAGAGAGTAGACGAAAGGCGTTAGGCAATCAGGACACCCCCTACTGAAGGTCCATTAACGCATACTGCACAGTGGCACCAAGCAGGGCAGCAACTCCCCCCCACCAGTTCCACATGCACTTATACACAAAGATTACACCCATCATATTTTCATAATTGTTGGAGGCACCTGAAGTCAAGGCCAAGTCAACACATTTTGCCTGGCAGCCTGTGAAAAGGGCCATTTATGTGGAATGCATTTCAAAAGCATTTCATCTGTGTTTGCTTCAGAAAATTGAAGAAAAATATCAGGTTGTCACATTCAGATCACATCTGTGCCTCTTTGTCAACCTTGGAATGAAGTGTCAAATAATTTTAACAAGGTGGAAGTCTAAAGTATCTTAAGTTTCACTGCCAAACCAAATACTGGCAGCTGGACTTAAGACTGGTACCGGTCATTGCAACGGTACGTACAACCTCCCGCTCTGGAAGAAAATGTGAAATGTGGAAAAGTTCGGACTGTTTGGTCATTTGCTGCCAGTATACCAAAAAAGGTGCATTAAGCTTTCCGGGAGATTCATCATAGGGATGTAAGACAATTTCACAGTGACAGAAGTCTGCAACACTGAATATAAATGAGACTGTGATCATTTCTCTGGTGTACCTCCTTTAGGTTTGGGCTCTATCAGCAGAGAAAAAAAAAAGTCTCCGTGATAGCCTCTCCTCTTTTCAAAACACCAATTCACTCTCAGAGTATAAACCCCCGTGTGGATGTTTGGAGAAGGGGGCTCTCCCCATAGCCTACTTAAATAACCACTTCCCGTGGAATGAAAACAGATCCAATACAGGACTCTGGTATCTCCTCTCCTACTGGCACCTCTCTCAGTCCTGACTGAGTTCAGGGACTGAGCTTAGCGATGGGCGCTGTGATGGTGGAAAGCTGCCCCTTCTCTGTTGACTCAGAGCTGGAAGTGAGTAAGCTGAACTTGGGCCTTGTCTCACTACGGACCAGCCGCACCCCGCTAATGACATCCAGCCCTTGACGTTCTTAAAAAGTTTCTGGTTATTAAGGAAAACAAACAAGGACATCAGACTCACTCACTCTCAGTGCTAACAAATACAGTCCCCAGGCAATCGGCTAGATTGCTGGTGCAACTCAATATTCCCCTGTTGAAAATCAAATCAGGTTATGGTGATTTGGAATGCACAGCGAGTGTAGCCCAGCATTTATCCTGTAAAGTGAATGAGACGTCTGTGGATTTGATAACACACAGAGTGTGTGCAGGGAAGGAGGCTCAAGTTTTCCAGCTACTACACTGGGAGGAGCAAAGGAGAAAATACACACACGCACACGCACATTTCCCGCTAGCGTAATGTGTCCTCATTGCAAAGGGTTTTGTGGTGGGATGTGGTTCTCATCCCATTGGAGGGAGCTCTCCCACCCACTCCACCTGCCCCCAAATCCCCCCTCTTTCCCTCCCTCCATGCCTTCCTCCCCCATCTTGCCACACATCATTGCCCTGCTAAACGCTGACAATTGGTGACAAATGGACTGCACTGCACACTGTGCGTCAGTTGCCCCGGGAGACGGTGGTGGACCTAAGGGCAGGGAATGAGAGCAGAGGAGGAAGGGAGCGGGGAGTCCTTGCAGCAGCAAGACTCCTGGCACAGGTGGCTGAAAATCAAAACAGATCCGGCCAATGATTGGGCCTGACAGCACAAGAGCAGTGGAGTGTGGGAATCCACTGAGTGCCACACACAGCTAAATTGGATGATGGAGGGTAAGAGAGCACTTGAAGTGCAGTGGAGGAGGGGGAGGGGCAAAGACACGTTATTCCACATTATCACAATGACATTTTGACAGACTGACAAGGACACGCTCCGAACGCATGCACACATAACACAGGATAAATGAGAAAGACACGTTAACAGATGGCATCCGAGCACTTACGCACAATTCATATTTTGCATGTTTGTGCAGCTTGTTTAATGACACCACAGTCCCGTGGCAATTACACTGTTCAGGGTTAACAATGCAGCTGCTGACAGTGGCATGTTGAGCTATTAGCAGACTAAATGCCCTGGTTTAGTGCAAAAATGCATGCATGTATGTACACTTGCTTTCTGTCTTGCACAAACACACACTTGCTGAGCTTGCAGTCTCATTAATTTCCCCCACGGCTGAGTACATGCTAAAGCGTGGCACCATGGCTGCTACTTGGTCTAAACATGTCAACAGCCATTCCTGCAGGTCGAGAGAGGTGCAGCAAAATTATATGAGGAAATAAAACAAATAAATCACTGAACAAATAAAAAAACTAAAAAAACATCAAGAACATGAAGAAAGTCTCTTCAACAACACCACAAAAGGCGTTTCTGCATTTGCTTTTGTTTAATAGATCATACTTCATTAATACATAAGTCCAGGTGACAGATGTACCTATCATATGTCACATATCACAATGCCAGTGTTATTTTGTAAAGGGAACAAACGGTTTCTTACAGAGAATACAAAATAAGTGACACAAGGAAAGAGGTTTCATAATTTTTTGGTCTATGCTCAAATTCTGATGTTTGTTCACCATGACTAAATATACCATTTTACACAAAGCTACAGACTGTACTTTCTGGCTGTGGATAAGTCATTTGTGCACATTTGAATCAATACTGATGAACGGAGGCATCAGCCAAAAGTCTCTGAATCAGATAGTTGGAATCCACTCGTGGAGACCTTTACTGTCAGTCTATTTGACAGGGAGGAACCTCGAGTAAGTGACATTCCCACCCTACACCCCCTGATGAAAGACTCCTCCCACATATGACAGTACAAATTAATCAAGATCCCAGACAAACCCTCACCATCTATGCAACAAAAGGATTTCCCTGGGCCCTCTATGGGCTCACCAGGCAATTAAACTACATGTGCAAGTGTAAGTGCATGTGTGCCTGCTCATATGCAGCCATATCAACAACTGCATCCCATCTCCTGAATTATTATTCATGCATTAAACATGAGCAAATATCTGTGTCAGAACCAGCAATGCATATTTATGTGCGTGTTTGCTTTGTAAGTGTGTGTGTGTGTTTGTACATGAGGAAAGTGTATTTTGTGTGAAAAGGGGGGGCACGGAGGGGCGCCACGATCAGCTGTGTGCAGGTTGCCGTCTTTGAGGGGTGGCTGGGTGGGGGTTTGAGGACATGCCGGCCCTGTGTGTGGGAACCCCGCGCTCCTCACTTCTCATACATTGTTCTCCTGCTCCTACAAACCGTTAATGCCACAAAAGATGCTCAGCCTATTGTGGCCCAGGACAGCTGAGGGGGGAGGGCAATGGGGCGGAGGCAAGCAAGGGAGGAGGGGTCTGGCCTAGACTGAGCCTGGTATGGCTGCCTAGGATACCTCCTCTCCTCTTCTCTCCTCTATCCTCTATCCTCTCTGCTCCCCTGTCCTCTCCTCTTCTTTCCTCTTCTCTCTTCACTCAGCTCTGCCACTTAGCCCCTCTCAAGAGGATTTGGCAGGGCCGGATTTAGGGGGCCGATGCTTATCATACAAAAGAATTAAACCAACTCAAGGTCCGAGCTTTCTCTTCTAGTCCGCTATTGCTAATCTGAGAATCTGTGAAGGAGGGCTTAGGTGATGTTACATTTTCATTAGACTTCTGATGGCAAACGGGCCACTAATGGTAAGAGCCCTGGGTGCCATTGTGATGCAAATCCTGATTATTTCTTTAATTAAAGCATCAGAGGGGGGCCAGAGGGGAGAAGGGGTGGAGTTGACACTGACAGAACTGCATGCCCTTCTAGACAAGGATTCTCACGTCCGTCCCAGACTGGAGATCTGGGGCTCTGGGGGATTTGGCTGGTTTTTGAAAGGCTGGTTGGGTTAGGGGATTGAGGCTGAGCCTTTGAAATGGTGACACAGGTCGCCTATATTGCATGAGAGGCTAAAATTGTATCTAAGCCCCAAACAAGTTACAAGATCTTTTTTTTGCAGTTACAGCAAAGAAAGCTGGCTTGCAGCATCTCTATTGAGGGGCTCACATATATTCAATGGGCTCACACAATTGTAATGATCAATGCCCTGAGGTTTTCACATATGGGCCCTTTGTATCATACCTTTACGCGTGAGGTCACATTACCTCACAAGGACAAAATGTTCCTCACCAAACCGTATCATGTTTATCATTGCAATGTTAATTCCTGAAAAAAAGCTAAACCCCAGAGAAGATGGATTCAGGGGGATGGCTGTGAGTTGACCTGGAACCGTTCACAACATGCTAGCTAACGATTGATAGTTGTGATGACTGTCTGTTACTGCAGGGTGAAAATGAAGGCAGTTGTTGCTCGTTTCTGTCCTGTTCCCTTGAGATGATGTGCACCACAAAGGAGGAAGGCATAACAACATTCAATGTTGGGGTAGATGAGTGATCCACCCCCAGGATCTTTACTGTTTGTCCTCGCCACGGTTTTGGCATTCATAGGAAGGCTGTGTGCCCTGTGCGGCTGTGGACCAGATGTGGTCGTAAGCTGACTGTGTAGCAGGACAGGGACCACTGCTGGCACTGGAGACCAAGGCAGGGAGAGGGAGAGGGAGAGAAGAATAGAAAAAGATTGGTTGAATGTGTGCAAGACACCTCCCAAAACACTTCTGGTCAGCCTCCAGTAGCGGGTGAGAACTAGGTGCTTGTGCATTTGTGTGTGTGCACACGTGTGTCATGGTTGGCAGTGAGCGCGCACTGATGGTGATGCCTGTTGGAGGTGGATGGATGTTGGGAGGGGGGAGTGGAAGGCGGGAGAGGAAGGGGTGTGTGTGTGGAAACCCTGAGAACTTTTTTTTTCTCTCTCGGCGTAGCTGCGCCGCTCTCCAGGACCACGGAGTGTTGCCCCCCTGCAGTTTAAGCCTCTGTCTCTTTTTGTCCCGAGCACAACAGCCTGTGGCATTCCATGGCAGCAAATCTGGCTGTGCTGTCACATGGGGGAGATTAGCCAAACTAAGACCTCAATAGAATGCTCACTTTACTCACCCATTCCAGCAGTGGCCGCCCCCCGCGCCCAAACACCCTCGCACACCCAATTTAACCGTTCCTCGTCTAGACAGAGTGCAAAGCGATTATTATTGGCATTATTAAGACTTATAAGCAATGCTCTTTTTTCTCATTGTCACATTCCCAGCGGTACACATGAGCTGCCAAGCAATGAACCCTATTTCCCACTGTGAAAGGCACTTCCTCGTTGGTCGGGCCTGTGCAGCGCTCCACCTGGCCAAGACGAGACGCAAAATATCCTGCAGTGGGTTGACATCTATTTCCTATCCTTTTTCTACAGAGACTGTGGTTTCTTCTGCCTTCTGGCCCCTCCGGTCCACCTCCCCTTAATAATGCAGTTATTCTGGGCTTGGTCACAGATATTTTGAGTTATCCTAGCCACACCGCTACTACCCACACACACTATCCTTATCTGGCTGAGGGACACACGGAGGAGGATCTTCCTGGAAATAAAGCTCCAGCAGGCTGCAGAGGTCTGTGGCTGCCTGGAGGAACCTATGATGAAGTGGGAAAGGGACAGGAGGAAACAGTGGAGATCTGGGTTGAACAGAACCATCTCCTAGGGTGTACTGCAAGAACAAAGCCATCTGACTGCATTTATAGACAAAGAGAGAAACACATATGGTTCATGTTTGTTGCATGTCAGACTTACACCACTTTGCCCCGTTTACGCAACCCCTCCAGCCTCATTTACATATGTATTCAAACTCAAATGGGAATTATTGGATTAAGATTTAGCAGATATATTCCCTGGGTAAATCTTTTTCAAACCTGTTTACACCAGGTTGGAGTTAATGCACTCAAAGTGTACACGTCACAGATTGTAATAGTAGACAGAATCTGATGATGATTATGATTTAAGAGTTAAGACCATTGTTCTAGTTATTGGTTAAGTGAATCAATCTTACTCTTTGGGTTAGTTTTCCAGTTTGAGGGAGGGCTGAGGTTTGTGAGGCCCAGGAGCTGAGGCCAGAGCAATAGTCTGAGTTTGCAGCTGGAGTCTGGGGGCCACAGTTGCAGCGGCACTGAAAATAATTAGGTTTATTTTCACGTAATGGTCTACTGCCCAGAGCAGCACCATTGCTAAGCATAGGCAAAAAGCTATTTAATCGCTGCCACATAAAAGGACCTCTCTTACCGCCTCCCAAAATGGATGTCATTAATGGACCAGGTCTGGATGAAAAGGGGTGAGGGTGGGGACATCGCCGGCAGGGGGAGGGATGATGCATTAAGGGAGGATATATGGGCACAAGCTGCCCAATCCAAACTGGCGAGCCATTCAGGCCGTTCCTCAGTGGCACTGCCTACCTCACCTGTTTTGCATTAGGGAGCAGAAAGCCAAAGCAAAAGCAACAGTAAGCCATGAACCATGAAGTTTTACCATTAAGCATTGCAATATAATTGCGGTGTATTTGCTCTGAAGTCACATACTTGACACACATATTGCTGAACAGGAACATACAACATCTGAGCTGCATACAGTCCACGAGGGAGAACATTCAAACCTACACTATAATATGATGTATTCACAGTATTCTGCCTGTACAGGGAGAGTAACAGTGTATTATGTATTTGCATCATTACATAGATATCAAATTCTGATAGCAATAAACATATCTTACTTTCTGGTTTCAAACACATCGGGCTTATTTTGTTTATCCTCATCGGTCTGTTGCTTTCTTCTGACGTAGCTGTCTGGCAGCTGCAGACATCTGCAGCAAACCCAGTGCACCGCAGTCCCAGCCAAGTCGAGCCAGGCCTGTGGAAGCAGTGGGCCTGCTGGCTTTTACTGGACAGATCAAGTCAAGCTTTTGGACATTGACATTGTGGGACCCAACAATCAACTAAGCCGCCAGAGATCCAACACAACCAGTGGAAGGGTTACGCCAGTGACGTCCATAAATCACATAATTTCCCATTGAGTGCATACCCCTGTATCTCCAACCCACACAGAGCACTTCATAGTGCCTAGCTCACCTTGCCCCCATGACTCCGGAGCTGGAATCTACTGTGCATAAAAGTCATGTTTGTCAGTGATTTTTGCAATAAAATGCTGCATTGTCAAAAAGTGGTAATAATAAAGTAAGGTAGATTGGTCCAAGATGAAAGTAATAGCTTTGGATCACTGCTGAGCTGGAGGAAATTGTGCGTGTAAGCAATCAGAGGGTGGGTTGCCCCGCCCTTGTAGTTCTATGGGCTTTGGGTGGGTGCCTTCATCTTTCACCTCAATGAGAAATAAGGCGCCTGAGTTAAGTTAACCTCTCTTTGTCAGGCTTTGGGTGCCTATCAAACAGACAACCCTTAATCACCTTCACTTGGCAGTTGACCCAGTTCTTATGGGCTGGCTTTGCAATATGGAAGCTGTGGGCATATCCAACATGTCCATTAAGGGTGGTTTAATCCCAACTCCACATCCCCAGGGGCACGGGATTACCAAAAAATCGAGCAAAATAAAGAGCGGATTATTAATGGGAAAACCAGAAAATGCCTTTGTCACAGATGACCTCTTGCCATTCCTGTGACACACCCACACGGACACACACATAAACACACACATGCACAGTCAGGAGCAAGAGTGAAGTCAGTGCTTGGCACTGCAAGGTATCGTAGGTACCTGTCAACCTCCTGGCTCCACTGATCCAGGCTGTTATTGCCCCTTCCTCCTATTCCTTCCATCCTTCCCACTTTCCACTCACAACAGCAGTGCTTTGCCAGACGGGTCACCATCTCACACAAGAGTCTCACAATGGTGTATTGTCCAGAATATGCTAATATTGGTGGTAAAAGCAAGTGAGTTCAGGCAAAAGTTGACTAAAGGTTTGCAATGTTGCTCAAACAACGATTCTCCGCCTGTTTAACAGATTCCGCTATCAGGCATTTTCCAGCTGTCTCATGTGGTAGTCTTTTGGCTAATAGCACCAAAATTAGTATTCATGAAGCGTCTCACACTTCCCTGCTTGTTTGCTCTCTGCTGTGTTCTCACCATAAATTTGGCCTCCAGAACAGCAACTTACAATGGTTTAAATACTTCTTGTTCTGTGACTGGGTGCATGTGAAAGTGTACATGTGTGCCTGTGCACATATGCTAGATACACATGCATGAGATTACATGTGTTTATATGCTTTTAGAACTCATTGATACATGTTGTCTATAAAAACCATGCAATCTACAAAGTTAATCTGGAATTTCCATAATAATTTGTGACCTTTTGATGTTTAATTGTTTTTGTCGTTTACAGGAAAGCTTTCAGTTCTGTTCTTGTCAAATCCCTGACCTTTTAGATGAAGACAAACTTTTACTGCAGCTTTGAGAGGCAATTGGGAATTTTTAACCTATGCTCTTGTGTGGAAAACATACAACCACGGCAGGAGGTTGGACTTGGAAACAAGGGAGTAAGCACCCTAAGACAGAAGCTGTGAATCCCCACTCCCAGTAGGCTACAGCAGGGAACATGTGATCATTTGTACTCCCCATGGCAAAGGGAATGCACCCCGGGAAGCCGCAAAACACTCAAGCCATCTCCTTAGAAAAGAGAAGCACGAACCACAGAAGTTATAACAGACTACAACACAGAAAGAAATCGTCACAGTCATAGCGGGAATGACTGAGAGGACGGCGTATTCAGACACACATAGCAAAACTTCCCCTTTAAAGGCTGGTTAAAAAAACGAAAATGTGTCTGCATGATATTACTTGTGTCAGGCAGACGTGACAAAACATAGAGAAGTGAAAGTGCATAATGTTTGTGTTCAGTCCACAATGATGATGTCAAGGTGTGTCATGAAGATCAGACATCTGATCATGCTGAGAATGTCTGTACCATGTGAAATTTTGAAAAAAGCATGGGCTTGGATATGATTAAGTTATTCAATTATCTTACAATTACTAACATCTGATATATTAACGAATGAATGACATCAGGCTTTCCTTGATTTTATAATGAGGAGTGACTCCTTACTTTTTATATTGTGAAATCATTATAGTCCTATTTAAAAAGAAATACAATGAGGTATGTGTTTCTGACATATCATGAGTCATTTTGTGCTTGTTAATATGTCATCTAAAACAGCACAATATGCCAAACTGTGTTACTTTAGTAATCAAAATCATCTAATGTAAATTATTATTATATTATTATTATTTTTATATATATATATATAGTTACTTTTTATTTTATATAATTATGATATTTATTTTGTATGACCAAAAACATGAAAAGGAAGACAATCTATTTTCTAAATTTTGACTTTGACTAAAATTACAACATTTCTGTGACACACAATTACCGCTAGCTTATTTTTTATTTTATTTTATTATTTTTAACTTTATTTAACAGAAGAAACAGTCACAGAGCAGATGGAAAAGTGCTTTCCTCAGCAAGACTTGAAAAGGAGCATAATTGGTATTCTTGGATGCAGTCTTCAGTTACTGTATGTGTTAACATTATTCCCCCTAAGCGCATCTCAAATGCTGACAGTAACAGTGACCTCGACAAGCTGCTTCTGTCCCAGATTCACTCAACACCAGTGTCATCTACTCATCACGACAAATTGTGCAGTGCATGTGTCACGAAGTCCACAAACAACGGTGCACAATGCTATGGGAGAAATGCAGCAAGCTTAGCTACAGAACAAGGATTTTTCCAGCATCCTCTCCTGAATGCAGTGGAACTTAAGTCTCATACGGGGTATCACTTTCCACTTTCCAGCTCCCTATAATTGAACAAATTGCTTTGAATCAGATTTACTGGCACGGTCTGTTCTTTGTTATATCGGTTCAGAGTGATTACAGGATCATGACTGAGCTTTGCCTCAATAGATGACAAACTACATGGATTCTCCTAATGTGTTCTCCCTTGGCCAACTTTATGTTGCTATGTTGCTTGCTGTATGTAAAGCAATGATAACTAGCTCAGGTCATAGAGGAAGGACGAGGATGTTTGTATTGCTGTACGAAAACTCAATAACTAAAAGCATCAACCCACAGAGAATGACCTTTCAATGTCCATTGACGGGTTACTGGCTCCAAGAAGCTGCACTTGAATAGAGAACAAATGCTTTTCATTATAAAATTATTTGGAAAATACTTTTCGAGCCAAGCTGCTAAGTAACTAATTGGCCTCTTGCTGCTTGTTACTAACCACGTTACTGAAAAAAATACTTTACAGGGATTATTTGCCTTTGCATTTGACCCTGTATCTGAACTCAGCAGTTACATCCAGGTGTTGATACAGGAAAACAAACAAACAAACACACACACACACACACACACACACACACACACACACACACACACACACACACACACACACACACACACACTCTCTCTGCTTGACGGTGAGTGTCTTTGTTACAAAGTGATAATATGCCTGCGAGTAGACTATGTCTGACAACCATGACATCATCTTTTCATATTAAATGTCATCAGAGAACCTCAGAAGTACCAACATTTCAATAAAGAAGCTCATTTTTATATCAAATTACTGTATTTTAAAAGATGTATATCTTTTGTCATCCAAATATGATATCATGCTTAATAGGGTTCTTCTTTTTTCCTTTCTTTCTTTCATGCCCTATAGTATTGGCACAAAATGGGTGATTATTGAGGCGCAACAGTAAATGCAGCATGACGTTTCTGGCTTTATCAATGCATGTCATTTGAGAAGTGAGGCTTACACTTTGGAACATCAGCTGCACTGCTCAACAAAAAAAAATCTGCTGGCATGGGGATATCAAATGATTCAGCCAGTGCACGAAAGAGAGAGTTGAGTAGGAAGACGAAATGATGAAAGCAGAGATCACAACAATCCACAAATCCTGAGAGCAACCTTGATCAATTCATTAAACAAGGAACGTTCCAACAGGTTCCCCTTTCCCAAAAGAAAACCTCTTCAACGGCGAACACACAATAATGCTGTACAATGCAATAATAGAAGTGCCTAGGGTTTCTATTCAGTAGACATTCCCATGGTTTCAGCTGTCCTAGGTGCCTGCCAGGATGTTGCTGGCCCGTGCTACAGACAGCCATTTCCTCCCAGGCCCAGGTGATTGACAAAGACACAACAGGCCACAGAGCCAAAACGAGCCACTGCTCCACTGCCAAGCACTCTGGGTTATACTGCCATTCCCATACTGAACAAAAGCGTCAAGCAACTGGAGATAGAGAGCCATATCAATTTCAGTTTTAACGAGCACCTTCTTTACTCAAGGTTAATAAGTAGAGTCACCAGCTATCATCTGAGTGTCTTCCTTAGAGGAGCATGAAAAATGCATTTTATGATTGCGGTTGTTATTTTAAGGCCAATGCGAAGTCAGCCGTTGGCAGATTTATACTTTGATAATGACAGCAATTTATATGGAAGCGAGTAAATCACATCTTTCAGCTATCGTATTCATGTCAACACAATACAAAACATGATTGTGAAGAGAAATGTTTCGGAAGTGAGGGAACTTCATCACAATAAAACAAAAATAATAATAAGCAGACGCAACAGAGGGCCCGATCTGGATTTAGGGCTCTAAACGACTGCATGTTATCAAGCTTACGGCAATGAGACGTGACCGAGCCTCGCTTCCTGGTGCACATCTCCCAGGATCACTTCAAGGTGAGATACCATCAGACAGTGCCGATAGCATCAGATGCAGGCCCCCAAACATCCCTCCGCAAACAATATCGCTAATTTGTTCGGCTCTCACTTCCCCAGAGTTCCAGTGAGCGTACGTCAGCTTTTGTTTTGTCAAGCGTAGACAGCATGACAGAATCCTTGTCAAAACTCTTCTCCTCCAGGCTTATTTTATGAAGAGTTTGACTTCCAAACTGTTGACTGCACTGATGAGTCCACTCATCTGTAAGGGATCTGTGTGTGTGTGTGTGTGTGTGTGTGTGTGTGTGTGTGTGTGTGTGTGTGTGTGTGTGTGTGTGTGTGTGTGTGTGTGTGTGTGCGTGTGTGTGTGTGCATGACCATACACATGCATGCACATTTCCTCGCAGTAGCCGTTGAGCTCATCGGGTTTGGAGAAGACGGCTTCTCTGACAGGTGTCGTTAAAGTATGAGTAAGTGTATCTGTGCACGGCGACGCTCACAGGCTCACAGTTGCCTATTATTAAAGAAAACACTCAGCAGTCACCATAGCGATGGCAGTGCTCTGAGATGGCTGCTGGGAGTGCTGACAGGCTTGTGTCAGAGCAGAATTTCCACCCAGCCATTAAGGATCACTCCATCACTCCACCCCTCTTGACATTTCTTTTGTCAAACCACTGAAGTCTTCTCTAATACTATATCTGCTTCCTACCCCTACATGCAGTATATTTAGTACACTCCCCTCTGTCCATATAGGCCCTCCTTGGCAGCACCCCAGTCTCTAACACACATACGCGCTTGAATAAACACACACACACACACACACACACCGCAATTAGTTCTTGTGAGACAAGCAGCAGCAGGTAGCAGTGCCTCAGTTATCACACTCTATCCTGGGCAACTACTGTGTCTTCATATGCACCATAGAGTCCAATTATTTCCCACTAAACAAAGCTGTCATCTCCATCAGGCTCCATAGATATGATAACTGGACTATGAATAAACCTAATATTGGAGATGAAGCGTATTTAAGCGTTCTTGCACCAAATGTGTGATAATGTGGGAAATAGCAGGACTGAATAAAGAGGTGAAGACTGACAATGAGACAGTAAAGAGTCAATATGTTGTATTGTCTCAGTACAAAGTTAAGCTGGGCAGGTACAGCCCAGCATACACACTTAGTTAATGACTGGAATGTTTTTCTAAGTTTTTTAATTCACTTGTGTGAGTGTGGCGAACAAGTAGCACATACCGGTTTGTGTGTCTCACTCACCCAGCACAGTCTACTGGGCACAAACTGTCAGCTTATGTGTTCTGCATGACTCAGATTTTCTGATTAGTGGCCTGTTTGCATAGATACAGCACAACAAGAAGTAAATGGGGCTGAAGAATATCTAATTGCATGCACAAACACAAGGAATGATTTAATAAAACTGAAGGTTCAAAGTAAGGTCAGTGACAAGAATCTTTCATTTCTGACATCAGAACTGATTGTCATGTATGTGTCTGCATCTATGTGAGAAGGAATAAAACCCAGACATGCCTGATTACATGATGTGACTAAACAGCTGCTCTGCTCATTATACAATTCTAATGAATACCCACTGAATGGAAAACAGCACTTCAGATGTATCACCTCACAGCAGGATACAGCTAATGCATGTCAGCCTCCATATGAGCTCTGTAAAATATTGGCAAACTATGCAATTATTTCAATGCATGCTTGGTTTGGCTGAAATTATCAGATCTTTATAAAGTACAAAGCAATATAATATAATAGTTAAATGAAGCATGCATGTGTGTTGTTGTACATGTGTAATCTACCAACACATGTGTTTCCCTAACATGCACACGAATGCTGCTCGTATTTCATCGTACTAATGAGTTATGAAAACATAAAAGTGGAAAAGCAATGCTACGACAATGTAAAAGGAAAACACTGTTGACGTATTGCACTTGTTTATGTGTTGACATGTCGCTTCACTGAAAGATGATAAATCCCCACGGCCCTCTTAGTGGGCAAATTTATCAAACTGCTCAGTCTAGGTGAAGGTGGGAGAAAAGCTCAATGCATTATATCCCCCCCTAAAATATGTGATGCTCCAGACATCCTTCCTTTCAATCACACAGCATTATATGCATATGGGTTTGATGCATATATGGGATTAAGGGCAGAGCTGTACCTCATTGTAAACAAAACCTCAACACACAATGCTTGCCCATAAGCTGCTTGTCTATGACGGATATGTTGTGACTCGTAAGCTCGTATTTGCTACAGATGTGCTACAGGTGAGACAGGGATGAGCCAGGTGCAAGGAATGAGGGCTGACGAGGAGGGAGTGACTGATGAAGGGGGCGTGCAGCAGGATCTGAAATGACAGGACAGTTAGTACACAGACAGGCAGACAGGATGAAAATAACTTAAAGAAAAGTGTGGCGCTGAACCGTGACACTTACATCGTTCTGTTTTAATATGCTTTGACATCCTGGTCTATTTGCAAGTCATGGTCATGCAAAAGGGAGCCTCTGAGAGATTTGTCATTGTGCAGCTACGTGATTTATGAATCATTTTCCACCCATGTGAAATCATCGCCAGGGTGCTTTTATGAGCAGGGTCATAACATCATAAAAGGTTTGCACCCCCACCCAAGTTCTTTCATCTCATTCTCCTCCCACCCCCCTTTAATTTCTTCTCCTAATTTTCAAGGCATGTAGTAATGAAGTAGCAAGTAAGAATTGGAACGAGTGTAATTTGACGACAGTTTCATGGTGAATTTAGGAAGAGGCTTTTCAAGTGACTGTCAGAATACTGGACGGGGAGCAGTTTGTGTTGTGCTGTGCCAACATATAAATACAGGGCATCTCACACACACACACACACACACACCCACACACACACACAAAACACACACACACAAAACACACACACACACACATGGTCACACGTACACACACACACACACACACACCATGCAGAGAGACATCAGCTTGAGCGGCTGACAGTTACTTTGGACTGATACTCTCCAGCTTCAGTGACAGGCCAAACAAGTCTGAGCAGTGTATACTCATCTACTTTTCATTCGGCACAGTAGGTAGTTGCAACAGGGTGGGGCTCACGTACCTTTTCCTGTGGCACCAGACCTGGCAAAGCAGCACACTACTCATAATGCTGCACGGTGGAGTCTTCTAGAATTAGCACACATATGACTACTTTGTCAAAGGCAGTCTTAACCATGATTACTTTAACAGCTATGTATTATTTTGTGCATGGAGGTGAAGGTTCAATTGCTTCATGCTTCATGACATAAATACCTGAATCCAACCCCCCAAAAAAGCTTTGTTAAACACAAGAGAGCAAAGACTTCCTTCACTGGAGACGTACATGACATGCCATAATTTGAGTCCTGACTCATTGACAACAGGTTGTGTATCACCAAGACAACATCTATAAAGGCCTGTCCTCCCAGTGAACTGTGCGCTGTACCCTGTCGAAGTGAAGGGAAACAACAGCCCTTACGGCTATGGGACAGGTAAATTGCAGTGCGAGACAAGGGGCTGTTTGTGTGAGACAGAAACATGACACGCTCCAATGCAGGAAGTGAGTTTTTTTTTCTCTACCACTGTAAAATAAAGAATTAAACCCTGGGAAGAGGGAGCATTATAGAAACAATACTGGCACCTTTGTGTCTGTGAAGGTGTTAGAACAAGGTAATGTATGACTGACAAGCAATACGTTCCCAAGCTCTGCATGTCCCATCATGCAATGCATAAAAGTGCAGCACAGTTTGTACAACAGAGGGTTATTACCCTTCAACACTGTATGGTACAACAAAATTGCCCTTGGAGCTTGCCCAGGCAGTAATCAAGCTGTAGAAGTGTTACAGTCCTCTGTGTGCAAGTCACTGCAGAGCAGACATGGGAGGACATCTAAAGTTCTCCTCTTTCCTATTTACAATTGCTTGGCACATGTTGTTGCACAAGGCAACATTGTCGGACCAAATACTAGAAAGCAGGATCCAGCATGAATGATATCTAATTTGCAGGATGCAGCTATTTTGTTGTACCCATTGCCACTCATCGGTTTCCTCTCGTCCCCAGAGAGAAGTCGCTGTGTCTCTGAACATGTAAACCGACACCTTCACCGTGCACTGTAAATCTCTGTGTCTTCATGCCTGTCTCATAAAAAAATACTTTATGTCCAGTTTAACAAGACAGCAATTACGAACTGTAAGAGATATGTTGCATTCTGAGAAAGCTAGGGTTTGGCTCAAGAGATGATACCCGTATGTGACATGTAACAGTATCTGAATATGAAATCCTGTCTGCCCAACTATATAGCCCTGTTTTGGCACCACTGCTGTTATGCTAACATATCACGTCATAGAACCATTTTGTAATGCCAAGATGGAGAGACACTAATGATTTGTGCTGTGTGGGAAAGCTAGTGAAACATTTGTGGATGGGATCTTGAGAGAGTCAAGGATGAGTAATATATGACCATGATATAGATACCATATGTCCCTACATTAAAGGATGATGAGGTGCTAGGACGTCAGATCCTTGACACTCAGAAAGCTGGGTTCTAGAGGACAGGAAAGAGATGGAGGAGGAAACGAAGAGGGGATAGGAGGTATGGCTGCTGAGAGAGATCCAAAGACAGTTCCCATGCATCATGCCAAGCATTAGGCTGGGGCATACAGTCTATGACCACATTACTCTGCGGCTGGGTAGAGCTGCTCAGCAACCTCACTGCATTAGCCCCTCCACTTCTGTGGTTTTGTTTGGGACGGATCAAGAAAGCCCAAATGGAGCACAGAACATGGGGGTGGGCTGGCAGCCCAAAAATGAGCCGGAGCCAGCCAAGTGCTTGTGGTCGTCTAGTCGGGTCAACCCCGGCCAGGGCAGAATATCGCCCCATCCATCCAGCGAAGAAGGCTTACCCTGGCCTCTGTAATGACTGCGTCACAAGAGAGAAGCCCCTCTCCCTGACCCAGGCCCTTAGTCTGAGCAACCCCGTTTGGACTAGCTACCATGCCGCTGTACTGGTGCAGATACTGGAGCCGGAACAAAGACCACAGCCAACTGGCAATGGAGCTGGAACCACTGCTCCAGCATCGCACTAATGTGAAAAGTAAGGCTGTATGTGAGAGCAATCGGGAAGGACCATTTTGGGATGAGTGCACAGTACCCTTAGTTGGAGCTGTGACAGAATACATCCTGCTGAGAGACGAATGGACTTTACTGTAAATTACTTTTTCAGTAGGCAGTATTAAACATCCACCACTTTTTACAGTCCAAACATTATCTAATAAAACAAAACATTTTTTTAAATTTTTTTTTGAACATCACCCACTTAAACTCCCACAGCAATGTTGTATATGACATCAAAATACTCTGGAATATATTCCTGGAATGCTGCAGTCTAGAAACTCACTTTAAATTGTGTTGAGGTTATACATGAACCTCAGAGGGTTTTAAAACCATGTCTCATTTTGGTTTTGGAGTCAGTATTGCCTGAGATATAAAGGTATGGAACTTGGAAGTTTTTATCTAATCCAATTTTTTATTTATAGTAACGTTAATACTTCAAGGGAGGGACACTTTATTGTTGCATCCTTTGTTCAGAATTTTCATGAACAATTCATTTTGTTCTTTACACATAATGCATTACACCTTTTGTTTTTTGTACAAAGTTTCTAAATCTATGTGATGGCCTGAACTGTGCCCACATGCCATATTGACTTTAGTAAAAGAAACTGTCTCATAGAAAGGTTTTTAAGAGCCTTTACAACAACATATTGTGTTATTCACACAGCTTTGAGCTGTAAGTCAGATACCAGGGAAGAATAAATTCAACTAAACAAAGTTGAAAAATTACATGAGATTAAATAGATTAGATATTGTTTGACCATTTGCTTTGCATTATTTGCACGTCCTGCACAGCTGTATGCAATGAACCTGCCTCCACTAAAATGTGGTTCTTAGTGTGATGCATCTGCGCCTACTGTATATGATGGATAGAAACACAGAGATTATGTGTGAACTGATTCGTCAATGGGATGTGTGGCAGCATTCACCTCATGCTTATATTATAAAGCCCTCTCTCTCTTTGTAATTTCTATTCCTCTCCCACAGAGCTGAACTTTGTCCAGCAGCTCTATCTGACTCCAGCCAGGATGCTAAACAGTCCCAGGTGCAGTCGGAGTTAGGCACACAGTATAGGCCCACCTAGACTGCGAGGCCTTGCGTTTCACCTCAAACCGCAGGCAGCCCTCACCCACCAATCCAAACTATACCATAAAAGTACGGCCACTAAATCGGGTTAGCTCTTTTGAAAGCACGTCTCATGATCCATTAACATAAACTCTTAACATTTCCATCATGCACGATGAATCTCAATCACATTTCTATGGACTAAGGTTGTTTACTCTTGTTAATCTCTCTGTAAGCTTTGAACAAAAGGGATTGCTCAATGCTCCCTGTGTAAACCAAGCCGGCTCTTTCAAACCTAGATATATTTGTTATCTTGTGTTCATCCTGATCTTGCTGAACCAGCACAGAGTTAAGGTCGTCGTCGGAACTTCCTGTATTACCACAATACTTCCTGTTTCTTTTTTAGGTACACTGTATGTGTTCAGCTGATGAACATTAAGAGACAGAACTACCCTGACCTTTTAGGTTGCTAGTCCGTGTTCTGGCAACGTATTTTGACTCTTTCAAACCTCAGAAATGATAACAATGCTGTATGCTGTTGAAAAGTACAGCAAAGCAATGTGGCTGCAACTTCGATGCTCATAACTCTCTACCTCCATTGAGCCTCAACAGTCTGTCAGGTGTGGGTATTCGGCCATGCAGTCAAATATGGTCTGCACATTGCCTCCATGGCCTTCTGCCAGCAGTGTGTGAGGGTAATGTGGTTGCAGACAGAGGCAGGTGAAGGGAGGGGTGCAGTGGCTACGTGCCTGCAGAATGTTTTTTTTTATACAAGGGAGGGAGGAGGAGGAGAGGATGTACTATGATAAATCTCCTATATAGTACACACAACTCTGCCACCATGCTCTGTGTATAGAGATGCCATATGCATTATGCACAAGTGCATAAGAAGAAGCTAAAAAAACACGTAATCCATTCCATATCACATCCATCACAGCCCTCCTTGTGAGCACACTCATATAAACACCTACATCCAGCCTCCTTGAGCCCTTTCCAATTCTTATCTCTCCTTCCTTATCCCCTTTCCTCTTCTCCTCAAGTTAAAGCGGCCACCTTCCATGAAACCAGTGGTTCTAGATACGGCCCAATGGGCTTGATGACATCATTTTCTTTCCACAGCAACTATCGCCCCCATCACCCCAAATCCTGTTCGCCAGTGTCATTATCTCACCTGGCATCAGGCCCATTTTTTTTGTTGCCTGTGCTCCCTGCCACTCCCCGCATTGCCCCACTAAAATACACAAGCATGTACGTGCACACACACATGCATACACACACATTGGCAACTCTACCCTGGAGTCGGAGCCAAAGCCTGCAGCAGGCAGGCCCATAGGAACATGTCCCCACACATCCACAATAGAGGCCATTTTAGCTCGCTTAGTTTGTCTAAGCCTGAGCGGAGGAGCCACTCAGAAGCTGGAATACATCTGTCTTCCTATACAACATGTTGATGTCACTTTACATCAGCAACACCATGCAATGAAATGCCCAGGGAATCGTATACATCTCCCAGACTTCAGCTTTAACACAAAAATGATGTCACTGTGCCAAGCAGATCCCACCCTACAGCTGCAATGCACATTGACGGTGCAAAAAAGAATATAACTGAATCATTGCAAGAGACACTGCTCTATTACAACATAATGAGGTAATTCCTTCATCTCTGCATGCCTTACCTCAGCGTTATCGCTTCATCCTATATGTTTGATTAATCTGCAGGTTTTTAATCTCTCCGTGCCTTTTGTTGCAGGGTCAGCCACAAGCTAGCTGATGTTATGAATATCTTCTTCTTTTTTGTAGTTTCTCTATCAGTAGACATCTTATTCAGCTACTGTTTGCTTTTCAACCCTCATGGAGAGAAGATTCTTGTCAACACTCACACATGACATCATGAGTGAGAGGCAACTCATTAGAGTGCAAGTTGGGTGTGTTGTGTGCGTGTACGACAGAAAGAGAAGCAAAGTTACAGAGGAGAAGAAAGAGGAGCGAGATGGAGCCCACAGTAGGCCATGAGTCATGGGGAAATGAAAGACCCTTTTAAAGACACATCCTGTGGAGAAGAGCCCTACAGAGAGAAAGGTAGAGGCCTTTAGTGCCCTGTGTCATCTTTTTACATCAAGCATCCATCCTTATCTTTTAGCAAACACAATGATCTGTTTAATCGTGCAAACCACATTAGAAGGCTGCACCGCACAATCTAAAAAAACAAAAAACGTAATTTTAAGGCAACACCAGCATTAAAGAAATGTTTGCACACGTAGGTATACCTTACTTGTTTAAATATGGAATATACCACAGGTTAAGTGTTGGGTTATGTTTATTTTATGGAAATAAACAAAAACAAAAACTTATCACGGTATCTTGAGATGTCAATCTTACATGTCATTACATGTCACCTCATTGCAAATGCAGTCTGAGGTGATTGGTGAGTGATGACTGAGTGTGTGGGCGAGTAGCCAAGGAGGAAGAACATGAAAAACAAGAATTGTTACCTGTCAGTCACTGGTAAGTTTGACATAAAAAAAATAAAAAAGCACTTCCGTTCATGCACCTTTGGCCAACATCCATTCATTTCACAGAATGTTTGGCTATGGAGGCTGCCCGGTGATCAGGTGATCAGAGTGTGTGTGTAACAGGGAAGGAGTAAGAGAGAAAACCAGTTTTAAATGTGACGAAAACCTTGGCAGTGCTGTGGATAAGAGACTGTGTGTGTGTGTGTGTGTGTGTGTGTGTGTGTGTGTGTGTGTGTGTGTGTGTGTGTGTGTTCTGTCCGACTACTTACAGGTGTAGAGCAGAAAGTGGGGAGGGAGGAGGTGAAGTACTGCATGGTGTTGCGTTGCGTGGGTGGTAGGGGTGGAAGTGCAGTGGAGATAATCCCCAGCTTTTGCCCTAAGTCCTGTGCACGCTGGGCAGATCAGGGACTGAGGGAGGAGTGGTGCTACCCCGCGGCAGTCACCCAGCCCCGAGCCTTCCACCTGACCAGCCTGGCAGCCCTGCAGCCTGCAGGCCCGGAGGCTCAGCCTTCAACTTCGATTAGTTGCGGCTATCTGGCTGAACGGATTTTGAGCCTGCTGTTGGCGTAGCTGTGTCCTAAACTGCCCCTGTCCTCTCAGCATTAGCATGATCTGAGCTTTTCCCGGTCACCTCAAACGGTTTATCATACCTCATATTTCAAGTTTCATACTATTTGCAAATGAGTGTCTTGAGGCATGCGATAATAGCTATTGTTACTACTGAGGGAGGATGAAGTGCAATGTGTATCAATAAGCAGGACAGAGGGGGGTTAGCGGGTTAATGCGTTCAGTATGGCTATGCGTATGGCCCTGGGGAGAGATGAAGTTGAGAGGTTAACCCAGGGGTCAAAAGGTCAGGTAACCCCAGAGCAACACTCCAGGCCAAGCCCAGATTCAGCTGGACACCCTGAGGAGAGACCCCTTCAACCCACACATCACCCTGCATGCAGTTGGGAGCACCAGCTGTTAAGAGGAGCAATGGAGGGAGAGGTAGAGCAGGAGCTCAGCTGACAGGATGTGCTGCAGTCCCAAGACAGTATTTCACTCCCATCCATCCATCCTACACTCTGGGTTTGTTATCAATCATGCTAAGCAGTTTCGTCAAACTATTTTACTTTATTTGTATGGAGTCTATTAAAACATTTATGAATAATGCCTTTAAATGACACCAATCTTTGAGTAAGTTCTGGATGTGAAACCTGAAAAAACATTGTGGCGTCACAGTATATTAATCCCTGCCCCCAGTGGCAATAAATCGTGGCTCTTCCTCAGCCGGTCGTAACCTTCTGGTAACCCCAGCATCACCACTGTCATTATGGTTATCACAAGAGCTCTAATCATGTGATGTACGAAGCTCGGCTCCAGCTTTAAGGCCACAGCTTCACACCCATGGCCATCGGCTCGCTGAGCGACTCCAACGTGGTTGTAAACACAT
The DNA here is from genome assembly GCF_910589615.1 of Taurulus bubalis. Classification (NCBI taxonomy): domain Eukaryota; kingdom Metazoa; phylum Chordata; class Actinopteri; order Perciformes; family Cottidae; genus Taurulus; species Taurulus bubalis. The sequence continues at coordinate 12,981,134 of NC_136605.1, forward strand.
AAAAAGAGCTGAGCACATTATTATGCTGGAGGGATTCTTTAGATGGCTGAGCTGAATATTTCCCTATTCTGCACCGCAAAGTAACTGTAATTTCCCTTTCTCTGTTATACTGAATAAGTCCCTCTTGCTTTCCCTCTCTGAGGGGAGTTCCCAGGTGATTGCAGGGGTGGGGAGGAGTGGAGGGGGGCATCAAAACAGGAAGGACAGCTTGATGTGAGTAAGGGGCATTTAATGGTCTGACTCTCAGTATATGCCAAGTATGAGAACAGTGTGATCAGATTCAATTTGAGTTAGGTCTCTAAGGTGTAGTCTTTAAGAGGTGAACAAAGGTTGTGTAACGTAACTGGGTGAGAATAAGTTAATTATGCTTCTCACAGTACAGAAAAGCAGAACATGAAAGGATGTCAGTACCTTCATACACTAATTTTCTAATTAGACCAGAAGATATTTGCATTATATTCCATGAGAGACTGTGCCTGATCCCAACAGGTGCCCAATTACACTCACCTGCAAAGATGACAATGTCATGTAAAGTGCTGGAGGAGTAGATGGGACCATTTGTTTGTGGCTGTTCTCAGGAGGATTCAGCGTGGGAATGCTTTTCATCCACCAGTGAGAACAATTAAACTTTTCACATTTGCATTCACGGAAAGAGCTTAATCACATCAATTCAATTAAAACCCACCTGGCAGAAGCACACAAACAAAGCAACAAATAAACAATTATAAGTCCCTGCATTTTCTCAAGCTGAACAATACACAGAAACAACAGTAGTAGCCCAGAGAACACGTAGAGAGAAGGCATCGTCACATCAGGCCCAACCCTACAACACCAGCGATGTCCTGCGGTCATGAAGGCTGCGGAAAATCAAAACGGGCCTGTGTATAAAAGCGTGACACACAAACATTCATATTCAGAGGGTCTTGCCTTTTTGACTTTTTTGTTTGTTTGTGGTATACACTTGCCGATCTGGTTGACGCTACCGCATCACTTTACTCCAGGACTCTCACTGTCTGGATGAAGGCCAATGCAATGCATTTCACCATCCAAATAAAGTCACCTTAAATAAGTGAATCCATGTTTGTTTCGAAGCACATGAAAGGAGTAGTTCAGCTCAATTGCTGTGTTGTTTTAGCAAATTAACCTGTTGAGTCGTGTCCAGACACTGTTGAACTGCTGAAATGCTTTAATTCTACAAATTCTCGACAGCTGTTTTAAAATTGTGCATACAATTATTCATGATTTGATTGGCTTTGAAATTAGCATCACTATTGAAGTAATGACCTATATAAAACTCTCCTAAGTGACCTTCTCCAAATGCAGCAAATACATTTTTCAATTCCAATACACTATGAGGTCACTATTGCTGTGGGGCAATGTTGTCTCTGTTTGGTTGGTTCCTGTGCATGACTAAATCCTGACCCAATATTTTAAGCTCTTAACCAGCTAAAATTAAATATTACTGTTTATTGACACATCGTCATGTCACCTTATATTGAACTAAGAAAAGTCTAACGTTAACAACATTAATTTAAACTCTGATATTAGAAATAAAAGAACATTTATGTAAACGGTTTGAGGATCTCAAAATGCGTCAATTACAACATAACAATAACATGTGATAATTAAGTGACGTGTTTCTCAAATCAATGCATTCAAAATTGTTAAAACATGATATACTCGAAAGAATTATGAAAGGTGTTGACCCATTTCCGGTGGAGTAGGAAGCGTTTTGAATTCCTGGCGAGGACAAGACCATTCTGAGACTCGCTGATAAGATCACACAACGACAACTTTCTGGGCTACATTTCAAGCAGGATGGACAGGAAGACAAAGCTGCCTTTGAAATACAAACACAAGTGAATAAAAACCCGTCTGCAGTAGATCATCCTCTGTTTCAAGATGAAAGCAGGCCCTAATTTTGCTGTGGATTTGTTCGATTTCTTCCTACAGAATGCAGGGTTTGACCTTTACCCTCTTTGGTAACATTGTCACCTACTAGCTGCTTCAATATAAACTCATTAAAATCTAGAGTCATAGCAGGAGTTTGTTTGGCACTTAGAATATTTAATTTGGCCTCTTTCTCATTCACTTTTCAGCATATGGTGGATTGAAAGTGTGCCATGTTTCCCGACAGTAGGAGGGAAAGGCTTGGATGGTGTCGATTTTGTCCGTATCTTTGTTATGTCCTTGACTGTGAGCAAATATGTGTGTCCGACAGTTTTCCTGGTGTATGTACATGTGCGTAGGGGGTGAAGCAACTGATTCAGAAGTGTGTGTTGGTGCTGAGGGCCTCACTGGCTGTGTAAACAGGGCCCGACTTCCCTGAGAGCTGATGGCTATCGACCATTCCAGACCCAGGAATGACAGGTCTTATCTGTAACTGGGATTGGCTGTGTGAGATACATGTCTATGTGTGTGTGTGTGTGTGTGTGTGTGTGTGTGTGTGTGTGTGTGTGTGTGTGTGTGTGTAGGTGTGTGTGTGTGTGTGTGTGTGTGTGTGTGTGTGTGTGTGTGTGTGTATGTGTGTGTGTGTGTCCATGCAATAACTATTTTGTGTTTTACGTATACTCGGTTCAGACTTTGTTCAGGGAGACATTAAATATATATCCACGTTGCACATAATGCCACTACTGCATGATTGACACACCGCCATCTTTGTCCGTGCGAACATTGTGATCGATGTCCATGTGAGTTATTGTTGTTCCTCACCCCTCTGCCAGCTCTACACATTGAGAAACGAAATTCAAGTGCTGCATGCAAAAAGGAACTTTGAGATTGTGGGTCAAGGGGTCACTGGTTTCTCTGACCAGAGGATTCCTGCAGTATGGGAGGCAGACAGAACTGCCAGATGGGTTTAAACAAAAATAATACAATCCTGATATACAGTCAAATCACAACTCTCATACAAAAGACGAAAAGATTAGGATTTATTTAAAATCATAATTTCCCCTACTTCAGTTCAGAAGTACTACTTAAAATATAATTACAAACACTTGAAATATACAGAGAGATGAGGTACTTTGCTACTGGAGGGAGCAGCACAAATAACGTGGCCAACTGATTGTAACATTTCTTTCTGACAGCTTCACATGAAGATATAATTTATTCCTGCAGCTGACAGGTTGACACCGTCTGTCTAAATTCACCATAGGCATAATGAGACATCTCTATCTGACTGTTTCCAAAGGTAAACTCCAGAGTACAACCAGACCTTCTAAAGAGGAAGACAAGTGCTGACCTGACCTTTGACATGACCTGCCTTTCACAAAGAGAAGAAATGAGCAACACTGAAAATGCACCTCTAAAAATGTTTGTGTCTGAACCTTCCTCTTTGCCAATCAGTTAAAGGTCAGGCCACTAAAACTGCTGTGCTGAATCCCCCTCCGCTGGAAATGTTTAACATTTTCTTATGAAAAAAAAGGGAGAAAATAATATATCATTTGTCATAATTTCCCCCGTTGGACAGACTCGGCTCAGCGGCCAGTCGGCAAAAGTTCAAACGTGGTGTTCAGCCGGCTTGGAGTGACGTTCTCACCAAGCAGGGACAACCCGAAGTGTTTGAGGTGGTCTCTCAGCTGGAATTCTGAATCCAGGAGTGAAATGGCTTGTCAGGGTGATGTATGATGTAGAGGGGACAGAGGGCTGGCATCCTGGAGGGAGAATGTCTACCATGCTTCTCGTGCAAATAGACAGGAAGCACACATGCATAAGATTTATTTTACTGTCTCACACATCTGCATGAAAATTCATGATGTACTCGCGTGACAAATGTGTTGTAGGAGGCAAACAAATCAACAACAATGTTCGAAATTAAATTATTATCCCAAAGTATGAGGACTTGTGACCAAAACCATAAAAAAAAAAAACTTAACCATAGATAAAAATGTCTATGACAACTGGCTTTCACATTTCATGATGTGTTGTGTAGTTCCTCTGACTATAAATATGTATTGTCTTGTGATCACTTTTCTAGAGACCAGACACGAAGGAAATGGAATGCTGCTCACATCATCTTTGCCACAATTGAAAGTAGCCCTGCATCGCTCTCCACATCTCGCTCTCATTACAACCTCTTGGCTCCTCTGCTGATTGATTTCCATCTTAGACAGACACCCCCCCCTCCCCGCCCCATCCTGCACAACCCCACCCCCAAAACTCTCCCACACCCCCTTGCCCCCGCCCCTCGCCTTGCGACTGCCTCTTTGCATTGATGCTCATAATTACGAGTGAATGGATCTGCAGATTCCCATGGATGTCAGCGGAGCCTTTGGCCTGTTCTGTTGCTCCCCTCCTCCTCTTCATCCTCTCCTGCTTCCAGAGTCTCCCCTTCCCCTTCTCAATGGGGATTAAGAGAGAGGGAGAGGGGTGCGGGATGGAGAGGGTGAGAGAGGGTGCTTGCCCAGACTGAGGGATGGTTTCCCATGCAACTGCCTCATCTATGTCACCTTGCCAATCAAGGCAGTCACCATGATTAAACCAGAAACACTGCTGCGTGTTTTATTATTTTGTGGAAGTACATCACCTTAAATGTCACTATCAATTTGCTGTTGACGTATTGATAAGGTTCTTACTTGGGAAAATATGGTCATAATAAACTCAAGGTGAATCCCACGACACATTAAAAAGTGAAAACCTGTTGGAAAATAGGTTACCTCTATAAAGAACAATTGTGGAAAATCCAGAAAAGAGGGAAAGTAGTGGATTCCCACCATTTCTCCTGTGCAAGCAGAGCTGAGTGGATCTACGTCATAGCCACTGGGAGCCCACGCACCCTCAGCATGCCAGAGGTAACCGATACCCAGTCAGCGCTCATCCAAGCTCAAAAGCCCACTAAAGTTCTGCTTTCTTCCAACAAAGTCCAAGGAGTGGCCAAGCCGGCACACCACAGTTAATCACATCACACCACAAAGAACGGCAAGAAAGGGAAAGCATGCAAACTGTAAAGAAGTGCACTTTAAAGTGGGCAAGAGACTTGGCATGATGGGCTAGATAAAGACAGAAAGCTGTACAAGAAGAGCAAAAAGAGAACATGATCTTATTTTTTCCATTAAAGCCAGTATGTACCAGCACACTACCATGCGTCATAAGTGACTCTTTAATGCAATATGTAACATTCAACATCAAATGTGGACATTTTCCAAGACCAAGTAGTAATTGTGTCACTCTTTCTTCGGACGCAGCTCCAATTTGAGGAAATGGCTTGGAGTGTTAAAGGCGACTCTGTTGCAGGAGCGTTTGAAACCAACAAGGTTTGGCTCAGGGCTGCATGTCAACCTCACTTCAAATTATCCTCATTAGCGACATTTCCAAGGGGGAAACGACCATTTGTATGCGTGTGATAGTACTGGACGCACACCAGCAGGAAAAGTGGCATTTATTAGTTCGGTTGTCCCGAGCTGAGGCAGCCAATAGCAGCTCTGATACGAACCCAGGATTTGTTAGTTGACGTCAGAGCCAAAAATGTCAATTTGTCCAATTCCCGCCCTTTTTATATTGTGCGTACATAGAAAAAGGAGAAAGTTGAAATGAAACTTAGAAAATCGTAGTCGGCATGAACTAAAGATTGATGAATAAGGCAGAAAATAAAACTCAAGCGAGGGAAGATTGAACAGGCGTGAATCCTCTGTCTTCATTAATTAAAGAAAATGATTGGTGACTTGTGGGCTGTGCATGAGCCCATTTCCCTCTCCAAATGCCCCCCTCTTCCATCCCACAAACGCACACACTCCCTCCTTGAACCTCATGAGAGAGAAAGTGAGACACAATGAAACTTGCACCAAAACTTGGCCCAACTTCAAGTGAGAGCCCGGCGGCTGACACAAAGCTCGTGCTTGACATTAAAGGTTTGTGGCTTGACACTTCTTGCTGGAATACATTTATTTTTTTGCGTTACATCGATGCTCCCAATAGAGCAGAGGTGGGATAAAAAGGCCACCATCATATCCAAGACGGTGTTCCTCATACCTCCCCTTCTTCCCGTCTCCTATGATTTCCCAAGGCTGTTTACCACAAACACAAGAGCAACACCGCCCGAGCTCATTATGGACAGCCAAGCCGCAATATATTGCCAAGTCCTGCCCCAAAGCCTCTGTTGTCTTGGGAACCCAGCATCCAAGAACATGGAGGGGAGGGTTAGTTGTGTGCTGGTGCTGGTTGTGATCTATTGGGGGGGGGTGCATGATGTCATTCTGTGGCATGGAGGGGGCCAATCAAGCCCTGAGAAAATTATGTCACCTTTTGTTGAGCTGGTCCATTCAGGGCTATAGAAGTGCAGTGAATTGAGAGCTGCAGAGAGGTCATTTTTCCCTGAGCTGTGTATGTGTGTGAGAAAAAGCGGGGGAGAAAAATAAAAGAGGGGGAGGCAGGCAAGTAGGGAAGTCCATTGTGGACATGCTAATGTTGTTGACCATAAGCAGGGCCATAAAGATGTCATGAAGCTCAACTTCCAAAACATCAGCGCCGGGGCCTTCACACCCCTTTTCTTTTACAGATGGAGATGACCTCGTCCCCCACAAATGTGATTCTTAATATGATCTCTATGATGCTTTGAACAACTTGTCAGAACATTGTCAAGCGTTGGAATGAAAGCCTGAGCAAACTGCAATGGAGTCTAACCCGCTCCGCTTTGTTTTATGGTGGAGAGAAAGACAACAATAAGCAACCCCTTGAGGAATAATTACCCCCTTAGCAACTCTGCAATGCCGCGCTCCTGCACCCCGCACCCACGTCCCATTCCCGGCTGCTCCCGCCTTCCGAGCCAAACCTTATTGAATCACAGCTGAAATTGACAGTGAAAGACAGTTGAATGGGAAGTCACTGCTGAATTCTTGAACTGTGAAAATAAGTGAAAACGATAAATGCATTTGTAGTATGCGCTGGAATGTCTTTCCGCAGAAGACGAGGAGCTGCAGGAAAAAATAGTGAAAACTTTCCCGGAGTTTCACTTGTGTTGACTGTGACATTAAACACTTCTCTGTTAACATGATACATGCAAGGTTTACAGAAACTAAACTTGGTGACAAAGACATGTTCCATGATGTCATCTCTTATTTACTGTGCAAAAAAGTTTTTTTGCACAATAAATTGTTATACCAATGAATTGACCTATTATTCACACTGCCGTTAGTGAAGTAAAACCTGTGATTCTCGATTACGATTCAGCACATCGACATTTAAATGTCACATTTTTCCACTTTCACTATATACTTCACTTTCACTTTGCTTCTCACTGCCTGAGCAGGAGAGAGAGAGAGAGAGAGAGAGAGAGAGAGAGAGAGAGAGAGAGAGAGAGAGAGAGAGATAAAAGAGTGATACAACTCCTGATAGACCTCCTCGGAGCAGATACTGGCCCAATTGGTAATGAAGCCAGAACAATTAATAATAATACACACCGTGAAAGCATTTTTCGGCTATTAACTCATAGATCTGCAGCTGCAATGACAAAATAAACTGACAGCAACGTAGACACACCTTTTGTTTTTATTTCTCTTACAGGGTTTCACAGACACAAAAACAATTATGAAGCTCTCAATCATGATCAGAACAAACAGCATGACAAGTCTATTAACCAAATCTACCGAGGCTGCCAATGAGATGTGGTGTCAGTAGTTGTATTCATAAGCACCTTGATTACAATGGATTCTTTGTGATCGCAATGGGAAGATGTCAAATGTCCATTGACAAAGTAATCCTTCTAAAAAAATGCATATTAATTCATTTTGCACAATAGGGAACATGTATTGTGCTCCTCAAGAAGATGCACTTTGTATGCGACTGCATTGGTGTAAGTGCTGTTTTCCGGCTGTAAAAATAATAGATCTTAAAAAAAAAAATGAAAATAACATCTGATTATTTTCCATTTACCGTTCCAGCATGTGTTGATACTGTATCCAGAATAACACAGTATATGTCACAACTGCAGCAAATGAGCAACTGCGTGAATAAACACTGAATATCAAAAGCAGATGTATATACAGGGGAATATTAATCCAGGTTCAATTTAGAAAGAGTCAAACAATGTGTAGATCCATTGTGGTAACGACGGTAATCGTAGAGTTGACTTTCCTACCGAGTGCCTCTCCAGACAGGGTTGACTGATCTGTTCCATAATATCTGAGCGACCGAATACAATCCACTGTCCTGCTGAGTTTATGTAACAGCTTCGCCGAGTCCGAGCTGCTGGCGCTGGATCCTGAGGGCCGGATTGTCAGTGATGGAGCTCGTGCTGTTCGCAGCCACGCCAGAAGCGAACATCTGCTGCAGGGGATGCTGGTCCGCGGTCCAAACCAGGATTTAGCCTGATCCTAGAAACAAAATACAGAAACTAATGATTCAAGGAGGCCAAAAAAACACTTGAACATTGACACATGTTTCCTCATGCCCTTACTTTTGGGATGGGCATGAGGTTTTAATTTTTTTCTGGCAACATTCCCTTTTAAATGTTAGAAGTAACTGTTAGGTGAAGTACTTAAAACAAGCAGAGATTCATAAAACACCCAGAATTGATCAACACAAAGTTCTTCCCCACCGATGCCTTCAGCAGGTTTGGCTGCTTTCACAAACTTTCCACTCAAAAAAAAAGGGGCTGGAGGATCCAAACTGGCATGAAGAAGATGCAGATGAACAGCCACATGCACGTTATTATCACATTACGAGTGGTGGCAAAAGGGTTTTTCTTCCATCAGCGAAGATACAAATCACCGAACTTTCTCACGTTGGAGCTTGAATACCAGAATTAAGATGTCAAACAAACCGAACATCGCTTCAGGCCCACAGAAAGTACTGATTCGAAATAAATGTTACATTTCAATGATTAAATAAATAAAAACAGACTTTTATCGAGAATATGTGTGTGAGAAGAAGATGAGAAACTTGTTTTACATCTGTTAAAACAGTGGGATGAACATGTTGTTGTCTAATGAGAGTGCTGTCGATCAGAGTAAAACAACTGATTTCTTCACCACAACAAGGTGAGAGAGGTAAGGTAATGCAGGTACGTGGCCTCTTGACAACCTGTAGCCTGCTTCACCCGTGCTTGTGCAACCACCCACAACATGTCATTACGTCGTCTGGCCCCAAACACACCATTCACTCAGCCAGAGTGGCGGGACCGGCCTGTCCCGCTTTGCCCGGGGAAGGAACAATGTGTCAGAGTAGACGCCCATCAATGTTTCTCGTCTTCTTTCTGCCTGTCTGCACCTCCGAGCCGGTTTACCTGCGACGAGTCACGTTCCACCGGCATACAGGATGTGGCCTGACTGGCGTAGCTCTTTCTTCATCTCCCTCCTCCTTCACTTCTCTCTTCATCCCCTGGGCCTCACACATCATCATCATCTCTCTAACTTGCTTCTCTAACCTAAGCCACAACCACTCTGTTGCTTTTTCTGTTGTTATATACCCTCATATTCTTCAGCTCCACCACTCAACAATCATCCTTTCACGTGATTTTCTCTATCGCTCCCTTAGCCCTCTATTCTGGTTTTTCCCTTCCCACGTTTCTCTCCTATGCCTCACCTTGGAGCAGAGCCAGTAGAGCAGCATCAGCACACAGAACCGGGTCCCAACCTGCCTTTGAGTCTCAGCCTGCCCGTGTACGCCGGTCTGTGCCTCGGGCCTGCGACTGAGGCCGGCCCCTATCGCCCTCCCTCATCAGCACATCTACTGTACCTGTCTGCTGGCACCCTGCCATTCATTCACACACACACACACACACACACACACACACACACACACACACACACACACACACACACACACACACCCCTCAGTTACCCAGAAAACCTGGAGGGGGGAAAAAAGAGCCCATGCAAGCCTACAATCTATAGAAAAAGACTACTCATGTCAGGGTCAAGCAAGTTTGACCTCCATGGAGAACACCCACGGCTACCCTGAGAAGCACACGTATACAGTACCACGCATTGAGCCTGCTGGCTGCCCCGCGCAAAGCCCATCAACAAGTTTCTTTGAAGGGCACCGACTCAGTGGTGGGCCATCAAAGCATATCTTCATTCATGTCCACTGAAAGGATCTGAGGCTCCTGAGAGACGCCGTGTTTGAAGTGATATCTCTGTGCCACTGCATTCTTTACCGTGCTGTCATGACTTGAGTTACACAATCAAAAAAAGCAAGAACATCGGCGTAAAGCCAGTGCCACCACCCTGATCATGTCTCGCATATATGTGAACTACTGCTATCTTTGTTTGAACAGTGGATGTGCCATACTCTGGTTGTTTATAGCAACTGGCAGTTCATAATAAGGCTGCACTGTGTGCGATCACATATTCCACTTGAAGATCAAACAAAACATAAAAACAGTCATCCTTACCTGTTGTATCTCTTGAGATCATGTTTCCATTACTCAGCCTCTTCTCTGTGCTCACCTGAGATCATCTGAAAAAGATTAAGGATAGGGAAATAAAATGATACAGAGAGGACCTCGTTCATGAGTAAACACATTCGACAGAAAACTGAGGAACCAGATGTAATTTGCTCTGCCCAAACTTGCAGCAATACTCAAACAAAATATTTATTTTTTCTACAGTAAGGGAGGGAGCAATCAGTTCGTTCCTCTGTTTTCACAGGCATGATGAGGTTACAGTGCAGTTGTTTTCAACCTTTTAGTCTCAAAACAAATTTGAGGATTCCTGAGATGATGAACAAAATAGGATAATGACAAGAAAATGCATGTGTAAGCAGTGATGATGGGCCATATATGCACAGTCCTTTAGTTTAATGGGACAAAAGACAAGTGGCTGGGGACCACTGGTCTAGAGCAGCGGTCCCCAGCCACTGGCCCGGTACCGATCCATGGGTCCCTTGGTACCGGGCCGCACAGGAAGAATGAATGAAAAGAATGTTGATTGATTATGTTTTATTTTGAAAAATGACCGGATACATCCGTCTGTGCGTCTGAGCCTCTTGAGACATGTCAAGAGGTCACGTGATATGTTACCCCAAAAATTAAACTTAAAAGTATAGTCAGAAAGGCAGAATCAAGGCAGAATATCCTGAGATCGCCAAAAAAGCTCTGAAACCCCTGCTTCCCTTTCCAACATCCTATCTTTGTAGACTGGAAATAAAGAACAGTCAGGTGTCGTTGTCTCCCGTCACCCCAAAATGGGACCGGCTCGTTGCAGAGAAACAAGCACAGGCTCCCACTAATTCGGCGTAATGGTAAATTGTATTTTTATGCACTTTATATTTGTGTTTATAATGTGTTCATCATTTTATTACGTCATATTTATCGCCCACACTGTGAAGGCCGGTCCGTGAAAATATTGTCTTACACAAAACCGGTCCGTGGCACAAAAAAGGTTGGGGAACGCTGATGCAGAGGACCAGCCGTTGGCAGCTGTATGGCCTAAACACGTGTCGCTCCACCATCAAAATCTAGGAAAAAAGCTTAAGTTATCACCCAACTGCCCCAACTACCTTCTTATAGCTATGTTTTTCGGCTCTTGGTCAAACAAACCTGGTTTTGTAATCACCACAAGACTCAATAACTTCTCCAGTATCTTTACAGATCATTAAAATAAGCCAGTAGTGACATAAATTGACTTAAAAGCTCTGCAGGAACTGGCAGGTCAGGAGAAGGGAGGCAGTCAAAGTGGCTTTTCCAAAGTACCATTTTAAATGACTTGAGCTAGTTATATTATACAAGGTTAACAAGTTCAAGTTGATATTGGATGAAGAAACTTCTCGCAATCACAGGTTTCTTCATACAGACATGTTTAGGACTGAAGCTGTGCTCTCTGGACCGATTACAGCTCCAGTCCCTCTTCATCCATTCACGGACAAAGGTGCTCTCTACTTCTGAGTTTCACTGTCCCAGACCTGTTACCGTGGCAACAAATGCACTGTTTCCGAGTGACACAAATCCTGAACTAAAGAACCTCCTTTCAGGTCGAAGGCTCCAGGAGTTGAGGGGAAAACAGCAATAACAGGACGGCGGGGAGAGAAACTGAATACCGGCAAATTGCTTCCCAAAGTTTCTGGGAGACACAGTAAAATGATTCTTTCTTTCCTCTCCCTTTTAAAATACCTTTCCCCGGCACCAGGCACTATAGGTAGTTGTGTGCTGTGCTGGTCCCATTTCTTTTCTATGCCTTCTTATATTTCCGTTTTCTCTAGCTATCGTACTGAGCTAAGTGAGTTATCATGTAGACCAGCAGGCCTGAGCAGCATGTGGCTAGGCTAAGCCTCCAGATGAGGTAATGTTTAGAGGGTTGGCGAGCCAGGGGAAGGGTTGGTCAGGTCTTGATTAGCTCAGGGGTATGGGGCTCTCTCGAATATTGGACACCCTTTTGTGTGGTGAGATTACCACCTTATGAAAAAATGCCCCTGCTGACACGTCTGATGGGATCAGAGCTTCCTGTCCGCTGCATCGTCCTGCTTATGAGTTCTCCACACACACACACACACACACACACACACACACACACACACACAAAGGAGAAAAAACACACAATCAAACACCAAAACTCACACACTCGTACCTCTCAAGGAAGACGCTGGGAGATCATACACACAACTCACGTGTTATGTGCAGGCTTGTGTGTTCAGTTCAACAAGCAAGTACACAAACACACCGACAAGCACACACACACGGCTGCAAACGTCACCTCCTAGGGCCCCCTCTCTTCCACTTGTGTAGCCTATATAATGACCACAACTGATGACCCCCAGATGGAAAACAACCTGACTTAATTAACAAGGCCAGATGACACACAAACACGCGCTCACTTGCTTGTACTGTGGTCGTCTCCTCCGGCCACCCTCCAATGAAAATCACATGATGGACCACGTCCAGCAGAGAATCTCCCCCCCGAAAAAAACATCAACAAACATTGTGAAAAAACCGAGAGGATTCAGAGGCAAAGCTTAAAGGGGATTTGATCCCAGCAGTCCTCTAGAGAGGGCTGAGGCTATAGGATGATTTCAATTATTTGATATAATTTCTGATGGTCCATTAGTTCAAAATAAAGCTCTGATTATGAGGGATGTGTATACAGAAAGTTACAAACAAAACCTGCATCAGAGTCTGAAGCAGAGCTGTACTTTTTCCAGATGTGTAATCGACTGTTAATAAGCAGTGGCCTTACGTTCATAAAACCTTTTCCCAAATAAAGCCAATTTAAAAAACGGAATAAATGCAGCATTTTGGTTTCAACCGGATAGCAAAGTTCAACACCTTTCTATTTCTACTGTTTAGGAGGCTGCACAAACAAACGCTCCTATTTCTGCCATGCACTTTGTGGAAGCAAATAAATATTTGTTGGTGTATACTCGCAAACATGCAAGCACACATGCATGCACACACACACACACACACACACACACACACACACACACACACACACACACACACACGGGACATGGCACAACCTTGCGCCAGTGGTCCTTTAAACCAGTCATGTGAAACGACCCGTTCATTTCTGCAAATCAGATTACATCTCCAAGCTGAGGTCTGCAAGTCCACACACACATTTAAAGCTTGGGGCTCACGTCCATGAAACACACACACACACACACACACACACACACACACACACACACACACACACAGCTTAATCAGACTCTGTCACACACTTTGTTCGCAAATTGCAAGTATCAGCCAAGGCCACGCTCAAAATGTAAAATTATAGGATATAGCAAATACAGCAGATATGAACTTTATGCTAAAGTGAGTGTAGCTAAGGACACAGATTCCCTTGAAGAACAAAACAATTTCTTTGTCAAGGAAAATCATAGAGCGCTGTGATAAGCCTCCTTTCAGCAGTGCTCGACTGCTGTTTGGCAGCCATGCTGTGGAATGAGCACATGTGGAAACATGTTTATAGTGTGTTTGGCAGGAATGCAAATGATAGATGATTCCCAAATGATTCAAGTCCTATTCAGGAGGTCAGGATCTATTGTATTTATTGTAATTATTCCATTGAGTTGGTAGATAAATAGGTACGTAAATTGTTGAATAAGCAGAGTAAGAGTGATACACATATTGAGCATGCAAAGGTTTCCATAATGTCTGCTTCTACTTTTAATGTCTCTTCACATTTTAGCTTCACTGATCGGATTTGCAATACAATGTAAAAGAAGTTGTTTGGCTGGCTGGCTGCTGGTGGACCGGTCGGCCTAATTAAACCCAGACAGTTGGAGGAAGTACAAGTCTCTGTCCCTACAGGATCTACATTAAGTCTCCACTCTGCTAATCAGAAAGCCCTTCAACTACATCAACATGTCCCTCTGGCCCAACAAACAACCAAATCTCATTTGTCTTCGTAACTTTTTAAGGAAGCTTAAATTACTTCTCTATCGGGTCTGGAAAATCAATCACGGCTGTCCTCTGCGTTCATCATAATCAGGGACATCCTAAACAGATCAGCTGTGTAGCTCATTGTCTGTTCTTCTTTTTGCCCTTGGTACCGTGGAGGTCAGAGGGTGGTAAGCTGTGGGTGGCAGGAAGTTGAGAGCGTTGAGCCTACAATGGGGTGTCAGGACTCTGTCAGTCAGCCCAACTCAAGTTCAGCTCAAGCGGGTTGATTCTATCTCCACAGTGACATCGGAGAAGTTTAGCGATGGAGACCGGCAGCGAGGCAAATGGAGGCGCAGAGGCACCGCTCCCTGGGTTAGATTGCACTGAATGCTCAGATAAGACGACAGGAAAGGGCGGCAGGGGGAGCTGGCTGGGGCTACTGTTACCCCAGGAAGCGCTCACTCATCCCTCAGATCACCTGTGGAGGTCAGGACCCGATTCAGTCACGCAGAGCCACCGGCCCGGAGGTGGACTCAATGTAAACGGCTGTACAGTTGGGTCCCTTCCACAGCAACTGTGTACAATCAGTTACTGTACTAGTGGTTTTACATGTTTTGGCCAAACATGCTGGCAACCTTTTTTCAAAGCACATCAAGTTATTAGATTCGGAATATAGGCATTAGTTTTCTATTTTTTTTTTAGTGCAGAAACATAACTTGCAGAGTGACTTGAAGCATAAATAATTGTAAATTGATTAAATGTGGGCTCTGGTAAAGATGATTATTTGACCATTATTTTTGACATTTATATGAGCCGAACAAGCGATCAATTCATTGATAAAAATAAACTGCTGGCGTAGTAAGCAACCGGATATGGAAATGCTGTGATGCAATTCAAGAGACATATGGTCAGTCCTGCAGCACACATTCCTGACAACACACACACGCACACACACACACACACATGCACACACACACACACACACACACACACACACACACACACACACACACACACACACACACACACACACGCACTAACGCACACACGCACCGGTAAAATAAACCATGCTGTAGTATCTTCATCTGGAGTGCATTTCCTGTCCTCTGGCTTGGCATATGCTAGTGGCTCCTTTACAACATAGCCACTCTCTGTTGTAGCTCCCCGCCTGCACAGAAACAGCAATCCAACCATTTGAAACAGAACTTTAGGGACAAGGACCACAACCTTCGACTTCTGTTCTGGGTGTTGAAAATGTAAAGTGATGAGATGCACTTCCCACATCTGGAAAAATCCTACATGGTGGATAATGTTGGTTTAGGGTATAGTTTTGACAAGCACCGTTTCCAGTTTTGCTTAATTCTCTCACCAAGAGGCAGAGAGGTGCAATCATCGGTGTCACACACTGACCCAAAACTCACTCGTGGAGTGGAAATTTAAGAGCATAATAAAGTAACATCAAGCAGCTCTTTAACAAGACAAATTTGACAGCACAACCCACCTCCCTTGGTGAGCATGCTGTGGAAAAAAACTAATTTGCGTGTCAAATTTTACAAGGTGAGAAATGAGAAGACACTTTAATTCAGGAGCACGACGGTGGTGATGAAACAAACAAAAATGTCACAAAATGATATCACCTTTTTAACCCGGCAGAGGTAGTAACCAGAAGTGGTCACGGGAGCTGTAAAGTGTTAGTTTTGGAGTGAAAGTAAACAGCCACTCCCATGGTGGGCCTGTACCCTACACAGAGTAAGCACATGTTTCCCATTGTGGTTAAAAGGGAAGGGGATTAAAGTGTAGTGCAGCCGGAGCCACAGCCATACACCCCATGGTGGGATCACAGTGCTCTCAGGTCTTTCAGTACTGCTGATGTAGCCCAGTTGGAAGTGGCTGGTGTGCAGGGAGAAGCAGTGGCCAGATCTATCAGATGGACTAGGCAGGGTCCTCTAGAGCCCAAATATGAGGCCTTCCTTTGGGGCTGTGGAGGCAGACATGTTACCATGTTGACAGAACCGCCTGACTGAGGCTTGCAGACACTCACACAAACACAGGCACGGTTAGGATTATGAGGAGGTGTTGAAACCGAGCGGATTTGGGTTTTCAGAGGCCCGATTTTGTCCCTATAAAAAAGAGATCACCTTCAAAACCTTTTTCTTAAAGACAAAAACAGAGGTAGAGAAAAACATTTTTGAGACTGAAACCTAAAGCAGAAAAAAATTGTGTTAATGTTCATTGGTTTTGGCTGCAAAATATGGGGTTTTCACCCCAGAGCGTCAGGGTCAAATAGGCCACATTCAGGTGCCACAGGGGACAGTTAAAGCAGGAGACTGTGACTGTGCAGCCAATTAAAGGACACTTTAAAAAAGGCAAATAGTGCAAGGGACATTGAGGAAGATATGCATAGTGGAGCATAACTGCACTTACCAAAAACTGCCAATTAACCAGCACCCCATGAAGCTCAGTTGTGACCGCTTCAGCTGGACAGCTTCCATGTGCAGCGAGAAAAAACACTTTCTGAGCAGCGTAACAAAGGAAGTGGAGGGAGGGTCAGACACTCTTTGAGGGTTTACTGGACTGGATTCAATTCAAAATTTGGACCCAAGTCATAAAAGTTCAAACTTGACTTGCACTTGACTGCTCCAAAACTGCCTAAAGACTTGCCTTGAGACTTGAAAACCAACTATTAAGAATCAAGTTTTGACCTTACATTAAAATGACTTCTTAGCTATGTAAACACCATGGATTGAAAATGAAAATGCAGCATCTTCGAATAGAACAGCAGAGAATATTATCTTTACATCCATGTCTGTCCAAAATGTCACTAAAATTGTGATAATTAGCATATGTATTCTTGAGTAACGGCCAAACATATGTTTTGTGAGGTCACAGTGACCTTTAACCAACATTTTATAATCAGTTAATCTTTCAGTGCAAGTAGAGGTTTGTGCCAAATATGAAAAAAGTTGCCCAAGACATTCCTGGGAAATCACGACAATGGTGCAAACGTGAGGTCACGGTGACCTCGATCTTTAGCCTCTCAGGTGGATGTTTGTGCCACCTTTGAAGACATTTACTCCAAGCGTTTCTGAGCTATCACGTTCACAAGAATGGACCAAACGGATGGACGAACAGACGGATGGACAAACAGACGGATGGACAAACCAAAAACATAATGCCAACGATACGGCTGTGGCCGGCGGCATCAAAAGCACAAAAGCAGTTACTAAACTAAACACATAGGTCATGTTACACATTTAAAACAGTCCATGTCAATGTCCGTGGCTTAACTCTTCTCAGTCATGCGACTATTGATGGTGCTTAATCACATTTTTAGTTGCCAGAGGTTACTCTTCGCTTTCTCCATTTTCAACTTGCAATTTTCTTATGGAGACTTGTGACTGGATGTGTCCTAAATGACACTAAATTACTACTTTGCCCCAAATCATGTCTAGTACACTTTGTGCCATCCAGTGAGATGTAGTTCTCACCCAGACAAGTTATTCCAGAAGGTTACGAAGTGTCATCCTTAAACTCTTGGCCTCAACACCCACACACTTTAAACAAAGATAATGTCTATGTCACTTACACTGGTGCATCTTCCTCTGTGTATGTTTGTGGGAGGAATTGGGGAGTAAGTTTTCGTGCAGATTTGCAGGACTTTCTCACCCACAAAAATAAGTACGGCATGTGCATAGTCGTGCTTTTGAAACTGGAAACAGATTTATGTAGTGTTAGGGATCAGCTCTTTAAAAGGTCACATTGAACAAGTTAGGTCTGCTCAGTAAGCTCTGCTCTCTCTCTGATCCAGGTGACTCAGGGCCAATAGTTTCACAAGACTCGGGACAGACACGTAAGCACTCCGACTACTTCATGACATCAGACATTTCTGATTCACAATGACGCCAAGCAGACATTCAGCGTCTTTGATTAATTAGTTCCTATCGGGCTTTTTTTGCGTTTCCTTAAAAAAAAAAACTTTCTGGAGCCCTGAATTTTAAGACCCGAATAGCCTTCAGCCGCAAGCTCAGCTGCAGAGCAGGATGCCCTGGCGTGGGAGAGGATATCTGTCCCAGTAACAGAGTGTTCCTATTGACACCGATTACATCATTACATGAGATGGAGTTAGAGGGGATATCTGTCAAACTGCCTTGATTACAAACATCCTTCAGCGACACATGTGAAATGGCACACACATTAAACACACATTGCATCGACGCACTAGAAGCACGACTTTGCATGCATGTGTGTGTGTGTGTGTGTGTGTGCGTGTGTGTGTGTGTGTGTGTGTGTGTGTGTGTGTGTGTGTGTGTGTGTGTGCATATTGTCCATGTACACATTAACAAAACACACACAACTCCTTGTGTAAATGCTGGGACTGCAACGGTGGAAAAAGGTGGGACGAGGACCACATCAAGTCTAATCCAGCCAGGGATTAGGAGCGGGCAAATATCACCAATAATAAACAAATGAGTAACGTTCTCGGTCTGTGTGGTTGCAAGGCCCGGGGCTCCAGCTAGAACCCGGCAAGATCTGGATCCAATCCCGGCTGTTTATCAGTGAGAGTAGAAACGGCCACTTGTGAAAACTCCATGACAAACCCATAATGGCGAACAGAGGAGTCCAAGCAATCGCTCCTCCCACTTTGCTTTACATCTCAGATCTGAGACTCAGCTTGATATTCAGACCAAAGGGGCCATTTTGTTACCACTACATTATTCACTGATATTGCCTTCTTGTTAGCAGTATGTTCTGTGAGGCGATTATCTGATTTTGCCATAAGCAATCTCCAGTGACTGACACATATCCAACTACTTATAACATAAAGCTTCTTCTTAGATAAATAATCATATGCTGCTTTTTTCTGTTTTCATGTAATTTTGAATTCAACATCTTTCGGTTCAGGAACCTTGTTCAAACAGAAAAGTTGATATCGGAATGGTAACTATTTTTTTTTCACCTTTTTCCTTAAATGTTACAGACTAAAAGATTAAATCGTAAAAATAATTAAGACAGATTCATAATCGAATCAAATTGGTAGCTCTAGATTAATATATTGGCCTTAATATGTTCCAATGTGACACAACTTGCCAATAACTTTGTTAAAAACGAGGGAAACAGACGATACTTTTATGTATCACTCCATGAGATTTAATATTTGAGTGTCTGGAAAGTCCTCATGCTTCAGGGCAGAAAGGATTTTATGACACAAGTCAACACAAGAAAGAAAGCAGAGCAGCACACCTGTTTAGCATTATTGACAAATATTGATTACTTGTCAAAGTGTCACCATGGAGATTATTGCAGAGGAATGTTGGACAGATAAAGTGGGTCATAAATTCCTTTAAGTAGTAACAGGGTCGGCACATTAGCGAGAGTGTGATACAACAGAGATCAAAAGTAAAGCAGTTTGTAATTTGGTCAGTGCAGTTTTCTGCAAAAAGGAAAAAGTGTGCAAGAGGTGAGAGGGCGTCCACTGGAAATGCAGACGCAGCATGTTTCCCTCCATCTGTTCTACCAGCTCCTTTGTCTTATGTGACATCAGATGAGATGCTCCAATAAGTCTCTACTTGGGTGAATGTTCGGAGGCCTTAATCTCACCGTGTGTGTGTGTGTTCAGAGCTATGTCTTCCCTTTGCTCTAATCCACCTATTTTGTTCCGCTCCACTGTTCAGATTCAAGGTGGAAAAGTGCCGAGACCACAACGTTTTGTCCTCTCCGTCTGTCTGGCCCACAGAGCTTTACCTGCTGAGCCCCGAGCCTCACCAAGCCTTCAGGACGCTGTTGCCTTAACCCTGTCCCCAAACATGTCCCTGGCATGCACAAAAGACATCTGGGGTGCGGCTGAGAGCTTTAGCAACAAAATAACTCTTTCAATCTGCACTCTGCATGGTTCTGACTGCAGGGCGCTGAGGTCGCCAATACCAAGAAGACTCTTACTGGACTTCCTCCTCCTTCTCCTCCACCCCTCTAATCCTGGCCTACATGACTGACTCCGGCTGAAAGCCCCACACGCCAGAGGTGGGAGCCAAAAGCACTGTGAGATTGAAAAAAAGACCACCTGCTCAACAAACTAAATTGCACTCACTCAAGGCAATGGGGTACAGAGAGAATGAAAAGGAGGGGAGCAAGAGGAGAAAAAAGAAGTAAGAATAAAAAGAAAGACAAGTCACTGCTCTCCCTCTGTGATCTAGGCAGACAAAAGAACAAATTGCATTTCTGCGTCATGGCACCCGAGGGTCAAAATCGGCATAGTGTCCCTCTCAGTGCTGTTTGTGTGCGAACATGCTGATAACGGTTCCATCAATTCCCACAAGAGAGCCAGAGAGGTGCACAGGCATATGTTTCAGCCTTTCATCTTGGCTTCTTTTGTATTCCGCTCCACTCTGTTGTCTCTCTCCTCTATTTGGCAGAATTGGCTGTTATTATTCCAAACAGCATTATCTTTATTAATGCCACAGGTCTCAGGACTGTGCACTCCCCGGGAGCTGGGGTCCGGAGAGAGCTGCAACCAATCTCCCTAGATAAAAGCTCAGCGGAGAGCTGTATGCAAGCCAGACGGCTCCAACAGGCCTTCATCCTCCCTCCTCATTCCCAGAGAGAGGTATAGGCCCTACAAAGACTAAGATGTGGCTTTAATCTTAGCACTTTCAGTCAGAAACATTTGAACTGAGATCAGCTTTCTGGGAGGCTATCAGAAGCCACCGGTCACAACAAACAAATCTTATTTCAGTAAATACATGAAATAATATTTTAAAATTGCAAAAAGAATATTATCCATAATGACCAAGTTTTAAAAACCTGGATATTGAGGGAAAGGCTCAAGTCATGAGCTGTTCCGGCTATAAGTCATGGAACTGTATCTTCTGGTGCTACAGTGTGCCCTCCTTTGCTACTATGGCTTATGTTGTTGGTGGCTCGTATGGACTTGGAGCTGAGGCAGTTTCCCGAAGTCAGCCATGCATGACGAGTTATTCTAAAGGTGGTGTGGAGAGCTGACGTGTGGCCGGGCCGGGCCAGGGCAGCGGCTGGGGTCTCGGCTTAGTGCCTCAAGCCCCTCGCTCCAGTGGTCACACAGCATCAGCTCCCGGCCCGAGCCCGGACACTGATTTATGGGACAGGGGGATTACCATCAAACCAGCCGTGAGGACCACCCAGATGGTGGCACAGGACGACAGCCGCACAAACAGACACAGGCGCACACATTCAAATATACTAAATATATTCGCACAAGCACTAACATTGACCTTTTTTTTTACACAGATACCCACAGAAATCCACAAACTTAAACAAACAGTGACTTGAAAGCAAGCAAAAGCGTTGCTACATAAGATGTTATTAAAGATTAAAACCCTCTGGAAATAAACAAGCATGAAAAGCTGCACATGCCATTTGTAATGACTCTGTTAACCACTCAAGTGCAGTGGGAGGGATTAGTTTGCTGAGGCTTCCTCATTACCACAAAGCGAGGGAGCCAACTTTGCTCATCGAGGTTCATATGTATCTACAGGATGTGCCTGGTTAGAAGTAATTCCTCTCAATCACGTCATACCTTTTCTCTTTTTTCTCACTTCAGTTTACAAAATGCATAATTAAAGAGTGACGACTTGTGTAATTTTCTATCTGAACTGATCCGGGTCCAAAACAAGAACGTTCCATGTAGTTACGGACGAACAGCTCAAACCCTGTCTTTCATCAAAACTTTTGTAAATTCTCTCAAGTTGGTGACAATGAACAATTGTTCTTTTGTTTGATAAAAAATGTCTGGACACATCTCACTTTCATTCTAAATGCATTCACCATCCTAATACTTTTCCACCGAGTCAAATTTTCTTCCAAGAACACGTGTGAATACACCGAGCAAGAGAGGAGAAGAAAAAAAGGAAGAAAAGCACATATTTCTCACTTGCCAGGGCGCAGTGCAGCTCAACCCCAAGGCACCAGTTGGATGAGCCGAACAATAAGAGTCAATGACAAATCGGACGTGGTGCATTCCTTGGGCAAACACCCACTTCATAAAGGGAGACGGGTAGGCAAACACTCACCTGCCCTAAGCTAATAACTCTTGCGAGGGCAAACACACACACACACACACACACACACACACAGACTTGAGCTTTGATATGTTGAGGCAATGATGGGAATCAAACTGCTCAAAATTGCATCAATATAGAGAAAATACGACACATTTCATCTTAGGGAGCTTTTTTTTGGGGACCAAAATCAAAGCAATGAGAAATGCAGGAGATCTGTGTCTCTTTGTAGTTGATACCGAGCTGTGTGACATGTGGAAATAGACTGGTACACATCTAGAATGTGTATGGCAGGCTTGCTAAGTTTAGAGTTTCTCTTAATTATTGAATTGCAAAACTAACCAGAAGATGAGATATTTTAACGAAGGCCAATGCATTTTATACTAAGCAGCACATTATAAACCAGATGCATGTACGAAGCCTCCTTGGTAGTGTCCATTTGTGATTTGTGTGCGTTTATGCGTGTGTGTCGTGAGATCATCAATGACTGCAATAACTTTTCAAATTAATTACTTAATTACTTTCTTTTTCCTCTTCGGCATTCTTTCCCAGGAGAGTAGAGCAAAGCTCGAGTGACAGCAGCGCTTCTCTCAGTGGGATGCACCCTCGACACTTCCTGACCATGTGACTTCCTTTCAGCTGCCTTTTGATTGGACGCTCACAGGCGACGAGAATGAAGAGAAGAGGGGGGCACTTGTGGCGGGGTGCTGGTTGGCAGCGGACACGAGAGAGAAAACAAATTCCTGCCCCATTGCCATGGAGATGAGTCAACAGCAGGGTTGTGGGGCACAGGCCGACCCGCTGTAGTTAACAATTCATCCCCGTATCCGGCTCCCAAATGATTGGGCAAACACGGAGTGCTGCGGAGTCAAAAGGGCCCAGAGGGGCTGAGAGAGGGGCATCACCCAGGGGTGACATGCTGACAGGCACACACTGGTCGGTAGAGGGTGGACCAGCTGAATGAGGGAGTAAGGGATAGGGGGCACCAGTAGGGAGGAAGGGGGGCTGATGGGATGTGGGAGAGGGGCTAAATACATTGAGTACTGCAGCTACAGCACAGTCCCAAAACAGTGCTGATGGCTGTGCTTCTAAGAAACTGTGTGATTAAATGCGTTAAAAAAAACATTATCAGGATGAAAACAATCTCTTTGGTACATCACAACAAATATATTCTTCATGTGAAAGCTAAATAATTCATATTTGTGACAAATGTCGTGAGATATAGTAGCCGAAAGAATAGTAACACTTAGAGTCTCTGGCATACATCCACTTTGTTACAGATAGTGAAAACATCCAACACACCTGAGCTGGTGTTTGACACATTTTCTTTGGAGAAAATAAGAACACAACATCACCTTATGGCCACTAAGCCGGGACACACGGGTAAGGCCACGGCCATAGTGTGCTCGTGGTGTTTCAGTTCTCTCCTGTAAACTTCTGCTGAGACTATTTGCAGTCTTTAGAAAAATATAGGCTACTCACCAGAAATTCCCTGGGAAGCAATTAAAGGTTGACATCTCATTCCAAGAACTTGGATTCCTTCACTGTGAAAAAAAAATCAAAAGAGGACAAACGTCACTTCATAAAACTACAGCATATAGTATTCCATTGCTATATCTGCTTCACTCCTAACTCCATTTGTCCAGCTGGGTTCATTTAGGTAAAACAGTGTTAGAGCATGTAATATGAGGCACGAATGGAAAATGGTTAAAAGTCTCAACCCACAGGACCAGGTTCCCAAACATTGACCACTTTACCGTGAAGCAGAGCGGCGCTTAACAATAATGGGTCAGGGGCAGAAATAACAGACGGGGCGGCAGGCAGATCTCATCAATGTCACATCATACAGAAGAAGCACCACAAATAATAAATGCTGTTCTTATAATAGGCTAGATGTAGTGTACGGTTCTCTCTCAGCCAGCATAGGCTGTCACTTAATGCACTGTCATGGTGGCAAAGCAAATCCCAATATGCAATTTGCCATCTTACTTTGAAAGTGTTGAAATGCCACCATTACAGCAGAGCATTCACTGGGCAGCGGTGTTGGGAGGGTGTGCAGAGAGGAACCGTTACTGGTTCTCACTGCGTACAAGATGTTCACAAACACTGCTTCAGCATGTCGTTCCTTTTAGTGGGAATTGGTATCTCCATAATAAGAATCTACCAAAGCAAACTTAGAAATGAAAAACAGCACTCATTTATAATGTGTCGGTCAGAGGAAAAAAAAGAGAGGTGAGAAAGGAACAAAAACAGAGGGAAAAAGTGCGATCGTGATAAAAATAGCAGATGTTGAGAGTCACTTCTCGAAAGGTGTGTCATTCAGGGAGTTTGGGACGAACCTTTGGCCGCGGCTGAGCTCTAAATTTAGCATATTTACTAAAATAAAAAGTGAGTTCAGGCGCTGGCACTGGAACTTTCTCCTCCCCGTTTATGACCTCAGTGGTGCAGCCAGCGTCACTCATGACGAAATACAAACCATATAAAACAACAAAAAAAGACCTCCTCAAATACTCTGAGCACACGAGGAAACAACCGCAATTTAATGTTCCCCGTAAATTATCTTATTATGGCGATCCAAGACCAGATCAACAGAATAATATGGTTTTGCACATTCTAAATTTAGAGCAGAGTTTGGGCACGAGTTATCTTTTACATAACAACTTTTAACAGAACAGTCTCTTGTTTGATATGCAGCAATGGAGAACTAAACAAACCTAACTTTCTATGAATGCACACTTGACTGTACACAAATGAAGGGAATAAAGGATGTATGAGAGCAGCTACTGTGTTTGTGAACTGTTCTCTACATGCTGATGAGGCTGTGTGTGGCGGGCTGAGGAGGATGCCCCTGGGCCAGGCTGAGCAGTAAGTGAAGCAGAAGTCCCATCTAAGCTCGAAAGCATGCGAGTATCAGGCCCGTAACTAAAACACAAGCATAAACACAGGCGATGTTAGGGATTACACGCTGCCATACCGCCGCAGGAAACCACAGACAGCACAGGTGGAACCGTCACCACGGACACATTCTTCCTCATCTCCGCTCTGCCAGTGGAGGTCTGACGGACAGCTCATCATCTCCCCTTGTTGGCTGTGTGAAACTTGTGTAAACATCTGCAGGCGCTTGTGTGTCTGTGTGTGTGTGTGGGTGTGTGCACACGTGTGGAGTGGGAGCCACAGGTGAGAAGGACACACACACACAGACACACACACAGAAGGATTAGAATGGCCTTATGTCATGTCAAAGAAGCCTTGCAGCACAATACCACACACTCGACAAATCTTTCCTTCAAGAAACTGTTTTATTGATTATATTTCGTATTATTCGTTTCACTTTCCTTTGAGAGTTGAATCTGATCAGATCCATCAATTTTGAAAATGATATCTGCTACTGTAGGAGCAATAAATAGGATGTTTTTAAATGTTTTCCTCGAGAATGATTGAGCGAGAGCAGCAGGGATGAAGGGAGAGACCGTACATTTCCTCAGTAAACAGCACCCTCTAGAGCAACACCATACATTCAGTCCTGCACCTCTCTCCTATTGTTGCAGCCTGTCTTTTCATAAACAGCAGAACATTATATGACTCATTAGTAACAATTACTTCATGTTGAAATCCCCCCAAAAAAAACTGTTGATTGTTAAAATGAGAAAATCAGACAAGCTCCCAGATTTATGGTTATTTATAGGCGGGTCGTCTTATTTCTGAGCCACATATGAAGGATTACAGAGGTGAGGTCGAAACACTCATTGTCCCAGTGTGAGTTGATAATGAGGCAGGCCATTATTAAGATGTTGGCTTTAATCGTGTGCAGGGTTATTAGGGGCGGTTTACTGTACACAGGAGAGATTAACACAGGCCACGCATGGCGTAAAGAGCTGAGGAGGCCAACGATAAGCCAGCTACCCACAACCGTGAAGCGGGCTGAGAAATATGAGCGCACAGTAGGACATGAAACCCAGCAGGACAAACCTCTCCCTCTCTCCCTCTCTGCCTCATTCGCCCTCACTCTCTGTTCGCGTCAAATCATGTTACACAACCACAAAGGAATGCCTTGTATATCAGAGACAGATTTAAAACAAGCGGAAAGAAAAAGCACATTAAAGAGAGGATCGCAGAGGGATCTATAGAAGCAGTGGGTGTTGTTTGGTTCCTTTCTGTTTGTATAAAAGGACAACATGGCGGGGAGCTTGGCAGTACTATAAAGACACACTGCAGTGACACACAAGTCCAGACGCATACGCACCGCACTACTTCACACATGCTTACATAAACTAAATCAGCCCGAGACGCCGTTGTGTGCACCAACCAGGGAGCACTACACGCTTCCTCTATATTTTTCCGTGCCATTAATAAAAATAGACATCTTACTGTTTCGATACATTTTGTTGGAATTTAGGGAGCACTTGGAAATCCATCACTTTATGAGCTTTCAAACTTTCCCACAGAATTCCCACCCTTTTATTTTCCGTGCCTTTGACCCAAATACATTAAAGCAGCACTCAATTAGGACGGCAAACTCGTATGCTACTTAAACACGACACACAGCACCCAAAACCCATATTAATACAACCCATGTTTAAAAAAAAAAGAAGTATATCCCTATAATGTAGACAATGGAAAGTCCTTCATTAAATACAATAAAAACAGAAAAAGTGTTAAAGCTGTGAACTGAGGCCAAAATTGAGCTGAATTTTCTCGGTTTCATCACACTTGTGTTTTATCAACCCTCCAAGGCTAAAGCACGGATTTGATCTTTGTCAACATTATGCTGGTCTGTGTTGCTTTATCTCATTCAGTTGCACAACTAATAAACCACAAAAACCGGAGATGGAAACGAACATTTCACAAGCATGGTCTGACTGCATTAGGAGAAGGTGTGTGTGTGTGTGTGTGTGTGTGTGTGTGTGTGTGTGTGTGTGTGTGTGTGTGTGTGTGTGTGTGTGTGTGTGTGTGTGTATAAAGTTAGCAGAAGGTCATAGTGGTGAAGTATTAGAGCGCTGTTTGCTCTCCTCCATGTACTCTTGGGGACCAGCCAGTTTGAGAGTTTGAACAGTGACGTGTGAAACCCGTAAAAACAGGACATAGCGCCGCTCTGTTTGCTTAAGAACACCCAAAGAATGAAGTGCCATTACAAAACAAATCCCTCAGCCTGCATTCCTCCTGTCCATCAAACCCTACCTGTTGAACAAGATATGACACAGAGCGGAAAAGGTAGTTACAAGAAGGTCTACTTCGTTGGGGAGGATTATGATCATTGTGGTGCAACAAAGTGTAATTAAGTCCAATTGTAAATTCTGTGGTTTAATATAAACCACAGAATTACAGTTGGACTTACCGTTATTAAACTTTGGTGCACCAAGCTAGAGCTGCATGCAATAATTAAAACTAAAATAAAAATTAACTATTGATTCAAACAACCTGTAGCATACATTATTCATGCATTACACGTTCTAAAATATGTTTGGATATCATAGTAAAATTATTAACTTTGGATTGTTAGTCAGATGGTCACCCTGAGCTCGGGGAAATTTAAATGGTTTTGTCACTAACCTTTCTGACATTTTCCACATTAATTAAGGAAAAAATCAAGGCAGTAATTAGTTCTTGTTTAATCCACCTTTTATTATTTTTATCTATTTAGATTAATCGATGAATTGTTTGGTTCATAACACATGACTGTGAAAATGTCATTCACAATTCAAGGTGACTGTCCAACAGTCCAAAATCACAAACACTATTTAATTAACTTTAATGCAAGATAAGGGGACGCAGCAAATAATCACATTAGAAAAGCTGACAATTGTTTTCTATTTTATGTTGAAAATGATCAATTATGAAAATAGCAGCCAATTACTTAATCATGAAAATACGTTTTGCACACTGCCATGAGTATCACGAGATTCCCCATAAATTGCATCTAAAGGTTTAGAAACACCAAAGGCAGTTCTGTCAACGGCTGCCTTCTGTCCAGTATCTGGTATATGAAGCATTTTAATGATGTTTTCAGCAAAGCTGCTGAACGTGGCCTTATGTAACATGTGATTCAGCCCATGAAAACAAAATGATGGATCCGATAGTAAAACTGGGGGTGACACTGGGTGGAAATCCATCAATTCCAACATATGAAAGGGGAAAGAGGCTCCACGAGATTCCAGCCCCCTCCCCTCCCTGCCATCATCCTCGTATCAGAGGAGCCATTGGGAGAACTCGATGTGATTTGTATGTGTGTTTTTGAAGAGGGGTGCTCATAAACAGCCATGAAAGGGGCCCCTCTATTCAGCCCGCGAGCAAAGATGCGCTTCATTGGGCCGGTCTTTTGTTTTCCGCTGTTCACAAAACCTTAAGCACAGAAAAAAAGGGGTTGATTCTCTCGATGTGTGCTGGCCCAAATGATGCCATTAGATTGGTGCCCGCTTTGGGTGAAAAAGGCTTCAGTAGCGCTTGAAGTGATTTAAAAGGTGCAGGAGAGAGCAGCCTGCAAATCCTGTTTGGGAATAACACTGGAGGAGAATGGGGAGGCAAAATGCCAAGCTCGTAATCATTCTATAGTATGCAAAAATGCTCTCAACTCCATGAGTGCCGTGGATGTTAAAACAAAAGATGCGGAACATTCCTTTGTCACGTGATGAGGGTCAATGTGCCGCGGTAGTGCGTGGGGTCAGGAAGTTCACCAAAGTTCCCACGCTGCCTCACACCATAAGATTACGGTTAAAGCCCGTAGCACTCTTCAGTATTGGCAAGGGGAATTTTGTTTCCGAAAAGGTTCAGCGCCCAAGTGCTCTCACAGGGATGAGCCATCAGAAAAAAAGGAATATACAGGACTTCCTCTTCACCATGACAAAGCTAACACACATAAAAAAAATATTCAGATGAAACTTTGCAAGACAGGGCAGGGCGTCAGGTACGCTCGTGATGTCACAATGGAACAATGACTAAACAGTACAGGTGTATCATCTATTAATACAGCTACTCTATAATGAAACATTGCAATCATGCAAGCAGTCACTATCGCGAGTGACAATGACAGCCTGCCAGTGGCATTGTGCCGGGCATGTCATCGTGGTGCCCGCTC
Source organism: Taurulus bubalis (assembly GCF_910589615.1). Lineage (NCBI taxonomy): Eukaryota > Metazoa > Chordata > Actinopteri > Perciformes > Cottidae > Taurulus > Taurulus bubalis. Next base: position 13,010,490 of record NC_136605.1, read on the forward strand.
GCCGACAGCAACCTAATAGGCATGAGAACCTCGCAGTGTCAACAAAAGGGACAGTGCCAAACAAAACCACTTGTTGTGAGTGAGAGGGCTCCTGAACAGGCTAGGTCCGGTTCCACTCTGCTCAGCCTTCATTTCCATTATTCCCATTTCCATTTTCTCCTTGACATCTCAGCCATCAGGATGAACATTTCCTGTTTGTTTTCTTTCACAAATGATGCGCCATTTTCAGCAGCCAACTACGCATACTCTCAGATGACCTTTTCAGGGTGTTCATTATTATTGTATTAGACTCTCTTTTGTTGTTGCTGTTGCCAAGTAAAGGACTGAAAATTATTACAACATTTAGGAATATTAAGCAGGGAGGTAACAGTTATGAGTGATTATCTTATAAGATTAGTGATTATATGATTATTGACCTGTAATTATAGTCTTGCAATTACTTGAGAGCTTCCTTCACTCCACAGGAGGTGATACAAACAATTGTGTGTGTAGAAAAACAATTATAAATGCAAAAGTGATGAACAATTATCATTCGAAATCGGTATACACAACAGGTGAGCTGACATGGAGTTGGTTGGAGAAATTCAGTTTGCCAGCTGTCTGGCCTGCAAAGACATCGCCTCTGATTGCACACGACGGGGTTGTCAAATGCACCGAATACCTCACTTATCAGCGCCTGTTAGTAACAGTTTGAGATAAAGTTTCTGCTGTAGACTACAGTCACCTCTGGGACGTATGGACAGTAACTTGATGTGGACAAACTGTTTTCTCCTCCACAGGCATTCATATCTACAGGAAAGGATACTAAATGAACCGACTCTTGAATTACACTTCAAGGGAGAAACTAATGCTGAGTCCTGCAAGGAAGCTTATTAAGCATTGAGCAGAAAGGCTGTGAGGAGACATTTGAACTCAACACAACAAATACTGTATGATATGTAAAAGATAATACAATGAAAAACACAATAAGCTACTCAGCTAAATCTACGTTGATGAGATTGACATGATGATTTTTTTTAATCTTCCGGAAAGGAAAACAACCACTCGACAGATTACAGTAATCAATCAACCTCATCGTAGAGTGTTGCCAAAATATTCCTGGAAAAAAAGGCCAGGACTGAACATGTTCTTTAAAATAAAAAAACATTGACAAATGTGTCCATCATTCTAACACTGAGATGAGCCTCTGGTATTGTAATTCCAAAATTAGGCATGACTTCCAACACGTCTTCAACAAAATAAATCATGCATCCCGGGTTTCTGTCAGGCGGCAACCTCCGGTTCTGCCAAGTGAAGCCAAAGGGGAAGTATCGTACAACTTGCATCTCTCTGCTGGCCAGCAGGGGGCGACTACCCCGGTTGCCAACATCTGATTGTATGGAAGTCTATGAGAAAATGACCCTACTTCTCACTTGCTCAGTATACATGGTAAACATTAGTTTATGGTCTCAATCGCCAGTTCCACGTTCCTTAGGAGGACACATTTACATAGTTAGTCAAATCCTAACTGATACAAGACAATATGTGGTTTCTCTCTCTCACGCCTGGGGGTAGATTATGTGTTTGGTCGTGTGTGTACGTTCAGGTGTGTGTGCACACCTGTCTGTCCATCCACCGCTAATCTCAAATACGACTGGACCCATCAGCCTAATACTGTTTGGGGCAGATTTATGACTATGTGCTCATGGACTTCTCATGGTTTCGGTGATTCAGACTATTCTGAAAAACACATTTTATTGACTGTTTTATACCGCCATTCACTGCTGACTCCTAACTCCTCTTAACTGGCTGGTATGAGGCCGCAAGTGATCAACAACATGTTTGAATTTGGAAACTTGTTGTTGATCCGCTACGGATCAGGAATCGTTCCAGTCCAGATTTGCACGCCTTGGCGAGTCGGAAATGTCAGTCCAGTTGTACTCCTGTTCTATTTGTCCATCAACCATGATGCATATGATTGTGTGTGTGTGTGTGTGTGTGTGTGGTTGAGTAAGAGAGAGAGAGAGAGAGAGAGAGAGAGAGAAAGAGAGAGAGAGAGAGAGAGAGAGAGAGAGAGAGAGAGAGAGAGAGAGAGAGACTGGCAGACAGCTGTTGGCGATCGGAGCAGAGGGAACGTTTTGCAGTGAAGTTGTCGAAAAAGAAAATGTGCAATGTAGGTTACAGTTTGCCCATGAATACATGTCTTGCTTCCCAGCTGCTGGACAAGAGTGAAGTGAGAGTCTGTGGGATTACAAACCGGTCTCTGGACCGATCCAGAGTGATCTCAGGCTAGGTTGCTACAAAGTGCCCTTTTCTGGTATTGTCAATGCTCCGGTGTGAAACTAGGTGAAACTATAACTGGTGTAGAACCTAAAGGCCATGATGTCAGTGGAAGTCTTTACCGGGATGCTTGATACGGCTCTTGTGGGCTCCTGCTGATAAGATTGAGGAGCAGGTCATTAGGAGACCCTCAGCCAACTGCTCGTCGGCTAACAATGCTGCCTCAGTCTCAGCTATCAGGACATCTCCCTACAGACCTCATGCGGGCTCGCCGGACAAAGGTAATCAGGACTGTCAGAATGCAACCAGCTCTTCTTGCAGGAAACCATTAACCGCCATCGCCACCCTATAACGCTTTTTTTTCCTACTGAACATACCGGATAGAAACTTGTGCATGAACACATTTTATGATTTTTATTTTTATTGGCTGGAAACACTACATTCTGATGGTAGCCGGGCACTTCTGCAAGGACTCACGTTGTGCTTTGTGTCAAGCAAACATTCCCCACTTGTCCTCTCTGAAGTGACCCTCCTTGCACAAGCATCACCGCAGACTCTCTGTCGAACCGGTTGGTGGAGAAATCACTGTTCGCTGCGATGCCCGTCGTCATGGATACGCCCAGGTGTTGCTCACAAGCCAATGCAAAGGAATCAGAAAGCCGAGGCGCTCGCTAATCCTCCTCCATACCAAAGTGTGTCAATAATCAGGAATGCACTGCCTAAACTAAAGTATTGTTCCCCTGCCAAGAAAATCACAAATATAAGCACTGACACTGCCTCTGGGCACGGCCGTCTCCGGGACTGGAAAAGAAATGAACTGAAGAGAAGCAACAAGATTCAGAGATGGAAGAGGGATGCTTTGAAACCTCTCCAGACAGCTTAATACTGTCTAAATCATAAAAAAAACTTGGGGGAGGGGGGGATGATCGTGTTGTCCTGTTGGGGATTGACGAAAGCTGAGTAGTCGCTTTTCTTTTCATACGGTCCGACAAAGTCAGAGCTCCCGAGAAGACCAGCTGCTGTCAACAGTTGGAAGGCTTTGAACTCGCACTAAGTCCTGAGACAGCAGGAAATATCCTCTTCACGTCTTTGAACTCAGCCCCATTAGAGATCAATTCAGAACATAAAATGTAATAGAAAAATAATCTCACAAGGATTTATACAGACGGCCTTTACAATAGCATCTGATCTTTGTGGACAAAAGCCACCAAACAGAAGTAGCGGTTACCTGCTGTTCATCCAGTATGGAGTACATTTGCTCCTGAGAACGGTATGCAGCCTTGTTCATAATGACCCTGGACTCTCTCAAAGCCATTTGTCTCCTGTGTCATTACTCTTATGCATCTTACTTTTAGGTTGGGTGAAGGCTGGCTGACATGTTAAAGAGACATCTTGACATAAAGTGGCAGCAACAACTGTCTTACACTAAACCACAGCTCATACTTTGAGATCAGAAATGCGTTCTGAGTCCATCATATGCAAGACAAGACAATAGCTTGACTGTTGTCTCTTCTGCTCTGTGTGTGTGTATGTGGGTGTGTGTGATTTTGAATGTATGTATGACAACACAGAGGAGCTCAGAAGCAGGCAAACGGATGCGGCCAGAGTGGTGAGACCATCGTGGAACGCCCCGGCACTGAAAAGGTCCTCCTGGGAGCTTTATTGTGTGGGGCGGCTAGCCGCAGCCAGTTCCATTTCCTCGAGATGCGAGGTCTCGCTGCAAGCCTCAACAATGAGCATCGTTGTCGGGCAGCACTATTATCTTTTTTGCACATTACTGCAAATGACAGGAGAGGGAAGTGTGTTGTAGAGCCCATTTAATGAGCTCCAGGTATGTGCTTGTCATAAAATGAGAAACTAATTCAAACATCTGCAGAGCTGAGCTCATGCGCCTTCATTTGAAAAGCTGCTTCTATACAGAAAATCATTTTAGCAGTTCTAGCACTGCAGAAAGGCAGTCAACTAAATTTGATCTCAAATATATTATCACAAAACACCTTAAACTGAAATCTTTGGGGACTAACGTGAATTTAAAACCGTGTGCAATTACACAGTTTTTCTTTGGCCCAAATTATGAACAAAATGCTTTTATGTTTGGGTTCACATTTTCAAGTGAAACAGGGCTTGAGGTTTTATGGACACACATGTTACTTTGGGCAGAATGCTGGTAGACCTTTTGGTAGTTTAGAGACTTTAACCATAGAAGTGGCTATGCTCATTGTGGACTTTAAACAAACATAAACAACAACAAACATCTTCCACTTAAGGTTGTATTTCCACAGCTGGTGTGTTTTAAGTGTCAATCCGACAATGCACACCACAACCAAGAGGACAGAGGCGCGCCTGCTTTCAGGAAGTCTTAAATCAATGGAATTTTTCTCATCTGTATAAAATAAAACTCAAAGGTTCCAGAGACGGATTGAATATCTCTACACTTGGCGCAAATGCACCCTGAAGATCACAGATCACGGATCATCTTGTTAAGTCAACATGTCAGAGACAATCAGACACTTACAATCAGAAGCACTTGACCCGCTGTGCTACATTAGAGCTCAAACTGAACTTGACCCTTCTGTCACCTGGTTTAAGAGCCTGCCTTTTCGACGGTGCTGGTTGGTTGAGGATACCATCTGACTCCAGACATGTAGAACTCGACCCTCCTCTCTTGGCAAGTGCTCACTCGTCCTGATGTCATGCGTCTAATTGCTCACAGTGCGTGGGATGTGAAGTCTGATATAAGGTACATTGTTGACTGTGTGCGCGGGCTTGTGTATGTCATCAGGAGCCAAGCTTACACTCGCCTGCAGCAACACACACACACACACACACACACACACACACACACACACACACACACACACACACACACACACACACACATGTCTTCACCCGCCACAACCTATCATTACCGCTGTCACGTAGCCACCTCCGCAGCGGCCCTCACAAGCCCTAACAACCACCGGCACACACGCCTGGAGGGCCAAACACTTAGTTCCCAGCCCTGTGCTTCACACACACACACACACACACACACACACACACACACACACACACACACACACACACACACACACACACACACCTATTCATATCCTGTAGCCTCAGCTTCTACCTTGCCCCTCCCATTCACTGTAAAGTATGTCTCCCTTTTCTATCTCCCAGACCACAAATACTTTAGTGCCATTTCATTTATTTCCTTTGTTATCATTTTCCACACCAGCTGAGTGAAACAGCACACAGACGACAGAGCCAGGTTGGCAGCTGCATCCAGGCTCCTCTAGTGACTAGACAAACAATAGGCCGCAGTATGTGTTCGAGAGCAAACACAGTACGGAGAAATGGATTCTGAGAAGTTAAACAGCGAAAAAATAACTTTCAGCCGAGCAGATTTCAATTCTACAAACCCGATATTTAACTGCTATGTCCTCCCCCCCTGCACGTTTCTTCTGTTTGCTTGAGCCGGGGCAACTTCCGAGTGTACACGGTTGAAAGAACACATAAGACCACTGAGCAAACATGCAGCTGACGTTGCACACCTGAGCACAGCCCGCCTGCCACACATGCGTGACCTTTACAAAAGCCGCCACCGTGACAAATCAGAAAGAAGAACAACTTTGGATGAGCCCAGGCTGCCAGGTGAGGGCAGCTCAGTACAAACAGACACTTAAGTCCGACTCAATTGAAAGAACAATGGGGGGCCAGTGGAACGTGCTACCCCAACGGACGTCTTTGAAAGAGACAAGAATCACTGTGGTGTTTGCCCTCTTTTGTCATGTTACAAGGTTGGCTTGGGCCTGTGCTTGCTCTGCACCCTTTTCTATTCAGCGAGGGCTTAGCATGTAGCAGGTTACTCTGAAAGGTGTGTGGAACCTGAAACCCACGGTCTTTAGAAGCAGACTCTGTAAATGGAGAATCCGGAAAAACAGCATGTCACATGCTGCAGGCTTAGTTTTCAAGAAACCAAATTCAGATTATTTAAAAAATCTGACACTTTTCTTTCGAGGACCATGAACATGAGCGGGTTTTTCTTTTAAATTAGCAAGTGCAGCATGCCGTGGAATGGCATGTGTGTATAAGATATGCATTACAGTTTGCAGAGCATGTAGAGTGTGAAGAAAGAAAAGAGAACTGACACCCTCTTCACTGGAAATGTGATTCTGCTTTCCTAAGGAAACATCGGTATTATCTCCAACATCTCTGGTTCTGCTGCATCAGTTTTGATTCCTTTTTTTGTATTTGCCCATTGTTAGTATAATAACATAGTGTAGGAGTGCAATACTAAATCAATGTAGTACTCTTTTAAATCCACAGTCAGGTTCCCATGGGTCCATTGCAACATACATCCATACTGGCTGTTTGTATGTAGATGCATGTGCAATGTGAGGCTCACCTCTTTTTGTCTACCTTGTTTCTGTGCCTATACAATTGTGTGTGTGCGTGCATTGCCGATGTGTGTTCATGTGCTTGTGTGGAATGAGATCATCAAAGCCCAGAATATACAGCAGAGAGGTCTGGGGAACATCATGGTTGAGATACGCCACAGAGCGCTGATGGTCTGTCCCCGCTTCATTTACATACAACAATATACAGGTCCACAGCCCACTCCCAAACACACATACACAGACCATTCACGGCACGCTAAACTCAATCTTACTCAGAGCGCGTCTGCGCGCCAGTGTGTGCATGTGTGCGTTTGCTTGTCAGCGGGCTGGAGAAAGGGCATGGTTCCCAAAAAACATGTCTTTTGAATTTAGTATGGTGAGAAAGTGTGTTTTGGAGGCTGAGAGCGAGATGGCACAATGGTTTTGTGTCTCAAAAATCAGTTAAGTACATCTATATTTCCCTTTGTTTCTGTAACTGGCATGCAGAGGACAAACTATTATGTATACGTATTCCTTCACCAATCTGCTGCTAAAGGCACAGTTAGAGGCACAGGGATTTCCATACGTGCCAATGTTGAGACCTTAAACATGGAGATGATTTCAAAACCACAGTAAGGGGTCTGGGGTCTTCACCCAGAAAAATTCAAGTATCAGAGACTAAATGCATGCAAGTTTCCTTAAAAATGTCCTTGAGAAACCAGAATTATTCTTTCCAAAATGTCTGAAATGTCTTTCTCCTCGTACTCTGCATCTCTCACCCGCTGAGGCAAGTGTATCTGTATTGTTGTCCGGCTGGAAACAGAAGACTTTAATGCTGCGTTCACACCAAACGCGGCGCGATAATTCGTGCCGCGTTTACGTGTCAGTTTACTTGCTCAACAATAAAAGTGTGTTCACACCAAATGGGGCGTGGCTTATCTGCGTAAAAGAGCTATAATTTCCGCAATCGACCATGGAAGAAATAACCATTATTTATGCGTTATACTTGTTGTGGAAGTCCCAAAAATGTCAGAATATCACACGCCCTCGTGTTTAGGTTCATAACACCATCCGTAGCCGCACACAGCTCGGTGAATTTCACCGACTCCTCCAGGAACTGCGTCTGGCTTATCTCCGTAAAAACAGTTACCGTTTCCGCCATCCACCATAGAAATAATCACTAGTTCTGCTTTAATTCTACGTACGTCGGAACATCAAACTCCATCTTGTCTGGGTTCATTATCCGTAGTCCCACAACAGCGTCTGAATCACGGTCGCTTCCAGCACTACTTCAGCAGCAGACCAGCAGCAGTTTGATTCAGCAACAGCTAGACGGCGGTGATGACGGGCAGAGATTTCGGCAGAGTTGGAAAACTTGTACTCGAGCGAGTGTGAACGTAGCATACGAGTCGTGGGGCTTATACACACTGGACAGTGCCAGACACCAACACCGATAACGAAAACAATAAAAATGTCATAAATTGGGAGAAATATGAGAGAATTGTGATCCCAGGAGGAAACTGGATGTGGGCAACCAAAACAGGAGTCTCCCTGGAAAATCTGGACGGTTGGCAAGTCTGGTGATTGCTGTGTGAAATATGCAGAGCTGTCTCCTGTGAGAGAGCTTGGGGAATGATCTAGCCTTAGTGTGTGTGTGTGTGTGTGTGTGTGTGTGTGTGTGTGTGTGTGTGTGTGTGTGTGTGTGTGTGTGTGTGTGTGTGTGTGTGTGTAAAGGCAGAGGGCTCAGGCATGATCAAACAAAGCACATCCAGGTACAGTATGCCATCTGTACTTACCCCCCCCGCCCAAAGAAAATGCACTCCTCCCGCCCATTCTCCATCTTGATGCAGAGTCCTCGCAGTATACAGAGTGTCAGAATGAAAGAGGCCTTGTCTAAGAGGTTAATCCTTGGGCGATTAGTCAACGCGTCTTGATTAAAAGCTGGCAATGCGGACACGCCCCCATCCTTCCACCCCACTCCCCCCAGTGGAAGTGGCAGCCCACAGGTGTCCATACATTGCGTCTCATTAGAAAAGAATGGATGGCGAGAGGTGGGTTGGGGGTTGGGGGTGACTTTTATACGAGACAGCTGAGAGGAACGAGGTTGGAGCAGGGCCTCAACAATCCCTCAAACTACTTGACAGCAGATGCAGGAATGCCAACACTGCAGCATTTTTTTGCGGAAAAAGTAGGAACCACGAAAAGAGAGAGAGAAAGACTGAGAAGTGAAAGAAGTGGCACATATACTTTCGACAGATTATCCCCTAATCAGTCGGTGTTTTCTGTAAACAGACGTTTTGAAGTGGAAGGATTGAGAGCAGAGACAGGTATTTCACCTAATCAGCCTCATACAGCATTGCTTTCCATCAACATAAATACCTCATCTTTTAGGGGTATTCCCATGCCAGGACATGCCAGCAATGACTACAATAACTTTGACGACACTGTGACTATTTGTGCTCCCTCTGAGCGTCCCAGTATGTGTACAAACTGACAAACATTAAAATGTTTTTGTTGAAACAAAAGTCTGATGCTATGTTTTTGAGTAAAAATAATTTAAAAAAAATTACTTTACAATTGTCAATCACATTAGTAAGAGTCACATAATGTGTGTATTAGTGAGGAGTGATGCGTTTTGAAGTGAAGGCCAAAGTTTAAGGCCCTTATTTTCAACACAAAAATGGAGAAATGGAAAGGGCATTAAAAATGAAAAACAATAAATACTTTAAAGATAAATCGTAATGATATTTCCCACCAGCTTATAATTAGTCACAAATACTGATCAGTTTAAGTGATTACTTTAAAACTGCGTAACTATCAGTGGCCTAATTCCTCCATTGTCATTGTGAGTTTAAGCTATTTTTCTTAATCTGTTCCTAGTTAACCCGTGGCAGCTTGAGTATCAGGAAATGACCTTTGGCCCTGGGGACAGACTACTGTACTTCCCCAATCACATCCATCGTGTGCCTAACCTGCAATGAAAGCTCCAAGCGGGAGGGAGGGGTGTGTCTTTGGAGACCGGACACAGAGAGGAATCGCTTACCACTTTCCCCAAGAGACCCCAATGGAGTTACACAGAGGGGGGATTCAAATAACAATGGCAAGAGGGAGGGACTGTATGTTTCCTGAGATCACATGTTGTTAGGAAGACCACATCACTTGCCAACCAGTCAGCCAGGCCGGCTGTATGCAGAGGTCCACAGGGTGAGAACACACATGGTTTGAGTTTGGCTCTGTGTAGGACCGGGAGGAAAGAAGGGGCCTGGTAAGAGGAACCCTCCAATCCTCACTTCCTGCTTCTGCTGGAAATGTGATATCTGTGCCCGTCGTCCCCATCAACACAGACCACAGTGTTCACCCGGCAGCCGAGGGGATGGCATGTTCATCCACAGGGCACCCCATCACACCGAATCAGCCTGTCAGCACCCTGAAACCCGGGTTGGTGTTCCCCTAACGAGCTGGTGGGGACAAAGACAATCCCATTCAATCACGTCGTCAATCCTCTTGTGCCTCAAAGGCAGGTTCGGTGACATTTCTCTCTGCAGTAACCCATTTTTAAACAGAGGTTGATCGTTAAATCCGTCGAAGTTAAAGGCACAGTTTGAGAAGAAGCACTACTTTGTCAGCAGCGACACAAACATACCTTAAGTAGCATAAGTAGAACACTAAACATACAATAGATAGATATTTATAGCTGATAATGAGAGCGGAAAGAGACGCCATACATGGTTGACGCATGGGGAGAGGCCATAATTATAGGCTTTTGCAACCGTCTTGATTACCTTTACTACCTGAAAGCCAAATCAGTGTCACTTAACTGCTCCTGCAGGAAAGAACTCCAGCTGACCTCGCCGTCCCTCCTTGACTGCGGAAGATGACTCAACTCAGAACACATCAGGTGACATTTGATCAGGTAAACATGCCACACTAGCAAAAACAATCGATAGGGCTCACATGTGTGCACCAAGGATCCACGTTTGAGCTGATGACTGTGAAACAGATAGATGGTGTGGGAAACACCATGGCTACTCGGGACAATTCTGTAAGAAATGAAGCAGCTTTTGGGCAACAACAATAGTTATGTGTGGCGCAGAGTGTGTACTGTTGTGTGTCCATGTGTGTTTGCCAAGGCCCTGTGCTCCATTGTTTATGCTCTGCTGTGTCTGGGTCAGCAGGGCTCTCGACTGAATTCTTGCCCCAGCATGCAGAAAGTTTTAACGGTGTTGTTGCATAAGGAGGAATGATTACATTATAAAAATACACCACACCATTTGTTCTGGTGAGAGCCCAAACCACACGATGACATACTGTAGGATCCTTTAACCCTGCTGCTGCACCTTAGGAGCTGACACGTCTTTGGGCGAGCACTCACCTGAAGTTATTTTCAGAAGAAGAACAGTATGGAGTGACTTCTAAGACAGCGGATGCTTCTTCAGCAAGACAAATGGGAATGAAAGACATCACAAGGGAGAATGTGTGCATAAGAAAGGCTTTGGTGAGCTTAATCTCTGCTTTTTGAATCATCCTCTGTCATGACCCCAGAATTGGCACGTTTATAATCTCAACAAACACATTATTAGCAGCTGATTTAAGGATGTCCACACTTCTCCTTCCTTTTTTCTGGAAGATGTGCCAGTCAGTGCAATTAGCTGATGTGGTGTGGTTGGGGTGGGGGAAAACATGCTCCTTGGTCTCGACGACACTATTCAGCTACACAGTGAGCCACTGTGGGAAAGGTGCCAGCCGAGAAGCCTAAATGCAAACTGTGGCTTTGGCAGCAAAGGTCACCAGCGCTGCTTCACACATACACAAACACGGCACGTCCAACTCGAGAGGGCTCCACAGCTTTTGCATACAACGTTGCTCCTTCTGTGTGAACCTTTCCCACACAAGTTTACCCTGGTTAGGAGCCAGTCGGTTACCTCGATCAGAACCTCGCCCTGTTTCTGCCCGTCTCCATTTCACTTTCTCTGTACTCTCCTTGTGTCTCATAACAAGACGGAGCATGCTCACTGTAAACCTCTTGGGGGGTGAAAGGGATTGGGAGATTAAATTTATTTTGAATTCCTTCCCCTAATGTGGCAATTACCCTCCCCCCCTCGCTCTCACCTCTTCTCTCCTCCCCGGCAGCAACAGCACAGAGCCTGTTCCAAAGCACATCTCGTTAATGTTTTGTACACAGAAAGCATTTCTTTCACCCCCAGACGTATCTCAAACTTCACAGCAGAAACTTACATTTAAAGGTGGATTAGATGTACGTCTATTGCTGCAAAAATGTGTGCTGAGAATGAATTCCTCAGTTTGAGAAGGATAAGAAAACATCCAACCGAAATCATTGAGAGTTCATTTATCAGTTAATGTTGTATAATACACACAGAACTACCGACTCTGGCTTTAGAATGGCTTTAAGGGTTGCAGACATGAATGTAAAATGCAATTATTAATGTGATGTAATGAGATCCTCGTTTGTTGCTAATTGATTTCTTGATGTGAGAGCCAAACACCTTTCATAATGACATTATACATATTGTTCCTTTGACTTGAAGTACTACTGCTGACGGAAAAAGCTCAGGGCTCCACGTTAAACTAGTCTTGTGCTTTTCTTAATGAGACAAAAGTAGATGGCTAAAAGCTTTAAAACCATCTTAATCACACATTTTTGCTGCGTCATAAGCCAGGTCCTTTGTGTCTAATCTTCGTAAGCAGATCAAAAACTGTGTGTGTGTGTGTGTGTGTGTGTGTGTGTGTGTGTGTGTGTGTGTGTGTGTGTGTGTGCGTGTGCGTGTGTGTGTTAGGTGTGCATGATGCAGCTGTGCCATGTTTTTTCTGCATCCAAGACAAAGGTCAGAAGTACCAAAGTTGCCAATGCTACAGTTACAAAAGTGTCCGATTGTGACGTCTGAAATCCCTGATCTAAACCACTTGTGTAACAAACCCAGGGATGTGAGATTCCTCGACTCAATTTTGTGCCACTTTTCAACACTCAGTGTCGAACCTCTCAAAGGCAACACAGACTCTCCTTTGGTAAATGAATCCCACCAAAAGGCTCCATTTCCCTCTTTTCTTTGGGTGGAGGGCCAGTCACCCCCCTTTTCACTGCTATTTCACACATTCAATGCATCCAAAAATGGTCTCGTTTTCTATCAACTAAGCTTCTTAATTGACCATTCTATATAGGGAGGGATTAGCAGATAAGAGGAGGGGGGGTAAAGAAAGAGAGAACTCAAAACAAAAAGAGGAAGTAAACGGTCAGTTGGAGGGGGAGGGTGGCAGGACACCAAAGGATTACCCCTGTCGTCTGTTCTGTGATCAAAATACATCTTCAGATGCGTGGGGAGACGGAGCAAAGACTTTGTGAAGCATCCAAGAAAAACGAGTGCTATCAGTCACTTCGGAGGCACCCCTCTCCAGGAGAGAACGGAGGAAGGCCCCTGCAGTGAGGATTCAGTGTTTCCTCCACCAGTAGCTACAGTTAAGACACTCCGAGGACCCGGAGCTCTTTCCAAAGGCATGCCTTCGATTTTCTCTCACAATGTTTGGCCCATATCTCTCCCGCTCTCTGTTTCTTCATGTTACTTTACACAGCTGCCCAGGGCCCAATCGTGTACTAAATATCCACGTCATGCTGCAAAGTTCTTTTCATTGTCTGCCGAGTTGCAAGCATGTTCTATGATTTTAAACAAGTACAAATTCAGGTTGTAAAAGAAGGTTCCATGCTGTGGCGAGATCTCCAAACTCTTTAGAGCAAAAGCTGGAGAACGACTAAGTGCAACGGGGACTGATATAGTCTATAACCTGTGAGTACACGCACACACACACACACACACACACACACACACACACACACACACACACACACACACACACACACACACACACACTGCCAGCTGTGCTACTGACGTAGGTGGAGTCTGAGTATCAGGCCAACACAGGCCTTTATAATCGTGCTAGATTTATAGGTGTGGTGCCTTGTGTTCTATATCTAATTACAGATTTTTACAATGATAGCATGCTAAGTGAAATGCAATACACGAGCGTATAAGAACCACTGCTCTGGCCTAGACTGAGCAGCCCATGAAGCCCTACCTTTTCATATAAAGTTTCAGCGAAAAGGGTTGATAAGCTTCCTCCTCAGGCGTGAAGAGGTATGTCACAGGCGGAAAAGCAGACAGGAACATTTTCTTTTATTTTTATTATCTTTCAGTCTGTCGTTTTCAGGCTTATCACTCCATTCCGTCAAAGCTCACCCTCTTCCCCCTGTTCTCTCGTTCTCTTCCCCTTTCTCTTAAAAGAGGTGCACTTTTATCTTGTATTTGACAAACAAAGGTGCCATTAAGTGGCATACCTTCTAACAATATTTCATTAAACAAGTATAAGTGGCCAAGTCTGACTCCAGGGAAATTCCAGCGGGGTATGACCGGGGCTGCTGGGTAGTGGGCGGGGCTCTGGTGGGGTGAAGCAGTGCGAGAGAGGATGAAAGTCGAGCTCCATCTCTTTTTTTACAGATTGGTACAGACACGGGGAAACTTGACACGTCGTTCATTTGTCCAATGCTTTCCGTGTATGCACATATCATATTAAAAAGTGCCAGGAGAGGAGTCAGAAGAAAGATGGGCTTTAGTCAACAATACCTGAGCTGTTGGTGCTGCAAAAAACGTCTCAACAAGGGGAGAAAAATATACTCACCAACTGTCTGTAAAGCTAGTGCAGTCAGTTGTCGCTATAATCTTCAATCTGACACCTGACGATCAGCAAATACTTATTATCAAAAGAGGCATATCATTTACTCTTGGACAAAGTAATGCTTTTTTTTTACATCTGCAATGAAATTCTCAGAAACTAAAACATGCTGTTGTATTTGTCAGCAGTTATAAACATCACAATACATAAATCTGTGTTTCATAGTCTCCTGGACTCTCACATTTGCAAAGCAGATGTCCTGATTCAAGCCAAGAACAAGGGAGACAAGACGAAGGACGTGCAAATGACTGCAGACGCATGGGTTCGTCAAAACAGCGATTTGTTCAACACTAAAACTGTTGCTTTTTAATACCAATACAGTGTCCCGCTGATTCAACACATAGGACACCAGATTGCACATTAAATAAAATATTGGATTCAGTCCAAGATGATTAGCAAAAAAAATGAAAAAGCGAAGCCCACCCGTGTTTGCTCACATACAAAAATGTGCCTCTCATGTCCAATCACGTATCATAGATCAGACTGTTTATGAGACAACCTGTAAAGACCAGAGGCAACGGCTCAGCCACATGTTTTACTGCTCCGTTTGAATAATCAGGTACAAGTAAAACAAACAGCTTCAGAAGGGATGTTTAGCAAGGAGCTCAGGATCCAACTCGGGGTAATAAGTGTTCATTAGTTTAAATGGCCTGGCTCCTGGAGCAAATGAAATGAAGTCCATGAGACCACATCCAGCTAATGTAAATAAACCAAAAATCTGCCCCACTGTCTGTCATGACACATTTCTCTCTCTCTCTTTCTTCACAGATTGCGTAAGAGTAAAGCAGGAACTGGGAGATTATACTGCCCTGACCAAAAGGTACAGTATGTATTCTAGAGTAATGAAAATATGTTTATAATAATAGAGCTTTAAATAACTAGAATTAATATCTCCAAGACAACAGCTACTCCTAACGTCCACTTGGATCTGCACCTTTTTTCCTTTTTCTTCTTGACTGTTTGCTATGCTGGGACTGAAAAGTGTTAAAACCAAAAAATCGGGGGAGTGAAGGATTGTTTAAACTTCAATAACCGTTTTAAAGAAGAAAAAAAAACATATCTCCAGTGACCCAATGGTTATGTTTTAAGCCTATGTTAGTCCATTAAGCAGACGCTGGTGTTTGGTGGCACATCTTGATTCCACCTGAGCCCAGGAGAGAGGCGGTGAGGCCGGCACAGTGGTCCAGATGGCCCCCCAACACAGGCCTGAACATAAACATGGCTTGGGTCTGGTTGAGGAGAGGGAGACCCCGTTTATTTATGGACATGTCTGGGTCTGGGACACAATTATAGATAGAGGAGGTGAGGGACAAAGGAAAAGGGCAGGAGGCGTCCAAACGTACACATGCGGATGGCTTCCAGTATGGTCAGACAGTAGAGCTGGCCCACCTACACAGTAGTAGCACAATATGAGTGTCTGTGTGTACAATACAATAAAAACAAAAAAAGTGTTAAAGCTGTGAACTGAGGCCAAAATTGAGCTGAATTTTCTCGGTTTCATCACAAAGCACGGATTTGATCGTTGTCAACATTATGCTGGTCTGTGTTGCTTTATCTCATTCAGTTGCACAACTAATAAACCACAAAAACCGGAGATGGAAACGAACATTTCACAAGCACGGTCTGACTGCATTAGGAGGTGTGTGTGTGTGTGTGTGTGTGTGTGTGTGTGTGTGTGTGTGTGTGTGTGTGTGTGTGTGTGTGTGTGTGTGTGTGTCAGATTATGGCCACATTCTCTTTCTTATCCACAGATTCAGTCCAATGTACAAACTACAAAAAATATATTTCTTAACTGGAAGGGGGAAGGCAACAACTCGCTGGATTTGAGGAACTAATTGACGTCAAACGCTCCACAAACCAGCCCATGCGGCCGGAGGTTCTGGCCGCAGGGCGGCAAAAGTAGAGCAAGGGTGTGAGGCCGGGGAATTCAAAGAATTTTCCCGTATGCTTACCGGTAAAAACCAAGCCCACTGTAGGTTTATGAAAGTATGGCTGAGCGAGGCCCTTTTCATCTTTGCTGCGCTCTCCGCAACTATATCGGTTCAATCTCGATTTTTACAATAGGGCTTTACAGCTTAATGGCCTGGCTACAGAAACCCAGACATCGTAAGGTGTTTTTATGGCTCTTGTAGCTCCTTTATGACTGGACCAAATGTCATTTATTTACTGTACAGCAGGTAGTTCTACAATACTACGGAATTAGACAGTTATTTCATTTTCATAATCACTGTTGGATCCCTGACGTAAACCTGAGACACTGTGGTACACCATTGGCCCTGGCACACACACACACACACGCACGCAATTTGCACACAAAGACCACAGATGAAAATAAGCTACATTGCCTCATAATCTCTGCAAGCTCATATGTTTTCTGTTCCCTTTCACAAAACAAGCATCTAAAAAGAAAACAAAGTTACATTGATCCATCCCTCATGGGAGCCTCTGCAAATCTGCAAGATGTTTGCTTGTGAAGAAAGAGAAATCAGCGCCACTTATTAGTCCCTTCCAACATGTTTTTAGTGAGGTTGAGCACAAACTAAGGTTAGGTACAAAACCCAACATCCACACCGTTTCTCTGTGACATTACCGGTTATCAGTCATCAATGTCACTGTGGCAGGGTCTGTCTTACTTCAGCGCCGTTACAACATCGCATACGGCAATAAAACGCAAGCTAGGTGATTAGCATGGCGGCCTGACACAGCATGCACACACACTCTTACGCACACACACACACACACACACACACACACACACACACACACACACACACACACACACACATATTGAAGTATAAACATTACACAATCACACCAAACATAAGAGCAGCTCCAGCTAATTAAGACCACGCTGCCTTTTAATGCCTGTTTATATCTGACTCTTAAATGAATGCGGCCCCCGGAGCTCCTTCCAAAACAGCTCAGTGGAAGAGCGGAGCCGAGGGAGGAGACGATAAGCGAGGTGGGAGGAAAATTACAGTAGGAAGGGGACTGGCAAGTCATTTTGCCTTGCAGTGCAAAAAACAAGGAGAAAATTGTTGAATTAAGAAATTTTGATCGGAAAAACGGTTTAGCAGGAGGATGATGTTTATATTATTTGAGCAAACATGTCCATTCGATGATTAAGAGAAATCTACGGTCGAGGCAATTTGAGAAAGCAAGATTATCAAACGTGTCGGGCTGTTCCAATTTCTTTGTTCTTCATGATTCAGTGAATCAGTGAACTCGAGTAAAGGAAAGGGAACTTTAATGCCTCTCAATCAGTACCATGTGGGGCTTTATTGGTGTGCTGCTGCCATTCTTGCTGGCTTGGCGGGCATGAAGGACACAGAGACCCAGGGGGCAGAGGGACTGGCCATCGCTCGCTCACATCGTTAAAGTCGATAAGCTGGCAGCTGGCAGGAGGGAAGCCTGCCATAAGTAACCACCAGGTCCCTGACCACCTCACTCACTTTTTCCAAAACCTTTTCACAATCTCCCCTTCGCCTTTTCTCCCCGGTTCGACTGGACTCGGCCCACCAGAGCACAGACCAGTCGGTCTGATGCAGGGAGCCGTTGGAAAAGTCCAACCTCACCTGGGTGACCTTTGACCTGTCCTCAATACGACCGGGCTCTCCGTCAAACCTCTAAATAACACTAAACCAGCTACTTAAACATACCTCCCTGGCTTTACTGGCCACACAGTGTACATAACGCACAATTAAAACATGAATTACCCATTTTTAATACGTGCAGATTTTTGGGACACATGGGTTTGGATTTCAAGTTGCAGCTTGTTTGGACTAGTTTATATCTGTGTGTGTGTGTGTGTGTGTGTGTGTGTGTGTGTGTGTGTGTGTGTGTGTGTGTGTGTGTGTGTGTGTGTGTGTGTGTAGGTGTGTGAGTAGGTGTGTGTGTGTGTGTGTGAGAGCAGGAGACAGATGTCTGGAAGAGGCTAGGCTGGCAAAGTTTACAGTGGAGGGGTGCAGGCTTTGTAAACGAATGGAAGAACACACACAAACATACGTACCCACCTCACACAAACTCCCCTCTTTACACCACACTGAAACCCAAGCTTACAACAGCCGTGCACCGCTGCTAATGTCATCCTCGTGTTTATAAGTTGGTGTTTGTGTGCGCACGCACACGTGTCTACTCCAGCTATGCTACAAGTCGAGCTCCAGACTCCCTCTCTGCAGCTGTCCACGCCACAACGCACGTGCACCCCATTTAGGCCGCTGCCGGTTGAGAGCTGCAGCCCCGGGAGCAGCATTCAGGGGAAGACGTGGTTATTCTTTTTCATTGCGCTACCCCTGGTTTCTAATTGAGGTATTGCCAATGTTACCCACAAAGTCACAGTGGAGGTTACCCAGTGGAAGGGTAAAACAGTGTTAAGTGGAGAGGGGTGGGGCTGCTATGTATACGTTAGGAAGGCCTGTGAGGAGCCACTGCCACTAACTGCACTCCATTAATTTCAACCACAGTGAGCTCAGACACAGAACCATACGGCATAGTTAGAGAGCGAGGCTCACCATGTAATGCTGTATTGCACTGCGGCAAAAATGTGGTTAACACAACAGCCAGCATGTGCATTCTGTGGTTTGAAATGTGAAAAAATGCAGCTCATGAACAAATGGTTTCCGAAAGCCTTGCTTGCCTGAAAAGTACAGAAAGCCAGAGTGGATGATTAACCCGGGACAGGAGACAGAAGTTTACCTGAGCCATCGACTTGACTGAGAAAACACTCAGACTTCCTCCTCCGTATCTCTCCCAAGCTCCACCTTGACTTTCTCACTTTTCCCGCCCTACTATGTCTCAACGTATGGTCTGCAATAAACAACAGCTTGGGAAAAACATGGACATCTCCCCTGAAGGCAAGTGAGCTCAAACAGTACCGGCCTGCCTGCCGTGGACACGTCTGGTCGGGTTCTTATAGCTCGGCTGGCTCGCGGGAGCTGTTATCAAAAGCTGTTGACGGATTGAGATGATCCATTATTACGAAGAGATGAGTACATCTGGAGAAGATAAGCAGCTGGAAGCAAGTGTTGCAAGCATTGACTCCTCTTGTGGGTTACTCTGAAAATGTACGAGATTTGACGCAGTTGCTATCGTCAACAAGCGCTCCTTAAAAGCAAGCTTGCACTTTCACTCACAATGAATAGAAAAGAAATTAAAAAAAGAACAGGAGCCGAGGGAAATGGTGGCCAACAGTTGATAAGCTCACAGTTTGGAATTGGATTTTGGTTTTGGTCCGAAAGGAAGGTAGATAAGAGAGATCCGGAGGAACTGCACACAGTGTATGAAACGTTTATGCAGAAGACTGTGCGTGCGTGCGTCCGTGCATGCGTTTGTGTGTGTGTGTGTGTGTGTGTGTGTGTGTGCGTGTGTGTGTGTGTGTGTGCACGCAACTTGGTAGCGCCGCTCTTCAAGGTGGCTAAAGTCCCCTTAGTGACAAACCCAAAAGGAGAAATCTGATTTGCTGTAGATTACGGACAAGTAGACATCCACCTGTACCGGTGCAAGAGGTGTGGCTATGTGTGTAAAGTACACAGACACTGAGCTGATACACAAATGCACTAAACCTATATCATAAACCGCCCATCTGTACATGCGCACACATGAAATAGTTTATGGATGCATGACCGCGTGCAAGGTTAAACTATTTATATCAAACAGGTTGCACAACACACAAGGGAACAATCCACATAGGATCACTTCTTCCCATGAGTCGCTTTCCCATGATCTGCCACTGACAGGAACCAGAATAACTACATACTCTAACATCTGATGTCCTGAAAGCAAATTGTTCAACGTTCAAAAATGTAGTGCAAGTGCACACGGCTGTTGCTCGCTCCGGACGGCCTGGTTGTCACAGCTCTTAACGGAAACGGTAATCAAAAGGAAATTAATTTAAAAGAGATTAATCAGGAGCAGATGAAGTGAACGTGTCATATTTCAACAGTGGTTTGAGTTTGCAAAGGTCTCATACAGATCTGTACTAGATAACTTGTGCTAGTTCAACAATAACGAACAATATTTATGAATACCGGAACAGGATGCGCCCAAGATATACCTAAAATATTAGGACACTCATACAGGACACCTGTGGGAACTTAACTGTAAGTGGCATTATACTCATGCTATTACTGTCACCCAATCATAAGCTGCCCCACCTGTTCCTTCAGCTTGTCATCTGTATCTTTCTTTTCATTCTCTGTGCCCTGCAATGCCGCAACACAGAGGAATTGAAGCCAACAAAGAGCCAATAAAGGACTTGCCAAGTTTCTGGATTACGATTCAAACCGCCAGACTGGCTGCCGATCATTTTTTTCATGAATATTTCGCTCTTCTGTTGTTTCTTGCCGAGCTACACTTCCATACACTTAACATTGTATCCTCAACTTTGCTGAAATTACTCTGAAATCCTTTTACTTTGAGCAATCAACATGAAGTGCCCCACAACAGTTGACTCAACAGCAATTCCACTTGTAAGGCCAGGAAAGGGTTTGGAGCGACAGATGTACAGTGAACAGTTGGCTTTATTGAAGTTCACGCTGGGTTTATCAGCATCGGTGCGCACAGAGGTTCACGGCAACTTTGATCTTCAAAGGGAGATGAGCTAGACTGAGGAGCAATAAGAAGATAATAATGCCAATCTACATCCATTACTCCGTAGATCACAGGGACCCCGACATGCAAGTAGCTTTTACTTTTCAGAGAGGGAGCCATGTTTCGTGTTACCACATTGCCATCTAGTGATTCAACTTGAGACTAACTTTGAGTCCACTGGAGAGACTTACAGACGTGCTGTGCTGACTGTTCCCTGCTCTAATAGGAGCTTAACCTTATTATATATATATATAAAAAAAAAGAAACTGTGAAAGAATTCAAGCAGAGCAACAGTTATTTTTTTCTACATTCTACAAATGTCTTTTGCATAGATAGATAGATTTTAAACAGTATGAGGTACAAGACATGTAAATGTGCGTATCAAATAATATTACATTTTTGATTTCTGAGAAAACAAAAGTAGAGAACTGCTCATTGTATTGTAGACCACGAGAGAACATCGTGGATCCATTCATAGCTTTATGCAAGAGCGACATCTTGTGGCTGATGTAGTGAACTGTAGCAGCATTCTATAAGAAGATTGTACGTTCACCCAGTTTCAAACCATGAAAATCTCAACACTATGTGTAAATTAGTTTTCAAGATTAAATCCTCCACCAGTGTTTTGGACAGTATCACAAATACGTTTTTAAAAGAGATATTCCCCAAAGTTGGTCCTTTTGTTTTTTGGGGGGATTATTCAGTTCTCTGACCTCTGATCTCTTTCGAAATGGTTTCAAGCGTGCACTTATTAAAATGCTGATGAACATTAAAACAAGTGATTTTTAAATTTGGCATGACTTATTTCTTCTTTGCTGGAGAAAGTAATTTCAACCCAATTCATCTATTTTATGAATAGCAATAATATTTTCTTCGTCATCTTTCATTTTCTTTTAATATTTTCAGTCAGGTTCTACAGCTCACGCAGCACAAAGGCAGCCCTTGTGACCGTCTTACTTTTAACCCCCACCAGAGGCTCAGTCCTCGTGCTTTTAGAGTCGAGAGCTGCTTTCAACACAATCGATCACTGTCCTCCTGCCCCGTCTGGAAACCTGCGTCGTTCTAAAGGGAACCCGTTACGTTCTCACCTCTCCAATAGAACCTTCTCTACTATTATAGAAAATGCTCCTTCCTCTTTTGCTCATTTGAATTGTGTTAGTTCCTCACGGGTCCATTTTGGGGCATCTGTTGATTTCTATATGCTCAGACAGATCATTTAGAACCATTGTTATGTGCATGACAACCTTATGTTGGCACCAGCAGAAAGCAGCCGCACCAGATTGTAACAGACACCAACAAATATGAACATATAACTTCTATGCGAGCCAAATGACTGCCTGTTATGTACCTTATTCATGTATTAATTAGCTTATTAATGTATCTATGTGCCTGGGCCGTCCTTGGATTGGTGGATGCTGGTTGGTCTTTGTTGTTTGAGGCAGACTGTGAAACAGCATTGAGATCAGACTGGCTACATCTTTAACACATTTTGAATCCTTTCTTAAAACTTAATTTATAGGAAAGCGTTTACATATGTTGCTTGGTTTGATTATCCATCTCTGGCTATTGTATACATGTTTTTCTCAGCTTTATTTTAATACGCCTGTGTTTGTTTTTGGTGTTATTCTGATCCCTCTGTTATTTGTATTTTATTGAATTTTATCATTGTTTTTGTTTTTCATTTTGCTTACTTTCTAACCATGTTAAGAAAAGTGCTATATAAACACAAAGTGATTACTATTATACTATTATTATTGTACACACCAAGAAAAGAATGAAGCTCTGTCGTTGTATGCAGTCAAGCCAAGAGCAGTTAAGCAAAAATATCTGCAACATGATTTGACCTAAAGTCTGTATTGTGTGATATTTACACACAATACAGACCTCTACCTGACAAAAACACGAGGACACCATGCCATAATTGACAATACTATATGTGATAACCAGAGCCCTATAATGTATAACAGTGTGTGTTATGGTAGTAATCCAGCAGTGGAGTCCTTCTGCATGTCTCCAAGGATCAAACACTGACCTCTAGTGGTCATTTATGATCAGAACATGCCGCTGTTGCTTATGTGGTATGTGTGTGGAAATGGTATCAAAATGTTAATATAATAACCTAAAAACATCCAACCATCCACCAAAAACATGAAAACAAATGCCATGCATTTCATAAACTAACCCACCTTACAATGGAAGACATAAATCTACCCAAAATATAGCTATTACAGTTTAGACTCTGAAAAGACTTAAATGTGTCAATTGTTTTTGAATGAAATATGTAGTTCATATTACGAGGTTAGTTTCATGAAATCTGAATACAAATCTGATACACAAGCTACTGCCAAGTGACCTAAATGTGTTAGTGAGAAGTGTAGACTGTATCAAGAGATCCTCACAACGGTGTGATGAGTTGTAAACGTTGTAGACAAACTGTATACTAGTATTCTGCTTCATCGTATAGATTGTTCTAACAATAGTGTTTAGTCAAAGTCAAAGTCAGTTCAATTCTTCCATTGTGCAAGCATACAGAAGATTTGAAATTGTGTTTCTCTTCTGTCCGACAAAGTAAACGTACTGTAATAAAGTGCAAAAACAGTTAAAGTTAAAAACTTTAACTGTCTGTGTCTGTCTCTAAGTCTGTGTTATAGCAGCAGTTTAGTAGCAGAGGACATGAGTCTAGATGTGGGAGTGGTGAGGGAGTGGGAGGGTGGCCAGAGAGTTCAGCTTGGTGAATGAAGCTGTTTGACAGCCTGGTGGTGCAAGCAATCAGCTTATATAGAGATGGCAACGACAGCTAAATACACCTTTTCTAATATTTTAAAATGCAATCGACACATTGAAATATTAACATGATCTGTGAATGATTAAATCAGCACATTTCCAATTAGTAATGATTAGACTTCCTTTTTAATTTAAATTGTTAGTCATTGCTCTATCACTCTATGATAAGTAGTACTGGGCGCATTTGGTACAATATAGGAATTTTGATTATATTCGTAATTTAGGCAAAACTTTGACTTAATATAAATACAGAACTTTTATTTTCTATATGACTGTGCACGATAAACATAACTGTGATTCTTGACAGTTATTTTTGTAAACACAAAGAGCTTCCTGCAAATACTTTATGTCCTAACTAAGGTTTTTGGCGCCACAGATCCTTAGTGGCCAACAGAGAGAATGCAGCCCACTAAACTCTCATTCTGTCACTGCCTACTTTTTCCACAAGGGTGCAGCAGAGTCTAACAAATACACAAAGGAAACCGAACACATCAACCATGGACTGCACTGTAACATAGCAGCTGTTCTCAATGAAATATTATACAGAGAGAAAAGATAAATCAATGTAAATTTGTCATAAAACCATTTTATGTAGCCCATTAGCTAGTCCTGACGTTTTAATCCTCCGCCCATTGAAGAGCAGGCATATCCCTCTCTTTCCCGCCGCCTGTTGAATGAGTGATGGCTTGTGATGACAGCCTGACGTCTGAACAGCCTCCAGACGTTTTAGCTGTCGTTACAGCGCTTTGGCTCTGCGTGCTTATCTGTTCCTCTGGTCGGAGACACCACCACCCCCACAACACGTATGTCAGAAGCTCAGGGATCACTGGAGGCAACCTGACGCACAGGCCTACTGGGAGAGCCTCAGACCTCACACTCTTCGGGGCCTATACTGCTTTTATCTGAAACGGTCATTCTTGTGCACACTTAATCCAACATTATTAAACTTTTCGTGGGGAAAGCAGTGTGAGTCCACCTCGTTCAAGCTCCCAAAGCAAATAAAAACAGACACAAATGAAAATCTGTCAGCGAGCTTTACACACATTTTCCACACAAGCACAGGACTTAACACACACACACACACACACAGGCGTTTGAGGAGCCTGGTGGTCCGCCGTGTCCCGGGGAGGTCACACAGGAAATTTCACGCCCCTCTTCACACTGAAAACGTCTCCTTTATCCTTCCCACTGAGAACCAAAGAAAAGGGAAGAGTGAAAGAAGGGATCCAATGAAGAAAGAAAAAAGAAAAAGGACCCAACTCCTGAATGAGGATGGCTAACTTGTGTAGGTGTGACTCGTTGAAACGCGGTGCCGTTGCTGTGGCGACCCACACCCAACAAAGTAAAGGACGTATATGGTCACAGGTTCGGTGGAATGTGACATTTGTGAGAGGGGAACACAAAGGAAGGAATTTTCCCTCCAAAATGAGAGCACGAAAATAAGAAGTGAGGTCACTTTGAGAGAAAACACGAGAAGGAATGTTTGGTATTTTAACCAAGATCATTGAAGATGGCAGGTCCAGAAGACACCTGAAGATCACCCACAATACACCTGGTATTTCAGGGGGAAAAACACCCACATGCTACCGAGTAACATTACTGTTTCACAATGGGGAAGAATAACCAAATTCCATGCACTTCTACACTGCAAACCTTATTCCAGTAGCCTGTTTTAGCATCTCTTTCTCACTACAGACTCAAAGTGTCTTCGTAGAGGCGGGTGCTGCGTGCAAACAGTCTGTGGCTGAGCAAAGTTTGAATGGCGTGCTGTCTGTCTGCAGCCGGGCCGACAGAGATGCCCCTGTGCCGCACTGTGTGTCTTTGCTGTTTGTGTTAAGGGGGAGAGAAAGAGCCCGGCCTCCACCCATCTTCCCTTCACCTTTCTGTGCTCTCCATCCCTCCACTGCTCTCTTTCGTCTGTATTCCTGCAGCGTGGCTGTGCGCTCTTACCCGGGAGGTCAAGGACAGGAGGGGTGACGGGATTTAAATGACAGTCAGAGAGAAGCGTGTCAGATGTTATTGCTCAATGGGGAATGGCGGGCCGGTTACGGCAGGGAGGTCTGAACGCCAGGTGCAGAGGGAGGTTCATCAAAGACGGCACGCTTTAAGTGCCAGACCCAGAGGCATCGTTGTGAAGAATCCCCACTCATGTTCACCACTTCCTCTAAAGCACCCTGCCACACTCTCACTTGAGCACAAGCTGTCCGTCTCTCTCAGCCTCCCACTTCCTGATAACTCCCAAAGCAGGATAAACACCCTCCTTCACACACTCACATACACGCACAAACACTAAGTCGTAGTTTCCCAGTAGGAAATCAGCAATCTGCTGCCATTAAACCCCAGCATTTAGACCCCCTCCTCTTCTATTGCTTTACCCCCCTGTTTAAACAGAGCATATCTCCCTCTGAGCATCATTACAGTGAGAAAGCCCCACACAGACTGTGGCAACAGGCCAGTGGAAAACACAAAATAGCTAATTAATTTGAAGGGGCGGTCTGGTGTTGTAGCATCACAGAGGTCTCTAGCTTTGTGTAGCATGACAGATATGCTACTCTGTTTTGTATTACTGAAGGCACCTCTGTTCAGCACTTTGAATACAAGTACAAGGTCTTAATGTCTAGTATTCAAAGCACTGCATTCCATTAATGCATTTCAAAATCTGAGGAGATGACTGCTCACAAAATGACATGTCTATAACTAGTTAATTTGCCCCCCACTTCTTACACATGTTCCTTCTAATCTATCACAGAACAGCGAAGAAAAAAAAAATCACAAATGGAGGGAAAGCGCTGAGAAAAAAAAAACTTTACACAGTGCTCCCAGCTTTTCAAAACCTCTCTCCTTCTCCCTCTCACACACACATAAACACATAGGCACAAACACATACACCTCGAAACAAAGGTGCCATTTTACTCAGGAAGGGTCAGCAGTTCTCTCCATCAGACAGAGGCTTGTTCTTGGTCAGAGGCTGCTGCCCAATCTCAGGCCACCCTCCACCGGCCCCCACCACCCTGGAGACAAGCTCCCCATTGTTCCTGCACTACTAATAAATGACAGTTCTCCTGTTCAGACAAACTTTAGAGCCCATTCTAAACATACACACACACACACACACACACACACACAAACACATACAGACAGACACACACAGACACAAGCTAACAGTGTGTAAGTGGTGCTCTATATGAAAGAATACACAACAGCTTTTTTTACGGCCTGATATTTCTCATTGAGCTCATTAAAAGGTTATCTGATACTAATGATCGTAGGATATTTTCCTGCGATTCGAGCCCTGTGCCCCCCCAGACCCGATGAGGTAATGCTTAGTGGCACATTGGCTACATAAACAGGGTGTAATTAATACGTAATAAAAGTTTATATTGCTTTCCACTTCCCTTTAAGCGGCCCACGATACCGGGGCACGGTTCACAGGAGGTCATGCCGCTCGGTCAGCGTTGTCACCTGCGTGCAAAGTCACACACTCGCACACACACCAGATACCGAGCTTGATCAAGGCCAAGGACCCGAGGTGAGCCTTGAGTTTGGACATGATAAATCACCACTCAACTTAAGCCCATAAACACACCATTAACGCGCTCGACCACAGCAACTCGATCTGTTTACCTTAACCACCGTGCTGGGGACTATGGCTCTGTGGCAGGCCTGCATTAGCATGCCTGGGGGCCTGCATTGGCCAGCATTAGCATTAGCTCTGGGCCACAACTCAGTGATGCTGCTCCAGCGCTGTCTCAACGCTGCATTAGGTCATTTTCCAGCACTTCCACACAGACTAGGTTATAACTTCAAGGAGCAGACTATAGAGCTCCATGGAATTACTGTATTACGCCACTGGTGTGGAAAGAGTGTGTGTCTGTTTAGTCTTCAGTGTATGTGCTACTGGATTTGTCCATGTAGCATTTTTAAGGTAACGTAAACTTATGTTAATCCTCCATCAGCTTGTGAAAAACTGCTAAAACTGAAGATGTGAGGAGATCATTATATTTGAATTGAAGAATAACAGAAAACAATGCAGCTGAATCTGAACTCAACTGAATTGCAAGTGATGAGAAAGTTCCTTGGAAATGTTGAGTGGAGTAAATACAGGGTTGTTAAGTGACTCTGACCCTGGTGTGTACATGGCTCTCTACTGCGGTTCACCACAAGCATATCATATGACAGCTCAGCCCTGTGAGAAAGAAAATTCCTGCTTTGCTATTCTCAGCCATGCACCAAGACATAAACAAAAGTATCCAAAGAGAGAGAAAAAATACTACATTTACTGAAATATCCTGGCTGCTTTGATGTCTGAGAGTCGGAGTGGGAGAAGCGGGTGTAAATGCGAGAGGCCGTGCATGGGTGCATCTGTGTTTGTGTGGCGCTTACACGGCAC
The DNA here is from genome assembly GCF_910589615.1 of Taurulus bubalis. Classification (NCBI taxonomy): domain Eukaryota; kingdom Metazoa; phylum Chordata; class Actinopteri; order Perciformes; family Cottidae; genus Taurulus; species Taurulus bubalis. The sequence goes on from NC_136605.1 coordinate 13,038,612, forward strand.
AGGGGTGATGTCGGCGGTGTGCAGGCCAGATACTGGGCGAGCAGGGTCACGTCAACAGACATGCTCCCGCTCCGCCGTTCAAACGACAAAAGGAGGAGGAGGAAGAAGAAGAGGCAGAAGTTGTGAGAAGAGGAGTAAAAAAAAGCCCCAGTGTTTAGTCAAGGCCTGCTCACTGACACAAAGTCTGTCTTTGTCTGCCTCCCAGGGTGCCAGATAAAGGAATTCTTGTGTGTCGGGGGCTCTGACCGAGTTTATTTGACACTTCAGCTCCTTTTGTGAAGCAAGTGTCCCACCGTCAATGCTGGCCATGAGAGTCACTTGGCATTAGACAGAGGGTCCCTCTTCAGTGGAGAAAGGGGGTCTTGTTTGGAGAAGATTTTTAATGGAGGGGGTGTGTGGGGGCTGCTGAGTTGGAGGGGAGGAGTCTGTATACAGACATATAGTGGGGCTCTGTCCCCTGCCCCAACAATAGATGGAATTCTTCATTGCTAAGGAAGTGGACGTTATTGGGGAGTGAGAGCTGAAGGGTAAGGGAAGAGGAAGAGGGAGCTGGAAACTTCATCCGATAACTTCCCCTGCTATAAATGCAATGCCATTATGTCACTGCGCGCTCATTAGAGATGGGAAACGCCAACAAGCAGAGCCGGTTACAAACACTTTCTCTCACATGAAGCTGACCATCAAGTGAGATCATGTGCACCTGCAGGTTCTACTCAAACGAAGCACCGACACACCATCCAAATATGTTTGTGTATTAGCCACAGCCTGCGTACACTGATGCACGCCATGTGTCAGGTAGCAGCAGCTTGCACCACTGACAGCTGCCTCACATGGCAGGCGAAGCTGCTGGAGACAGATTTACTCCCACCTGAATGGAGTCACTGTGGGAGAGGTGGGTGGACTACACGTCACTCTCTATGGTTACTGTATCCACACTGTTCATTGACTTTACTGCACCTGGTCTTTCCCAATCTATGACAAGCTCTGTGGACACCTGTGATGAACAAGGAGAATAACGGAGCAGTGCTCTCAGGTGAACCTAAATATATGGAGCAGGTCCCCCCCCCACACACACACACACACACACACACACACACACACAAACACACACACACACACACACACACACACAGAGGCAGAGTAGACTCTAACTTGATAAGAGATGCCCTGAGGAGTCCCATGAGAGAACAGTTTGAATGTTTGGGGTTATCAGGTAGTGAATATGTAATAATGTGTGTGGGGAGATGAAGACAGAACATTTGGTCCAAAGAGCCAAACGTTTTCATATCGTTTGTGAAATAACAGCCAGTGAAACTTAATTATTCCTAATTGGAACCACTTTTGATTTGAAAAATCACGTTTTTTTTACAACCCGACAAATTCAATGACAAAATAAATATCTGACGGGCATTAAGTAAACTCATAACATCTCTCTGACAAAAAGTTAAAAGTCGTACCTGCTGATGAGGGGATGCGTTCTGTCATTATCCAAACAGCTGGACATCTGCTGAGCACTTTCAAATTATATTCCAGGATATTCCTTTCCAAAATCCAGCGCAATGAATATCAATTTCCAAAACCATATCATGGTGTTGACCATCTGTGACACTTGGCCACACAAGTATCCCAAGAGACAAACTGCTTGTCCTGCAGAAGACATGGACACCGTTCATCCCGTGTAAGAGACAGTATTCCCTCATATCCGACAGGACGATGCACAGCTGGAGTGTTGGATCCACCAGATGTTGTCATCACAAAGCGTTACCGATGTTAATAATACTATGAACTCCTCCACGTGTGTCAATGCAGTAACGGCAGCATTTAATCCGTTTAATGCTCCCAAAGAATCCTTGAGTTACGTTGACTGCTGCTGGAGCAAATCAAGCAGATCGATCAGTGTGATTATTCCCAGTCAGCAATACAAGTAGCCGGTTCCTCCTTGTGATCCAGCGCGATGATGATGATGATGGTGATGATGGTCTCTGCTGGAGCTCCAACCAGCCGAGACGCTGCGCTCCCGTGAAGAGCCTGAGCCGCACTGAGCCATAGTTGGAGCACAGCAGCGCAGCACATGCTGCCCTCGGCCAACGTAAGCGCGAAAGGCATGCCGGTAGGTGGAGTTTAGTGGTGTTGCTGCCAAGTGTTTGCGAACAGGATTATGTTACCAGATTAAAACCTTTAAAAACAAATCATATTGAAGCAGTTAACAGTATATGGAATGATGTTATAGCATCACATGTAGTGTCAGTAAAGTATAGTTGAAAGTAAAGCATAATACGTTTTGTTTGGAAAATGTTTACTTACATTAAATCAACCCTGTTAATTGACCCATGCTACAGGCATTATGATCTAAGTTTTGAGGATATGTTGATATATGTTGATGATTTTTTTAAATTATGATGTTAAAATAATAATAATTAGTATTATTAAGACCCGGTATATTAAGTCATAAATATAGGCAGTTATATATTCTTGTTACAATCACACATCACACATCTGTCAGTTTGATCTCAGGTTTGCGTGTGAGCACTGAGTGAGTCATAATGATCTTCTGTCGCTGTGCACAGATACAGGGATGTCGGTACCTTGAATCACCTTCCCATGAATGAATCTCTTGTCTTTCTTACCTCACTTTCATGTTCTAACCACCTCCAGGCTTGCTTGTATTTCTGGGAGCGTAGCTCCTCTTAAACCTCAAAACCAGGAGTGGATAACTGGGAACGGAGTGCAGCCTCAAAGGCTAAAATTAGAACTGAACTGAGCCTTCAGTATATTAAGATTGTTGAAAGAAAAACTCAAGCTAAATTAGAGTTGTACTTGTTGAATGAGCATCGGAGCAAAACAAACTAATGTGACATTTTCTTAAGGGTTTGTCATTTCTTAGACTGTGAAGAGATCATTTGATTGTACGTCATTATAAATTCCACTATGATGAAGCCATTGTGAACATACAGTACTTTTTAATCAAGTGCGGCTGAAAGTGACCAAAATAAAGATCTGATATATGTTGAAGAAGATGGTCTACTCTGAATTAAGTGATCAAGAAATGTTGCATATTTTCATGAACCAATTGTTCCCCTTAGAATGATTCTTATTATCCGCCTATAATGTACATGCATGAATACATCAATACATTTAAACTGTCTTTACCCTCCACTGCACCACTGTAACTGATCTCCAATCACAAGCCAGTGTCTATTACACCTTCAGCAGGTGAAGATCCACTCCACCTTTTGCGTTCCTCTCGGTTTGGCCGCGCTCCAGTGCAATCCTGGAGTACCTGAATTGCACGCGATTCTGTCAATTGCAGGTACTTGATGGCTTTCTTGTGTGCTGGGGTTGAAAAGTTGCTGGAGGTTTGTGCACACAGCATTGCGTGACTAGAGCTGGGAAAGAAAACACAAAGACATTGTTAGCAGTGATCAAACCCCCTTTATAGTAACTCAACAGCATTCCTGTCTCGCATTCCGATGCCACCGCTGCTGTGTGAAGGTTTTTTTTCTTCCTTTTAAGAAAAAAGAAAGAAAAGTAAGGTTACACATATCTGGTTCACTGTGTTAAACTCCTTTCTTGCACTAAAATAAATTGTGCCCCCTTGATCAATGCTCATTAATCATTAATCAAGGCTGAATTATAGTATTATTAGAGGCAATTATCTTGTAGAGGTAATTAAGAGACAATGATCCCTTATCCAAAACAATGTGATGTTAACAATAGAGCCAGCAGTCTCCTCTGCTTTCATGCTTAGCAATCACTCCACCTTACAACAGAGCCAAATGAGATGGAAATACATTATTTCTGCATGTGTATTTGCTGCATAATGCATATGTGTGTGTGTGTGTGTGTGTGTGTGTGTGTGTGTGTGTGTGTGTGTGTGTGTGTGTGTGTTGTCCCTACTCTGTGCATCCTCCTCCTTCATATCCCCACTCACGCCAGCATGTGTTCTTAGGTATGTGCTAATGTGCACACAAATGTTTTCCAGATTGGTGTGACAGGGATAATCATATCCAGAGAGCACAAAACCATTTTGAACGCTGCTCACACAGATGGGAGGAAAATGAGGAATGCATCAGACAATCCAAGGGGAAACAAGGCTGACTGAGCGAAGAAAAGATTCAGACACTCTCATGCAGCATAAGCAGCTTATAGTGCACATATCAAAGTGCACAACATATGTGATGCAGCCGGATTTAAAAAACAAACAGTGCAGCTATGGAAAGCTACTGCGTCCAAAGAGCCCGTGCTAGCGGCACACTGATTACCGCGTGGTGGCGAAACCAATCTAATATTTACTGGTAGCAATGACCTCTACGCCTTCTGCTTTCAACATACAAAACATAGAGAGGAGGACAATGGAGTCAGTCATATCTCCAGTGTGTGCTCTGAGAGTGAGACTAGAGGACATTCATTACTGGCCCGGCTCAGACAGAGAGGGGCTTCAGAGCAGAGCTCTTGTGTTGGACTGTTTGGATGTCCTATCCCCTTGTATCTCTTTGACTACCTCCAACACAAGGCTCTATTCAACCAGACTGGGAACAAATGTTTCCTTATGTGGCTCTGAGTGCCCAAGCTCCAGCGACGGGATAGAGAGCAAGAGCCTATGAGACCGAGAGACTGAGGAGGTTACTAATGCTGACCACACCATTGCTATTTAACTACTCCGCCTATCTTATAGAATGATGTGAGCTGCGTTATTAGATGGAGGAGATGACGACGTCATAGAATCTAAGATGAAAAATGACAAGTATTTCCCAAAAGCAGCATGCTCTTTCGCTGGCATGGCCCCCACTGCAGGCGCACTAGCCTGACACACTTGGTTTCCCCTCCTTTTTTCCCCACTCGCCCACTTTTCAAGGGTGTTATTATTTTTACATCCGCCTGGGAATTAACTCAGTAAATATCAGCCAGGAAACCTGAGGTTGAGTTCCATGTTGGCAGCTCACGTAATTCCATGCAAGGCGAATATTCCGATATCCGTCAGGTTCTTTTGGCCTCTCCGTGGGAACGAGAAGAGTGAAGCTAAACAGAGGTCACGGCGAGGTTTCAGTGGGACTTGGGTGATGATTACTCATCTGAAAACTGTTAAAAAAGGCTTGTGCCTAAGACATAATGCAGCGTGTACCTCATTTCTATAGAATCAACCAGGATAAAGAGCTAATCCTCTTGTGCTATGAGACTGATAGGGTTGGACTACTTCCAGCACCTCAGGGAGTCAGATCTGTGAAGGAAGGCTCTCTCAAAGGGACCCCCCCACCCCACCCCCACCCCTACTTTGTTTTTCTTAACATCGGACTAAATGTTAAGATTTTGGTAAATTCACTTCCTTTATTCTGAGTGCCTGTCATACCTTTATCCCTTGCTCCCTTCAAGCCTTCCTCCTCTCGCCTTGCATTAAGATGTCAAGCTTTAACAGGGGTTCTAATGTTTATTTAAACATGTTTTCCCACTTAAGCAGAAATTAAATTAACTTTTGGTCTGGACTGGCTGTGCAGTACACTGACATGTGCATGACTCATTCCTCCTTCCTACCTAATACACACTCTTTCTTTGGACAAACACACTCTTCCTGGAGCCTTACTTATAGTGTGACCATGGGAATATTGTTTTTAACCTGCAGGTGCCTCGGTTTATTGGGCTTCTGTGTCAAAGAGTACACATTGTAAACATGAAATGTAAAGACCTAAATGTCAACAGAATGCAGCTAACCTTCTGCAGGAAATATCACGTAGTGAGTGTACAGCTCGGCCTGCACATTGTGTCTTTTATTTAAAAAATATATATGCGTTTGAGGGACATTCATTTGGGATTTATAACTCCCCAAAGGGCCCATGTGAAGGTTGGTTTCAGGTTAAAGTTTGAATAAGAGAAAAGGTGAATGTTCAGAGCCTTGTGCTGTCTTGGGGTCAAAATGACCCCTCAACACACATATATACATATACACTTGTACACGGGTCATTTTGACCCCAAGACAACACACAGGTTTTAAATAGTGAGTAATAAAATGAGTATCTGTAGTCAGCAGACGCTCTTCTAGGTGTGTGTGTGTGCGTGATCTCAGTGGCAGGCTGTGTGTAGGCAGCTGGGAGTGTGGCAGGGCTATGCGTGACTAGGAGAAATACACCTGTCTCTGTGCTCAGGTACGGAGGGGGAGCCGGCACGCAGGGGCCTGCCAGCCGAACAATGCTCCTATTGTACCTGCGCTCTGACTGCAGACGCTCACAGGAGAGGAAGCCCTGAGCTCAGTGTGTGTGTGTGTAGCTCTCTCTCTCTCTCTCTCTCTCTCTCTCTTTCTCTCTCTCTGCTCACACAAGACATACAAAGTCAAATTATTTATAGTACACATATTGTGCTGACCACAGACGCCCAGGGCTGAATCCCCAAAAACTCTGCCTTTTACACGCAAGCTGCCAATCAAAGCTGTGACTGACAGATTTTTCACCCAATCAAAGAGAAGAGACAAAGTACTAGCAAACGGGTGAAGGTTGTGTTTGGTTGTACGCTTAATTCTCTTGAAAACATTTTGCATGCACATCATTATTTGGTTAAATTCAACAAGATATTTCCTCGTTAAATGGCTCATTAAAACAAATGCTAAAAAACCCATATGTGGCTTTTGTTAAGTAATCCATTATCAGTCTTACACCAGCCCAACTTTTTGCAGGCTTTTTGTTCTCGGTACAGATAAAGCAACCTTGAGATGGAGAGCCCAGATACTGTAGATGTAGAGACAGCGGGAGACAGACAGTCAGACAGAGAACCCGAGAGAAGGCAAGAGAGAGGCCGCCCGTCTGTAAATCACTGGGGCTCTCTGTGGTTTCTACAACAAAGGCTGACTCTCATTTTGTCTTGATTTGTTAGCCAATTATGACAAAAAATGAGCAGGGCAACCGCAGAGAGGGTCGCTGATGAGAGGGAATGCCGAACATCTGCTTTGAGAAGTTTTGGTTTGGGGTTGAGCTTGAATAGACACAAGTACCTCTTCTGTCAAACAGAAACTCCAGCTGTTCAACAGATGGGGTCAGCTATTTGGTCCCATTTGGTGAGTAATGTGTAGCCACAAAGGAGTCCGAGCCTCTTTGAACCCATTATCTGGAAGTCACGAAAGCTTTCTACACCTCTTTCACAGAGTTTCACATGGGTAGCTGCAGTGAAGGTGCCTTCGTTACACGTGTGTGTGTGTACACGTGTGTGTGTGTGTGTGTGTGTGTTAACACCAGCGGTATCATACGTGAATAAGTGTGTATGTGTGTGTGTATGTGTTAACACCAGCGGTATCATACGTGAATAAGTGTGTGCGTGTGTGTGTGTGTGTGTGTGCTCACTGACTAACGCAATACAGTCTTCATAAAGGTAGTATTGTTAAGGTGCGTGCGAAGCTCATACTTTGGGTCCCCGCCCACCCCTGTAAACCACGGCCTTTTTTTCCTCTCCTTTTTTCCCTTGTACACCTTCCCCTTTCTTTTTGTTACAGGTAAACATTTGATGTCCGCACGCAATCCCCAGAGAGTCTCCTCCCCTTGTTCTCTCCTCGGCTCCCACTCGGTGTTACTCACACTCTCTCTCACACACACACAGACACACACATACACACATACACACACACAGACACGCTACCCTTCCCTCCCCATTCTTCTGACATTCCTCTCCTCACTGACTCAGCACCTGTTTCCTTTAGAGGTTATGCAGTTTCTTTCTCTGTTGCTGAGTGACAAACATTTGTAATGTACTTTGACCTGCAAGGAAAATAAGAAATAAATAATTTAAATGTGTCATGGTATGTAAGAAGAGAGTGTGTTTCATTTAATTAAATAAAGTAAACCGTGACCAAAACAGGACCAAAATAATGTGACCCGACCAAACCTCAGCACCCGATAACCCTGATGGGCTGAAACAACTGATAAATGAGATCAGAAACACAATAGACACAAATATATTGAAATATACAAACATACATCCAAGTAAAACATGGAGCCTTCATTAAATATGATATAGTTAAAATGTTCACAACATAATGATAGCAAAAGATGTATGTGATTTTAAAGGCTATGGGAAATGTGTTTCTCTGAGGGTGCCAAAGGTAAAAGACAGGTTTGAGTAAAAAACAAATGCAGTGGGTTGATTCTTGAAAAGTTGCAAAATGGAAATGTTGTAAGATATGGTCAAAAAATACACAATCTTATTATGAATCCTTATTTATGTGGCCTTCATTCAGCCTGTTTATGGTGTCATGTCACACACCAACAAGAGCACGTTTCAGTCCCTTCGGTAATCTGTAGTTTGCATGTGTTGTTGGACATGGAACCGCTTTCACTAAGACAATATGTGTGAATAGTATCCAAAATATTTATTGGTGCGTGTGAATGATTAGGATCTAACAGATGTTGAACACTGAGGGGAAGGTAATAAAACAAGCCTAAATCTGGTCTGCGAACTCCAGCTCTGTTACCAATGCCAATCTCAGTCACGCACATCCCTCAAACTGCACTCTGGCTCTGGGAGGCTGAGCCTGAAGGGAGGTCTGACTGGTTCTGACACATCACAGGCGATCATCATGTCCAAGCAGAGAAAAACATAAACCTCTCTGCCAATGTTACCAGCAGCACATATGACTTCAATCAGCCTCTAATGAGCGTATGGGCAAAGAAGGATCTGTTTTAGCTTTTTAGCAATTTCAAACACACCCACACCCACATACACATGGATGCATGTCTACACACATACTCTCGTGCTGCTATTGACAAACCCAGACCTGAGGGTTAAGTTAGTTGGTGGGTATTTCAGACAAATTAAGATTGCCAATGCTTACCAAATAAATTGCATTGTTCCTACATATAATGTATTGAAATGCAGTCAAATATATAGGCATAGATTTAAAGATACATTTATCAGCTTGCAGTTCATTTGAGTCTTTCCCATTCTCTTAATTAATGTGGAAAAGTCAGACTGTCAGAGAGGAGAAGAGAGTCTCATGCAGGCATAAAAGAAATTATTTCAATCCCTACATTGTTGTGTCTCCTATGATAATTGTGGCCGCTGCTCTCTTTCATCAGGGGCTTTTGGCTCCCTCCAAGCAGCCCAATTAGCATCCCTGCTGAGGTGGGGTGTATTATGCAAATACAAACAGTTACTGTACGAGTATGGGCCACCCCCATGGGTAATGCTATGTTAAATGAATATTAGATTTGTTGTGCCTACAACAAGTTACCTATTGTTGTGCCGGCCTTCTGCTGCTCTGGAAAAGCCATTCAAACAAGATAATCTGTCTGCGTCTCGTCATTGCAGTGCATGGTTTCCCTGTGCGCGGACGAAACGCTGAGACAAAGGGGCTGTTTGATTGGGAGTATGAAGCAATTGGTTTTGTGAGTATAAAGGGATACTTCTTACAGCCATGATACAGTCGCAAACACTCTGATCCAAATGAAGACAAGAGGAGCTCTCAATATCACCAAATCTTTATAATCCCCTACATTTTCTGGTGTTTCAAGTTTGCCATATTTCCATTTATCTTAAGCTTTCAACTCAACCTTGCTGTGTCTATTTTTTTCATGCTTAGTTAATCTTTGTCGCTCTCTGCCCTCATTGGGAAAAATTGCTTTTGTCCATCTGAAACCCAAGGATGTCTTGGATACAAGGTGGGACAGTTGGGTCGGGCTGTGAAAGAGCCGTATTGTCCTAAACACAAGGCAAGGTGTGCAGAGACAAAACAACAACGTGGCAAAATCACAATGAAATATGTGGTCTCCGTAATTTGTTTTTCACATGGTTGCTAAAGGAACCATTGTTCCTTTACATTTCCCGTATTAAGTGATTAAACAATCCATAAAACACAACAATGCATATGATGCCTTTTGGCATTTGGTAGGCTGACGTAATGTAGCATAAGGTAACATAATGTAAATTATTATATCTATTACATTTGTTATTGTTACATGTTTACCATATTGGTAACCATACTTTTCTTTTTTTACAGAGGCAGACGTTACAGGTTTGCTCCAATAGCCTTGCACAATAGCTTTGTTTTGACACTGCAACGTAGAATAATGTCATCCAGTCATGCAGGCAGAGACAGACAAGTTGGGGGAGTCGTAGTCCATCGCGTGTGTCACTTTCTCTCCGGTCATACCAGGTAGCTGTTTGTATACAATTTACCCGATACCACAGCCACCTAATGACAGGGCTGAGCTGGAATATAATGGTGGCTTCCTGGCACTCTTATACAAAGAAACAAACAGCACTGACAAAAGCAGCTTTGAAATGAACACAAGAGGCTCATCAACAAAAGCGTGAAAAATGTAGCCGTCTTTTTTACTTTGATGTATTCCGACTATTTGGAGGAAAGATCATGGACGTGTATGCATGCCATGTAGCAGAGTGCCGCCTGTGAGTGATTTGTAGATCAGTCTGGTTTTGTTTTGCTTCATTTGAATAAACAAAACATTATTGCATTTTTAAAAGGCATTCAGTGCTGTTGATGGCAGTAAACCACATGTATGGCTCATTTAATATATTTTTTTCAGTAGCTCTCGAAGCTGAAAAATCCCTAAACTCAGTGACATTTCTGGATGAACAAGTGTGTAAAGATAATCAACAGGAAATACCCAGGAATAAAAATGTAACCGAGTTCAGCCACAAGAGCCAATGTTTAGCAGAGATGATTTAGTATCAGGAAATAAAAAGCTGTTCCACCCACCAAACCAAGAGTGTTGGTATTCGGTTTGTCTGTGTGCAACACATACGTCAATGCTATTCATCGCTTGTTGTCAGACGCTAATGCCAGCTATTACCCACTTCAAAAGGAACAATAAATATAATATCTGACTTGCAAATCCAGTATGATTAGCAATAACTCTTAGATTGTCATTATTTCTCTTTTAGGTACCTAGCAACAGAGTGAGGTCACACTTCACAACATGTTGTTTGTAGCAGGGATCAGTTCAAAAGAACTGGTATGGGAACAGTGCTTAATATGTGAACACAAGCTCAGAGTCATTGTAGCCTCTCTTTGATGTGTGCAAATGGTATGATTGTGTCCAACTCCTCTTGCTTACGCCGACTCACTCAACTGGGAGTTTGCGTGACAGCCGAGGCAGCTTAATGCGTTCCCTCTCCAGACAAACAAAATTAAATACGACTGACTGACTGACGCTTTAGGGCTCAGGAGATGAAGCGCCGAGGAAAGACGCGTTTCTGGAACATTTTGTGGTTGTTATTAGCAGGTCCTTTGCTATAAAGAGCAGTAATTACGCCAGGCTTATCTCGTCTTTGTATTTAAGAAGTCAGAGCGATTACTGTGATACACCACACTTATTGTACACACAAGAATGCACACATGAGGAATGGATCATTACAATCCCATTTGAATCCACGAGTGGATGTAAATCCATCCCGCCTCTGGGCAGATAGTGCACTTTAAGCTCAGTTTGAAAAGGTATGAGTGTCTAACATTTATGTCACCACTACCTCTACATGATATGAGACTTCAGTTCCTCAGCTGGCACAGTGGAAGTTCATATCAGTAAATGGCAACTTTGAACATGCCCAATGTTGGTTTTGTGCTGCAGAGTTATTTGTGAGAACACAAGCTGCGAGCATACTAAAAAGCATACCAATTGTTTAAGATAAAGCTGAAGGGAACAAGTAATGCTATTGATAGTGGATTGTAAAAACAATAATGAAAGTCAGTGACATGTCTGGCTCGACAACAGCAGCAGTCTACTTTTAGTTGTGGATCTGTAGACAGCTCGAAACCGTTCAAGTCAAGTCTCTCAGATGGCTAAAGCTATGGAAAGTTACTCACTTTAAGAGAAATATTGTCTCAAGCCTACAGCAGTGCCAAAAGGGTTGCACTTACAGCAAGTATTTTATCTGGAATATTTAAGATAAATGAACAGCTAGTGACAGCGACTTTACAACATCTTTCACATCATGTGCAATACAGAGCCACAGCACATCATTCTGCACCCGTATCGTAGGACAATGTGGGTTTGAGTAAAAGCAAACCCATAAAAGGTTGGAACGTTTTTTCAGAACTATATCAACATTATAATCACTTTGTTTATTTAGTCAGAGGTGTAAACGGTGCATAGTTCCTGTGGTGGGATCACTGAATAGGTGGGGAACTCTTGAGCGAAAGCATGGTGGTCCGGCTGGATTGAAGTGAAGGAGCTAAAAGGATCTGAGGGCAAAGGGATGTGGGTGAGTTAAGTAGTATGTGGTGGTTTGTAGAGGGGTGATGTGTACTAAAGTGTGTGTGTTTTGGTGTGGTTGATGGGGGCTGAATGGTGCACTTGTTGTTAAAGGAGATTTTGCAATACACCCCTCGCTAGTGGCCCCTTCTGTCTTTTTATTGTGCAGATCACAGTATCTCTTCTCACGGGAAAGGAGAAACCAGATGGACCAGGATTAGTAAAAAAATTCTGTGATAAGATAACAAATAAAGATCCAGCCCATTCATAAGAAATAGTGAGACCCACCCCCATCCCTCTAAAGACAGCATACTCATATGAGCACACACAAAAGGTGCTGCTGCTGAATTTACATTCCTTCTCACCTCACTCCATTGACTGACATTTATAGCACCAACAATAGACTGTAAACCTCACAGTAGCCCTTTATGATGGCAAAGGATCTGTGCTTTTATTGGGGGTAACTGTGGAAATTACTGCCCATTCTTCTCCCCAGCACTATGATGTGTGATTTCTGCCTTCGACACAAAGTTCAGAGTCTGCTGCCAACACACTGAGGATGACGCAGAGGATCGGTTCACCTACTGAACACCGGTCAGAGTTGATTGCGGAGACAGCGAGGCAGTCAGGTGACCCACTGTGTCTCTGGAGTCACGCGGGCAACTGACAGATGCAGAACAACAAGGCAAGGCACACGGATTGTGATCTTGAATATGAATGCGAACAATTACATACAAACATATCAAATCTAGAACACAACACAAACCAAATTAAACAAATAGCATTTTTTTGTTAGAAATCACTTGGTCTATATCTATTGCTTTTACATTAATGTGGGACCTGAAAGAATTCCGTGTATATTTTGCAATAAGTGTTTTTTCTTTTAAATAGTTGTGCACCGGATCATAAAACCCACGGTTCAGATCGGATCAAAGATTGGATCAGCAAAAAAGAAAAAGGGAGCAAATATAACTTTTAGAGATCACTGATTGTGTATTTTTCTTCCCGCTGGTACACATTGATGATCATTGATGATCCAGATTGGCAAATACAGATCCCTTTGTTTTTTGATTATGAAGCTGGTCTACAAGGCTCAAGACAATGCTTTTTTTTTTGCCACGGTCCCAAAAAATGTATTTTAACCGCTCTAAAGACAGTTTAGTAACCTTCTTTCGTTGGCCGTTAGCAATGCTGCTAACCTTACTAGCTCTCCTCCTGTCAATTCACACACTGATTGGTTGAATATTGGCAGATAACGAGTTAAACTTTATTTCACACTATTCAACAACGCTACACCACTAGTAAACAGTAATATTATGCTACATAGATTGTTATGGTTTGATAATATCACACTTGTATGTAAACAGCGGTTAACTGACTCTTAGTTCCTCCCGGAAGCTGCTGCAAGTGTTGTTGAGCCTGCAGCTACTGATGAGTGAAAACAAATAAAGACACTGATTATTGTATCAGTGACAAATGATACTAAAATATAAACATTCATTTTAGAGGATTTGGAAAAAGAAGTGAAAGCACCAAAATCCCCTTGACTTAACGCAGCATGCATCCAAACAACACCTGTGTGAGTGTTTTCATGTGGAAAGACCAGCAGGTTACATATACACTCACCTAAAGGATTATTAGAAACACCTGTTCAATTTCTCATTAATGCAATTATCTAATCAACCAATCACATGGCAGTTGCTTCAATGCATTTAGGGGTGTGGTCCTGGTCAAGACAATCTCTTGAACTCCAAACTGAATGTCAGAATGGGAAAGAAAGGTGATTTAAGCAATTTTGAGCATAGCATGGTTGTTGGTGCCAGACGGGCCGGTCTGAGTATTTCACAATCTGTTACTCAGTTACTGGGATTTTCACGCACAACCATTTCTAGGGTTTACAAAGAATGGCGTGAAAAGGGAAAAACATCCAGTATGCGGCAGTCCTGTGGGCGAAAATGCCTTGTTGATGCTAGAGGTCAGAGGAGAATGGGCCGACTGATTCAAGCTGATAGAAGAGCAACTTTGACTGAAATAACCACTGGTTACAACCGAGGTATGCAGCAAAGCATTTGTGAAGCCACAACACGCACAACCTTGAGGCGGATGGGCTACAACAGCAGAAGACCCCACCGGGTACCACTCATCTCCACTACAAATAGGAACAAGAGGCTACAATTTGCAAGAGCTCACCAAAATTGGACAGTTGAAGACTGGAAAAATGTTGCCTGGTCTGATGAGTCTCGATTTCTGTTGAGACATTCAGATGGTAGAGTGAGAATTTGGTGTAAACAGAATGAGAACATGGATCCATCATGCCTTGTTACCACTGTGCAGGCTGGTGGTGGTGGTGTGATGGTGTGGGGGATGTTTTCTTGGCACACTTTAGGCCCCTTAGTGCCAATTGGGCATCGTTTAAATGCCATGGCCTACCTGAGCATTGTTTCTGACCATGTCCATCCCTTTATGGCCACCATGTACCTATCCTCTGATGGCTACTTCCAGCAGGATAATGCACCATGTCACAAAGCTCGAATCATTTCTAATTGGTTTCTTGAACATGGCAATGAGTTCACTGTACTAAAATGGCCCTCACAGTCACCAGATCTCAACCCAATAGAGCATCTTTGGGATGTGGTTTAACGAGAGCTTCGTGCCCTGGATGTGCATCCCACAAATCTCCATCAACTGCAAGATGCTATCCTATCAATATGGGCCAACATTTCTAAAGAACGCTTTCAGCACCTTGTTGAATCAATGCCATGTAGAATTAAGGCAGTTCTGAAGGCGAAAGGGGGTCAAACACAGTATTAGTATGGTGTTCCTAATAATCCTTTAGGTGAGTGTACGTGCCAAGCAGCACGTCTAAGTGTATCTAAACATATGAATATCACCCTGAGTGTGATGTGTGAAGCTGCATCCAGAGTCATTCCATTGTTGTGGAACAGCTCTGCCCTGAGGGCTGCAGCAGCGTGAGTGCGAGTTACGTGGTGCTCTGGAAACAAGAAAAGCGGCTCTGTTTTTGGATGGCTGTCTTGGCTTTGTATGAGCGCTTGCTGGCACACAGTCAAGATCCTGCCCCTAGAGAGGGAAGATTAATGACAGCTAGTCACGGAAAGGCTTTTCAGCAGCAGAGAGCAGAGGAATGGAGTGGGAGAGGGAAAAGATGGAGAGAAGGGAGGGAGGGGATAAAACAAAAGGTGAGGAACTGTTGTGTTGAAGTGGGAGTGAGAGGGAGTAGGTATGAGTAAAAGGTGTGTGACTGTGAGTGTTTGTGTAAAAACCACACACATCAATTGTCATAAACATTCATAATACTTGTAAAAACATAATGAATACAATGACTGGATGCATTATTCCTTGAATTTCTTCACACTAATCTAGCTAATGTCCACATGGCAGCTCTGACAGCCACTTAACTCACAAACCTCACCCTTCTCCTCCACCTGTGATTGCAGCTCAGCACCTCTGCCAAATCCTGGGGAGGGTGGGAGCTGGCTAATGACACAGGTTTTGTTTAGTTATGGTCTAGACGTTACACCTATCCCAGCTCTTCCCTGTCTTGTAATGACAACTAAACCGGCACTGCTGTGAATCCACACCGAGCACATTGTTTTCCCTCACTAAGTGTGATGCATACATACAGCGATTCCTTGCCATATCAAACGTTGTTTTAGCTACGATCATTTGTGCTGTAACAGAGGTTCTGCATGAGTTTTATCTTGCTGAACAATGTTTCTTCAGCGGGATTGAGAGATAAAGCAAAGAGAACAAAGGAAAGCTTGAGCAAGCGTTGCTCCTGAAGGGAAGTATAGCCTGGACCTCAGTGTACGATGACTGAGCCAAGAGTCAAAGAGAGTGCGTGCCACGAGCGCTGACCTCTCTCCTCGTCTTCCGGCCCAAACCCAAACCCAAACTCCCGGGCTTCAGGGCAGAGTGAGGTCATGGTGAACTCACTCTCCTCATCTCCTCTTTCATTGCCTGACCGCACAGCTGATGACTTCACTCATTTTGGAGTTCCTAACAAACTTCAGTCTTTGTATCACAGATGACAAATGAACCCGAGCAAAGTTTGCCTGATGGGAGCAAAGATTCCTCAAATTGAAGGAGAGGACGAGAGCATGTGTGTGTGTGTGTGTGTGTGTGTGTGTGTGTGTGTGTGTGTGTGTGTGTGTGTGTGTGTGTGTGTGTGTGTGTGTGTGTGTTTGCTTTTCCAAGGTGCCAGACATTTTTTACCACAAGAATTAAGGGAAAACATCTACATCCCTCAAGACAGTTTGTGGAAATCTCAACAACATCATATTGGACAATTCTGCAGAACACAATTGACCGCCAACGCTTAGCGACAATGCAGGGAATCGTCAACTGACAATGAGGTGGCGGCAGAATTAATGTGGTCGACATTTTTCAGACCAGCAATCATTGCTGCCTTACTTAAATATTGAATCATGACAGATGCTTTTTTTCTTTTTCTAACTTTTAATACCAAGAGGGAGCTGAACAAAGTTTGCCATGTGGGGCTGAAGTTTGAAAATTAAAAAAAAAACAGGCGTTATAAAGAAGTGAGAGCACCCGACTGATGTAGTTCGCACCTCATATATGCCTGAAACTATGATGTTGTGGGCAGCGTAACATGTCATCTTTTTTTGGTTGTATTTTTGGTCACCTATGAATTTAAGTCCAATAGTCTCTTTAGACTGAGTGTTTGGGCTCTACCAACTCCTCAGGGAAATATCTGGCTCTTTATCTGCTAAGTGCTGCACTATGTTAGCTGCCAACTGTATCCGCTTTTTGGTACTGAGCAGGTAGTGTACAGTGGATTTTGTTCAAAGAAAACAGCTGCCTGCTTTGGCTGAAAACAACGCTATAAAAGCGGTGCGAGTGAACTAAAAATGTACCACTATTGATGTCTTTTGGAGGTTTTCAGAAATTCCAATGTTTTGTAAGCGGGTTGCTTTTTTTTAAAGTTGGAAACACTCTGCGGAGAGAGTGTAATCTATTACTGCCATCACCATGTTAGGAGTGCAGTTTTAACAAAACTCTGTAAGAAAGACATCTTTGGTAATATTCCCATTGGTGCACCTGGAGGAAATTAACTTGGCTAACCAAAACAGTGAAACCCAACGGTACCTTTCAGCACTGTTTTATCTGGCACACTAAATCATGCGCTCCACCGCTGTGATATATTGTTATCAGTGCTTGGATGAATCTAATAATGGTTATCTTGAGAAGATGCATTGGTCTATATCGATGTTTTTCAGTACTATATCAGAACTTAAAACTGTCTTTACATACTTTTGAGCCAACTCCTACTTACTTCCTATAACCTTTCCATGGCATTTTACCCAAACACCTGCCCCCCCCCCCAATTCTACCAACATGAATCGGGTGAGAGAAAAGTGGAGGCAGGGAGAGAGAGGAAAGAAGGGAGGGGTGCTATTGTTGGCACACTCCTGCAGTTATGTAGGCGGGGGAATGTGTGTGAGGTGGAGAGTGGGATTAAAGGGAATAAATATTATTCTTTCACAGAACTGCTTTGAATCAGTGTTGAACGGCATATTTAAACTGTTTGGATCTGATGAGATCATTCAGGGGAAAATGCTGCTATGGAGACCCAGAAAGAAATTTAAAAAATATTATGTGGGAAGAGGAAAAGATAGAAAAGGCAACAGTAATGGAGGGAAGGTGCATAGGCATTAGAGTATACCCGTAAAACTGCAATTAATCATTGGAGTGGCCTTGAATTACAAAACTCATGCTCAGCCATATGGGAAATATCAAATTGTTAATCTAAACCAGCATGAATATAACTTATCAATAACAATATAAATTCCAAATATGTCTAACTCCGAGACAGTTAAAGACGTTCATTTTCGACACCTCTCTTTATCCACTTAAAACCCACCTGCCAATCAGCAACAAACATACTTCGCATACCGAAAAGGAGTGAAAACTAAACAGGGAGAGGTGGAGAAAAAATATCTGAAAGAAAGAAAAATATAGTTTGTGTCAGTTAAAGTGCTGCTTTTATTTGACAAACAATGTTAGCAATGGACTTCACATGACAACATTCACAACCTGGATTCATTTTTATAAAACATTTATTATTTTGATTGATGGACCATTGTTGACTAAAAGAAGATAAATTCACAAAGAATGGAAATATTCAGAATTTATGATCACTTCAAAGGTAGGGGGTCTCCACCTCTTTTGGTCTCTCTTGTTTGCCATTAGGGCTGCACAGAGTTTAAAGCTTCACAGCTCATTCCCTGACATCCAAAATGTCATTATTGATAACTTACAGAACCATTTCATGCAATAGTTCAACTTCTTTTTTGCAATCTCTCGCACAGCAAGCGACGCTGTGCTCTATTGGGAAAAAAAGGTGGATATGATTATTTCTGTAATTCACAACATGTTTTTAACAAGATGATCTGCTTTAATCCATACTTGTAAGTCTTTCAAAAACAATATTTTCACTCCGGTCAAATAACGGTGTGCCCTCAGGCTTGCCGCACACAAAGGGAGGCTCAGTCTGTATTAACGGAATGGTCCAACAGCAATACAATGGCACCATAAATTACATTTGTATGACCACACAAATGTGGCATTTGGTTTATCCCTATTTCCCATCAAGTCATGTAAATCATGGTGGTTCAGGGAGACCTGCCACAACAGCGAGGCAAAAGGGACTTGCTGTCTAAATGGGCCTCGGCTTTTAATGAATCTTTTGACGTCAATGGACTTCAATAAAAGTCGCTTCATGGTGAGCAACTAAAAGAGGAAATACCTAGACAGATACTGGCCAAAGGAATGTCTAGAGGGAAATCTGTACGGGAGCTTTTTAAATTAAGCGGCGTAGTTCAAGAATATGGGACCAACAAAAGAAGATGTAGTGATGCCAGTTACCATAGCTTTATCATATCATAGCTTTATAGCTTTACCATAGCTTTATCATAGCTATCGCACTGAATGTGCTTTGCTTTACCATAGCTTTACCACAGTTTTGCCATAACTTTACCATAGCTGTATCATAGCTTCATCATAGCTTTACCTTTATCATAGCTTTACCATAGCTTTACCACAGCTTTATCATAGCTTTATTCTAGCTTTACCATAGATTTACCATAGATTTATCATAGATTTAAGGATTTCACCCATGAGTTCATGGACAGTCAAAGTGATGCAGGATGTTGTGCAGTGACAACATCCTGGTATCTTCATCTATTTGCCCGGTGGGCAATCTAAAATGAGTCCAGAAGGGGTTGTCCCTTAGGGGGTGGGGGGGCAACACTGTTTTGGGGTACATACAGTACAGATACATATAAACAGCAGACAGAGGAATAAAAGAAAGCCAAACAACCACTGCTGCCATTATGACCCTTCAACTGTTCATCAAATAAAATCTCACCATTATATCAGTACAAGTGGCTCTTAAAGTGACAGTCCACCACTACATCCCCAAATCTTTCTATGAGATTAGCCACACTGTAGAGGTTGTTGATGTTATAGGCTGAAGTGGTTATGGGGGCGATGCAGTCCCCAGAGTCCCACAGCAAGGACGAGAGACGATAGTTGGTCCTGGGTTGCAGGGCACAGAGAGGGCAGTGTCTAGGGGAGAGAAGAACTCTGATAGACGGGCACAAAGGGACCATTGGTTTGGCACGAGATGCAG
Organism: Taurulus bubalis; assembly: GCF_910589615.1. Lineage (NCBI taxonomy): Eukaryota > Metazoa > Chordata > Actinopteri > Perciformes > Cottidae > Taurulus > Taurulus bubalis. The sequence continues at coordinate 13,058,469 of NC_136605.1, forward strand.
CGAGAATTCAGTTGGAGTTCCGTGGGAAGAGTTGGGCTCAATGAGATAGATCTCTCTCCCTCACGCTCCCTTTTCTCAATGGTTTTTTGGACAGAGAAGATGATATTGAGACATCAGCACAGCCCTCCCAAGCAACCCTCAATAATTCAGAGCAGGCATTAGTTAACTCTAACATGAAATGCGCACCATTACATTACTGCTAGCAGGGGACAAATTCAAGGTAATAATCACACAATTTAAAAAAGAAAATGAGCAATACTTCTGGAAAACATTATCTGTAATTATTAACATGCACTATTAATTGAGATTTGTTCATTATCTGTAATGTTGGACGGACATAACAGAAAAGAATAAAAGCACACAGGGAAATAATGAGACTTGTGTTAATGATCCACCATCAATACCAGGAAAAGATTATTTCTGCCAAATCCCAATTCAAAAAAAGATTCCCCATAGCCAAAATCCCCCATTCATTTTATCTGTATCAAAACCAAAGCCAACACATGTTGCAATCCAAGGCATACACCAATTCCCATGAAATAAAAGCATCTGATCCAAAACTATTACAGAAATCCCATTGTTCTTCATGATACAACGCTGACCCTCCACTATCGAGCTCTATTGGGAAACTCTGCACTCCTGTTAAACTCAGTACCAAAATACACACATGCACACACTTGTGGATGTCCTAAGCAGATGTAGGGGGGTGGAGGGCAATGGACAGTGAAAAAAACACTAGTGTGCATGGGACGTTGAAACTAGAAAAACAACTCTAATAGTGTTGGTGAAGGCTTTTTTCTGGTTGCCCTAAAGACTTTTTCTTTGATAGAGTATATGTTTACTTACATGTATCCAATTTTCACTCCTCTGCCCACCTCAATATGTTCTCACTAGCTTCTTCAATAGTCTCACTGGATGTATGGATGCCATGAAGAGCGTGTCTATTTGAGGTTGTGTGATCGCATCGCTGCTTCACACAATCCCCACTGGACTCTGCTGCCACCTGTGGCATCTAAGAACCAGATATGCCAAGTTTCCACTGCAGATAGGGCTCCCTCACTGTAGTTGGGATTCTCAGCTGATCGTGACGACGCGCAAAATAGGCCGAACATCATCTCAAGGATACTCGAAAAAAATGTCAATGGCAACCAAACAGGGATTGTATCCTGTCAATTGTACCGTGTCAATTGTACCCATGTAGCGTACGTGGTGCGTCAGGTGCACTGTACCCATAGTTGTACAGGCATTTTATATCTGGGTCGAAAGAACAAACAAATAAAAACACCCTTGTTTGGCTATTAAAAAAAACTGATCAATCAGTGGTCTGCAGTGGTTGAATTCCAGTCTTTGGGCTCAAGAATGGAGTTGATCTATTGGTACTGTAGTGACTGATCTCCGTCTAGTCACTCAGCTGGGCGTAGGAGAAGTTCCTGTTTCTTACTCGCTTTTTTAGATGAAGCAGTTTGTATATCATTGGGTGAGGTTCCCATTTAATTATATATTCATGGTTATACAACTTGTACATTCTTGGTCTCCTGAAGTGTTGCTTGCGGTAAAAACCGTGTGCTCCCCGTCACCCATGCATCATTACCCACCTGGCTGTTGCACCTGTGCCCCATATATAAACTACCACAATAAAATACACACTACCAAATAAAATACACAGACATAACTAATGGCTCCTACAGGTACCATCCACAACTTGTCCTAATGGAAACACCAAAGAAATGAAATATATTGGGTTCTACTGAACTGAACTTACTGCTTGGTAGAAACGCGGCTGGGTCCAGAGGGAGCTATTCCAATCTCTTAATTAATAACCTCAAACCCCAACCACTGGGTATCTAACTATTCTGCACTGAAAACAGACCGTAGGAATGTCAAAAAGGTGTAATCACCCAGTTCTTGAATTATTATACACATGTATGCTTTCCACTTAAATTTGGAGTGGTTGTTTTAACCTTTTAACATTTATCCTGATTGTGACCTCTAGCCTTCAAGTCATTTCTCCACCCAAAATGTAAATGCTCAGACCTGCAGCCCCTTGCAGCCCTTTTGACCCCCATCCCTGCTCTAATACCCCACGTCCTCCCGGACTTGCCCCTGCCTCCTGCCCCCTGCACTTCCCCACCCTCCCGTGCCCTCCCTGGCACCTTTGCCCCACGGCCCGGCCTCATTCATCTCGCCACCCCTCTCCGGCCAGGGGAGCTGAAGGCCCTCTTTGTATGCACTCCCTGGGAGATATTAACCCCCTGTCTCCGTGCTCCCACCAAACAAAGGAAGCACTTACTAACCGCTAAAGCCTTAACAAACAGCGCCTTTCAAATGAACCCTGCTCCATGCTGTGCAGAGGGAGGGGAGCGCCCAGGAGAGAAAAGCCCAAAACATTTGCTTGTTTTTGCAGATTACAGAAAACTTGGTGGTGCCGTACTCAGATCTTGTCGAGTTGACTCGTTACATTGGTTCCTTCTCAGACTCAGATGGATGCCATTGATGGCAGCAAAGAAGGAAGGAAAAGTCCATATGCACAAATAAATATTAGCACAAACAGACAGAAGGGGACATCCCGTTGACACCTGTTGAGTGTATAGTAGTAGACTGTGTAGAGGGCTGCAGGGATGACGCATTTCTGGAGGCCAACACCAGAAGTTAGCATTGCGTTGGTTCCCTCAACAAACAGTCAATTGGATTTTTCCTTTGGATTATTGCAGAAAATAAGCATCATGTTTATCACATGCTCTGTTCAGCAAGATAATCTTTTTTTAAGCATGAATACAATCGGCAGAATTAAAAAACGAACCTTATTAGAGTGTGAATGCACGCATAGCTGTGAAGGCGAACAAGTCGGCGTGATCACATTTTCATCTCATGTAAATGTTTCAAAATTCAAGAGAGGGGTATCTGCTGACGATTTTTAATCATAAACAAATAAAAATCGTGAACATCTCTATTTCAGGCATCTAAACAAAAACCCATTAAATCATGGTATTTTCCAGGTTTTAGGACTCTATACTCTGATTTGAATTGCTTTAATATTTGTTATATCATACCATCACCATGACATTATTGATGCAAAAAATAAATATAAAAGAAGTCCTGCTAAATTATACAAACAAGTATATTAAAAGTGTAGATATCTCAATACAATTATAGGGAAATTAGTACTATATTATTATAGTCATCATATTATGTGATATGATCTAATCTATTTTTTTACATTCCAATTTAAATTATATATTTTCTGTGTGTGACGCATCGAGTGGGCTACAACTAATTAATTGTGCAATCCTGTATTGTATAAAGACAATAGTAACACCTGAATCCTTAAATCCTTGAGTATAAATGCTGCAGACAGAAGTCAAACTTCTGTTGATTTGGGGTGTATTGTCATTTCACCCAACTTTAAACAAAAATAATGTCAACATAATAAGATTCACACCATAGGGTGACATGACACATTGTACAACATTGTATTTTACTGGGAAACACAAAGCAGACCCTTCCTTCTATAAAAACAGCTGCTTGTGACCGCTTCTGTTGGTTTTGTTGATCAGGACCTGTCAAGACAGTAAAAACACATAGCCGTATCTTAAACAGACACACGCACAAAAAACCACACACTCGAGTCTCATGAGCGAGTTTCTGGGCATGTGTGTTATGTGGTTGAGGTTTGCAGTACAATCCAAAATCACCCAAGCTGCCTCCCAGGTCTGAAATAAATCTTCCAATGACCTTTTATCCCCTCAAAAATGTGCACTTATTATGATGGGGGGGAAATGACTTTATGATTAGTTTGCCCTCAAATGTTTTGGAGAGTGGATTGCTCTCCGGTTCAGAGCAAGAGAAGAGAAAAGGAGAGAAGAAGAGAGACGCAATGCAGCAGTTGAGATCAGATTGTGTGAGAGACTGCACACCTGTGAAGAACAAAGACAGAATAATCACACACATTATTATCCATGATGTATTTCACCAGCACATAGTTGAATGATAGGTCAAAACCCTTTGAGCCTGATGAAGGCACTGCCAGTCTCAGCAAACTAACGCAGCAAACATGCAGTATCATCATATGACAACAAATATGTGTTTACTCGTGCTTTACTATTGCTAAATAGTGTGTAGTTATTATAAAGTGCTACCAATGAAATATTTAGCAAATGAATCAATAGTGAAACAGGACACTATAAAGCACAAGCCACTGCAGTAAAGAGCTTTACAGCCATTATTCTGATAAGGTGATACACATTGTTTAAACTGCAGAATATGACCTTTATTGGCCTTCATTGTACTGGGAGGTGTTGGTTTGCATTTCTTGCCATGGACTTGTGTGACATCTCTTCACGAGGAGCAAAAACTGTAAGTTAGTATCTACATGTGTGTTTTTGAAGGGCAGTGTTTGAATATTTTCCCGAATGTTTGCAGAATTAGTCATAGTTGTTGGAGCTGAAAGGTAAAGGTTCACCCTCACGTTGGCACCTTTCTCCCTCAACAGTGAGTCACACAGTGAGCGGTTAAGAGGGCTAGTTGGTAAACTGCCATTAAAAGGTTGCCTGTTCTCTCAAGGTGTGCCATTACCTTTACAGCTGTCATGTGTGCAAGCCACTCACTCACTACTACCTGGCCAAACACAACATTAACAAACAGAAAGATGAATAAAAAGGTTACTGGCATCCTGTAAGTGATCCAACACACACACACATCTGTTTGACATGTTATTAGAAAAGATTCATTGTAAGTAAAGGAGGCGATAATGGAAGCAACTAATGGCTCTTTTTAATATACATTGTTAATTTTCATGAGTCTGGTCTTTTCCCACCTGGAAAATGTGTCAGGAATACAGTATAGTGTGTAAATGTGCACCTTCCCACTGTCCAATCCAACATCCCTCTATCCATCAAAACACATGTGGAACAACCCCCGCCCCCCTTTCACGGGACAGCATGAGGCTCAGAAGGAGCTGACCGGCTCAGGTCCAAGTCACAGGAATCGTCTTCCCACATCTGAGCTTTCTGCCAATGAATGAGGCTTTGTCTGCAGAGGAATGAGATCCATATCTCCCATTTGGCATTGCTCATGTTGTCACTAATCAGAAGCAGATGAGCAGACAAGTTGCGCTCCGCGCTGACTGTGTGTGTGTGTGTGTGTGTGTGTGTCGGGTGTGTGTGTGTGTGTGTGTGTGAGTGTGCGTGTGACTGACTATGTGTGTAGAACTTAGTGTGGTTTTATTGCTGAGCGATGAAACATGATTGTGGTTAAAAACATGGTTTATGTCAAGATCAGAACATGCCGATGTAAAACATGCACTCTGGTCTGCATCACATTTTATGACAGGAAAGTATGTACAAATCAAGGCACACTTTAGTTCTGCTTGTCTTCATTATTTCTTTTCAGAATGAAAACAGTCAAAATTACAACTTTTAAGAGTTTTAATGGTATCTATGTATTGTGTCTTCCATAACAAATAGCTACAGCTGAGCTGCAGCACTGACAGTAGAAGACATACAGCCATGTGCCCCCCATGGATCAGAACGACCATTTCTCATGGCTTGAGCATGGTAGCCTCAGCACTATGAATTAGTTGCAAGGTTTACTGTATAATGGTGTCACACCTTATCTCTTAATATGATCAGCAATGCCACAAAGTCAATGGTTCCATCGAATAAAATAGAAAACGGAGCACATAAGGAAATAGAATACAGATACATCTAGTGCATATGTTGACAAGACATGCAGGTGTGTAAACCACAATTACATACAACCAACGACAAGTTGTATTAAATGTGTATAAACTCAAAACACAGGCGGTTTATATTCCAGCAGGTCCAATACTAAAGGAAAAGGATCCAACGGAAATAGTGCAATAAAATAGGTCCAAGGAAGGTGTTCAAAGAAAAAATCCATTAGGTCCAGTGGGATGCATTTACAAAAGTGCACTTTGTGGCTGCAGAAGCACACTGACCGCCAAGCAACCTGTTTGGAGCTCCAGTGTTCAAGCTAAGAGTCAATCTGTGTGTGTGATGAGTTGGGGGAAATAAACGGTGTTGCTCGAGGGCACTTCAGTGGGGCAGATGCTTGGAGACGCATTTGAACAAGCCACTCTAGCTGAAAGACGGCGCATCGGTCACACACATATTTTGGATGTGAAAAGTGACAGCAAAGCTGACTTAAAGGTTCATTCATTATTCAAAGTGCGTTTTTCGGTTGAGGTCTCACACACTTGAGTGACCGACTATGTCTGGCAAAGGTAAGGTGGCGAACACATGGCCAACGTCAAGCTCCTATTTTGAAAGTAGATGGTCACCTACCAATGGGGCTTTTTTAAAAGCAACTTTGTGATGTTTCTCAAACCATGCCGTTTCCAAACTTCTCATGGCCACATTCATTCTGTACAAAGGATCTCTGTTCGCTCCGGCCTCTTTCAGTATCCCTTTGTGAACTTAGTCGGCAAGTCCTCTGCACTGGAATGCCTGTTTTCAGGGTTAGGAGGTACAACGCACACAGAGGGACACACAAACACAAACGCATACACTTTCCCCACATCTTTTTTAAAAAGACACCCACATTTTGACATCACTAAAAGCCAAAAGACAGGTCTCTGCGCTTCCCAAGATGGACAATATATCTTCTGTAATTGAGACAAGTGGCCCTCGTTGTCGTTCTGGTTAACCGCGGCTCATAATGTTTAATGATTATGTGAGTCTCATGGACCTGAATGGAAGAACGGTCACTCTACTGAAGACAGAGACGGAGACAGACGGTTTGGAAAGGGAGGGAATATCTGAGAGAATGACAGGAGATGGAGAAGAAGGAGAGAGAGAAGGCAGAAAAGAGTGAGAGCTTGGGAGCTTCAGACGACCTCTTCACCAGTAGAGACTGTATGAGGGGGATGAATGTAGTCCTTTGTGCCGGGCAGACTGTGGGCTCCAATGTATGTGTGTGTGTGTGTGTGTGTGTGTGTGTGTGTGTGTGTGTGTGTGTGTGTGTGTGTGTGTGTGTGTGTGTGTGTGTGTGTGTGTGTGTGTGTGTGAGAGAGAGAGTGTGTGAGTGAGTGTGTGTAAAAAGAAAGAGAGCTAGGCGGCCCAGGCTCAGGGCCTACAGATGTCTGGAGCTACGCCGCTCACCCCCGGCCTCCACAGGCAGCAAGCAGCTGTTGTCAGAGAGAGACAGGCTGCCCCGGAGAGACTGGGAGGGGGCCAACGGGCAGAAAACAAGAAAGAGCCTCTTTCACAGCCTGGTATGTCCTTCTGGATCCCCACACAATGTATCCTTTGAGGACCCAGAAGAATAACATTTAGATTTAAAGTTTTCTCATCCTGGGAAGTTTGGGTCAGCTCGCCCAGTCCTGCTCCCTAAACTGCCACAGGGTTGATGCTGAGGTTAGGGCTGGGTCTGAGGGGAGAGTGTGGCTGGAGCCAGGGCCAGAGCCGTGGCTGCAGCCTTCAAATTTGGTAACTCTGGGTAAATAAAGTGAGCACCCAGAAATACTCCAAGCACCACTTGACGAATACAGACAATGGCAATGTCAAATATGTGGTACCACATTTTACTGGTCATGCCACATTCTTTGGAATACAATATCGAAGTGTTTAGCTTGTGGCAACTCAACTGACTAACAGATGACAGCCTTGGCTGTCCATCACTAACTGTAACTCAGACAATCACAGTGTTGATCAGCCAGGATTCAGAGTTCCACACGCTGAACTGCCAGCAGGTGTTTATGAAATCTGCTCCCAGCACCTGCAGAGTCCAGGGAACTGAGCAACTCTGTGTTTCCACGGCTCCGAAGTCAAACAGGGCACAACGCATTACTTGTTGTAGTACAGAATGTGCCTTGGCAGTTATGCAGCCAGGTTTGTCGAGATGTTTCCACAGAGGAATTAAGGAAGTAATATACTAAGGCTATCCAGGGAGGAAATGTTTTTTCACTGTGGTCTCTGTTCACAAGCTTTGTCAGCTGGAAGTGGAAGGAAGGAAGGACATTTTCTTCTCTCAGCAAAAAAAAGCCTGACCTGTCAAATTAGTGGAACTCCTTGAAAGTACACAGGTTTGACTCACCCGTCCTTGGTTAAAAATATCACACCTGTGAGAAGAAAAAGTAAAATCTCGTTTTGTAGCGCACTTAATAATAATAATCACTATACTGAGTTCCTAATCAAATGCCAGTATCAGAGTTTGACCCCTTCTGACCTCCAGTCCAACCCACTGTTACCGTTCATGTTCAGGAAAGCTTTAAACAGAGAAAAGGGAACCAACTAAAGGAGATCATGGCTCAAGTCAAACACATTACTTATGTTCTGAAGCAATATTATTATTATTATTATTATTATTATTATTATGTATGACATAGAGAAGCAAACTTACACAGAGAAAAAGATGTGTTAACAAACGGAGAGGTGAAGTCTTTGTGGTCATCTAGGAAACATGAGCCATTTTGCCCATTCTCTGTTTTCCGTTGATTAAGACATGTGACATAATATTTTTTATTTAGCCTTCATGGCAGAGGTGGGATATGACTTTTGGGCAGCTGGGCATGGCTGACGTGGTGTAATAGGGAAGGCCAGGGTGGCAAAATAGATCATACAGAGAGCGATACTTTGCCAAGACAAACAGGGAAGAGTCAGGAAGTCACAAGGCCTTAAATGCCCGGGCCGGACCAAAACATTGGCACGCTGAGGCAGGAATTAAACCCCATGGATTAAGTTAAACCCACTGATTAGGTCCGGCTGTAAGGGAGACAAAACTAATTAAGACTGTCAGTCGGATATGGGTAAACTCAAATGGTTCACTGATCGAAATCATTACCACCACTATATTCTATGGGGGATAAATAACCATGTAAGTCTTCCACGAGCTCTTCTGGCATGCAATTCCCGATTGCTTCAGAAAGCACTGATCTCAGAGGCCGAAATATCCTAAAGACACCCTTTGAGAAAGAGGTGATTCTGAATTAAAACATTCAGAATGCATTGCACAAAGTTATGCATTTAATAAAACCTCCATAATGTCAATGTTAAACTCCCATAATTATATGATCTTTCTACTTATACTGCCAACGTGATTTACACCCCCACAGTAAACAATGAGGTAAAGTCAGAGTCAAAGTCAAAGTAAGAAAATACTGCAGGATGTGTGTGAATAATATTCAATGAGATCGCATATTTGCCGAGTCATTTTCTGGTCAAATTTCAGGGAGTGGAAGACTTGTTCAGATCATTAATCAAGTAACGTTATTAAACTTAAGTAAAAGTAGGGCTTACAATCTGTACAGTATATGGCATCCTCTGTCTTTCTAAATGTCTAATGATTAGATTTACATTCTGTAAAATATGTACTAACTATGCTGTCAGATAAAGGGAGAAAATAATGGAAACTATGATATTTAACTTAAAAATGTTGGTTATTTCAAAATGTAAAGATCAGGTACCTGAAACAACATGAATAAATGTACTTAATAATGTGGTTGATTTCCAACTATGCGATTAGATATCACTGTCATCATCCAACAAATCAAACTGCATGCACACATGTTGTACATGTGCTTATACATATGTTCTTACTTTTGTGAAACTGTTGGAGATTTGTTTAGCTTTTTTCCTTCTATCTTTTATTAATTGAATTGAAGTATGTTGTTTTAGTATGTTGAAGAAATGAAGGAAGGCAATTCAGGGGGCCACCATCACCTTGGGGCCCTGAAGAGTCAGTACCCTTATTTCACTCCACCAATACACTTCAGGTGAAGTCATCTGCACATAAACTGTGTAACAGGCTGCATACATTCCAGTCCAAGACAAATGTAAAGTTGTTTTAACATTTAACATAATCAACACATACTATTGAAAATCACTTTTAAAAAAAAGGAGTTGCTGAAAGAAACACAAAAGCAAACACAAGTTTGGGGAAAGAAGGAAAGGAGGAAGGAGGAAGGAGGAAGAAAAGTCTGGAAAATGTTTGAGAGAGACAAGAGGAGAGAGTGGAACATGGGAAACTAGAATAGCTCAACCGCAAATAGGCTCTTTCACTGAAAGAATGTATAAACATATGATTGAGTTTCTTGGGAAGTCTGGCTATCCGATGAATGGATTGTTTGTTTGTCAGCCACTGAAACGATGCGGGGAGCAACACACCAGGCGTTTACAGAGACAGTAAAAGTCAAGTGATTAAAGCGGATGAGAAAAGAGCGACTGGTTACCCATTCAGTTTAACTGGTTACCGATCAGTTTGACTGGTAACCCATCAGTTTAACTGGTTACCAGTCAGTTTAACTGGTTACCCATAGGTGAGTTTATGACTGGTTACCGATCAGTTTAACTGGTTACCCATTAGTTTGACTGGTTACCCATCAGTTTGACTGGTTACCCATCTGTTTGACTGGTTACCCATCAGTTTAACTGGTTACCAGTCAGTTTAACTGGTTACCCATAGGTGAGTTTATGACTGGTTACCGATCAGTTTGACTGGTTACCCATCAGTTTAACTGGTTACCAGTCAGTTTAACTGGTTACCCATAGGTGAGTTTATGACTGGTTACCGATCAGTTTAACTGGTTACCCATTAGTTTGACTGGTTACCCATCAGTTTAACTGGTTACCCATCTGTTTGACTGGTTACCCATCAGTTTGACTGGTTACCCATCTGTTTGACTGGTTACCCATCAGTTTAACTGGTTACCCATCTGTTTGACTGGTTACCCATCAGTTTAACTGCTCCCTGATAGCAACACAAGGTCTGCCAACCTAAGTGGTCATATTGATAGTGAATGTCTTCCTTGATTTATAGTATATTTTCTTTTGAAACAAGATAGTAGTAAAAGATAGTGCAAGATAAACCTTGACTGATGTTCAGCAGGTGTTATGTACTTCCACCTGGAACTTGAGAGTGAACAGGAACTGACAAGCTAGGACCATCTCAGAAGTGCGTGCAAATTGGACGTGGGGGATTTTTTCATTTTTTGTTATCTTTTCAAACTAATTTCTAATCTGGACCGCTCCCATCACAATTATGCTAAATGATTATTGAGTGATTATGACCCTGTTATGTCCATTTTGTCTTTTTTTTCTTTTTTCTTTTTTTTCTTTTTATATAGTCACCTCAAGTTTAAGTCATAATTTTCCAAAAATATGTTTTATTAAATGCCATCATTAAATAAGGTAACACTATGGTGATTGAGCCCACAAAGTCCTTTTACAACTTACTTGTGACTGAGGCTTACTCTCTACACAAATCATGTTTTGATCATTCTGAGGTACATGGCTGGAATAGTATGTGTTAGAAGAAAAACTTATTTACTCTTAATCAAGTACTGTTTCACAGTTATATTATTAATCATATACTGTGTAAAGGCTTGTGGCTTCTCATTTGACCTACTCTCCTGTTAAAACATACATATGTTTTAACAGTGACCTTCTGATAGTCTTGAGACTGTGGATGCCTACATGTCTCTGTGTGAAGAACGTGGTGTTCCTTGTTATCATATGACCATGCCGATGCAAGCAAATCTGAAGACGTCATGGGAGCTTCTTCTGTGATTGTGTCATTAATGTATTTAAGAGGTAACTCTCTGCTCATTCTTTGAGCAGTCCAGGATACGCAATTGACATATCATGTTGTGATTCTGACTCTGTTCCTTCTTCGAAGAATAAATGTCCTGATCTATGATTTTACCTCAAGGTGTCGAGTAAATTTTTCTAACAGTATGTTATACATTTTTTTACATTTGAATTTAGGTATTACAATTGAGGTCAAATTTAAGATAATGTGGACTGGAATACATTAAATTAAGTGTTGTTAAAATTATCCTTAAATCCCTTACATGCTTAGAATCCTTAGACCTCAAGGCTAAAACATTTACTTTGATTAACAGCTCCATGATGGTGTAAAAAAAAATGACAGGCCTCATAAAAGTAAAAATTTACAAACGAGAGAGGAGATGGAAGGAGGCAGGAGGAGAGAAGGACCCCTTTGGGCTTACCAAACAGCCTAGGAATGCAGAGGTAAAAAGGAGTTGGGCTCTCTGGCACAAGATGGCCCGTGTGACTGGGTTTAGATGATGGCCGTGACAAAGACTCCTTTCTTACTGACTTTAATAACTACAATACACTGCAGAGCCACACACAAGCAACTACTTGTTATAGAAAATACAGATACACACCGACATGCCAATACACCACACACACACACACACACACACACACACACACACACTGTGTCCGATGTAAATACACTCACCTTTTCTATGTGGAAAGCTGATAATACCTTCAGCTGGAAGAGGCCTTCCCTCTGAATAACTTTTACTGCTATGAGAAACAACCCTCATAAAACAGAAACGAGTCATCTCAGCTCACATGGACACACACACTGGACATGATCATTGCATAGCAGAACAACCCCAATACTTGTTGGCATCATGTCATTCAAAGCCTTTTAACTAACTCAGTGTGGACTGCACTGCCCTGGTCAGAAATCTAGCCCTTCATACAAATCATTTTAACATTGCACACTAAAGTCCCCCACCTTACCACTACTACACCCACCCCACAGCACTATCCCATATCCCCCACCCTGTCTTGCCACTCCACATCTGGACAGTGGTTTCCGGTGCATTCCGCGAGGTCTCGTGCCTCTCAATTGCTCTATTCACATCCCCTCTCCGCCCTGCGTGACATGCACCTTACATATGTGTGAAAAAAAAATCCCAGCCCTCCAAATGTTATTCCATGTTTTGACCTTTTTTTTTTTTAAGAAATATTTGAAACTTTAAGCAGCTGGCCACCTAATGCTCAGGGGCACAGACCTGCTGTGAGGAGGCTGACAGGGTATACTGGACCAGGCCTACTCCTTAATGCAGCCCATCTGGGCTGGAAATAAAGTAATGCTATTCATTTTTCATAACGCTCCTACCTGGATCGGTTACAGCTGTAAGAGCCTCGGGGCTTTAAGACGTTTTAAAGAGTTTCTTTAAACTATTAAAAATAGGACTATGCATTGACAGTGCCCTGTTCAGAGAAGCTCTGAGATCTGAACATGCTGAAACTTAAGGCTCTGCATTTGTTCTGGCAGTTTGTTTCATTGCCACAATACTTCTGAAAGTAGTAGTCTTTGAGTCTTCATAAATTTGCCTCAGGCAAAGACTCAAACTCAGATGGTTTCTTCAAGTTTTCCTGCTATTTTTAATGCTAATTAGTTTTTGACTCAGATAGTAATGCGAGGAAGGTTTAAAACAAGGATGATTTTGTTATTTGACAACAAAGAAGTGTATTCCCGTCTTTTTTTTTTGTATTTGACAACAAAGAGAACACATTTAAAAAACCATACCTTATTATTCAAATACAGTAAATATATGAAGAAAAAAACATGTATAATTGGTTGTTTAGTGGATATTTTGGCCTTAATGTGCCTAAACATGACTACATGACTATGATCTGCTGTAACTGTATTATCAGCTCTGGACATGTTTCTTCTGCGGCCCATTCCAAAGAGAGCCTGTGTTTATGCACATTTGCCAGAATGGTTACTTGGCCGGAGATGAGCCGTTTCCCATCTCCTCCTGATCACTTTCCACTTCTGCTACCAGTTCAGGTGTTCCCTCAACAATAGCCATCTTGTCCAAACTGTCACCCTTCACATTCTTAAACCCGTGTAATCCCAGCTCCACTACATCATAGTATTACCACAGGTGACGAATATCTCCAGCAGACACAGTGGGCTCTTTGTTCCCCCGGTTTGGTTTTCCTTTATAAAAACACAGGGTAGCCAAGAATGGACACAGGCACTGGAGAACTGCATGTGTGTGGGTTGGGGGAGGGTGGGGGGGATTTCTGTCAAAGACAGGTGTACAGCTTTGACACTGATATCTCAAAGAAATCCAGCTTGCGTGCAACTGAATTCTAGTATTATAAATACAAATAATCAAAGGCAGAGATGCATGACTGAATCTACAGGGTGTGTTTGTTATTACGCAGGTTATTATGTCTTTATCATAAGTCCACAGTGGCAGCTACAGAAGGGAAAGTGCTGTAAGTCACTCCAACAATGGAACGCTTTGTCCAGTGCATCCGAGACAACCCATCTTGAGCAAACACACTGTGGCACTCTGAAGCTGAACAACCAAGCCCTGCGTGAGCTGTAGGAGTCATGTTGATAAGAGACACGTGCGCCATGGAGTTTCATATTCTGATCAGAAGATGGTGTAGAACCAAGGTTTGACCAGTAGGTGTCACCACCGCACAGCAGAGAGAAGATTTGTTTTTTCAAACGAGCAGTCAGGAATGATGCATCTTTTGGAGCTCTGCTTTTACGTCTGAATAATTCCCTTTGTTTGTTACATACAGCATTTAAGCATCAGTGAAACGGAATAAATTCAAACTAAATTATTATTATTGGTTGTAAAGTGCAGAAAGTAAACTACATCAGAGCCATTAATCACCAGTACTTGTTATCACTGTGCAGGGTTATTATGTCTGCCTTCAAACATTTCAGATGTAGAGGTGAAAAATATCACGATGGTCTATCGCCTTGTCTGCAGTAAATCATCGCAGGTGTCCTAATCTTTTCCATCTCTTTTTTGGACGGTGCGCTGATGATTTCTTCACTTGTGTGTCATCAGAGTCGCTGTGCCATTGTACTCTGATAAATAGCCCTCCTGGCAGTGTGCACTCTGAAGCCCCCTGCCAGCATCCTGCTTCATTCATGAGCAATTACTGCTTCCAGACCTTTCCTCATAACAATGCAGCCTCGGCTTTCCTAAAAGACACAGTGACTGATTATGAGAAACGCCGCTGCTTCTGTCTGCAGGAGCGGCTAGAGAGAGTCTCTGTTTGCTGGAAGGATTCAAAATCACATCTGAATGAACAAATATAAGCAGGCAGATTTATTTTGGTACATTTCTAAAGTTGATCTCAAAATGGTGTACATCCTGTATTGACTATAGCGCCCCCTACTGTAATCTGTAATCTTGCTTCACCATTTCACGCTTGTTGTCACATTTGCTATTTATGAGACTGTAAAACATTCAGGTTTATGTCACTTCCGGTGTCACTTACCTGCATTTCCAAAGCAAAAGTGAGTGTATATGAATATTAATGTCACTTTAAATTAATAAATACATCGATTCATATCAAATAAAATATCTCAACAAAGCTTCACAGCCATCTGGGACTATCGGCTTCAGACTTGCCTGGCAACAAACCACCAAATTGCTCTGTATGTGTCTCACTGCATATTTGGCCAGAGACAGAATGTGACTTCAGAATAAATGTGGGAAAGCCGTCGAAATTATTCAACCTAAAATCTCCTTTTGGTTGCATGAGAAGCCTTTTT